>NC_064821.1:172494848-173119848 GCF_024166365.1 Elephas maximus indicus
TTAGAATGGCCTAAGGTAGTGGGGAGGAGTTGCTCTGATGCACCTCATGCAGACTACTTGAGGTACTAATAAAAACAAACAAACAAAAAATTAGCACTGCAATCCATGCCTTGAGGCTTTAAAGATTCCTAGGCATCCCAGGGAAGCCCTGGTGGTTCAGCGGTTAAGAGTTAGCTGCTAACCAAAAGGTCAGCACTTCAAATCCACCAGCCGCTCCTTGCAAACCCTATGGGGCAGTTCTACTCTGTCCTATAGGGTCACTAAGTCAGAATCGACTCTACCACAACGGGTAGGCCTCCCAGGTGGTTTTTAAATTAGTAAATTTGGGTGGGTCCCTGTGACCTTAATTTTTAAAAGCGCTCTCAAGTTCTGGTATGCATACACATATACTATTGTGTGTGCTCCGGCAGCAAACGCTCTAGTGCCTCTGGCCCTAGGAGCTACCGGTGTTGGTACCATACAGCCACCTTGAAGAGCCCGGCCTAGACAAAAAAAAGAGGGGGCTAAGGGCTAAGCTAAGAGGAAACCCTGGTGGTGTAGTCGTTAAGTGCTACGGCTGCTAAACCAAACGGTCGGCAATTCAAATCCACCAGGCGCTCCTTGGAAATTCTATGGGGCAGTTCTACTCTGTCCTACAGGGTCGCTATGAGTCGGAATCGACTTGACCACGCTGGGTTTTTTTAGGGGCTAACAGTGCCCCTCTCCAACCCCAGCCTTCGCCCCCGGGGGCGGGGCGACGGCTCTTTCATCCTCCGTCTCCATCCATCTGCAGGCGAGGCCAGAGCCGACCGTTAGCCCGCGCGCCCCTAGCCACCGGCAGCCGGCCACTGTGTTCTGCGACCGGGCTCAGATCAGAATCGCCTCGATAATCAGCGGCCCGGGACAAGCCCAGCCTCGTCTATCTGATCAGTTCATCATTTCTGAGCGCCGGGCCCCCTCGGACCGGCTCCGGGACCTCGGGGACCGCAGCGCTACCGCCGCCCAAAGGGCCTCGCCGCACAGCGCCCCGAGGGGCTTCGCAGGAGGGGATCTTTTCATTTCGGGTTGGCCCGGCGGGGCTGGGGTCACGACCCGATCAAATAAGATCAAGGTGTAGGCGGGAAGAGGGGCGCAGGAGCGGGTGCACGCACTCCTCTTGCACTCCCCACGCGCGCCCACTAGCACTCGCGCATCCACTCACACACTCGACACGCACGCGCCTTTCACGCGACACAGCAGAACTCCATTCAAACCTCACCCCATGCCTCTCTCCCGTAAAGAGGCGGAAGTCCACCCTTCTTTTAAACACTCGGAGGATTCTGGGAAGAACCACTGAGCACTGGCGGCGGCTACAGCACGCGGCCTCGTCGAGGGAGCGCGTTACTGCCCCCGCGCGGATCGGAGGAGAAGCTGTGTTCCAGGGAAGGGAGGAACAAATTCCCACAATACTGAATCGCCCTGGTTGTCTTTGGATTTGTCTGTAGCTACATATTTATATTTTTTTACATATTTATATCCATATCCATACTTTTTCTTTGATCTTGACTTTATTTTTCTTTGCCTTAAATTTAAAAACATCTAGATTCTGGTATGAGATCGTTCAATCTCAAGAGATTTATAGGTGAATGGGTCCTTTCCCATGGAGACAGCAAACCAGTAAGAGAATTGGTTCCCTTAAGGAGTTCCTCCTCCCAAGGGAGAAGGCAAACATCATTTTACCAAAGGGAAAAGTGAGGAACAGATTATTTAAACCTGAGGTCTAGGTGATCAGAATATCTGTGAAATGGGGTAAAGGTAGGCAAGCATATCCTTCTCTCCTCACTTACACAGCCCTCTGGCTGCCCAGAACTTAGTAACTGTGGTCATCAAATTGGATTGCCAGGATGTGTATGATTTTCATACCCAGTAAAACATATGTAACTCAAGCCCCAAAATTAGTAGAGTAAAAAAACAGTGGCAAATATATAGTTAACTGGAAATGCTGGTGACATAGTGTTTAAGAGCAACAGCTGCTAACCAAAAGGTCGACAGTTTGAATCCACTAGGTGCTCCTTGGAAACCATGTGGGGCAGGAGTCTGAATTGACTGGAGGGGAAAGGGTTTGATTTTTTTTTTTTAAAGTATAGTTAGCTCACATTAGCCAGGACAACATTAATGTTATCAGTTCCTTCCTCCTCCTTTTTCAGTGAAATAGGAATAGGGAATCAGGAATACGAGTGAATCAGAATTGTCCTATTTTGAAGATTACTGGAAAATGAAATGTGAAATTATGATTTGTACTTGTGCCAGTGTCACTATGCATGTGGAATAAACAAATGGGGGGAAAAGTACCTATTGTATGGGCCAGACATCCTATTGGCTCAAGACTTTTCTAGGTGCCTGACTGTTTAACCTGATAACCTCATTTGAATGAAGTTTATGGCTGGTAATGGCAGATGATATTTCTGGTAGGTAAAACGTATTGGGGAGGAGAAGGTTAATAGTAGTGGTAGGTAAAATCCTTAATAAACCTCAGAACTTACCATATATTTTGTGTGTGTGTGTGTGTGTGTGTGTGTGTGTGTGTGTGTGTGTGTGCGCGCACGCATGCGTGCGTATCAGCTCCCCCTAAGGCGAAAGCCCGGCAGCACAGGTTCTGAACCATATCATGTATTCAGTGACCACAAGAGGATAACAGGAATGGTGGCATTCACTAATGTGAACTGAAAAGGTATTCTGTGGGCAGAATTAAGGGGAGTATTCCACAAGGTTCAACAAATTCAGCACGTGACAAATAAAATGGACAAATACTGTAGGGAAAGAAATTTTATTTTCAAGGATTTATGCAGACAATGGTGAATAAAAAATTGTATTTCAACTATAAAAAAGGAGCTGACTTCATTCCACCCTGACACACAGGGTTTATGGTGCTGCCGGTTTGAATCTGAGGCAATATTGCTATCCCCAGTCCTTCACCTCTAAAAGACTCCCCCAGAGAACAACTTCCTACAATTTTAGTCAAAAATGTATAAGACACATCAACCAAAGTAAAAAACAAGTTTCTGCTTATCTGCTTACCTCAAGTCAAGAAAAGAAATAAGCTGTGTATTTGTTTCTTGCTGCAAATTACCTTCACCCCGCGTACTTTCTGGTACACTGTGGTATGAAAGCATTTCTTTAGGTCAAGATCAGCCCATTCAGAAGGCTGTAAAAATTGGTATGAACTAGAACTGTGAAATGGAACTAGTTTAAAATGTGAAGCAGCTTAGTGACATCAGCCTTATTAGAAAACAAAAGTCATTAAAGCTACAAAATAACAAGTGCAAAACATGCTGAACCTGTATTTCCAGGGAGTGGCTTTCCCTTTGGTGAACAGGTCCAAACTCACACCCACAAGGTGTAAGTCTTCCTTCCGGTTCCACTAGATTTCCATGCTCCTATGAAAGATCCTCGGAAATGACCATGGAAAGAAAACAACCTGAAAATTTACCCTGTGGACCAATTCCTGAAGAGGTGACAGCCACAACTCTGAGAACACATGTAGTGTTTACTTGATGACTTTCTACTACTTCTAGAAACCCTCAAAACACTAAATTGCATATTTTAGAACCTAAACTTTCTAGCAGCTTTTGCTCTTTTGGAGTAGGTCGACAAAAGACATAATTCACTGCCACATAGGGGTCAGGGGTCAACCACTGACCCCTGTTCACAGATAATTCAAGGATAAATTCCCTTGTTTTCACCTTTGTGGGCAACGTAACTGGTAGACCTATGTCTATGCTTCTTATTTAATTTTTAAACCTACTCTCTTTTTTTAATAGAGAAGGTCTAGGGTTCGTAAATATAATGGTTGATCCTTTTACAGATGAGTGGGAGGGAATGGAGAGGTCTTTCCTTCAAATGCTGGGTCATCAAAAATGATCTGCTCAGGACTTACCATACCCTATGAAAAAAATCCATCGATCTCAATTGCAAACCTGTTTTCCTTCAGAAAACATGAAAACACTCTCATTTTATTCATGGAGTCTATGATCTGTCCGAACAAGCCTATCAGCAACCTCTCTCATTCAAATTTTTCACGTTCTCATAGTAAAGAGAGTTTCCAAAGAACAGCTAAAGAGTACTGTAATATGAAGGAAATTAAGAGATGGCTAGGAACAATCAACTAAAAATTGCTATAACAATTTACACGTAACCAAAGAAAAAGTCTGCATCTTAGATAACATGACGAAACATCCATCTAACATCATAACAAATTCTTATACTAGATGAATTTACTAGTATACGAATTAATGCACTATATTTCTTCTACCTTAGCTGCAAATATATTAAACAATTATTTCTTCAATAGCTTCTCTTTCCCCTAGTGGAGGCATTTAAAACTGCTTGAGTAACAGTATTTAGCACTAAGTAATTTAGAAAATATAAAAAGGCTTTAGGAAAATAGCAACGGTTGATTCACTCTCCACATAGCATTTGATCGGGTGAAGTCTCCATCTGAGGATATCGCTGAGCAGGAATATTTTTCTTGTTTAAGTCACTATTTTCTGGTCTCATCACAGATTATCATTTCTCAAACCTTATGTACGCCCAGATTCTCTTGGCAAACCTCCCAAGCTACCAGCACACAGCACAGCTATTTCATGTGTTCTCTTTTTGCAATGAAGGCCATGTCTGTCTCTTATGTTCCCAGATGGGTTTATGAAAGATAAATTTCTAAAGCCAAACAATTTCTTGGCACTGCACCCAGGCCTCCCCCGAGTTTCCTATTTGCTCAATCCAAATCAAACAGGAAAAGAAGTCAAGTCTTGAAAATTATCCCCTTCCAGGAGGTCTCAACACAGCCTGTGTCCTTCCCTACTGAGTCTCGGTTTGAAAAGATCCTGATGAGGGGCTGAAGAACAAAACAAGTGACATGTTTGTAAGCAAGAGGTATACAATCTTATCTTGCAATTTATCTGGACATCATATGCTCTCTGCTGAGGAGTGATCTGCATGTAAATCAAAGGAAGTTGGCTTTCTGGAGTCCCCTGAAGCATAAACAATGTTTGTGACCATGAGGAGTTTTCCCCACATGTGGTAAGGTCGGATGCTGTGGTGTCATCCTGGCGACTTTGATGATTTTAGCTGAACTCTGCTACGCTGGGCCCAGGACCCCAACAGGTTCTTCACCCCCATCCCCTTGGTTGGCAGTTGATGAGTTGGATGCTGAGGAATTCATTTTATAAACAGGACGTAAAAGGCCATTACTACACAGGCGATTGCCACTGCCGCATGCAGCCTGGTTCCAATCACTGCGGCTGGGAGGCAAAAGTAAAAAGAGAAAAGAAATCACACTCTGCTCTCCAAAAAGTCTTCACCTTCAAGGTGATATTTGTAAATCTCAAGTCACAGATGAAGAGACCTATCACAGATGAAGGGTCTCAAGGACCCTGGAATGTATTTAAATGCTCCTCTGAAGCTCTAGGCTCTAGATGAATATACTATTTATGTTTTGTCCAATTTTGAAAAAGATTTAGGTTGTAGGATTCCAGGTGAAGGTATCCAAAATGAAAAGTAAAAAAGCATCTGAGTTAATTAAGTCAAAACTTTAAACAGATTCCAATATATTCTTTCCAGAAAATCAGAAAAACTTTTCGTTGGGGAAATATTCCTCCCAACAGATTCCAACCCAGAGTAAAACTGTTCAACGCACATACTTTTACTTCATGGAGAATATGAAAATCGCCTGGATACTAAAATAAGCAATTATTTTTTAAAATAACAGCAAATTCTAACATCTCCCTTTCCCCTCAGCTTTAGAAAATGATTATTTTAGTTTTATAGACTCTCAGGCTCAATCTCAGGGATCTTCTTCAAAAGCTGAAGAAAATACAATGCTAGTCCATCCCCGTCTCCCACTTTGTAGCACCTCACTGTCCAGAGTTGGGTATCTCCTCTCCCTGTTGACATATAGACTTACCTTTGTAAAACACACCCCAGACTCCCTTCTTCTCTGACAGCAGCCAGGATTTAAGACGAGGTACCTTCTTGAAGTAGGCACAGGTACAAACAAAGAGCAAACCAAATACCAGAATCCCATCCAAGGAGTACACTGTTAAAGAAAGAAGAAAAGAAAGTCTTTGATACTGATCTAGCCCGGGACAGGTGATCCCACCTGAGAACTCTGAGGACAGAGTGTGATATAATATCAAGGTGATAACCTCAACGAGCAGTGCCAGCCCTTGACAAGAGGGGGCCAAGGTCCTAGCACTAACAAGGTTACATTATCGTTCTCTAAAGTTGCTTGTAGACACCTCCCTTGCACCAATTTCAGTGCTCCCTTCCCTCTTCTTTCAAAAACTACAAATTCTGGTAGTTTCTGTGGAATCGCCTTGCCAGGAGCGGCTAGCATTGGCAGTAGGTGGAGAGAGCTGTAAGAATCTTTGCAGGCTGAGCAGGGAGATTTAAACACGTTCTTTTTATAAATCACTCAAGTGATTAAAAAAAAAAAAAAGTAGAGCTAGATATTCAGCCAAGTTTGTAGGATCTGCATCTGGTGGTGAAGAATATGTTAAGGCAAAAAGTAAAGTTTAACGAAAATTGCAGGAGGCAGGATCCATATGACTAAAATTTTCCTATTCCTATCTTACACTTCGTGCACGATATTCTACTTAAAAACCAAAATTTCTGCCAGAATAACAGATTCTTGTCTAAAAAAAAACTATCTGAAGCTTCGACACAGTGGAGATACCTGAACTTTTAGTTCTATTTTTTACGTAGGTAAACTGAGCTATTTCTTGTACATGTAAGCACAATGTTTACAAAAAAAAAAAAAAAAAGATATCTGACCACAAAAAAAAGAGACAGTAATATTTATTCAGCATTTACCACGTGTCAAACTACTCTCTTATCTCCCAGTTCAGATTATTTCTTCCTCTGGCTGATGTCTCTTCTCTTACTGTGCCTAATATCCTCAAGCCTCTGACTGCCCAGGAAGCTCCAACAGAATATTTGATAGAACCAGTATCTGCCCGTTCTGGACCATTCTATCTCCCTCTAGTAAACTATCCCGCAGCTAGGTGTCACAGGAGAAAGGGCCCAGTAAATTACAGCACACACTAAGTTGTTTATGATCAACGACACCTTTATGTGCTACTTTTCTCCTGTAAGTTTGTGCAGGCAATGCTAAAATTCACAAGGACGTGAAATTTGAGTCTTCAATGCCTGGCCTATGGGGAAGGTACTTTTGAGAGAGAACTGCTTTCCTGTCAAACTGCCTAAATGGCCTTCTCTTTTCCTTTCCTGAAAGGTTGACTCTAAATTAAAGACCATAAAGGTCCTGCTTCCTGTCTTTGGAATCTGGAAATCATGTCTATAAAGTGTTTGAAGTGGCCTGGAAAATTAGTTCAGATAAACGGATGGCAATTGCCAAATCACTTAGAAGAGGCGGTGTCTAAATCTAACCCTTGCAACAATAACCAGAGTCTCTAGGTGGGCTCACCCAGCCAAGCACTACAGAATCAAAGAAGAAAAGACTTCACAGTATTTTTTTTCAAAACCAGAACTCCTATTAGGGTCTGCATTCATCCCCTAAAATTGCAGGGCTTGAAATTCTCTCTGACTTCTAGGTGCCCCCAACGAGGCGACTGTCTGAAAGTATGAGAATTTAGGGAACTGGGGGAGAGTACTCTTTTCCCTGGGGTTAACGCAGTAGTTCTACGAGGACTGGCCTCCCCAAGAAGATCCTAAGGGCCAAAACGAACTTCTAGGAAGGGGAGGAGAATGGAAAGCACAAGATCAGGACCGAAAACTCGGGGTGTGGGCATGTGAAGCACTGGGAGTCCCGAATGGGCACCACACGGGGGAACCCGCGGAGGGGTACGGGGGCAAGAGTTAAGGAAGCCAAGAAGCGAAGGGGGGCCGGACCGGGAGGGGGCGGGGAGAACGGACACGTCAGTCCCGGCCCCGCCCGCCACGTTTCACCTCGTCCCTCACTCCCACTGTCCCCGCTGGACACCGGCTCTCACCGTTCGTCATGGCGGCTGGGCCCAGGCCTGTTAGGGGCTCTGGGGTCAGCGGTGGTAGCGACGAAGCGAAGGCGGGGGAAGCCGGCTCCCGCTTGACACTTCCCGATCCGGGCCGCGGCGACCAGCAGGAGCCGTAGGACGCAGACGCAAGGGCCGCGAGGCGAGCACCGGACGCAATCAGGGGTGGCTAGCCGATTGCCGAGCTAGGGGGGGCGTGCGTGGGCGGTGCTTGCGTGCTTACGTAGGCAGAGCGCGGCCCGGGAGGCGTCCTACGTGACCAAAGAGGATTTTGTTGTTGTTGTTGTTTTAGTGCCCCTGCGGAGTTAGAGTTGGGGCGTAACTAGACACTCTCCCTTCGGTTTGAAAAGGGAAAGGTTTGCAGTTTTGCGGAGGCTGGGTTGTGTGTGTGTGTGTCCCGAAACTAGAGGGCAAGAGGTGGCCCTGATGGAAATCAGGATAGTCAAACTGCATATGCCTGTTTAACATGAGTAAGGAATTTTAGAACCAAAACAAGTCGCATATTTCAGATCCTCAAGCTCCACGTTGTCGGAAAGCATTTAGATAACTGCCTCTTTGTATTTTTCTTTCCCTTAAACTATCAGGGAATTTTCCATTATGTCCTATATTTAGTCCGTGCTGGGTTCGCTTTAACAAGCAATCGGCAATGTCTGGACAGCGCGTCTTGGAAGACATTTGCACGTCGTCAGCCTAATGGTGGGGGTGGTGCGGAGGAGTCTGAGCCACAGATTCAGTTTTGTAAATTGGAGTCCTTAATTGGACAACAACTTGGCCTGCTTTACTAGGATCCGAGTGAAAGCGCGACTTTTGTCTGAGTTCTCTGAGGGTGTTTCAGGTTAGAAGTCCGCAGTCTTGTCGAGGACTGAAAGGGACTCTCTGCCTTTTGCTGCAGCGCCATCTGCTGGCTGGGGATGCTTCATTATGCGAAAGAAGAAAAGCTGCCTTCTAGAAATAGAATATTACTCAGCAATAAAGAGAGCTGTCAACCGCAAGAAGAGAAACCGTAGATGCATATTGTTAAGCGAAAAAAGCCAGTCTGAAAAAGCTACATACTGTATGATTCTAACTATATGACATTCTGGAAAAGGCAAAACTAGAGACAGTAAAAAGATCAGTGATTGCCAGGAGTTAGGGAGGGCAGAGGCGGTAGAGATGATCAGTAGAGTGCAGGGGATTTTCAGGGCAGTGAAACTATTCTGTATGGTACTGTAATGGTGGATACATGACATTATACGTTTGTCAAAACCTGTGGAACTGTACAACACGAAGAGTGAACCTCATTGTAAACTATGGACTTAGTTAATAATGAACCAATATTGGTTCATCAGCTGTCACAAATGTACCAGAGGAATGCAAGATGTTAAGGATAGAGAACACTGGATACGGGAGAAGGAGTATATAGGAACTCTATACTTTCTGTTCAATTTTTCTGTAAACCTAAAACTGCTCTAAAAAATAGTTAATTAAAACAAACAAATGACAGAAAACAAGTGGAAGAAATATGTGACAAAACCTAAGACGCGGACAGTCAACCATTCGGGTTATGTGTGCATGCACATATATACATGAACAGATCCCTCTGCCCAAAAGAACTAATGAGGACCTCTAAAAAATAAAAAAAGAACATCCTAGTTGTCTTGGCCTTTGAACTTTTGTCAGTCATCCCCTAAAACACAGTAGCAATTGTATCATCACTAGCAACTGGCTGCTTCCTGCACCAAGGCTGAATAAAGGCACAAAAGCATTTTATCGAGGTTCTAAACAAATTCACGCCCCCTAATTTGTACTGAATCATGTAGCTCATCTCCAGAAAAGCAAAAAACTGCACCGGCCTCACTGACTTGTTCCTAATCATTATTTTTAGCCAGGTTGTTCTCCCACCTAAATATAGATGTTCCTAGGATGCCAGCCCCCCTTTTTATCCTCATTATTAACTCTCACTTGGTGGACCTATTCTATTCCATGCTTCAACTATTATCTCTATGCAGAGTTCTTTTTTTGTGGTAAAAAGATTATGTACTATCTTAATCATGTAGTGCTGTTGTAACAGAAATACCACAAGTAAATGGTGTTAACAAAAGAGAAATTTATTCTCTCACAGTCTGGTAAGCTGTAAGTCCAAATTTAGGGCATCAACTCCAGGGGAAGGCTTTCTCCTATGCCATCCTCACAATCGTTGCTATGTTTGACCTCATTGTTGCAGCCAGTATGTCAGTTCATCTTGTTGAGGGTCTTCCTCTTTTTCGCTGACCCTCTGCTTTACCAAGCATGATGTCCTTCTTCAGAGACTAGTCGCTCCTGATAACATGTCCAAAGTACATGAGCTGAAGTATTGCCGTTCTCGCTTCCAAGGAGCACTCTGGCTATATTTCTTCCAAGGCAGACTTTCTCATTTTTCTGGCAGCCCATGGTATGTTCAGTATTCTTTGCCAGTACCATAATCCAAAGGCATCATTTCTTCTTCGATCTTCGTTAGTCATTGTCCAACTTTTGCATGTGAGGCGATTGCAAATATCATGGCTTGGGTCAGTCACACCTTAGTCCTCAATGTATAGTTCTCTCTATACTTTTGCCAATTCTAGGTGGGTTCATACAATAGTTGTTCTTTTGTGACTGACTTATTTCACTTTTTTTTTATTTCACTTAGCATAATCTTTTCAAGTTTCATCTAGTCATAGTATGTATCAGAACCTCATTTCTCTGTATGTCTGAGTAATATTTCCTTGTATGTATATACCACATTTTGTTTATCCATTCAGTTTTGAAGGACCTTTACGTTGTTTCCATCTTTTGGCTATTGTGAATAATGCTGCTATGAACATTGGTGTACAAGTATCTGTTTATGTTCCTGCTTTCAATTCTTTTGTGTATATACCTGGGAGTGGAATTGTTGGGTCATATGATAACTCTGTGTTTACTTTTTTGAGGAATTTATGCAGAGTTCTTGAATTGATATCTTACCTGAGCTGTAGTCCTACATTTCTAACAGATGTTCTTCTGACATCTGAAATGTCTAAAACCAAACTCATTTTCCTCTGAAATGAACTTCTCCTTTGGATTTTCCAATTTCTGTGGTTAATATTTATCCTAATCACTACATTTAAAAATCTATAAATAATCTCTGAAATCATTCAACTCTTTTTTCAAAATGTCATTCAATTTGCCCCTTTTTCATGCCTATAGCCATCACCTTAGTGATTGTACAATTTCAGCGTTTGTTAAACATCAGTTGTATCATCACAACAATGAAAACTCAAGTTTGTATAACATTTTGACACTTTCAAAGCAAACATCTTGTAATAAGATATTTAGCCCTCAAAACAGCCTTATTATCCCTACTTCAGGGAGAAAGAAACCCCAGTATAACAACAGAAACAATGCATTGCTGTCAAGTCAATTCTGACTCACAGCAACCCAGGTATAGGACTGCCCAATGTCACACTGCCACAACCATTCTGGTCTTCTGAACTCAGGACTAGAAAACTGCTCCAAACCACAACTGCGATTTCCTTTAGTAGCAACCAAGTACCTGCTTGTGAATGTCTGACCCCTTAGTCTGCTATTCATGGCTCTCCAGGAGCATTTCCATATACTCCCCTACGTGGACTCCAAGTTACAGCTGAAAAAGACTCTTCCATGTTCTTCAAGTATAGTCTTTGCTTTCTCACTTTTGTGCATGCTGTTTATTTATACGGTGAAACTTGTGAGAGCCAGAACTGAACAGGACTGCCTTGTTTTTCCTGGTCTCACAAGTTTTCAGCCTTTGACAGGGTACAGTCTTTCCACTTTTCTATCCTCTCTATTAGTGGAAAATATTTGGGTTTTGATGCTCACCTGACTGCTGCTGGCTCTGTGTGAAGGTGCCAGGGCCACCATGGTCTCAGATGAAGATGAGTTGAGTCTTCTAGTAATCATAGTTGATACCACCCAATTTGGCAGGGGAAAGCAAGCATTAAAAGAATCTTAGTTTACTTTATCAAAATGCGTAGATGCTGTGATGGTGTTGGGAAATTCCCATTTATTCATGAATTGTTCCAAAAAACTTGCTGTGATAGCAAGTCACATTCAAGAAAGTCTATTCTTATATCCTGGAAAGAATGGCAAACTGGGAGACCTCTTTGGAGAAGTCTGCAACCCTCTTTCTGAATTTAATCCCTCAGGAAGTGAAGATAGAAAATATGAGCTGTTAACAGCAGCAACTGACGTTATTGCTGAAGAGTCTAAAGACCTAATGACCAAGAGTGACATAAAAGGGCAACACATGGAAACTCTGCTGGCAGGGTCCCTCACCAAAACCCTCTGCTACATTCCTAGAATGAACAAGGAAGTTAAACATAATCAGGAAATGAAGTCAAGGATTTGGGTGACTACGGCTGCAGAAGACAGTGCATTGCAGTATATGAAATTCATGAATGTAATCTTTGCAGCACAGAAGCAGAATATTTTGATTGATGCTTGTGTTTTAGACAATGATTCAGGACTCCTCCAACAGGCTGTGACATCACAGGGGGACAGTACTTGAAGGTGTCTCAGACGCTCTCTTCTGCAGTATTTGCTGTGAGTTTTTCTTCCTGATCAAGACCAGAGATCTCAGCCCCCGATTCATGCTGACTGCGGGGCTGCCTACTTCTGTCATTGGAACCTCACTGAAATGATTGAAATCTGTTCTGCATGCTTGTCAGTATTCTGCAGTTCTAGCCCTATCTGCACTATGTGCGAGACAGCCTTTAAGATTTCTCTGACTCCCTTGCTGAAGGCCAAGAAAAAGAAACTGAAAGTATGTGCTTGAGAATAAAACACTTTTCCCACCTTTCAGAGCTAGTAGTAGAAATTATATGGCGGAATCTTTTCTGGAAAGGGTCTGGAAAAATACAGATATGTAGGTTATATTTAACATGGCTATTGGTTTCTTACAGGAAATATTTCTAAAACAGCCTTCTCATCTTGCACTTCTAGGGGACTGATTTGTTTGGAGGAGTCATTCTGTGGAATATATTTTTTAATCTCTTCTGGCTGGATTTTGTTCAGAAAGGGGGAATGTCATGGATTGAATTGTGTCCCCCTAAAATATGTGTATCAATTTGGCTAGGCCATGATTCCCAGCATTGTGTGATTGTCCCCCATTTTGTCATCTGATGTGATCTTCCGATGTGTTGTAATCCTACCTCTATGATGTTGATGAGGTAGGATTAGTGGCAGTTATGTTAATGAGGTAGAACTCAGTCTACCAGATTGGATTGTATCTTGAGCCAATCTCTTTTGAGATATAAAAGAGAAACAGAGGGACCTCACAGCACCAAGAAAGCAACTCCGGGAGCTGAGCATGTCCTTTGGACCTGAGGTTCCTGTGCAGAGAAGTTCCTAGATCACGGGACCTTCCTCCAGAGCCGACAGAGAAAGCCTTCCCCTGGAGCTGGTGCCCTGAATTTGGACTTCTAGCCTACTACACTGAGAGAGAATAAACATCTGTTTAAAGCCATTCACTTGGGGTATTTCTGTTATAGCAGCACTGAATAACTAAGATAGGGGGAAAGCACAAATTTGTGACTTATTTAATGGGATGATCATATGTCAGAGTTTGACTGTTATGACTGATTATAGGTTTAGAGCATATGAGCCAAATCTAGTTCCTAACTGTGGAATGTACAGTATGTGAAATTTAAACACAGTTTAGGGAAAAAAAATTTACATATGGTTACTTATGGACGAATGGCACTAATCAAGATAAAACTTCTTCCTTAATCAACAGTAAACTTCAGCAATTGTCATGTAAATAAACCCTTTATTGTCTAAATTGAGACTTACTCATCTCAGTTTTCAGATATTAGCAGATACTTTTTCTTTTGCCTGACATCGGTACATGTTTGGACAAAGTTATCCAAAGAATAGTATTGGTCTGTCACTGAGTAACTATAGAATCTGGTTTTAAATGGGTAGGAAGAGTGAGTGCAGTAGCATGTTAGAGAACTTTTCTTCAAAAGCACTTGTGTTAAGAATTTATTTGTGAAAGCTAATATCTGAGCTCTGAGAGGAAGTTTCTTGGAGAGGATGGACTCTTAACAATTAAGTGTGATACCGGATAGAATTCTTTTCTTTTTTAATGGAAAAATTTAAACAGCACTAATTTTGGAGAACTGTTATCTAGAAGCTTTGGACTGAATAGTGAAAACTTCTACCAGTTTAAAAGAGTTATTTTTAATTTCAAAAGTACAAAAATTATTTTTCTATGTAACCGTGAAGTTGTTAAACATTCTTTAGCATTTCAGCATAGTGTAGAAAGGTTTAAGGAACAGCAGCTGTTTGGGTTTGTTTATAAAGTATATTGACAGAAACTATTTGCATATGAAACCTTATATGTAAATAGGATGAAATTTTCTCTTTATATAACCTCAGAAGCTGAGTGTCATTTAAGTAACTGGGTGTTTGGTTAGATAATTTCTGGTAGATTTCATATTCTGGATTTGTGGTTTTCTTACAAATGCACAAAGATTTTGACAATTCCTTTGCAAGTATTTGTGTTGTAAATCCTTGAGTCGGAGAATCCTTCGTTTGAGAATCTGTTCGCATATGTTGCCTTTTAAAAATGATATTTTAGAGGGAACAGGAAAGTTGGTAATAGGGAACCCAGGGCTGAGAAGGGAGAGTGTTGACATGTCGTGGGGTTGTTAACCAATGTCATAGAACAATGTGTGTACTAACTGTTTGATGAGAAACTAGTTTGTTCTGTAAACCTTCATCTAAAATACAATTAAAATAAATAAATAAAAATATTTTATACCCTAATTAAATGTAAAGGAAATAGTATTGTAAGCCTTCATGTGAAGTAAAACATATATCTAAAAGATGAATAATTCAGGCAAACTTTTTCATTTGAAATGTTTTATGTATTTCTTTAGCTCTGTTTTAATTTTTACTGTTGTATTTGTGGTTTATTTTATATGTTTTTATAATAGAATACTTTGAATTTTTATAGTCATTATTTTGTCTCACACTCATTCAACTCTTCTTAAAGTATGTACTTTTTAACCTGAGTTAATCAAATGCCAGACAATTTTTCATCCAACTCTGAAGAAATTTAATTTCAAGTCTTACCAAAATTATAGCAATAATAGGTTGGTATGAAGTATCTAGGGAGCCCTGGTGGTACAGTGGTTGAGCACTCAGCTGCATAAAGAAAGGTCAGCAGTTTGAACCCACCAGCCACTCCGTGGGAGAAAGGCCTGGCAATCTGTTCCTGTATAGCACACAGCAACGCGAAGTATTTAATATAGGATTTCTAAGTTAAAAAAAAAAAAGTATTTGAGTTTTCCTTTTCTGACAGGTTTCTGCCTTACACAGGTTCTGTCTTTCACAGGTTTTACTGCACCTGCATATCTTACTAGCTGAAAACTTCTCCAGTTTTTGTCATGCTCTGAAAGATAACTCTCTCCCCTATCACTCTCAAAGTTTAGGGCTAAAGAAATCACAGTTGGACAGCTGGAAAGAGCAACTGATTGGCTAGTTACTATTTCAAATGACAGTGATAGTCTATGATATTATTCTGCTTAAAGTGGTTATTTTTTACCTGACTTAGAACTTACTCTTTTCTGTTTCTTTTTTTTTCTTCTTCCTACTTTTTCTTACCACTCCTATATTTCCTTGCTCCTTTTACCATATTTTTTCTTTTTCAGGTTTTGTGAAGTATTTTACCTTTTTTGTAGAATAAAGTGAATTTCACGAGATTTTTATATCAAAATTAGGTGTACCAAGAATTTTATACTCTAAAAAATAATATTACATTTTCTTCTCTATAAAATTAGGTCAATAACAATAGCTGGTTCCTGGGGTTGTTGAGGTTTAGATGAATTATTATTTACAGCAATAGCTGGCTTGATGTAAGTGCTCCATAAATGTTAGCTATTGTTGCTGTTGTTGTTCGCTTGTTAGAAAATATTTACCAGTGTCTTTTTTTTTACTATGTGCTGGGCACGGTGCTTGATTTTGCAGGAATAGAGGGTCAAAAGGTGAGTCCTGCCCTAAGAAAACAACCTGTACTGGGGAAGATACATGAATAAACACAGGCATTAAGCACAGGCTTTGTGTTGGATGTTTTAAAGACATTATCTCTGATCTTCAGCCATGTGCAGAATACTTTTAACAATGAGAAATCTGAGGTTTAAAGAGATCACACAACTAGTTAGGATCCAACCCAAGCCTGTCTGACTTCAAAATTCCCTTCTTGTTATCAAAAAAAAAAAAAAAAGAAAAACCCTTTTGCTGTCTCATAGCAACCCCGTAGGTCAGAGTAGAACTGCCCCGCAGGGTTCCCAAGGCTATATATCTTTACGGAAGCAGACTGCCACATCATTTTTCCCCTAAGTGACTGGTGGGTTTGAACCGCTGACCTTGAGGTTAGCAGTTGAGTGCTTTAACCAGTGCACTACCAAGGCTTCTCCTTCTTGTTAATCACACTGCCTCAAATCAGGATGCTTTCAGCTGATACTGCTCTTTGATGGTTTTGTTCCGTGCATCAGTGTGTCTGTCACCATGGAAAGCCCCAAAGCCTCACTGCCGCCCATCCCCTCCAGTCATGCCCCCATCAGGGCAAAGCCTGGGCTGCTGGCTCCTGCAGCCCAACTTTAAGGGATAAATAGAACCCCATGGGCTGGCGACTCTCAATTCAAACAGTCCTTCCTTAGTTCATTTCAGCCTGTACTTGAGAACCAGCAGTTGTTGCCAAATGCTCGTCAGTCAAGAACAGTGGCCTGTTTGTTAGGGTTATTGTGGTCACTGTGGTGAGCGCTAATCATCATGGGGACCATGACTATGACATTCTGGTTTTACCAAAGTTCAGTCCCAAAGGCACGGCTTGCCACAATAGCTTCCTTTGAATTACAATGTATTTGAAAAGAGACGTCAAACAGGCATTAATTTATGCTACAAATATTTGTTCCAGGACTTCTAAGCCTAAGGAATGTGTTAGCCTTTGGGAGCACTAAGAATGAGAAACCGACTCTGTCCTAAATAAGTTTACAATTTCGTAGAAAAGATAAGCTGTGTGTATAAATAACCGGAAAATACAGCAAAAAGTGAGAAGTGCTGATGGAAAAGAAAAACTAAATGCTGTGGGAGTATATAGAAGAGACTGCTTTCAGCTGGCGAGCTCACATTTTAGCGGGGCCTGAAAGGCAAGTAGCATTTCAATAGGCAAAAAGTAAAGGCATTCCAGGGGAAGGAATAGAGCTATCAAAGGCATGAAGAGGAGAAAGTACAAGACAAGTTTGGGAGACAGCGCCCTTTCCTACCGTCTTCACTAGCTAAATCCTACTCGTCTTTCAGTTCTCAGCTCAAGCCTCACTTGCTGAGGAAGGCTTCTGTCTTAGTTATCTAGTGCTGCTATAACAGAAATACCAAAAAGGAGTGGCTTTAACAAACAGGAATGTATTTTCTCACAGTTTAGGAGGGTAGAATTCCAAATTCAGGGTGCCGGCTCTAGAGGAAAGTTCTCTCTGTTGGCTCTGGAGGAAGGTCCTTGTCTCTTTGAGCTTCATGTGGCTTGGCACGTATCTTCCCCATCTCTGCTTGCTCATTTGCTTGCTTAATGTCTTCTATGTATCAAAACAGATTGACTTAAAACACGTCCTGTACTAATTCTGTATCATTAACATAACAAAGAAAACCCATCCCCAAATGGGATTATAACCACAGGTATAGGGGTTAGGATTTACAACACATATTTTTTGGAAGCAACCCTAGCCGCTCAGTGGTTAAGAGCTACAGCTGCTAACCAAAAAGTCTGCAGTTCAGATCTACCAGCCGCTCTTCAGAAACCCTATGGGGCAGTTCTACTTTGTCCAATAGGGTCGCTATGAATTGGAATCAACTCAATGGCAATGGATTTTATTTATTTTTTTATTTTAGAGGGACACAATTCAATCCATAATGGCTTCTCTCTCTGATCTTGAGCTCCCCTTTTCCATCATAAGCCCTAAAGCACCTAATATTTGTTTAATGCATGTCCCCCCCCACTACACTGTAAGCTTCGTGAACTGTGGACTGTGTATTTGCATTGTTTGTCATTTTACCCACAGTCCCATAGCAAATGCTGAATATTTTGCAGTTACTGGGTGAAAATTTGTTGCATGAATAATTGGACATGGCCTTGTGGAACTGGATCAGAGGGTTCATGAAGGAGAACCAGAGCAGATAATGCCAAAAGATAGGTTCTTGAGTAAAAACAACTGACTTATGAAAGGTTTACTACTTGCCGGGTACTATCCAAAGCGTTTTATAGACATTAACTCATCTAAGTCTCATAATCTTATAAGGTTAGTGTCTTAGTTACCTAGTGCTGCTATAACAGAAATACTGCAAGTGGATGACTTTATCAAACAAAACTTTACTCTCCCACAGTTTAGGAGGCTAGAAATCCAAATTCAGGGTGCCAGCTCCATGGGAAGGCTTTCTGTCTCTCGGCTCTAAACAAAGGTCCTTTATCATCAATCTTCCCCCAGTCTAGGAGCTTCTCAGCACAGGGACCCTGAGTCCAAAGGATGCATCCTGCTCTTGGCACTACTTTCTTGGTGGTATGAGGTCCCCCTGTCTCTCTGCTTGCTTCTCTCTTTTATATCCTTTAAGACTGAGGCAGCTCTGCTTCCTGTGTTCAGCTGTCTGCTTCTGGTTCCTTGGCCTCTTAGCCCCTCAGGGCCCACCCCTCACATCCACCTTCTGGGGCAAATGTTCCAAAGCTCCTTAGTTCCACCAATAAGTGTTGAAGGTACCCCACTCCACCCGTAAACTTTGGCCAAAAGGCACTCAGATCTCTCGCTCAGTGGGTCAGCAAGCCTAACTCCACCCATAAGTGCTCAGAGGCACCCCACCCTGCCAGGAAGCCTCCTGCACAAAGGCACACAGCTCTCTTGCTCCATGGGTCAGCTCCAGCACCATCTTGCCCTGATCTCCTGGTTCTGCTGCTGCCATTTCTCTGATGCTGCTTCTGCCAACTGCGCTGTCTCCAGTGTAACAGTTCTCCTCACTTCCTTCTGAATACTCATCAGAACTGTCTTCGATGTCCATAATTCCACCAACAATCTCTTCAAGGCAATCTAGGCTTTTACTATTAGGCATTTTAAACTCTTCTAGCCTCTATCCATTTACAGTTTCAAAACTGCTTCCACATTTTGGAATCTGTTAGAACAGAATCCCACTTCTGGCACCAAATTCTTAGTTATCTAGTGCTGCTATAACAGAAATACCACAAGTGGATGGCTTTAACAAACAGAAATTTATTCTCTCACAGTCTAGTAGGCTAGAATTCAGGGCACCAGCTCCAGTGGAAGGCCTTCTCTCTCTGTTGGCTCTGAAGGAAAGTCCTTGTCATCATCCCTGTACAGGGGCCACATACCACCAAGAAAGTAGTGCCAGAAGCAGAGCATGTCCTTTGGACCTGGGGTCTCTAGACCAGGGGGAGATTGGTGACAAGGACCTTCATACAGAGAGGGACAGAGGGAGAAAGCCTTCCCCTGGAGCTGGCACCCTAGGACTTCTAGCCTCCTAGACTGTGAGAAAATAAATTTGTTTGTTAAAACCATCCATTTGTTGTGTTTCTCTTACGCAGGACTGGATAACTAAGATGCTATCCAACTATACTTTGCCTCTTTAACTTCTTGTAATCTGGCCTCCACCTTCAACACTTCCTTCAAACTATTTTCTCCAGATTATTCTCCCAACTACTAACTGTCACATCCAGGGTTTTTTTCTTAAATCTTTCAATCTCTTGATCTCTGTGCCATTGAGCATTCCTGACCACCTACTTCTTTTTCCCTGTTAAAAATTATGTATTCTTTTCTATTCTTTGCCAGCAAACTGTTTTGGAGATGCAATCAGTGTAGATATAACTGTATTATGATTTTTTTCTCATTAAATGTCAGAAACATTTCCCAAGTTGCTGTATAATATTCATGATTGCTTGTGTTCTAATCTTTTTTATTTATATGAAATGCTTATTACAGCAGATACATTGTAAATTTTTTTCAAATAATCCAGAAAAGTACAAAGGAGAAAGTAAAAATCATCTACCAACTAGAGATAATAATTAATATTATGATCTTTGTACCCATACATATACACATACATTTCAGTATATAATTTTACATAAATGGATTCATATGTATATATATACAACCACCTCCTTCTTTTTGAAACATTGTCTTTTTTGGCATCCAAGATATATTCTTCACCTCCTTCCCCTCCTTTGCCTTTTTCTTCTCCTCTTCCTCCTCCCTCCTCCTTTTATCTTTTTCTACGTCTTGAATCATTCTGTCTCCTTGATGTACATTTCTAAGAATCTTCTCTTTGCCTCCCTTCCCTTCTGCCGTTGTTCCTGTGTAATCTTTCAACCATCACCTTTGTTTGTTTGTTGATGTCTCTCATATCATTTTCTCTAGTCCTAATTCTTTTGTGGATTTCCAGGCCTGTATTTCCATCTGTCCATTGGACAGAGCCCTGGTGGCACAGTGTTTAAAGCTCACCTGCTAACTGAAAAGTTGGTGGTTTGAACCCACCAGCAACTCCGCAGGGGAAAAGATCTGGCGATTTGCTCCCTTAAAGATGACAGCCTAGGAAACCCTGTGGGGGCAGTTCTGCTCTGTCCTATAGGATCTCTGTGAGTCAGAGTCGACTTGATGACACACAGCAACAACACTGGACATCTCTAGACTCTCCAGCACAGACTGAATTCATTATTTTCCTTCCTCAATTGCTTTCCTCTTTTACATTCCCATTTATATTAATGGTATGCTATCCATCTGGATGTAAACCTGTCCATTGCTCTCAGAATCATTCAGTCACAAAGTCCTGTAAATTATACCTTCTAAAATTTCTCTTGAATCAAGTTTCTTTTTCTTCTTCCCCTGCCACCTTAATTCAGGTTTTCATTATCTCTTATCCTATGTGGTCTCCCTGCTAAAGTCATCTTTAAAAAAAAAAAAAAATATGATCACACCTAAGTGGAAGATATTCAGATATAGTTTTAACAGAAGTTTGTGCTAGAGATGCAATGCATGCTGCAAACGCTCCTCTTGTGTTTTCTCGTCATTTGTTTTTATGGCTAGGAAATTTGTCTTCATGGGCCAGACCAGCCTTTCAGACCGTTGACGTATGCATTCACATCTTTTACAGGTGTCCCGAGCTTATGATGGGGTTCCGTTCCAATGACTTCACCCTAAGTCGATTCTGACATAAGTAAAATACCTTTTCTTTTTTTTAGTTTTTAATCATTATTGCCCTTTATTATCAATATCTCTGTAAATCCAATCTTTGTTTTTGAGGGTTGGAAACATTACATATACACTTACAGATATCTTTTCATATATATATATATACATAAAAAAATTACACAAATCATAAAAATTTACTCCAATGATGAAAAAGAGTTGGACGATGTTGACATTTTGTCGGTTGTGGCAGTAACTCCACTTGTGGAAGGTTCTGGATCATCTGGATTATCCCTGGGAATGAGGATGGGTTTCTAGTCAGGAAAGTAGTGAGTGTTGCCTGTATGGTCCTTTTCTTTTTCCTTCATATATTTCACAGTAACATCTCACTGCTTCCTGAATCTGCCTGTCAACTTTAGCATAGTGATCAGCATTTGGGTCCATGTTTTCAAGCAATTGAAGCCCCTGATTTAGTTGAGAAAAGACTAACATTAGCAAATTAACGCATTTCAACGTAGTGTGTCATACATACAGGGGCGGATTATCCAATAGGCAGCACTTACCTTGCTTAGCAGAACATCTGTAGTGAACAAGTTCACATTTTTCACGACATCAAAGATTATTGCTGGTATCTGTCTCTCTTCCAACCCTAAAGTACCTTCTTAGATAGTCAAAACCTCTTTTTAAATTTGCAGTCCTGGATAGGTGCAGATGACAAGGTAAACAAGGTAAGCACACGTTTACTTGTGTTTATTTACTAATCTGTAGTGAAATTGTTTGCTACAGATGATCTGGTAAGCAAGGTAAACACTATGGTTACTTGCTTAGTGGATAATCTGCCTCTCAGTACATATTACTAACTGTAAGATGTACAAAAAAAAAAAAAAGAGGATGATTGTAAGTGTGGTTCCTCCTAACTCTAATATGTCATTGGGGGACTACCTGTATATTATTATCAAGCTACTAAACTATTTGACATAAGGAGCCCAGGTGGTACACTCGGCTAATAACCAAAAGGTTGGTGGTTTGAACCTACCAGCTGCTCTGCAGGAGAAAGATGTGGCAGTTTGCTTCTGTAAAGAGTACAGCCTTGGAAACCCTATGGGGCAGTTCCACACTGTCCTAGGGGGTCACTATGAGTTGGTAACAACTCAGTGGCAATGGGTTTGTTTTTTGGGAAGCTGCTTGGCATCTGGGGTCTTAAAATCTTGTGAGCAAGCAGGTATCTAAGGTACAGCAAATGGTCTCCATCTGACTAGAGGAACAATGAAGAAAAGAAGCTAAGAAACCAATTAAAATAATGTTTATTTCACAAAAAGTTACCCCACCAGAGGCATAGCTAGGGTAATGAATGCCCAGGGGTCATCTCAAGTCAAGGCCTTGCACAGTCTAATCCCAGCCTCATCCCAGCTTCATTTCCTGTATCCCTACCCAACAAACTTGTCTCTGGCAACCCATCCAGAGCATCTTGTAGAAACATGCCGTGACTTTTCATTCTGTGTTTTATTTCTGCTCTGCTCATCGTGCTGCAACTTTTTTTTCACTTTATTTTCTATTTTGGATTTCAGGTTCAGTGTATAATTATTCATGCCCCATGGTTTGTGACTATTGTAATTGGCCCTTCCAAAGCCCTTCTCATGTTATTAAGCTATTTATTTCCTTTTATCCCTATTCCTATTCCTCCTACCCTGCAACGTTTCCAATGTGTTTAATGCCTATGCTTTTGTTTATATGTTCCTGTAAAATGTATATTGTTTTGTGTGCATATAATTTTAATTTACATAAATGGTATCATGCTATAGTTCTCATTGTGTATTGTTTTTTTACTTAAAAAAACAAACAAACACTGCTGTTCCATCAATTCCAACTCATAGCAATCCTATAGTACAGAGTAGAACTGCCCTATAGGGTTTCCAAGGCTGTAATCTTTATGCAAGCAGACTGCCACCTCTTTCTCCTGTGGAATGGCTAGTGGGTTCAAACAGCTGACCTTTCAGTTAGCCGTCCAGCTCTTATAGCCACCACACCAATTAGCTCTATGTGTTTAAGCTGCATCCATGTTGCTAATATTTTCCTTCTGACTGCTGCATAGTACCCCTTGGTGTGCACCCAGCACAGTTTACCTATCCACTCCCCTGAATGAACACTGGTGTCTTAGCCATCTAGTGCTATTATAACGGAAATGCCACAAGTGATGGCTTTAACAAACAGAAACTTATTCTCTCACAGTCTAGGAAGCCAGAAGTCTGAATTCAGGGCGCCAGCTCCTGGGGAATGCTTTCTTTCTTTGTCAGCTCCTGGGGAAGGTCCTTGTCATCAGTCTTCTTGCTGATCTAGCAGCTTCTCTGTGGAGGTACCCTGGGACCAAATAATTTGCTCTGCTCCCAGCATTTCCTTTTTTGGTGGTATGAAGTCCCTCTCCTCTCTGCTCGCTTCTTTTATATTTCAAAAGAAATTGACTCAAGATACAACCTAATCCTGTAGATTGAGTCCTGCCTCATTAATATAACTGCCTCTAATCCTGCCTCATTAACATCATAGAAGATTTACAACACATAGAATAATCACATCAGATCACAAAATGGTGGACAACTGCACAATAACAGGAATCATGCCTAGCCAAGCTGACACACATCTCGGGGGGACACAATTCAATCCCTAACAACTGGGAATATTTCATACCTGACCCCCTGGACAAGTCCAGTCTTTCATTACTGCCTAATATAGTGGTTCTCAGTCCTATCGGACTCAATACCAAAAAAAAAAAAACAAACCAAACCTGTTGCTGTCTAGTCGATTCCAACTCGTAGTGACCCTGTAGGACAGAATAGAACTTCCCCATAGGGTTTCCAAGGAGTGGATGGTGGATCCCAACTGCTGACCTTTTGGTTAGCAGCCAAATGCTTAACCACTGCACCACCAGGGCTCCACTGAACTCAATAATCCCCCTTAAATAACAAATATAATGCCCCTTTTATTATCCTGAAAATGAAATTCACAGATAATAGGATCTACTAGGGTAGGTGGCTTCTAAGACAGCCCACTGTGATCCCCGCTTCCTGGTATTCTCACCCTATGTAGGATATCGCTTCCAAGATTAAGTTCCAAAAAGATTGTGTCTCCTGCCTTGCATAGTCTCCCTGGCTGTTTTGCTCACCTTCTTTGAGAAAAGCCAGCTGCCTATGGAATCAGTTCATATGCCTATGAATTGTCCTATGGAGAGGACCATGTGACAGGGAACTGAGGGAGGACTCCAATAGCTGATGAAGAACTGAAGCCCTTAGTCCAACAGCCCTCAAGGAATTGAATCCTGCTGACAACCACGTGAGTGATTTTGAAAGTGGATCCTTCCCCATTGACCCTTCAGATGAGACAACACCCTGACTGCAACACTAGAGAGACCTTGAGTCAGAGGTGCCCGGATAAACTGCATCCAGATTTCTGACCCACAGAAATTGTGTGATAGATGTTGTTTTAAGTTAGTACATTTTTGGGTAATTTATTACACAGCAATAAATAGCCAATACACCTACTGTCTTAGTCATCTAGTGCTGCAATAACAGAAATACCACAAGTGGATGGCTTCAACAAACAGAAGTTTATTCTCTCAGTGTCTAGTAAGCTAGAAGTCCAAATTCAGGGTGTCAGCTCCAGGGGGAAGCTTTCTCTCTCTGTCGGCTCTGAAGGAAGGTCCTTATCATCAACTTAGTCTGGGAGCATCTCAGTGCAGAAACCTTGGGTCCGAAGGATGTGCTTTGTTCCTGGCACTGCTTTCTTGGTGGTATGAGGTCCTCATGTCTCTCTGCTCACTTCTCTTTTTATCTCAAAAGAGACTGGCTGAAGACACCATCTAATCTTGTAGATCTCATCGATATAACTGCTAATAATCATCTCATAGCGATAGGATTTACAACACATAGGAAAATCACATCAGATGACATAGATTGGCACAATTCAATCCATGACACCAACCAATTTCGGGGTACTAGCATTCCTAGAAAATTCAATGTACATTAAAAGTGTAGGGAAGTATTTTTGTATTTATGTTAGCAAAGCTAGGTTCTAAGCTCAGATAATATAGTTTTTTCACTCACATGAATGTTCAGTAGGACATTCAGAAATCGTGTGTATTACGGAACAATTTTCACATTTGGCATCATCTGTAGCATTGCAGGACATCTCATATTCCTAGCCCTGGCCCTCTAATGATCTTGGTTTTCCTAATCATTGTTACGTCCAAAAAAGCCAAAACCTATCGCCCATTGTCGTGGACTCACAGTGACCTTATATAGGACAGAATAGAACTACCCCATCTGGTTTCCAAGGCTGTAACCTTTAGGAAGCTGACTGCCACATCTTTCTCGGGAGAAGCGGCTCGTGGGTTGCAACCCCCGACCTTTCAATTAGCAGCCCAGCGCTTAACTATTGAGTCACCAGGGCTCCTTTTCATGATCAAAAACCCTAGGAGGTGGTATCGCCCCTTGAGAACTAGTAACGAAGCACAATATCCCCAATAACTAACACTGTACTTGGCAATAAATGATAGTGGAACTGTAAATGGCTGAAATTGTTTAAATACACCTTCAACCAATTCAGGAGCCCTGGTAGTGCAGTTGTTAAATGATATACGGTCGCTAACCAAAAGGTCGGCAGTTCACATCCCGCAGCCGCTCCTTGGAAAACCTACGGGGCAGTTCTACTCTGTTCTATAGGGTCGCCATAGGTCTGAATCGATCGGACCGCAACAGGTTTGTTTTTGTTTTTGCTTTCCATCAGTTCAAGGACTGCTGGCTTGTCCCTCAATGGCAGTACCGAATCAGGAAAACAGTAGTTCCCAACTTAAAAGCAAATGTAGGCTGACGACGAAATACACGCCACCTAGACATGACTGCCTTCTCTCTGCTGTTTTTTAATTCTTTCCTCGGAAGGACGGACCTCGCCCTTCTTTCGTTAGAGATTGTTCCCGTTAGGCCTCCAGACAGGACTACTGGCACTCCTCCCCGGCGGCTGCCCGGCTAGGCCCCGCCCCGCGCCTGACGTCACAGGAAGTGAGGAGGCGGAAGTAGTAAAACCCATTTAGAGCGAGAGGTTGGCTGACTGATGAGATGGCAGATGAAGAAGAAGACCCTACCGTGAGTGACCGCCTCTGTGCCAACTCTCTCTTTTCTTCACTCCTTCAGGCTCAGTAGCGGCGGCTTCTGAGGCCGAGTTCAGAATCAAGTCTGTTGCCTTAGTGATTGAACCAAGAAAGTTTGGGGACCTCGCGCCTCGCCCTTAAACAAAAAAGAAGGGAGCCCTTAGGATTCATCTTTTTAGTACGTGGGGCAAGACGTGAAGGAAGAGTAGGAAGGTAGCACCTTTCCGTTTGGTTTTGGTTCATATCTTCCAGACACCTTTTGGAGCGTGTAGAGAATCATTAGAGTTCAAAGCCAATATTTGTTAGAGCTCGTTATGAGCCAGCAGTTCAACTAACAGAACTTTACTTACTTTAAAGTAGTGAAAAAATAATGAACCGATATCAGGGAGCTTGGATTTCAAAATTTGTTTTCTCTGTGAGCAAGTTATTTAACCCTGAGCTTCGGTTTCCTTGTAACATGGTGTTAAGGCTTACTTAAGTAAAGCTCCTAGTACTATGCTTAGTAAATACTAGTTTTGCTTACTACAGTGAGGTAAACTTCGATTCAGTACAACTCTTTTTGACAGTAACACTGTCTACCAATAGGTCAATTTGGTTAAAAAAAAAAAACTTACAGTCATTGGAACTCTTCAGGAGAGCCAGTGGGATTATTTGTTAGGAACAATGTAGAAAGCATTCCTCATGAGTCAGAAGTTGGACTAAATAGTCTTTAAGGCCTTGTCATTGCTAAGGTTTCATGATTTATTGCTTCTTGTGGGGCTTTCTGGTCTGAGACCAGTGTTGATAATGGGAAAAAAAATGGTAATCATTAAAAATCAAATGCAATGCAATCATATGACATTTCAATATATACATTTTAACTTCTAGTTTGAGGAGGAAAATGAAGAAATTGGAGGAGGTGCAGAAGGTGGACAGGGCAAAAGAAAGAGACTTTTTTCTAAAGAATGTAAGTTGTATTTGACAATGATTTTATTATAGATGATACAAAGTTTTGGACACATCCATTCATCAAAGTAGGTTTATCGTTCTGAATATGTTTCCCTGTAGGTAAAATGTTCTCACACTTGCCTATAACATCCTGTTTAACTTTTGGATAGTAATGGTCCTAACCCCAATTTTTATGTATATTTTAAGGAGGACATGTGACCAGTGTTTCAATTCAGCGCGTAAAAACATATCGCCATTACTTTTCCTGTCCTTCCCTTTTGCAGCAGGAGGAGCAAAAACTCCTTTGACTGTAAGTCACAGGTGAATCCTGGGAACACATGTGCTTGAGAGTAGGAACAAAGTTGGGGATTTGGACTGAGGTGGTGGACAAGGCAGGAGGGCAGGTGAACAGTGTGAGGCATTACAGTGCCACAGAGATAAAATGTATCGATTCTCTATCCTGCTCACTCAGTAGACAGTTTTGACCCTTTTTGGCAAGAGGGAAGGAGAGCTGCTGTGAGTACTGATCATCAAGACATACCCCCCCTTGTCCAAAGGCACCATGAGAATGTGCTCTCCATCTCCCATTCCAGGGTCTTTTAAATGTAGCTATGACCATGGGTATTGACAGATGAGGCAACACAGATTTATGAATACCTGGTGTATTTATCCTGGATCAGACATGAGCAGTTCTCAAATACTGTTGAAATCACAGGGTCAGTATGCCTTTTTTTTTTAAACCACATAAATCCTTCTCTGTATCTCAATTCCTCCCCTAACGCAGAGCTTACTTGACCACTCCTTATTCCATCTCTGATGCTACTTATGCCATTTGTATGTGGTTTTAATAACTATTATGTCAGTATAAGAAAGGGGACCCCACAACAGAGCATCTGGGAGTGATGCTTGCATAATTAGTTCTTAGCAGAGACCTTTGTTCCACGTCAGTTATCTTTGTGATGACAAGAATTTGGAATCTTCACAGCATTCTTGTCTTACCTGAGTGTTCATATATCTTAGTGATCAAGAGCTGTTTTCCTGAATCCTCTTTTTAGAAAAATTTTAATATAACATGAGATGTTTCAGAGCATTCACTGGGATTTGTTCATGCCTTTATAAACCCTTATACCAAATACAGTTTATATACTTCTAATATAAATTACCCTTTTCCAGAGAAACATATTTCCCTACCGGTGAATTCCACCCATCAAAATGAGAGCAAGAAAATAATCTCTCAAGATATTTAAGGAAAAATAGTAAATTTATAGGGGGCAAATCCTGGCAGATATCACTTTAACCAATTAATCAAAGTTAACATCACCAGTAATATATACTGATACGATATGATGCATTGAGAAAGGCAGATAGCCTCCCCTGGAATGCATAACCTCAACCTAATCATGGGAAAGCATCTGACAAACCCGGTATTCTTCAAAAGTGTCAAGGTTATGAAAGACAAGGAGAGACTGAGGAGCTGTCATAGATGGTAGGAAATGAAGGAGGTATGACAGCCAAATGCAGTGTGGGGTCCTGAGTTGGATCCTGGAACAGGATAAGGACATTAGTGGAAAACTAATATCATCTGAGTAGGTTCTGTGCTGTAGGACAGAGGTGAACTGCCATATAGAGTTTCCAAGGTTGTAATCTTTTTTTTTTTTTTATTGTGCTTTAAGTGAAAGATTACAAATCAAGTCAGTCTCATACAAAAATTTATATACACCTTGCTATATACTCCTCATTGTGCTCCCCCTAACGAGATACACATTCCTTCTCTCCACCTACTCTTTTTCTGTCCGTTCAGCCAGCTTCTGACCTCCTCTGCCTTCTCATCTCCCCTCCAGACAGGAGCTGCCCACATAGTCTTATGTGTCTAGTTGATCCAAGAAACTCCCTCCTCACCAGTATTATTTTCTATCCCATAGTTTAGTCCAATCCCTGTCTGAAGAGTTGGCTTTGGGAATGGTTCCTGTCTTGGGCTAACAGAAGGTCTGGGGGCCGTGACCTCCGGGGTCGTTCTAGTCTCAGTCAGACCATTAAGTCTGGCCTTTTTACGAGAATTTGAGGTCTGGATTCCACTGCTCTTCTGCTCCCTCAGGGGTTCTCTGTTGTGTTCCCTGTCAGGGCAGTCATTGCTTGTAGCCGGGCACCATCTAGTTCTTCTGGTCTCAGGCTGATGTAGTCTCCGGTTTATTTGGCCCTTTCTGTCTCTTGGGCTCATAGTTACAAGGCTGTAATCTTTACATAAGCAGACTGCCATATCTTTTTCCCGCAGAGCAGCTGGTGGATTTGAACTGCCAACCTTTTGGTTGGCAGCTGAGTGCTTTAACCACTGTGCTGCCAGGGCTCTTAGTACTTGTATGATACCAAGGTAAATTTCTTAGTTTTTAAAAGGTTTATGGTTACATAAGATGTTAAGGGGAAGCTGAACATAGAGAAAGTCCATATATATGGGAACTTTGTACAATCTTTGAAACGTTTCTTGTATTATCTCAGAAAAAAGAATGGAGGACCAAAAAAAAATTCAGAGTCCAAAAAAGAGAGAGAAATATTACCTCTATGTTTCTCTTCTCCCTTCTGTGTCGTCCAAGGGCTCATGCCAAGGTAAACCCTAGGGATACTTCTGTGTCTCAGGTGAGCTTCTAAGTCATCCCTTTTCTTTCCTTTGGTTGGTCTACTTCTCTTCATTTCTACCAGTTTTGCTTCTCCTAAATAGGAGTTATTCTTAATGTACTCGTTCCTTTCTTTAGATGATTTTTAAGAGTTCCTTCCTTTTTTTTTAAATGTAAAACTTAGATAAAATAAATTATACAAGTCTTGAGTGAACAGCTTGATGAATTTTACGTATGTATGTATATGTACATACGTAACCAGAACTCAGATCAAGATACAAAACATTTCCAATATTATGACAGTTTCTTAACATTTTTTTCATTTACGTACCCCTTTGAGAATCTGATAAAAGTTATGATTCTTTTTTCTAGAAAAATACACATATACAGATAGTATATACGATTTTTGTATACAGTTTCAGGAGGGTTCCAGTACTTCTCAACATCAGTTCACAGACAAACTTGGAGTTTATAGACTGTAGGGTAAGAATCCATACAGGATCTCATCTGTCCTAAATTACCAAGAAGCATAAGACTGCTGTGGGTAGCAGTATAGGCTGTGGAGCCAAACCAGTTGGGTTCAAATTTAGGTTCCATCAGTTACCAGTGGTGTGACCTTGGGTAACTCACTTAACCCTCTGCCTTAATTTTCTCATCTATAAAATTGGAACGATAATAGTACTTACCTCAAAGAATTAAATGAGTTATATATTTAAAGGCTTAAAACAGTGCCCGACATATATAGTAGAGGCTGTGTATAAGTATTAAGGTGGTACAGTGGTTAAGTGCTCTGCTGCTAACCGAAAGGTTGGTGGTTCACGTCCACCCAGTGGCTGTGTGGAAGAAAGACCTGGCGATCTTCTTCTGTAAAGATTACAGCCAAGAGAACCCTATGGGGCAGGTTTGGTCTGTCACATGGGGTTGCTAAGAGTTGGAATCAACTCAGTGGACCCAACAATATGTAAGTGTTAGCAGTTATTTTTGTTACTCTATATTAGATTTTTCCTGTCTTTTGCATTGTCTGTGGTTCCTTCGGATGAGGGCTGAAAGGGCCTTGCGAGCAGTTGCATTGATCTAGGAAATGAAATGTCAAGATTCTTTGAAGTAAGCTTTCTGCTTTTGACTGCCCTGTTTCTTCCTATAAGAAAGTAATTGGAGTGCTTTCTCTCATGTCCTTTCCCCTATGGTAGTATCCAGTGCCCAACAGCCCCACACACTCACACACAGAAAACACTCCTGTAAAGGGTAAACCATTGTTGCCCTGCCTGTTCAGACAGTCTCCTACTTAAAGGTACTCTGGGGATGCTGTGGGGAAAGGGGAGTATTGTTGGAGACTGTTGTTTGGTGCTGTCAATTTGAATTCAACTCATAGCAACCCTATGTATAAAAGAACAAAATGTTGCTCAGTCTTATACCATTTTCACCATAGTAGGTATGTTCGAGCCCATTGCTGCAGCCAGAATGTCAGTCCATCTAGTTGAGGGTCTTCCTCTTTTTTGCTGCCCCTCGATCTTACCAAGTATGATGTCCTCCTCCAGGAATGGGCCCCTGCTAATAACATGCCCAAAGTAAGCGAGACAATGTCTCACCATCCTTGCTTCTAAGGAGCATTCTGGCTGTACATCCTCCAAAGCAGACTTGTTCTTCTGGCTGTCCATGGTGTATTCAATAATCTTTGCCAGAACCACAATGCAAATGTGTCAGTTCTTCTTCAGTTGTCCTTATTCATTGTCCAGCTTTCGCATGCATGTGAGGCTATTGAAAATAGCCTTGTTGGAGGTTAAAAAAAAAAACCCTTGCTGTTGAGTCAGTTCCAACCCATAGTGACCCTATAGGACAGAGTAGAGCCACCTCATAGGGTTTCCAAGGAGCAGTTGGTGGATTTGAACTGCCGACCTTTTGGTTAGCAGCCAAGCTCTTAACCACTGTACTACCAGGGCTCCATACTGGAGGTAAAAAACCAAAAACAAACCCGTTGCCGTCAAGTTGATTCCGAATCATAGAGGTTAGGTAGGAACAATTGGTCATAAGACTGTGATTAAAAGTCTTTATACCAAAATCCGTATTTGGAGACAATGAAGACAATGTAAATATGTTTTTATGCCAGTATCATCTATAACTTGGTTCAATTCTGGTATACTTGAAAAAAGTATTGTTACAAAAATTATTAACTCTGTTCAATAAACAAAAGTGATTTGTTCTTTTATAGTACGATGTATGATGTATGGGTTTGGAGATGACCAGAATCCTTATACTGAGTCAGTAGATATTCTTGAAGACCTTGTCATAGAGTTCATCACTGAAATGGTAAGATTCTTTTGTAATTGGTCTTAGTTAATTGAAGATTAGATTTGAAATTCTTAATGTTAGATGGAACTAAAACTTACGGCATCCTTTTGGGATAAGCTATCCACTTGAGTGCTTGTTTTGTGGAACTACTGGTTACTATTTATCATTATAAAAAAATAAACAGTTGCCATCAAGTCAGTTCCAACTCATGGTGACCGTATGTGTGTCAGAGTAGAATTTTGTTCCATAGGGTTTTCAATAGCTGATTTTTTGGAAGTAGATCGCCAAACCTGTCTTTTGAGGCACCTCTGGGTGAACTTGAACCTCCAACCTTTCAGTTAGTAGCTGAGTATGTTAACTGTTTGCACCACCCAGGGACTCCATTTATCATTAAGCGTGGTTATATATGTATTGGCGTGTGTGTGTATATATTCTCCCCCTTCCTCCTGAATTTTGTTTCATAAAGTCATAATTATAAAATCCTTGAATAAAATTTAAAATACAACCCATAATCTATCATCCAACATAAGTATTTTTTAAAAAAGGCATATAGCATTCTACATATTGGTGATCATGGTAAACATTCTTTTTACTCAAAGTTTTACAATACATATTTTCTGTGTTCTAATCACAGTTATTTTAGTAGCTACATAAAATTCATTCAAATTGTTTTCTAATTAACCATTTCTTTACTATGTTATTTATAAGTTATTTTGTGTTTAACTGAACAGTGACTTTTTTTTAATTTATTTTTCGAACAGTTACTCTCGAATGACCATAATCATGGAATTTCCTCCCCTTTGGATCTATTTGCAGGAATCAGATTACTGACTTTGGTTGTATTTAGTTTTTATGAATTTTTACCCTGTATTTTGGATTATTTCTTTAGTACAGAATAATAGCAGTAAAACTACTAGGTCAGAGTATGCATTTTTAAAAAACCTTTATTAAAAAATTTACAATAGTAATTGCCATCTATTAAATAAAATTTAGAAAGTATAAAAAATTCAGGGGAGAAAATAAAATCTCTAATCCGTCCACTTGAAACCAAAAACCAAACCCATTGCTGTCGAGTTGATTCCAACTCATAGCGACCCTATAGCACAGAGAAGAGCTACCCCATAGAGTTTCCAAGGAGTGCCTGCTGGATTCCAACTGCCGGCCTTTTGGTTAGCAGCTGTAGCTCTTAACCACTATGCTACCAGTCTTTCCATCCTTCTACATAGAGACAGCTAATGCTGATATTTTGGTGAATAGCCTTTTTGTCTTTTTTTCTACATAAAAATTTTACATTTTATAAATTTTTTTTACTTTCTGTAAAGTTAGGATCATATAGTATATACAGTCTTAGAACCTGACTTCATTGAGATAAGTCTAGAACATTTTCCCTGTTTCACTGCATAGTACTCTATAACATATTCAGTGACTTCATAATATTAATCGAATCGGTGTACTCAAATTTGTTTACCCAACATTTTATTATTAAATACTTAGTTTCCATCTTTTTTTTTTGTTTGTTTTTTTGTCTTTAGAAATAATGCTGTGCTGAACGTATGTTTTTGCACCGGACAAGTATAAAATGATAGGGGGGTGAGATTTATTTGTTTGATTTTAAGAAAATCCACCAATATTTATTGACCATTGAAATGTAAGATGACTCAAAGCATAAATGAAATGGGTTCTTGTGAAAAAAAAATTATCAAACTATTTTATACAACTGAAGACAAGTAAAAATTACATATATCAAAAACAAAACAAAAAAAGTCAATAAATTTGATAGTTTTAATGTTCTTAATATGTAAAAAAAATGCCTATAAAGGCATTAAGGAAAGCATTGTTAATGCTTCAGTAGAAAAGGGGCGAAGGATGTGAATAGAAAGACAGTTCACAAATAACTGCAGTGGTTAGAAGAGAAAATCTTCAGTCTCACCGATTTTGTAAAAGCAAATTAAACAATAAAGTACTAGATTAAAAAAATTGAATTTGATATGTTTATTTGTAATAGACTCACAAGGCAATGTCAATCGGAAGACAAGGTCGGGTACAAGTTGAAGATATCGTCTTCTTGATTCGAAAGGACCCGAGAAAGTTTGCTAGAGTTAAAGACTTGCTTACTATGAACGAAGAATTGAAAAGAGCTAGAAAAGCATTTGATGAAGCAAACTATGGATCTTGACACATTTATGTATTTTTTGAAGCTTGATTATCTTCTGGAGAAAGTATATGTAGTAACTGTATATTTTCTACTGTAAGGATCTGATATCTAACCATGTAAATGAAAGATGAAGAAACACAAAATCTTCAGCCTTTACTTTTATGTCTTTGATCTTAGATTGGTATTTGAGCCTGCAATTGCCTGCCTTTGTATTAAATACTTGAATTACTCATTGTATTTTAATGACCACACGTAAATTACTTTCTGACTTATGACTATATAAATGACAAAGTAGTATTTATGTGTTAGGTGTCTTTGTGCCATTGTATTGTAGACTGTACTGTAGCTATTTAATATGTGAAATCCAAATGGCACCTTTGATCCTATGAGCTGAAATGTATTTCATGTATTCTCAAGTTTCTAGACAACAGTAGTCTGAGAGATTGTTAAAGATAGGGAACTGGTTTGTGTTTCTCTTAAGTGGAAGATGACAGGAAAATACAGACTTTGCAGGAATGTTTATCTGTCTTAAAAAGATCATTTCATAGTCCTCTTCAGATAACAAGAGTGATTTTTTTGAGAAACTAAGAGTTTCATATGAATGTTTCAGTGTTGGTAGGCTTTTTTGATTGAAAACCTTTGGGACTTATACATACTGTTTGTCACATTTTAGGAGAACTCATTTTTCCAGATCAGAGTGTATCTATTAAAAATAAATACTTTCAGTATCAGGAATGGCATTAAAGCATTCGAGATAGCGTTTTATTAACACATTTGTTAGTTCTTGTTCATTGTGGAAACGTATACTTAGCTAAAACCATATGTGGCTATGGAAACGCCTTTTGTAGTTCAGGATAGACAGGTTTTGGGTGGATTTAGCTATATTGTATTAAATCATTAATTGCACCAAGCATAAAATAAGGATTGAAATTGCATTTAAAGGGATCACTGAATATTCACAATTTGTGAAACTGAATGGTTTGTGCACCGCTTATAAACATTATCTATAAATCAGTACTTGGGAAAATTCTACTTTCTTAACCTATTGATACAAGGAATAAAGTGTGACAAATTAAACAGATTAATGCTTGAACTTGACTGTGATTTATCAGCTTCCCCCTCCCCCCACCTTTACCCCTCCCCCTGCCCAGAATAGCATGCATATTACTGATTATGTGATAATTCTAGCTGCTTAATCTTGCTAAAAACTTTTTTCTATCTTATTCTTGTAATGGTGCTGAATTACAAATTCAGTTCAGTGCATAGCTGGGTTGATCTTTTGTTTTTTAAAAAAGCTAAAACAAATTGAAAAGCTACCCCAATCTAAGGTTAGCTGAAATCAAGAATGGGAGTAGAATAATCACAGATCAATATATTACTGTTGTTTTTGATTTTGCTAACCAGGGCCTGGCAGTAACTGGCACTAGGGGAGTTACACTGGGAGCCATTAGTCTGTTCTTACTTACCTTAGGTAAAGGGAGGGGAGCCCTGGTGGTGCAGTGGCTAAGCGCTCAGCTGTTAACCAAAAGATCGGTGGTTCAAACCCACCAGCTGCTCTTCAGGACAAAGATTTGGTAGCCTGCTTCCATAAAGATTACTGCCTTGGAAACCCTATGGGGCAGCTCTACTCTGTCCTATAGGGTTGATATGAGTTGGAATCAACTCGATGGCAGTGGGTTTGGGGGTAGAAAAAAACAAAAAACCTGTTGCTGTTGAGTCGATCCCGACTCTTAGCGATGCTATAGGACAGAGTAAAACTGCTTCATATGGTTTCCAAGGAGTGGCTGGTGGATTCAAACTACCGACCTTTTGGTTAGTAGCTGAGCTCTTAACCACTGCGAGAGGGTACTGTATATTCACTGACTGAGTCGGGTCCCTCAAAGTTGTTCTGAGTGTCTTACCATTCAGCTAATGACCCTAGCATATGAGAAGTTTTTTTTTTTTTTTTTTTACCAGGAACTAAATAATAAGGGCATTGAATTAGGACTTTTCGAGATTACAAGTAATAGAATGCAACTCAAACCTAGTATAAGCACAGGGCTTCAAACCCATTTGTTCGGGCTCGAACCACTGCTGGGAATGTGCATTTCCATCCCAGATATACTGAATGAGAATCTATGTTTTAACAAGATTCCCAGGTGATTCTTATGTATAATAAATTTTGAGAACAACTGCTCTACTAGTGATTCTCTGAACTGGTCCTCAACCAGCAGCATCAGCATCACCTGGGTGCTATTATTAGAAATGCAGATTTTCAGCAGGGGTTCAAACTGGGATGGTGGGAAGCCCTGTGGTTCCAGTTCAGACCCATGTATAAGCAATAAAAGAAGAATTTATTGGCTTACCCAACTGAAACATGGGAAAGAAGGGATGGGGCTGCCTTCAGCATTGGCTGGATGTAAGTACTTGAGGAATATCAAGACTCTCCATCTTTCATCCTAATTTTGGTTTTACTCTCAGGAACATCAGTGTGGCAAGGGCTAATGGTGGCCAGCAGTTCTAGGGTTCCATCCTTAAAACTTCTCATTGAGGGAGCTACTTCTTCACTGCTAATACAGACAGTTCCAGGCAAAGATTGAGATTGTCCTGACTCTGGTCATTTTCCTTCTTGGACCAATTATTGTGGCCAGAAAGTACAATGCCCCATCTCTGTGGTAAAGAAGGCTTGGAGTACGGGTGGGGGGTGGGATCTGGGTATTGCTATTACCAAGAAGTGGAAAGGGAGGCTAGGCAGACAAAAATAACACAGTCTTGATTCATGAACTTGCTTATTAACTTTGAATTCTTACAGGAAACCTGATTTTCTTCCAACATCCAGAACTGTGCTGTGTAGTATGGTGGCCGCTAGCTACATGTGGCTACTTAAATTTAGTGAATTAAATTTAAGTAAAATTCAGTTACTCAGTTCCACTAGCCGTATTTCAAGTGTTCAGTTGCTCCATGTGGCTACTGGCTACCACATGAGACCATGCCAATACAGAACTTTTGCCATCGTCACATAAAATTCTTTTGGACAGCACTAATCTAGAGTATTCAGATACTCTCTCGTAATTCACTTTAAAAAAACAAAAACTTAGTGGGTTTCTATGAGTTGGAACTGACTCGATGGCAATGGGTTTGGTTTTGTTTTTTTATGGAAAAACTCAAGCATACACAATAATGGAATTATGTAATGAGCCCCCAGCTTAAACAACATTTTGTCAATTTATGTCATCTTTAAAATTTTTTTTTTTATTCCCTTACCTTTTTTTTTTTTTTTTTGGTGGTCAGACTTACTATTTTAAAGCATGTTCCAGATATTATTGTATCATTTCATTTGTAAATGCTTCAGTATGTATCTCTAACGAAATTCAAAAAGCAGCCCCAGTACCATTATCACACCCTAACAAAAATAGTTCTTCAGTATTTCATCTAATTCCATTTAATACCCAATCCTTGTTTAAATCTTCCTGATTTGTCTCAAAATACTTTTTGAGTTTGTATATTAGTTTTCTACTGCTGCTGTAAATTAACCACAAATCCACTGGCTTAAAACAACACAAATTTATTATCTCAGCAGTTCTGTGGGCCAGAAGTCTCAGTGGGCAAAAATCAAGGTGTTGGTCAGGCTATGTTCCTTTCTGGAGGTAGGAGAGAATCTATTTCCTTGCCTTTTTGAGCTTCTAGCTGCTCCCCGCATTCCTTGGCTCATGGTTCCCTTCCTCCATCTTCAAAGCTAGTGGAAAAAAAAAAAAAGGTGTGGTGTCATCATCAGACCCCCTCCTCAGCTAACTTCAGGAGTGGGGAGGAGAATCACCATCAAAAGCATCGGCCCAAAGCTGATGCCTGTGAGACATATCTCCACTCTCCAACCTTTTTGCAAGGTCTGACACCAGCCATCCCTCCCACGGCACTCTCTACTCTTCTGCTGGGTTTGATGATTCGTTGTAATGGCCTCACACAACTCACAGACCACACTTACAGTTATGGGGCTTATTAGGGAAGTAACAGGTTATACAATTCAGGATCAGGCACAACTCATGATATAGTTCTTTGGTCAGGACAGCTTATTCTCAGCTGTGCCTGCAGGCAAGCCTCTCCTTGACCCTTGGCCTCTTGGCCTGGCCTCTACCCTGCTTGGGCAAGTGTCACAAAGCTCTTTAGCTCTGCCAGTAAGTGCCCAGAGTATCCTACTTTGCCAGTAAGCCTCGGTCAGAAGGTGTTCATCTCTCTCGCTCCGTGGGTTGGCAAGCCTAGTTCTGCCAAGTGCGTGGAGACATCCAACTCTGCCAGCAAGCTCAAGCCTCCTGTCTGAAGGCACTCAGCTCTCTTGGCACAACCACTGTAGCCACCTTGCTCTGTAGGCCAGGAAGCCCACTGCACCCTCTTTTGCCAGTTTCCTGGTTCTGCTGCCACTGTTTCTCTGCTGCCGCCATTTTGCTGCCACCACTTCTCACCATCTTGCGCTGCCTCTGGTATTACAGCTCTCTTTCTGTCTCCTGGGTCTAGGAGGTTCTTGGTGCAGGAACCCTGAGTCCAAAGAACAGGCTCCATTCCCAGCTCTTCTTAGTTGATGGTAGTGAGGTCCCCTTTCTGCTCTGGGATTAGCTCTCTTTTTAAGCCTAGTGGGATGGCAGAACTGACCAGCCCCTGCAAGTGTTCCATAAGCAACTTAAATTTTGCATTGTTAGCAGGCTGTCCAATTCCCTTGGTGGGCCACAAGCACTTTATTTGTACAGTCTAACCCAATTGCTGTATGGGAGTCACAAAGAGTAAGGCTAGAAGAGCCATTTTAAGTAATTCACTGCACTGCAGCTAGCAACGTTATATTTCTGATCATTCTTCCGTTGTCACAGCTCCCTCTGTCCACAGCTGGGAAATGTTCTCTGCTTTAAAGAAGCCATGGAATTATATTGGGCCACCTGAACAATTCATGATGATCTCCCCATTTCAAAGTCCTTGGTTTAATTACAACAGTAAAGTCCTTTTTGCTATGTAAGGTAATATATTCACAGTTTCCAGGGATTAGGACCTGGACATCTTTGGGGGACCATGATTCTGCCTACCGCAGTGTGTTTGAAATAGAATCTAAGTAAGGTGTCATTCATTGTATTTGGTTGGTATGTCTAAATTTCTTTACTCTGTAATAGTTCCCCTACCCCACTTTGTTTTAAGCGAATCTCTCTTTAAAAAGATTATACCTTTTATTTTTTTAGCTAGCTTATTTGACACTCAGAGTATCTAATATATATCTTATGATTGTACGTGGAATGTTTGGTTTTACTGTGTTTCAACTGGTGGTCTTGAGTGAAAACGGGAACATTAATTCTAAGTGTAGATATTTTAAAACGGGGGAAATGGCTTACTTGGCCTCTCAGCAGCAGAGAAGGGTGTTGCCTGGAGAGTCATTTGGCTACCTCCCAAAAGGCCTTGGCAGGTTGCATTACTTGGGTGAATGTACTATAGTCTAGAGTCTGATCTGCCTTTTGCAGCATTGCAGGCTCAGAAACTGACTTCATCAGTACATGGACAGCACATCCATCTCTTGGGGAAGACTCATAGAAACCAAGCTCTTAAGACTAATGTATGAAAATGGGATGCCAATTTACTGTGAGAACTAAACTTGTGTCTGTATGAACAGCACATTTTTTCGTTTTCTAGGCAGGCACATGGTAAACTGAAACATAATTATGAGGGTGAATCCAAATGAGGGTGGTTAAATGAATGCATTATCTATAGCATCAGGTAAGATAAGGACAAAGTTAACACAGAAATAGGAAAATGGCTCATCAGGGCATGAAGCATGCAAGGAATGTGTTGCCTGGGAATTGAATTGCGTCCTGCCAAAATAGAGGTTGAAATCCCAACCTCTATACCTGTGGATGTAATCTCATTTGGGAATAGGATTTTCTTTGTTATGTTAATAAGTGTTATGTTAATGAGTGTCAGTGTAGGGTGTGTCCTAAATCTAATCATTTCAGAATTGTAAGGAGCAGTATAAACACAGAGACAAGGAAGCACAAATAAATGGAGAAGATAGATGCCACTGAACCAACTGAGGAATGCTAGAAGCAGAGCTTTGAACCCGTTCATTCTAGTTTGAACCCCTGCTGAGAATTTGCATTTTCACTCCAGATATACTGAAGAAGAATCTGCAGTTTAACAGGACCCCCAGGTTATTCTTATGTATACACCTGGGGCTCTTGTCTAAATTCTTATGTATACATAAGAATCACCTGAGAATCTTGTTTAAAAATCTTATATGTGTACATAAGAATCACCTGAGGATCTTGTTAGAATTTTTGTATCTCTATAAGAATCACCCAGGAATCTTGTTTAAATCTTATGTATACATAAGAATCACCTGGGGATCTTGTTAAACTCTGTGTATACATAAGTATCACTTGGAGAGCTTGTCAAAATTCTTGTGTATACATAAGAATGGCCTGGGATCTCGTTAAAAATTCCTGCATATACATACAAATCACCTGAAGACCTTGTTAAGCTGTAGATTCTGATTCAGTATATCTGGGGTGGAAATGCAAATTCTCAGCAGGGGTTTGAGCTGGAATGAATCTTTCAAAGCCCTGGCGGAAGAGACAAGGATCTTTCCCCAGAGCCTTCAGAGAGAGAGCCTTCCCCTAGAGCCAGTGCCCTGAATTCAGACTTCTAGCCTTCTGAACTGCGAGAAAAATTGAATTTTTAAAGCCACCCACATACGGTATTTCTGTTACAGCATCCCTAGGAAATAGCTAACTTCAGCCCTAGGAAACAGCATGGTCTTGCTACTGACACTGGAAACTTGGCTTGAATTTCCACTTCCATTTGACCATGCCAACTTACAGCTGTGTCTATATGTGTCTCTTTAAAGTAACTTTGCATATCTCTGCTCCAATCCAGTTAAGTGCTGAGTTCAGAGATTATTGAAAGAGGGCAATTTTACTTCCTGATTCTTCAGGGAGGCCTGATAACTTGCTCATCAATGTTGATAACCCTGAGCATTGTGCCTAAAAATCAGGAACTTTTAAAAGCTCTGACTGCACCCTAGAACAATTTCTAACTCTCTGGACCTGATTTTCTGAGTCCCCATGCTTTCCTTCTTGCCACAGGTGGAGAATGGAGGGAACGATGACCAGGGAACAAGTTGGTAAATGTCTTGATGAAGGCTGCTGTTTTTCCTGGGTCCTAACATGTGACCACATGAGCTATTCAGACTATTATATTACAGGATAGGATCAAGGAAAAAGTTTTGATATATCAGATGAGTATTTATTAAGTACCTGTTGTATTTGAGGCATAACCCAGATAGCGTTTTTCTGTATGTTATGTCTATAAATGGAATTCTAAAGTTATAGAAATAAAAGGAGCAAATTTATTATATATTACCATTAGATTGGTAAGAGTTTCAGTTTGAGCTGTTATACAAAATTCCATATGTTATTTGTAGCATTGAGACTTTCATGTACACGCTCATTTTTATACTTCTACAGAAAACTTGGTACTAAACTACTCTAAATTCTTGTCTGTATTCTTTTAGGATAGGAAGAACAATCACTAAAACAAAAATCATTGTCTTTTGCCTTTGCACGGCCATTTTAGAAAAATAACTGGAAAATTATTAGGAAAAAAGCCTACTTAGTAACTTAACAAATCCTAAAAGAAATGCTAATACTATATCTAACTTTTCTGAATTAGGATTTTTATAGTTTTATTTTGGATCATGTGAACTTACAATAAGATACCTACCCAAACTCATTTTGGTGAATCTGATTTTTTTTCCATCTTTATAGCAAGTTCTGTCAAATGATCAAACATATTATTAGAAGGTTACTAATCTTGTCCTAAAATGTTGTTGTTGTTGTTAGGTGCTGTCCAGTTCGTTCTGACTCATAGCGACCCTATGCACAACAGAACAAAACACTGGCTGGTCCTGTGCCATCCTCACAATTGTTGCTATGCTCGAGCCCATTGTTGTAGCCACTGTGTGAATCCATCTCAATTTGAGGGTCTTCCTCTTTCTTGCTGACCCTCTACTTTAATAAGCATGATGTCTTTCTCCAGGCACTGATCCCTCCTGATAGCATGTCCAAAGTATGTGAGACGCAGTCTTGCCATCCTTGCTTCTAAGGAGCATTCTGATTGTACTTCTTCCAAGACAGATTTGTTCATTCTTTTGGCAGTCCATTCAGTATTCTCCCTCAACACCACAGTTCAAAGGTGTTGAGTCTTCTTTGGTCTTCCTTATTCATTGTCCAGCTTTTGCATACATAGGAGGTGATTGAAAACACCATGGCTTGGGACAGGCGTACCTTAGTCCTCAAGGTGACATCATTGCTTTTCAACACTTTAGAAGAGGTCTTTTGGAGCCGATTTGCCCAATGCAATTTGTCTTTTGATTTCTTGACTGCTGCTTCCATGGGTGTTGATTGTGCATCCAAGTAAAAAGAAATCCTTGACAACTTTACTCTTTTCTCTGTTTATCATGATGTTGCTTATTGGTCTAGTTGTAAGGATTTTTGTTTTCTTTATGTTGAGGTGTAATCCCTACTGAAGGCTCTGGTCTTTGATCTTCATCAGTGATTCAAGTCCTCTTCACTTTCAGCAAGCAAGGTTGTGTCATCTGCATAATACAGGTTGTTAATGAGTCTTCCTCCAATCCTGATACCACCACATTCTTCTTCATATAGTCCAGCTTCTTGGATTATTTGTTCAGCATAAAGATCGAATAGGTATGGTGAAAGGATGCAGCCCTGATGCACACCTTTCTTGACTTTAAACCATGCAGTGTCCCCTTGCTCTGTCTGAACGACTGCCTCTTGATCCATGTACAGATTCCTCATGAGCACAATTAAGTGTTCTGGAATTCCCATTCTTTGCAATGTTATCAATAATTTTTTATGATTCACACAGTGGAATACCTTAGTATAGTCAATAAAGCACAGGTAAACATCTTTCTGGTATTCTCTGCTTCCAGTCAGGATCCATCTGACATCAGCAATGATATCCCTGGTTCCATGTTCTCTTTTAAATTCAGCTTGAATTTCTGGCACCTCCCTGTCAATATACTCCTGCAGTGACTTTTGAAAGATCTTCAGCAAAATTTTACTTACATGTGATATTAATGATATTGCTCAATAATTTCTGAATTTGGTTGGATCATCTTTCTTGGGAATAGGCATAAATATGGATCTCTTCTAGTCGGTTGGCCAGATAGCTGTCTTCCAGATTTCTTGGCATAGATGAGTGAGCACTTTCATCCATTTATTGAAACATCTCAGTTTTTGACCAATGCCTTTCCAGTGCAGCTTGAGCTTCTTCTTTCAGTACCGTCGGTTCCTGATCATATGTTACCTCATGAAATGATTGAACATTGACCAATTCTTTTTAGTATACTCTGTATTCCTTCCATCTACTTTTGGTGCTTCCTGTGTTGTTTAATATTTTCCCCATAGAGTCCTTCAGTATCGCAACTTGAGGCTTGAATTTTTTCTTCAGTTCTTTCAGTTTGAGAAATGTTGAGTGTGTTCTTCCCTTTTGGTTTCCTATCTCCAGGTCTTTGCACATGTCATCATAATACTTTACTTTGTCTTCTCAAGCTGCCATTTGAAATCTTCTTTTCAACTCTTTTACTTCATCATTTCTTTCTTTCGCTTTAACTACTCAATGTTCGAGAGCAAGTTGGACAGTCTCTTCTGACATCCATTTTGGTCTTTTCTTTCTTTCCTGTCTTTTTAATGACCTCTTGCTTTCTTCATGTATGATATCCTTGATGTCATTCCACAGCTCATCTGGTCTTCATTCATTAGTGCTCATACACAAAATCTATTCTTGAGATGGTCTCTAAATTCAGGTGGGATATACTCAAGGCCATACTTTGGCTCTCATGGACTTGTTCTAATTTGCTTCAGCTTCAACTTGAACTTGCATATGAGTAATTGATTGTCTGTTTATCAGTCATCCCCTAGCCTTGTTCTGACTGGTGCTATTGAGCTTTTCCATCATCCCATTCCACATATGTACTGAATTTGATTCCTGTGTATTACATCTGATGAGGTCCACGTGTATAGTTGCTGTTTATGTTGGTGAAAAAAGGTATTTGCAATGAAGAAATTGTTGGTCTTGCAAAATACCATCGTGATTTCTGGCATTGTTTCTATCACCAAGGCCATATTTTCCAACTACCGATCTTTCTTTGTTTCCACCTTTCACATTCCAATCACCGGTAATTATCAATGCATCCTGATTGCATGTTCAATCAATTACAGACTGCAGAAGTTGGTAAAAATCTTCAGTTTCTTCATCTTTGGCCTTAGTGGTTGGTGCATAAATGTGAATAATAGTAGTATTAACTGGTCTTTCTTGTAGCTACATGGATATTATCCTACCACTGACAGAGTTATACTGCAGGATAGATCTTGAAATGTTCTTTTTGACAATGAATGCAACACCATTCCTCTTCAAGTTGTCATTTCTGGCATGGTAGAGCATATGATTTTCTGATTCAAAATGGCCAGTACCAGGAGGCGCCCTGGTGACATAGTGGTTAAGAGCCACTGTTGCTAACCAAAAGGCCAGCAGTTTGAATCCACCAGCTGCTTCTTGGAAACCCTGTGGGACAGTTCTACTCTGTACTATAGAGTTGCTATGAGTTGAAATCGACTCAATGACTACGGGTTTTTTTTTTTTAGTGCCTAGGATAGTGATGTTTATGTGTTATGTTTCATTTTTGATGATTTCCAGTTTTCCTAGATTCATAAGTCATACATTCCACATTCTGATCATTAATGGATGTTTGAAGCTTTTTCTTCTGATTTTGAGTCATGCCACATCAGCAAATGAAGGTTCGGAAAGCTTGACTTCATCCATGTCATTAAGGTCAACTCTACTTTGAGGAGACAGCTCTTCCCCAGTCATATTTTGAGTACCCTCCAACCTGAGGGGCTCATCTTCTGGCACTATATCAGACAGTGTTCTGCTGCTATTCATAAGGTTTTCACTGGCTAATTCTTTTCAGAAGTATACTGCCAGGTCCTTCTTCCTAGCCTGCCTTTGTCTGGAAGCTTTGCTGAAACCTGTCCACCATGGGTGGCCCTGTTGGCATTTGACATACCAGTGGCATAGCTTCCAGCATCAGAGGAACACACAAGCCCCCACAGTATAAAAAATTGACAGATGCATGGAGGTGTCCTAAAATACCCATCTGAACTTATGATGTTTAATATACTTTATGTATTATTAACATCTCCTAATATTCAGTTCCCCCTTTTTTTGAATTTTGAAGTATTTCAATGACCTAATTAAAATGATATATTTAATTTTGACAAAACAAAATATTTTTAATTTTATTTTTAATATTACATCCAGATATTTACTTAATATGGATAAAAGCACATCTCTTTTTATATTGAAACAAGAATAATGTATTTTTCTTCACTAGGTTTAACTATTGACAACACATTTGCATCAAGTTGATTCCAACTCATAGCGACCCTGAAAGGAGAGAGTGGAACTGCCCCATAGGGTTTCCAAGGCTGTAAATCTTTATGAAAGCAGACTGCTACATCTTTCTCTCATGGTGATGTTACCAATCGCCAACCCGACACAAAGGGTCCTTGTCTTTTCCCGAGTAAGAATACATGCGAAAGACAAACTTTATCCTCAACAGGCTTTATTTTGCTTGAGTCAAGCAAAAGGAGTCAGTGGGGGACTAAGCCTCTCTGGAAAAGAGAAGCAAGGCTAGGGCTTACATGGGTTCAGTAGAGACAATAGAGTAATGAATATTTAGTGGGCTTCTTTCAAGGGGCGGGTACTTCTCAGAATGGCAGTGTATGTTCATTAGGTTGCTTGCGGATCTGGAATCCAAGATGGAGCCTGCTGATATTCAAGATGGAGTCCTCTCGGCAGCACTTGGCATCACTTATAATGGGATATAGCGCAAGCGCACTGATTTTGGGCACTATATCACCATCTTCCGAGGGCTAAGGAAGGTTAAACGGCAGTCACACTTTGTTCTTCTGCACATGCGGAAGCCTGTAAAGGGGGGACAGACTAGAAAAACACTAAGAAGGAAATAGTAATTCACAGGTTGTTTCAACCTTATCTCTTGTTGACAGGGTGTGGTTCCTGTTTACCCAACTTCTAGATGGCAATCTTTTAATAGCTCTTTTGTTCCACCAGCACAGTTAACCCTATCTGTCTCAGAGAGGCTGGTAGATTGGAACCATTGACTTTTTGGTTAGCAGCTGAGCACTTAACCACTGCACCACCAGGGCTTCTTAACTGTCGATAGTTATATATAATTTAAGCTTTTATTTAGGGGTCTGGATAAGAACCCATTTAGACCCAGGCAATTCCACGGACATAAACCTTGAGCCCATTTGAAGGAGAAGCAGTAGTGGTGGTACTTTGTTCTGCCGGAACCATGGTACTATCTACTAGTGATTTAGAAAATAATATTGAAGTCGTTATTTCCTGTCCTTGAGCATAGAGAATGTGACCCAGCTCAAGCTGGGCTCACAAGGACTCACAAGGACACATCAACTGGGCCCTGAGATAGACAATAGATAGAATAATCTTGGAAAATATCTTTTAGGGAAACTTTCAGTAAGCCAGAATACAAACGACTTTCCACTCTTATCATTTTCTATTAGCATTTGGTGAATAGAGATTTGCTGGACCAATGAAGACCATCCTGACTGTTGTTACTGAAACCTGTACCAATGATTGTTAAGAAAGACAATTCAAAATGTAGGATCACAGTTTCTAGCCAATCTCTGAAAAGATGAAGCTTTCAATGGTTTTGCCCATTTTGTAATGTTAATGTATACTGATGACTTTATAAAGTTCTTTGGACTTGGGCAGACATGGCTGTGGCAGCACGCTTGTCTGTTTTCCCATTCTTGCTTATTCTATAATATTTCTTTGGGCTGGGCCGATGATATGGCTCTAGCAGCATGTTTGTCTGTTTCTCAACTTTTATGTTTTTGAATATATGCCCGATAAAACTTTCTTTTCGCTTTACTAAATGGTGTTTCTTCCCCTACAACACCAGTAAAGCACAAAGCTTTTTGATGTGCGTATGTGTTATGCATGTATATGTGCATATTTCTAGTAATGAGAGTGAAGCTTTTAAAAACAAGTTCTTCTTCCCCTGAACTCCTTGAGGCAAGATTTCCTAGCTTGGGATTGTGCTCACATTCTTTCTGCTATTTGGGGAAAACCAAATACTTCTATTCCTCTTCTTAGAAATGAGATTTTGAAATCGTATTAAAAGATGTCCACCTTAGCTTATAGGCATTTAAGTCACAAGGCATCATGAATCATTCTGTCAAGTTAGAACCTGCATTTTCAAATAATGCCTAACCTAGTTCCTGACCTAGTGTAGGCACTCAACAAGCGTTTGGTGAAGGATCAAAGCAGTACCTCAGGATTTAAGGACAGTCCTTCATCTAAGAAAGCGTTGTCCTTTGTGAACAACTTGCTGCTATTGCAACAAATAGAATGAAAAACAAGAAAATCTAATCTCACCAGTGTGGCTGAGTCTAGAGGGAAAGGTGATACCTTAGGCTAACAGCTATTAAGATTGTAGTGTAAAACTTGATGTTATATTAGGAAGCAAATATACAACAGTCAAAGCATTTATCTGTGTACAAGTGATAAGGTGTACCAGATGTCTTATATTTCAGTGCTGTCTTAGTCATCTAGTGCTGCTATAACAGAAATACCACAAGTGGATGGCTTTAACAAAGAGAAATTTATTCCTTCTCAGTGAAGTAGGCTAAAAGTCCAAATTCAGGGTGTCAGCTCCAGGGGAAGAAACTTTCTGTTGGCCTTCTCATCAATCTTCCCCAGACTAGGGACCCCTGGGTTCAAAGGACACGCTTTGCTCCCGGCACTGCTTTCTTGGTGGCATGAGGTCCCCAACTCTCTGCTTGCTTCCCTTTCCTTTTTATCTCTTGAGAGATGAAAGGTGGTGCAGGCCACACCCCAGGAAAACTCCCTTTACATTGGATCAGGGATGTGACCTGGCTGAGGGTGTTAAAATTCTATCCTAATCCTCTTTAACATAAAATTACAATCACAAAATGGAGGACAACCACATAATACTGGGAATCATGGCCTAACCAAGTTGACAGATATTTTTGGGTGACACAATTCAATCCATGACAAGTACCTAGTTCCTTCCCTCCTCCCACCCCCTTTTTTTAGGAAATATAGTGGTTCTGTATTTTCTTCTGACAATACTGATTATATAAAAAAAAGTTTCTTGAAAATTTAGATGCAAATGGCACTATGCCATAGGGTATGGGAATATAAATGTTAATAAGACCTTTTATCTACTCTTCCTTTTCAAAATAGGGCCTATTTTCTTCAAACTAAACTCTCCAGTTGATACACAGTGAAGTAACATGCAAAAAGAAGGTTTTAAGAGTCAAAATGGATCGAATCCTGGCTCTGCTTTTTAACATCTGTGTGAGTGTGACCTTGGGCAAGTTATTTCCCTTAATCTCTAAAATGGGAATAAGAGAGATGTGAGGCTTAAATGAGAAAATAGGCAAAATGCTTCTTTTTTGTGCTCAATGAATGCCAAGACCAATCTAGTACCAGAATTTCAGGTTCTTCCTTTTTTTTTTTTCCCCCACTCTGTACATAGTAGATGCTCAAAAGTTTGTCATATTGTCCCTGATTAGTGACTTTGTCCAGATATGGTTGAAGACTTAAATGCTTAAATGATGCTTGTTCTTTTGACCAAGATTATGCCCAAGAATCAAGGTATAGTGGTGGGTTCTTAGATGAACTATTCTGGCAAAATAATTGAAAAATTATTTGTTGCCAGGGTGTATCTGCCCATTTTTTTCAATTTAAACATTTTGTGGAGTTTTTTTTTTCCCCCAATATCGAGACCCTGGGTAACGTTGTTATGCTTGTATTTGCCCGTTACTTATCGCTGAGTGTGTTCACGATGAAGACTTCCTGCCACAAGTTAGCCAAGACATGGGCAATTGAAGTCTTGCAGTTCTGCTCTTGTGGGTAAATTATTTTCCCTGAATTTGTAAATATTTTTCTTAGGACTGATTTTTCTCAAGCTATCTCTTCTTTCATTGTGAAATGAACCAAATTTTTCCTTCCTAGAGATATTTTTGATGTTTATTCTCGTTACTAGTCTCTTTTTGAAAAAGCTTTATTGTGGTAAAAATATATGTAACACTTTTTATTATACAATTTAGTGACATTGATTTACGTTCATCATGCTATGTAACCATTCCCGCTATCCATTTCCAAATTGTTCCATTGTTCCATTACCATTAACACAAAGAAGCTTGCTGTCCCCTACATAATGACCCTCCCTCTATCCGCTTGGTTACCAGTTTCCTTTACCTCATCTTTGGGAGATCTAGTTCACTATTAGCCTTTGTGACAATGAGTTTCTCACAAGTTTGTGTCATTGTTTTCTTTCTTAGGCCTTCATGGTTATACCTCTCCTGAATGCTTAATTAAGCTCCGTTCAGTATGCAAGGATTCATTTTCGGAATACTATTGCACCACCGATGAGGCGGGAAGTAGTAGGTTTTGGCCGTTAAGTGAGTTACAACGAAAGTGTAGACAAAAATAAATGTTAAATGTTAAGTAACTGAAAAATGATTACAGGCAGGCAGATCAGCACCAAAAAATGAGAAATCAAGAAGGGGACAAGTAAGTTGCAGGAATTATCTGGAAGTGCTGTCTCGGAAAGCAGAGAGAGAAGAGGAGGAAACAAGATTTGTTTCATTAGTTTTTATTAACAAGCTATCGAGGAGTATTAAAAGTCAATTCTAATGCGCAGACAACTTCTCGAATCAGAGGCGACACCCCCCTCCGCGCTATTTCGGGACACAGGGTCACCGGCCTAGCTGCTGATCTCTCACGCAAGGCAAGCACTCGCTTTTCCCCCGGAGTCTCGCGGGTCCTAGGAACGCCCGCCCGGGGCCATCCCTCCAGGCCAGTAACCACCTCGTCCGGGGTGGTTTGGCCCCGCCCGCCCCCGGTTTGGCCCCGCCCGCCCCGGTTTGGCCCCGCCCAGAGGACTCTCGCTTCGGCTCAGGCACCTGCCTGGCCGCCCTGCACGGCGGGGTCCTGAGGCGCCTTAGGGGAGCGCCGCGATTGGTTGCTGCTTGTGGCTAGCGCTCCGCTCCAGCACCGCTTGACAACCGCAGTCTGCAAGAGGCTGAGCTGAGCGGACGCCGCCTGGGAGGGGCGGACGGGAGGAAGGACGGACTGACGAACTGATGGATTGACGCGCGGGCGGCAGGAGGGAGGACCGACGCCAAGCCCAGACCGCCGCCCTCGCACTCCCACACCAGCCCAGAGCCGACCGCTTTGGCGCCCCGGTCGCCGGCGTCTCAGCCGCTTTCTCCTCTGCCGCTTCTCCGGGCTGCACCGGAGCCCTCAGGTGAGTGCCTCCGAGAGGCGGAGGCGGGGTCGGGCTGGCTGCACACCTCGGGTTGCCATGGCCACCCGTCACCACCTGTCACCGCCTGACGGGGCTTGGACCCAAGCGGCCCGAGAGCTGCGTTCGGGGTCCCGGAGAATGGTCTTGGGTAGGCTTGGGTGCTGACTGGGTGGGGACTTGGGTTCTGGGAGAGGCCCCGGAGCCTCCAGATAAGGATCTGGGAGTGCCGGGCCCCGATCTGAGCCCGCCGCACCCGGACCACACCTTCTCCATATTACTAGCGCGGTTCTGGGGGCAGAGCGACGCCCCTCGCCCTGGCACTGCCCGACCCTGAGCAGTAAGCCAGCGCAGGACTCGTGCCTATCTCGCTGCTGCTGAGAGGCGAGTGGGGGGCTGACTATGCTGATTCTTTTTTCCTCGCCCCACTGCAAGTCCGTGGGAGAGCTGAGGAGCGTTCCCGCACCTTTCTGGACATGTCGAGGCTGGGAGGAGAGGAGCGAGCTGCGGGGCCGGGAGCAGAGCCGAGGCGTGGGGCAGCCCCGCAGGGGCTGGGGTTGATCTTTCTTACGTCAGTGATGAATGCGAGCGGGCCTTTGGGGGTCTGGGCGCTGTCGGGGGAGAGGAGCAGCGACTGGATTTTGCAACGGGGTTGTGCCAGGGTCGCTGGCGTAGAAGAGACGGGAGGTTGTATGGTTAAGCGGTTTCCTTTTATTGGGGAGAAAGAGATTGGATCTCTAGCTCTGGGGTGAGGCCTTGGGCAAAAGGGGCGGGGGTATGCAGGGACGGCAATTGACCAGATGATTTTTCTTTTCTGTACCCTTACGTGCAGTTTGTAACCAATCGTTGTATCTGAGGGGAGCGTTTTTGGCAACTTGGTTCTCTCTGCATAATGAAAGGAGAGGTCTTTGTTCCACCCTGATTCGTAGGTTGTGATCCTAACACCTATTTCCCTCCCTTTGTTGTAGACTTCATAGAATGCCTAAAGAAGTTAATGGCACGGAAATTAACTTGGAGGTTTTTAATACGCTATAATTTTTTTCCACTGTAAATCTAAGTAGAGTGTTTTTGTGTCCAATGCTGGCATGTGTAAAGAGTATTGAAATTTTATTAGAAAGAAGAAATGCTTAAGAGCCCGTTTTCCTTTATATGGTATATTCTGGAGGTCTCTTTTAGGAAGAAGGTGTAATGAATAATTTTACCTTAGTTTGGAGGAGAGGATTGCTTCCAGTAGGAAAAAAAAATTATTATACAGTGATGGAAAAGGCAGTTAATCAAAACAGTACAGCATAGTGTTAAATTAAAAAAAATGAATTTGGATGACGTTATGAATATGTAATTTTTTTTGTGAAAGGATGCTAATGTGTGGTTCTCTCTCACACTCCCACTTCCTAGTTCTTTCTTTATAAAAGCCAGTACTAGGAATGTATCATAACGGGAGTACTATCCTATGTGCCTAGTGATATGTTGTGTTCAGCCTCTTTTTCTGTTTGTGAAATCTAGTTTATTAGTTACTTAGTGAGTGGCCAGCAAGTGATATGCTTGATATATGCTGCAGTTTGAGAAACACTTCAAAATAAGTATGAAAAGAAGTGCAATTTTTCTTAGTAGATCAGTAAGCTGGAAAGCAGATTGCCTGGATTTAAGCTTTCCTTTGCTACTGATTGGAAACCCTGGTGGCCTAGTGGTTAAATGCGATGGCTGCTAACCAAAAGGTCAGCAGTTTGAATCCGCCAGGCGCTCCTTGAAAGCTCTATGGGGCAGTTCTACTCAGCCTTATGGTGTCGTTATGAGTCAGAATCTACTCCACCACAACGTTTTTTTTTTTTCTCCACTGATTACAGCCTTGGAAGACCCACTCTGATTTCTTGATCTGTAAAATGAGCATAGTACCAGCTATTGATTTAGTCTAGGAGTAGACCCTGAAGTTGAATAAAATAATGCATTTGAAAGTGCTTTGGAAAAAAAAATTAAGGTATCTGTTGATTACTTTTTAATAGAGGGGAGCATTGACAAGGATAATTAAAAATTTCTGTACAATCTAGTTAGCATTTCTAGGTCCAGGGCCTTATTTCTTACAATGGTCTTAAAGGCTTATGGAAACTATTGAGGTGTATCCTTAATCCTTGCAGAGGTTTTTGATTACTGTGGGTGTCAGAGAGCAAAGGGTGTTTCCTCCCTATATGTGGGTTAGGGTTGCATTCCAACTTTCAATAGGATGTTCTCATATTATAGAAAATAAGGCTATGGCCAATAACTTTGACTTGAGTTACATTTGGTGCTTAATAATGCTCAGTATGGATCCCTGGTTCTTGAATAATCAAGAAATACTTTATACCCTCTGATGTGTGCTTTTTCAAATTGGAGTACTTGCACTCTTTGAGATATGCTGCATTGTGGCAAGAGATAAACCTGTGGTCATGTAACATGGCCCATGTGGAGTTATCGTCAGTTGCATCTGAAGACTTCGATAGAAAGTATTGGTTTTGTATTAAAACACAAAAAGATGATATGGAGAAAGCAATGTTCACACTAATTTCTAAGGTAAAATACAAAGACTTCAATGAAATTTTATGCTTAAGGGCACCCTGGGGATATGCTCAGTTTCTTCTGCTCTTGAGGAGAAAAGTTTAAGAAACATTGCCTTAGACTTATTCCCCTAGTCAATGGCAAATCACTATATAAACCCATTGCTGTTGAGTTGATTCCAACTTACAGGAAATAAGTTGAGTTCCAATCTCTAAAATTTTGATACTAGGTTTAAGATTACTTGAATCCTAATTATCCCCTCTTGTTTTTCCCCCTGTGAAAGTCAGAATGTTACAGTGGAAAGGCCATGGAATTTGAGTCAGCTAGACCAGGTCGTTCCATTCTTGGCTCTGCACTTATTTTTTGTGTTAGTACCTTTCCTACCTCTGCATATTAGGGTATTAATCCTTCAAAGCCATCTTTAGCAGGAAACCTCATTACCTCTCTGAACTTGCATGGCACTTTACTTGTAATTCTCTTATGGCACTCTTTATGTTTATATTTCACGTATATTACTTTTATGCAGGTCTTAATGTCTTTTGTTGGACTGTAGGCTCCTCCTGGGCAGGACCCATGGCGTAGCATTCTTACCTCCCCATAGTGGCAGTATAATGCTTTACACATAGGTTCTTAATAAGTATTTATTGAAAGAATGAAAGAACTAGAAATATGGTTTATAAAATAAGGATAAAGTGAAAGGAGTGAAAGAATTTGGTGGCTTGTCACTTTAGTAAGGAAAAAGCAGGTTCAGGCATGAGATCCTACTTGGTTAGGAGCTACTTAAATACATGAGTAGGATCTCATGCTAGAACTTGCCTTTTTAATGTATGTCACTGAAAGACTGAAAGCTGGTTTGGGAGTTCTGTTAGATTTGAATTTGAAGGGAAGACTTAAGTAATAGAACTTTTTTTTTTTTTTTTAATTTCCACCTAGGTTATATGGATGTTTTTAAATCAGTACTACATGAAAAAGAATATAAAATTTTTTATATTATTAGTTCAAATAATGTTTTTTCTATGGCTGTATACCATGCTTTGTGACTCTCGATGTGTTGAAAAAGAAAATGGAACTTCATGTAAAATCTTTGAGAAAATTTTATGAAACTCAGCAAAAATGTCTATTTTAACTCAGCTAAAGTCTAAATGTCTATTTTTAGTTTAATATTTCTTTTTGGATTATTTTGGAAACTTGAAATAGAATTAGGTTGGATCCAATTTAGAAAAAAAAAAGGCAAAAAGGAAGTGAAATTCTGGGAGGTGAAAAAGCAGTATTTCACAGAGTAGATGACGATATAAAGCAACTTTAGGTGCCTTCATTGTAAAGTGGTTACATCACGGGAAGCCTTAGTTTCACTGAATATAATTGCCATCAGGCCACACCTACAATATGGTGTTCTGTTGTATGTGCTTTAAGAGGGAGATTAACAAATGTTGATGGTGGGGGATCTGGAAGCTATGTTTTATGAAGAATGGTTGAAAGTAGAGGGAGAGATGATTATTGTCTGATTCAAATGTGTGAAAGTTTTTAACAGACTTGTAGTAGGTTGCCCCTGTAGACAAAACTATGTGAAAGTTAGAAGAAAGTAGATTTCAATTCAATATTAGAAAAACCCTTTTATAGTTGTCAAACAATTGAAAGGATTCTGTATTATCTATTGCAGCATAACAAATTACCCCAAAAATTGTTGGCTTAAAATAACAAATATTTATTATCTCACTGTTTCTGTGTGTCTAGAATGTGGGCACTACCTGGCTGTGGGCCTGTAACTCAAGGTCTCTCATGAGATTGCAGCCAAGTTGTCACAGAGGCTGTGGTCTTACTTGAAGACTTGACTAGGGAACGACTAGCTTCCAAGCTGAATGGCTTGGACCTCTGTTCCTTGTGGGCTATTGGACTGAGGGCTTCATTTCCTCACTGGCTCCTGACTAGAGACTTTCCTCAGTTGCTTACCGCTTGGATCTTTCTACAAGGTTGATTCATGACATGGCAGCTGATTTCCTCCAGAGTGGGTGATCTGAGAGAGAGAGAGCGAGCACACCCTTGCACTCAAGATGACATTGTAGTCACTTTATAACAAGTGACACATCCCACCACTTCTGCTGTACTCTATTGGGTAGAAGTGTCATTAAATCCAGCCTACACTCAAGAGGTGGATACTAAGCAAGGGTGTGAACATCAGGAGGCTCTTTGGTGACCATCACAGAGACTGCCTTCTACAGGTACCTTGAGGAATATAGAAATTCCCTCCCTCCCTCCTTCTCTTTTTCTATCTCTTTCTGTGTCTCTGTGCCTGTCTCTCTGCCTCTCCTCTGTCTCTCTTTCTGTCCTTTTTTCCTCTCTGACTGTATTCCTGTCTCTCTTTCACAGCCAGAAATTTTAATTTTCATTGCTACAAAACTTAGGATATGAATTGCAGAGGTGAGGGAGGTAGGAAGGGAGACAATTCCTTGTCTGACTACCAAGACAAGATAGACCAGGTATTTAAGGAACTAATGAAGAGTTAAGGAATTCTGCTTGCCCAGATGTTTAAGGAACTAATGAAGAGCAGTGTTTTATTCTGTTGTACATGGTGTTGCTATGAGTCGGAATCGACTTAGTGGCACCTAACAACAATAATATATATATGTGTGTGTATATGTATATATACATGTGTATATATGTATGTGTGTGTGTATGTATGACACCCACAGTAATCAAAAACCTCTGCAAGGATTAAGGATACACCTCAATAGATATACATACACACACACATACATATATATGTGTCTTTCTTTGCTCCATTTTTTTGCTACCCTGTTCAGAAGGGCACTGTTTAAAGATTTCCTGTCGGTGTTGTCTTAGATGCTGATATCAGGATTTATCTCCTTTGAAGGGAGCATTTAGCTGCTAGTGAGATATATACTGGGTTAATTTCTTAACCTCATTAAGCCTTAGTGTCTTCATCTGTAAAATGGGGATGAAATTGCCTGTCTCATAGGGTTTTTGAAAGGATCAATTAAACAATGTATGTAAAGATACAAGAATAGTACTTGGTACTTTTTGCATCGTAAATATAGCAGTTAATCCTATTTTTGAGATTCTGCTCTGGTTGGTACCTTGATACAGAAGAGAGAACCTTTGAAATATAATCCTATAATTTGTGTGTGTGTGTTTGCATTTTCATAGTTTTTTTTCTCTACCTGATTATATGTACAAGTGTTGTTGTTCTGTTAGGCCCCATCAAGTCGGTTCCGACTCATAGCGACCCTGTGCGCAATGGAATGAAACACTGCCCGGTTCTGTGCCATCCTTAAAATTGTTGTTATGCTCATTGTTGCAGCCACTGTGTCAATCCACCTCATTGAGGGTCTTCCTCTTTTCCGCTGACCCTGTACTTTGCCAAGCATGATGTCCTTTCTCCAGGGACTGATCCCTCCTGACAACATGTCCAAAGTATGTAAGACGCAGCCTCGTCATCCTTGCTTCTAAGAAGCATTCTGGTTATACTTCTTCCAAGACAGATTTGTTCCTTCTTTTGGCAGTCCATGGTATATTCAATATTCTTCGCCAACACCACAATTCAAAGGCGTCAGTTCTTCTTTGGTCATACACAAGTAGTGTGTGAATATATATTGCTTGTAACTATAGATAATATAAACTAGAAACCAGAAAACCAGACCCGTTGCCATTGAGTTGATTCCAACTCATAGCGACCCTATAGAACACAGCAGAACTGCCCTGTAGGGTTTCCAGGGATAGAAAACAAAAAAAATCTCCCTTCTACTCTTTCCCTTCCTAAATCCCTGCCCTCCATCCTAATTCTATTCCTCTCTTTGGAAGTAAGCAAAATTAATAGTTTGGTATGTATCTTTTCAGAGTTTTCTTTGTGTATGTATTTAGACAGAGACATATCATGACTGCCCCCCTTTTTTAAATACACAGGCCTGTTTTATAAATCCGTTTATCCAACAAATATTTATGGATGGCTGTATTTTTTAATGATGTGCTTTCTGGAACTTTTCCATTTTAGAGTGAGTACACCCACATCACCACATAGGTAGTCTATAGTACGAAGTTACCGGAAACTAACTCTTCTGTGTTGACGGACATTTAGTTTACTTCTGATTTTTCTGTGTTGCAAACACATCTTCAGGGAACAACTTCACGTATGTACATTTATGTACATATGCAAGTATTTTTGCAAGATAGGTTCCTAGAAGTATAATTGGACTTGGTGACTCAAAGGGTATATACATTTAAATTTTTCGTAGATAAAAATTTCATACTGTCAAACTGTCTAGCAAAAAATACTGTCGCACTTTACATTCTCAACAATAGTTGTATGAAAGGATACTTACACACACTACTGCCCATGCTAGATATTATAAGGTCCTTTTAATTTTTCCAAAACTGGTAGGCCATAAATGGTATCTTATTTGAATACCACTAGAGTGGTTGAGTATTTTTTTTAATAAATTTATTGGTTGTTAATAGTTCTATAAATTGTGTTTTTATTCTTTGCCCATTTTTCAGCTGGATTTTTTTTTTTTTTTTGGTATCAATTTGAAGATGCTATTTATATGTTTTAGAAGATAACCATTTAACTTTCTATGTATGTTGTCAATATTTAGTCCTATTTTGTCAGTAGTATTTTAACTTTGTTTATAGCAACTTCTTTTGAATGGAGGGTTTACACTTTTCATTCTTGGTGCCAAAACTGATAATTTTTTTCCATTACAGTGTCTGGGTTATGTCGCTTAGTGAAGCAATCTGGGTAAAAAATAGTTTTTGTTTATTTTGTAAATAGATAGTATTTCAGTAATTAATATGTTTTAAAATACTTGTTGATTTAAATATAGAAAGCATACAAATACTTTAATATAATATAGAAAAATTGAAATAATATTTGAATCAGATTTGAGAAGAGGTCTTGGGTTATGAAAAAAAAATACAAATCATTCTGTTTAAAATGCTATTACTCCATTACATACATTAGTTTACCAATTCCTTTTAGGATTAATGCAGTGACATAAAGCTTTACTAACAGCAGAAATTCAGGATCATAGATTCTTAACACAAAAGGCATGTAATTTGCAATTGGAAATTAGTTACTTATGTTTCATTTTTTTAATTTTAATATTTTGGGGCATGATACAAAATTCAAAAGGTAAAAAACGATGTATAGTGAAAAGTCTTCATCCAGTTTTCCTTTTTGGACACAACCATTATTACCAATTTCTTGTGTTTTTTTTCCCCCAGAGATGTTTTATGCATATATATAACATACAGTTTATGTAACCGATTTGTTTTTATAGCAGTATAAAGCTGCACTTGTTTTAAGCATAATTTGTTTCTTTAGGCCAAAGATTATTCACAGTTCCAGAAGGTAAATTAAAATAATTGATGACTAGAGAACAGCTGTCAACAGTAAGAAGTGACACATGGTACATCCAAGTCACACATGTTATCTGATTAGCAGACATGACGAGGTTTGCAGTTCGAAGGGCTTTTCTTTTGTTTGTTTGCTTAGATAATCTAAAACACATCTATTTTCTTCCCTTTCGTTAAACTGACCTTCTAGACTAGAGACTTCCTGTTATCCCAGACTTGATATTCCGCCCGAACCTCAAGAATATTTACTTTCTGTTATTGAAATGTGAATTTAAGCAAATTAGAAATCTTGATGGGAAATCATAGAAATAAGTCACATTAACCCTCTTACTTAATGTATGAAGAAATTGAGGCCCATAGACGTTAAGTGGCTTGCAGCATCACATTTGTATTCTTGAAGGATCAGCTATTTACAATTCAGTGACCTGGAAGCCACGTCAGTTTTTGGAGTACCATTTTATCAAAAGATAGCTAGCAGCAATTTTCTCTACTTTAACCAGCAGAAGTGCAGAAGTGCTATGTTGCAGTTTGATGTTTTATTAAAAACTTCATAGTACTTCAGCTCTTTGTCTGCATTTTCGCCTGTAAGCTGGAATTGGAAAGCGCTGTGGTTCAGTGTCAGGCACTCTGTGCTACTTGGAAGCTTAAAGGGAGCAGCTTTTATTGTGTGGGGTAGGGCTGGGGATTAATGGAGGCTTTCTTAAGCGCTTTTTTCATAACTAAAACAGAATTCATGATGGCTCTGCCCTAAGTTGCCTTAACCTTACACTTCTGAATCGTTCTTGGCCTTGCATGTTTTTCTTCCTTCCTAATCTGTATTTCAAGTAAGTAACCTCATTGCAAAAGAACACTTAAATCATATCTATTTATATTTGGTTGGAAAGCTGCCACTGATTTTTTTTTTCATGAAACTTTTCTGATAACTATGTATGAAAATATACGTAGAAGTCAATATATTTCTGTTTTATTTCCTATCGTTAACATTTTACTGTTCATCTAAAAGCTAAAATTATTTCTAAAATTTTTTTTTCTTGATATTTAATGCATTCTTCTAATGCTGTTTCACTAAGATAGTAATCAGTAGGAGTCCACATAGGGGCCCCATCTGGAATTTCATTTCTGTAGGTGTTAATTATGTCTAAGTGCTAAAATGCTAACCACCTTCTGGCTGGTTTCCAGATGTCCTTATTTTAAAGAAAACTCTTGTTTCTTCATCTCACCTAGTCCAGATGTGGGCTATAAGTGAAAATTTATTTCTTAAAGGAAACTCCAAAGTTAAGTTTTTGTGATTGTTTTATTTTTTACAGTTAAATCTGTCATATAATATGAAAACACTGAGCCACTCTGATTTTTTTTCCATTTTGTTTTTTATTTTCAGTGGCATAAACCCTACTGTTGGCCTTGCATAAATTCTGCCTGGTGAATAAGTGTTTGTTCACACGTACCATGGGCTGGCAGGTTGCTGTCTGTCATAAGATGCTCTTAGTTGGCTTTGGCTAAGTAGTTGGATTGAAGGATCAGAGCTCTATCCTTTTGAACGGCATTTAGAATAGTTGAACGCAAAGACACCTATTTTGTACTTTCATAGCGACATTTCTTCATTGATTTTTGTGTTTCATGCTAATTCAGCTAACATTTATTGGACATTTACTATGTCATACACATCTCATTTTGAAAGATAATTTTAGTAGTCCCTAAGCTAGTTTGAATTGTACTAGTGTATAGCTTTTTTGAGTAGGGAGGAAATATTTATTACTGAGTTTTACTCTTTGAACTAGAGAAAAATTTAACTTCGTAGTGATGAGTAGCTTAAGGAGATTTAAAAAAAGTTCGCGAATTACATGTTTTTATGTGTTGTCTTTTAAAATGCATATATAGTATATATGTCATTTCTAAATTATATACCTAGGATTTTGAAAGCCCTGGTTACCCAGTGGTTAAGAGCTACTGCTGCTAACCGAGAGGTTGGCTGTTTGAATCCACCGGCCGCTCCTTGGAAACCCTATGGGGCAGCTCTACTCTGTCCTGTATGGTCACTATGAGTTGTTTGGTTTGGTTATATATGTTTCAGTAATGCAGGGTAATTCTAAGATACAGTCATCAAGCACGGTGTCTATGTTTATATTGTATCCAGCAGCAGTGAAGTTTATAAGTTAAAATTCTAGATTGGGTGATTAAAATACATACTTTTCTACTGGGATTTTCATAGTAAAGTCTTAATACTTGTCTTTTTTAATTAGTTTTTTTTTTAACCTGAATAAATTCTAGGTTAATTAGATTATATTTTCTGGTATGACTTGACGGCACTGGGTTTGGTTTGGTTTTGTTTTATTCAAATTTTAAATGTGAAGTCAATGTAAAGTATGTATTTGTGAGAATGTTTCTTCTTCTCTCTAGTTTTACTACCAGAAATGGCTGTAGTATTAAAGTTGTAGTTATAATTTAAAGTGAGACTATTCATATAGACTCCACTCTATCGTTACTTAATATTTTGGCTAATATTTAGATTGAGTGTTGAATACTATGAAGCCTATAAAATTTTTAATATTTTTGGATATATTGGAATGGGCATTAGAAAATCGTAGTCTGAATTCTGCCACTAAGTTGTATGGTTGGTACATGGTAGTATAAGTGAGGTGCCTTCTAAGAACTTGGAGATGGAGGGTAATAAGATTATTTTTCTAAGGGTTGAATTAGTGAAAACTGTTCTGTTGATAGTAAAAATTATCTGAAGGTTTGGGGAATGCTAAAATCCCTAATCAGTGTACTCTAGGAGTAATCTCAGAAGACAGGAGTAATTAAAATTTAGTATGTGGAAACCTCATTAATTTTACTGTACTCTCTTTTGGATAAAGTCTCTGAACAGAGAGGAGTAGTCAGAAAAAAGCGAGAGGAAATGGGTGGCTTGGCCTGATGGGAGAGAGGTTATGTGATTTGTCTGTTTCCTGAGGCTGGTGAATCCTTATTGTTGTGTGTCATGGTTGAGAAGCAGACCTTGGACTGTGAATGCACCAAGGTAAATGCCATCTGATGAGGCTTCTTCGCAGTTAGTCCACTAGCATGAGAGCCTTTTGCATTGCTCTGAGCCTTAACATTTGAGAACTGCAACAACTTAGGCCATTTGATTTGTGTGACCTCTTCTGTAAAATGAGGATGTTGACCTAATGATATTCAGAATCCCTCCCAGTTCTAAGTCTTCATGAATTCATAACTTATGTGCTCAATGGTACCACCACAAACTTAGAGGTTAGAGTTAGAAAGAATTTTAGAATGTTGAAATCGTTGATGTTTAAGTTGATACTACCAGTATGACTTAAAGTTGCACATTTTAACCAGCCTTGCTTTGTTTGGCTCCAAAGTATAGGGTCATCACTTAGATGTTCCTGCTAGAGTATAAGCTTCTTAAGGACAGGGCCAGTGTCTCCTGCATATGACTCCAGAGTATAGGACAGTGCCTATCACAGAGAAAGGCAGTAAGTACTTATGGAATGAATGTATTAGGACGATGTATAGCTAAATATGGTTTGGTTACTAATGATTTTTAAAAATAACTCTTTAGAAAATTTCAAACATATATGAATAGAATGATGAACTTCTATTTACCCATTACTGCACTCGGTAGTCCCTTACCTCTCCTTCTTGTATTATTTTGAAGCAAATCGGACTGTATATCATTTTATTTGTGGCTATTCAGTATGTATCTCTAAAGAATAGGGCTTTAAAAAAAATCATAGCCATACCTTTATCACACTTTAAAGAATGACTTGGTTTTGATAAATATTAAATTAATTTCATTTCAAAGTACGTATACTAAAAATTCCCAAGACACCAGTTATATGTAGTTTCCATGTGGTAAACTTAGAAACAAAGCGATAGGACTAACTTTTTCTGTTGTTGTTCTGTTTAATATTTAGGCTATCAACATGACGGCTGAAGAAACAGTGAATGTAAAAGAAGTTGAAATCATTAAGTTAATTTTGGACTTCCTGAATTCAAAGAAGCTTCACATTAGTATGTTGGCCCTCGAGAAGGAAAGTGGAGTCATAAACGGCCTATTTTCAGATGATATGCTTTTCCTGAGGTATGATTTCATTAATACTATGAGATTTGTAGCTCCCTCAGAGAAGTGTTAAGTATTAATAAGGTAATAAGTAGAAAGCAGATAGAACTTTATAATCATGAAGAGATATAAATATAATTTTTAAAACTTTGTTTTTATAGTGGAACATCTACAGAAGAATGTTTTCAGTAGTAAGATCCAGAGGCCCATTAAAAAAAACAAGAGTCTGACTTATTTCACTTAGCATAATGTTTTCAAGATTCATCAGTGTTGCCAAAGGACAAATATTGTGTGATCTCACTTATATGAAATAGGCATATGTATAGAGACCAAAGCTCATTAGTGGTTGCCAGGGACATGAGGGACAGGGAAGGAAGGAGTCTTTGCACTGAGTTTCTGCTAATGGTGGTGAAATAATTTGAAAATGGATGGGATGATGGTTGTAGAACATAATGAACATAATGTCACTCAATTGTACATGTAAAAAATGTTGAATTAGCAAATGTTTTGTTATAGATATATTTTTACCACAATAAAAGAATTAACAAAAAAGAAAATTAGAAAGTGGACCTGGTAGAGTGGAAAGAGCACTGGACTGCCACTAAATGCTGTGTAACTTGAAGCTTCCTCACATGTGAAATGAATGATCACTAAGTTCCACCGTAGCTCCAAAAAGTCTTTGATTAAGTGACTGGACAAATTATATTTCAGTTGTGCTTTCAGCCACCTGAAGTGAAATAAATAATCATTACTTAATATTTAAAAAAAAAAAAAAAAGGACACAAGAGTCAGAACTCCATTGTGACTGTGGCACCAAAAAAGATATTAAGAATCAGAGACTTCTGCAAGATAATACACTTCTGAAAAACCATTTTTTGGCCATAAAAATAAAACATACTCATTATAGAAACATGTTCATTATAGAAAATTTTGAAAATATAGAAAATAAAAGAAAAAAAAGAAAAATCACCCCACCACTCAGGCACAGTTACTGATGGTGGTAATTTTTTTTTTTCTGTGCACATGTAAAAAATAACAGCGTTTCTGTTGAATCTGTAATTTCATATCCTGTATTATTAACATCAGAAGGATTCTCCATGTGATTACAAATTTATACACGCTTAAACATTTTTTTTTTTTTAATTTACTTAATTTCTTTATGGCTGCCCTATTTTTAGATAATTAAATTGTTTTCAATTTTTCTTAGCTCTTCTGAGCATCTGTTGTACGTGAGAATTTTTCTGTATTTTGGATTATTTCCTTAGGACAGATTCTTAGATGTGGAATCGCAGAATCAAAGGGAGTCAATGTGCTCGCCCAAATGGAAAGCTAAATATATCCTAACTTGAATTGGATGGAAAAAGAAAAACTCAAATTTCTAAGTATAAATGTAGTCTGTGCTCATATGATACTACGTAGCTTTGACAAGGAGAACAGATTTTTTGTACATGTGGCATTTTGTGACTTGGAAAGCCTTAAGTAATGAAGTGTTCCTAACTAATGAGAAAAGTTTTTTGTTTTTTTTTTTAAGCTGTATTATGTTAAGGGAATTTGTTTAAATTCATTGACATCTCTGTGTTTCGTGTTTTGAATGTCATACATCATCCAGCCCCATGAACCTTAGTCACTGGTGTAGTCAGGAATCAGTACTGAAGCAGTGTTCTTTTGGCCCTGTCCTTCAAGCCTTGCTACTCTTGGAATTTTGTAGTGGCTCTCAAGTGCCCCCTCTAGACGTCTGTTAAGGAGCCCTGGTGGGTGCAGTGGTTAAGTGCTCAGGTGCTAACTGAAGGGTCTGTGTTTTGAACCTGCCAGCTGCTCTGCAGGAGAAAGATGTGGCAGTCTGCTCTGTAAAGGTTTACAGCCTATGGGGCAGTTTTACTCTGTCCTATTGGGTTGCTGTGAGTTGGAATTGACTTGACAGCAACAGGTTTTTGGGTTTAGGGACCTGCTGGTTTCTTATGACATTTTACTGGTCTGAGATGAAATGCAAAGAATTATAGAATGGTAAAAAAAAAATTTTTTTTTTTGTTTAATACTGTGTTATGTTTTCGGAAACCCTGGTGGCATGGTGGTTAAATACTATGGCTGCTAACCAAGAGGTCAGCAGTTTGAATCTGCCAGGTGCTCCTTGGAAACTCTATGGTACAGTTCTACTCTGTCCTGTAGGGTCGCTATGAGTCGGAATTAACTCGACAGCAGTGGGTTTAGTTTTTTTGGTTTTATTGTGTTTTCGGTGAAAGTTTACACATCAAATTAGGTTCTCATTTAACAATATCTACACAAATTATTCAGTGAGATTGGTTACATTTTTCATAATGTGTTAACAGTCTCATTAATTTCGTGCTGGTTATTCCATTGCCAGTAATCTAATTGCCCTGCCTCTTACTTTTTCATCTTTGCTTTAGGGTAGTTAATTGACTATTTGGTCTCATATAGAGGATTTTTTAAAGGAACGCAGTATTCATGGATTATAATCCTTATTTTATTAGCCACTCTTTTAATTAGCAAAAAGGTAACCTCAGGGGGTAGTTTCGGTTCAAGGTTTAAAGAGTATCTCAGGTCAGTAGACTTGGGGAGTCCTCCAGTCTCAACTGGTCCAGTAGGCCTGGACTTTTTAAGAATTTGAGTTCTGTTCCACATTCTTCTCTTGTTCTGTCAGGATCCACCTACTGTGGCCCTGATCTGGTCTCAGGGTAGATGAGGCTGTGGATCATGTAGGCTATTTAGTCCTGTAAACTAGTTTCTTCTCTGAGTCTTTGATTTCCTTCTTTGTCTTCTGCTCCCCAGGCGAGTAGAGACTAATAGTTGTATCTTAGATGGCCACTAGCAAACTTTTAAGACCCCAGACACTACTCACCAAAATAGGATGTAGAACATAAAGAATAGTATTTCATTAATCTAAATGTATTCATTTTAAAGGGCTGCCCTTTGAAATTGTGTCCTTCCAACTTTTTAAATATTAATATGTCCTTTTATAAAATAATTCTAGTATGTTGTCATTGTTTTTATTACTGTATTTTATGCAAATATCACGTGTACTGTTTTCGTAGTTCTTTGTTGTGGGGGCTTGTCCTATATATTGTAGGATGTGTAGTAGCATCCCTGACCTTTATCTACTAGGTGCCGTGAGCACCTCCCCCACGAGCTGTGACAACCAAAGATGTCTCCAGACATTGCCAAATGTCCGTTGAGGGGGCAGAATCGCCTCCTGTTTAGAACCACTGATTTAGGAAGAGCGGAACATGTCTACACACTGACTCTTAGATAATACGTAATAGCTTTAAAAGTGTAAGATGAATAGGGAAGTACAGGAACTTTTAGGCTTAATCCAGTGTCTTTACATAGATCAAAAAACCACATAAATGTTAGTATGTGAAGTGGTTGCATATTCACAAATTAATTCTCACATAGTATATGCGGTTACAGATAAGTTATGAAAAAATTGTTTTAGTGTTTGAAGGACCCAGTAAAATCTTGATCTCATTACCTGCTTTCTGTCATTTTAACACTATCTTGTCACCTATTCTACTTTTAATTAGTGTAGCCCAAGTTTGATAACACACCTGGGTTTTTCTTTATGTAGGCAGCTAATTCTTGATGGCCAGTGGGATGAAGTTCTTCAGTTCATTCAGCCTCTGGAATGTATGGAAAAATTTGACAAAAAAAGGTAAGATTTTATCTGAAAATTTTCGGGTGGATCCCTGGTGGTGCAGTGGTTAAGGGCTTTGCTGCTAACCAAAAGTTCAGCAGTTTGAATCCACCAGCCGCTCTTTGGAAACCCTGTGAGGCAGTCTGTGCTGTCCTATAAGGTCGCTATGAGTCGGAATTGACTGGACGGCAGCGAGTTTTTTTTTGTGTCATTGGTAGGAACTTAGCAAAACAAAAATTTTAAACCAAGACTTAGCTTTTTCTAGAAAACACAGTACATTCAATCCCATTGAGTTGGAGCACCTCTAGAGAACAAGGGGAATGTACTTCAATAAGTTGAAAATCTGATATGCAAACCTACTTAATCAATAGTGCTGATATTCAGAATGTCCCAAGGGCCCTATCTGAAGCAGCTGTTTCTGCCTAATAATATAAAGACTTACAAAGATGTCATTCCATTCATTTTTTCCACCCTCCTTTGTTTCTGAGAGGTCAGCTCTCATTTGTTTCCTTATACTGCTGTATGTAGTGTTTCATTTCCCCCCCTGTTGCTTTTAAGATTTTCACTTTATTGTTGGTTTTCAGCAGTTTATGATGTGTCTAAGTCTGATATCAGAAGCCCTGGTGGCACAATGATTAAAGCACTTGGCTGCTAACTGAAAGGTCGGTGGTTCAAACCCGGCAGTGTCTCCACAGTAGAAAAGACCCAGTGATCTGCTCCCATAAAGATTACAGCCTAGGAAACCTTATGTGGCAGTTCTGTTCGGCCCGAAAGGGTTGCTATGAGTCGGAATTGACACGATGGCACACGACAGCAAGAAGTTTTGTATCTTTGTGTATTTCCTGCTTGCAGTTTGGATCTGTAACATTATGTTTTTCATCACATTTGGAAGTTTTTGGCCATTATTTCCTCATATATTTCCTGCGCCTTGTTCTTTTCCTTCTGGGACTGTAATTACCGTATTTTTACACAAATAACGTGTGCCTTCTGCATTTGTTTGCTGTCCATGGTGTTTCCCCACGAGGCACCCTCAGAAGCGCCACTGTGCCAATCCTCTTCCACATGTTGCTGTAAAAAAAATGAGCATAGCGCACTTATGAAAATACCTTGCGGGGGGGGTGAGGGGGTGGGTGGGACGAGGCCGGCAAATGCAGAAGGCATGCATTGTTTGTGTAAAAGCACTCTACGTTATATTAGACAGATTGATATTATCCCGTAGGACTGAGGGTTCTGTTCATTTTTTTAAAATAATTTTTTTCTCTGTATTCTTCAAACTGGATTATTACTGTGGATTTACCTTCGTGTTCACTGACCCTTTCTTCTTCCACCAACAGTCTGTTGACAGTGAATTTTTGATTTCAGATATTGTATTTTTCAGTTTCAAAATTTTCTTTTTTTTATAATTTCTGCTCTTTTCTCATCTGTTCACTCACTCTGAGCATATTTTTCTTTAAGTCCTTGAACATATTTATAGCAGCTGTGTTATAAACTATGAGTCACATTTTTCTGTTTCTCTACATGTCTAGCTGTTTTTTTTAATGTATTCTGTACGTTGTGGATCCATTGTAGAGACTCTGGATTCTGTTATTTTCCTTTGAGAAGTATTGATTTTTATTCTAGCAAGTAGTTAACTAGCAAGATTTAAAATGCAAACTCTGTCTCCTCTACTGAGGATCACAGTGGACACCAGCTGAAATCTCTGCTCATATTTTTGCCTTCCATCTGTTGGTTTTGCTCCTGGGAGTCTCCCTTGCATCTTCACTTTAAGGATTTGGTATATTTATCACTATGGCTCCCTCCTTTTTTTGACCCTTCCCTACCACCTCCTACCTGTTCCGGTACTCCCAAACATTTTGCTGACTCCTTGAGCCTGTAAAATGGCAGTTTTCCACTTGAGTTTTAGCTCACGCTGTGTGGACCGTAGTGTGCCCTCAGCTGGCAAGCCTTGTACTTTTGAATTTCATCCCATGTACATCTCTTTTTTCAAGGATTGACACCCCTCTAGTTTTTGCCAGCTTGTTGTTCCTCTCTACTGCTTTCAAATAGTTGTATTTTTTTTTTGTATTTTATCCTTGGTTTATAATTGTTATCTGCAGGAAGGTCGGCCAGATGTGTTACTGCACCATTACCAGAAGAGGAACCTCATATATATTTATATATTTATATTTATATATATATATTCTGTGTTCATACCATGCTATTTGAATATCTCTTTGCTTTTGTACATTTTTGTTTATCTGGAATACTCTTTCACCATCTTCTGCCTTTAGTTGGAATAAAGCCATTTTCAAACAGCCACCCCTTGTGAGTCTTTCTTTTTACTTCTCACCCCTTCTGATAGAATTGGTTTTGTACTCCTTTGAGACCTTGCTGAACCCTATCATAGATTTTATCTAATTTATTAGACTACCCTCTTCTTGAAAGCAGGAATTTTGTTTTATTGGACATGTATTTTCTGCTATAAAAATGGTTGAAAGAATGACTAAAGGTTCGTTATTTTTTCTTTCAGCCCTTGGAAACAGTATTTCTTTAAAGTGCTTAAAGGCATCAAAATTTTTTTTGGTTCTTAGGTCAAGTAGGCTGTTTGCTTTCTTTCCTTCCTCCCATCATGAAAAATCCCTGTTAAAAAGTTTTGATTTTATAGTTATTTTGTGACTTTTTAAGAAATGTTTCTGTTTCTTCTCACCCTTTCAGCCCTGTCTTCATTAGACCTCTTTTGGGTTTAAAAGAAAAAACAGGATGTATTTTGAAAAAAACAAAACATTTTGAATATAATGGACTTTGATCTATTTATTAGGTGACATTTGACATCTATAAAAATTGAGTTTTTTTTAAATGAAATATTGGAACTAGAAATCCTTTGAGTGTTAAATTGTAATTACTTGCTACTGAAATTATTTGAATTATAGCTTCAGTGTAATAAGCATAGTAAATATTTCAAGAATTTCCTGAAAGCAGAGGTGCTTACAGTAACTTGTAAGTACATTTGACTTATCAGACATTGGAAAAATAATTTAAAAAATCTTTTTTAAAAGAATTAATTAGTCCTTTAAACTTGATCTGTTTTGTTTCAGGAACTTGAGTTTCATTTCCAACCAACCATTGACATTGCTGCCATTCAGCTTTTAATAATTTTAATGTTTCATGTTTTATTTTTCACAGGTTTCGTTATATTATCCTGAAGCAGAAGTTTCTGGAAGCTTTATGTGTTAATAATGCAATGTCAGCAGAAGATGAACCCCAGCATGTAAGATTTTTATTCCTGAAGGTTTGCGCCATAGTCTTGTTTTCAGTCATAAATATTTTATTCACTAAAGCAAAGGACGGGTATCTTGAATTTTCAAAGTTTTTATGAGCTGGGATGGGACAAGATTGGCTATTTTGCAAATATAGTACTTTCATTCTGTAGTTTCCATACCTGTTCAGTGATATAAACCAACATGATACATGAATGGCTGGCTGATTGGATAGTATGTGCTCCCTTCTTCTTTGACGTAATTTATTTAGCAAATAGATGTTTCACTTGATGACTTTTTTTTTTTTTAACCCACTGCCGCTGAGTCGATTCCTACTCATAGTGACCCTATAGGACAGAGTAGAACTGCCCCACAGAGTTTCCAAGGAGTGCCTGGTGGATTCGAACTGCCGACCTCTTGATTAAGAACCGTAGTACTTAACCGCTGTTCCACCAGGGTTTCCCTATAGATGAAGGTTTACAGAACAAACTAGTTTCTCATTAAACAATTAGTACGTATATTGTTTTGTGACATTGGCTACCAACCCCACGACATGTCAACACTTTCCCATTCTCGACCTTGGGTTCCCTGTTACCAGCTTTCTTGTCTTTTCCTGCCTTCTGGTCCTTGTCCCTTGGCTTGTGTGCCCCTTTAGCCTCGTTTTGTTTTATGGGCCTGTCTTGTTTTCGGCTGAAGGGCGAACCTCAGGAGTGACTTCATTACTGAGCTAAAACTGGGGGCCATACTCTCAGGGTTTCTCCAGTCTCTGTCAGGCCAGTAAGTATGATCTTTTTTTGTAAGCTGGAATTTTTTGTTCTATATTTTCCTCCAGCTCTGTCCGGGACCCTCTATTGTGATCCCTGTCAGAGCAGTGGTGGTAGCCAGGTACCATCTAGTTGTGCTGAACTCAGTCTGATGGAGGCCGTGGCAGTTGTGGTCCATTAGTCCTTTGGACTAATCTTTCTCTTGTGTCTTTGGTTCTCTTCATTCTCCCTTGCTCCACACAGGGTGAGACCAGTGGAGTATCTTAGGAGGCTGCTTACAAGCTTTTAAGACCGCAGATGCTACTCAACAAAGTAGAATGTAGAACATTTTCTTTTTAAACTATGTTATGCCATTTGAGCTAGATGTCCCCGAGACCATGGACCCCACAGCCCTCCACTTGATCTTCATCATTGCTGCTTTTCTTATCCCAGAATTGAATTTCTCTGCATTTTCAGCGATCTAGGAGATAGTTTTTTGATAAAATGTTTGTCTTTATTACAATTTAAATATAATGACCTTAAATTCTTTTTGGTTAGAGTTATTGTTAAAGTTTTAATATTTGTATTAAGTCACATCCAAAACCAAAGAAATTTTTAAGTGCCAATAGTGTTCATTGAAGTAAGCCAAAAGAATATTACAGTAGAGATTTTCATGTATAATACAGAGATGTTTGCCAGATAATGATGTTCAGAAGTGGAAAGACCAATGGAATATGAGTCAGGAGACTTAAATTTTATTCTGTCTTTGTCACTAACCAACTGAGTTAAGTTGGTTAAATATATACCTTAACTTTTCCTATATGTAAAACATGGAGGCTGGTCTAGGTAAGCTCTAAGGTTCTTTATGGCATTAAATGCTTTGGTTCTAAGGTAATACTCTCTATACAAATTGTTATAATGTGTCTCTCAGCTAAGCTTTCTTTTGTACTGTCTCTGTACTGTTTTTGTAGTAAATAAACTGTAGGTGTTTACTTCTCTTGATTTGATTTCTTCACCCATAAAAATTTATACTAAGGCATAAGTTTTGGGCTAAGAGATAAAGTCAAGCTAAGAGAATGGCACCTTTGCCTTTTTGGGTAAGCCACAGTAATAACAAGCTTTATAAACACTTGAATATTGGCATGCTTCAGTTTTCATTTCTAGGAAATTCAATTTTTTTTTTAATCGTGGTGAAAATATACACACCAAGATATTTGCCAACACAGCTTCCAAATTTGCAATTCAATGACAGGGATTACATTTTTCATGTTGTGCCACTATTATCACTATCCAAAATATTCCACCACCATTAACATAAACTCAATGGCCCCCAAACAGAAATTTGTTTTCCCCTTGCGTATTCACGTAAGTGAGATACAGTATTTGCCCTTTTGTGACTTACTTATTTGCTCAGCACAGTGTTTTCAAGGCTCATCAATGTTTGTGGCAGGTATCAGATCTTCCTTTCTCTTTACGGCTATGCATATACTATTGTATGCATATACCACATTTTGTTTATCCGTTCATCTGTTAATGGACATTTCGGTTGTTTCCTCCTTTTGGCTATTGTCAGATGTTCTGCAGTGATCATTGGTGTATAGGTTTCTGTTTGTGTTTCTGCCTTCACTTCTTCTGGGTATATACCTAGTAATGGCATTGCTGGGTCATATGGTAATTCTATGTTCAGCTTTTTGAGGAATTGCCAGACTCATATCCATTGTTTTCCACACTGGCTGCACCATTTTACATTCCCACCAGCAATGGATGAGGGTTTCACTTTCTTCACAACCTCCTTAACACTTGTTCTTTTCCATTTTTTGATCATGGCCATTCTAATGGTGGTGAAGTGGTATCTTGTAGTTTTGGTTTGCACCTCCCTATGGTGGTGTGGAAACACTGGTGGCGTAGTGGTTAAGTGCTATGGCTGCTAACCAAAAAGTTGGCAGTTCGAATCCACCAGGTGCTCCTTGGAAACTCTACGGGGCAGTTCTACTCTGTCCTGTAGGGTCTCTATGTGTCGGAATCTACTTGACAGCAGCAGGGTTTGGTTTTTTGGTTTATGGTGGTATAGTAGTTAAGAGCTACGGCCACTAACCAAAAAGTCGGCAGTTCTAATCCTCCAGGCACTCCTTGGAAATCCTATGGGGCAGTTCTACTCTGTCTTATAGGGTCGCTATGAGTTAGAATTGACTCGGCAGCACTGGGTTTGGTTTTTGGTTTTAATGGCTAATAGGAGCCGTGGTGGTGCACTGGTTAAAGTGCGCAGCTGCTAACCGAAATGTCGGCTGTTTGACCCCACCAGCTGTTCTGAGGGAGGAAGTTGTGGCAGTTTGCTTCCATAAAGATTTACAGCCTTGGAAAACCTATGAGGTCGCTATGAGTCGGAATCAACTCTTCGGCAGTTGATTTGCTTTAGTTTTAATGGCTAATGAGGTTGAGCATCTTTTCTTGTGCTTGTTGTCTATATGAATATCCTCTTTGGTTAACTCCCATTTCAAGTCCTTTGCCCATTTTTTGATTGGATTGCTTGCCTTTTTGTTGTCAAGTTGTAAAAGTTTTATATATATTTTGGATATTAGACTCTTATCTGAAGAATTTCTCCCAGTCTGTAGGTTATCTTTTCACTTTGTTGATAAAGCCCTTTGATGTACAGAAGTATTTAATTTTTATGAGGACCCATTTATCTATTTTGTCTTTTGCTGCTTGAACTTTTATTGTCAGAGAAATTCAATTTTTCCTGTCCTTAAAAAGTTGTACATTTGAAAATGATACCATTTTAATGGTGAGCTAGAACACTGTTTGTATAGATAGAAGTTCAATGTGTAAGTTAACCCGAGTTTTAATCTTTTTTTTTTTTTTTACTGGTAGAAATATTTTGATTCTTGACTTGAAAGTTGTTACACGTCCTACAAATTATGAGTTTTTTCGGGGTGCTAGAGTTTATCCTTTAGCAGTTGAATACAAAATGGAAGTTTGTGAGGTATCTTTGTATTTGAATAAAACAACCTCTTATTGTTTTGATACCTCACAGCATTTCTCTTCATAGCGATTACTTGTATTTCTCTTACAGCTGGAATTTACCATGCAAGAAGCTGTGCAATGTTTACATGCCCTCGAAGAGTACTGTCCTTCTAAAGATGACTATAGCAAGCTCTGTTTGCTTTTGACTCTGCCTCGTCTGACCAACCATGCCGAATTTAAGGACTGGAACCCCAGCACTGCACGAGTTCACTGTTTTGAAGAGGCTTGTGTCATGGTTGCAGAATTTATCCCTGCTGATAGGAAGCTTAGTGAGGCTGGCTTTAAAGCAAGTAATAATCGTTTATTTCAGCTTGTAATGAAGGGCCTACTTTATGAATGTTGTGTGGAATTTTGTCAGAGTAAAGCAACTGGAGAAGAAATTACGGAAAGTGAAGTGCTTCTTGGCATCGACCTCTTATGTGGTAATGGTTGTGATGATTTGGATCTGAGTTTGTTGTCATGGCTTCAGAATCTTCCATCTTCTGTGTTCTCTTGTGCTTTTGAACAGAAAATGCTTAATATTCATGTTGACAAACTTCTGAAACCTACAAAAGCTGCATATGCTGATCTTTTGACTCCTCTTATCAGCAAACTTTCTCCCTATCCATCATCCCCAATGAGAAGGCCTCAATCAGCTGATGCCTATATGACCCGCTCTCTAAATCCTGCTTTAGATGGCCTCACCTGTGGACTGACCAGTGATAAGAGAATCTCGGATCTCGGGAACAAAACTTCTCCAATGTCACACTCCTTTGCTAACTTCCATTACCCAGGGGTACAAAACCTTAGTAGAAGTCTCATGCTTGAGAATACAGAATGTCACAGTATTTATGAAGAATCCCCTGAGCGGTGAGTATTTACTCATAAAGATTAGGAAATCTCCACAAGTGTGAGATGATCCCATTCTGGTAGGAGTGATTGTGTTTTCTTTAAAGCTCATGTACCTTTAGTTGAAAGTTCTTAAATGTTAAAGCTCATTTCTAAGTAACTTTGGACAGGGTTTTGAATTTTTTTTTAATTAAAATTATAAGGGAAAATATTTTTATATCCTATGTTAGCTGGTTATAAAGGAATACATGTGCATTGAAGAAAATTTGGAAAATGTAGGAGATTATTAGGATGAAAACTAAAATCTCACACAATCTTATACTTAGAGGACTATTCTTTTTTTTGAACACTTTTTAAAAAATATAATCTGCTTTTCCCGTTTGGTAGATCATGAATATTTTCTCATATTCTAAACCATTTCTTGAGATTAGTGATCAATTATGAACGTGCAGTATTCCCTTGTATGTCTATATGCTAATTTTAACCAATTTCTTATTGCAGGATATCAAGTTGTTTCCAGCTTTTTCTCCTGTAAATAGTACTGTAGTGAACAACGATGTACATAACAATCTCTGATAATTTCTACTTATCTTTCTTGTGACACACAACTGGTTTCCTGTAACTCAGAGTTGGTACTGTGAAGTATTAGTTTTAACTATGATAAGCATTTTACAAGAGAGCACAAAACCCAAGCCTTTTCATATTCACATAGGGTATTTGGGTGCATTTTGTGCTGAGGAAGGGGTGTTGGACTTGGAATTTCTGTTCAAATTAAAGCAAGAGGAGATTTTTTAATTAAGGTACAAGAAATGTAGGATAAATATATAGGGAGGCATTTTCTGTTAAGATTGTAGAGGAGGGAATTTGTGACACTTTCTTTAATGTTCTTTAAAGAGAGAGGAGGATTCTAGGGCCATTTAAGTAAGGGACTTCCTGAAGGCTAGGAAATAGTCTAGGTGGCTTCTTAAGGCACCTTACTATACCATATTTAATATATGAAATCTAGAGATAATAGCTAGTGATGAAAATGGATGAATATAATTTCCTATAGCAGCATCCTGTCTTCTAAACCGCAGTGGAATAGGGAAACTGTCTTAAATCTTTCTTGGACTTTGCAATTCCTTTAGAGAAAATTCCCATTGTCTAGGCTGCTGGATTTCAGTTCTGGGGGAACTTTTGACATTCATCTGTGTACTTAAGATGACTAGAGCATCAGGGTTAGTGTTTGAATGGCACGTTTGAACTTGTGTATCAGTAGAATTGTCTTTACAGAGAAAAAATATGCACAAAAATCTCGCCAAATCTGACTGTACATGTGCTGTTGCTTATGTAAAGAAAGTAGGAGAATTGAGGAAAAAAAAATGGGTAAAGATGACAAGAAACGGAGTATGTTGTTAGATCATTAAGAATAGGCATAGAGGTAAAATATGACATGTCAAAAAGTAGTTACCAGTTGAACAGTAGCAATAATCCAGAAAACATGTGAAATTGGACGATTTATGAGGAAAGGCAGTGTGGAATAACGAAAAGAACATTGTCTTTGGAGTCAAACTTGAGCTTGATCAGTAGTTTTGCCATTTACTAGCTGTGGGAAAGTTACTTAATCTCTCTGAGGCTCAATTGCCTCCTATATAAAATAGGAATAATAGTGTTGACTTGCAAAATGAGTTAAAGCCCATAGCAGAGTGGCAAGTATACGACTGGCGCTCAGTGAATGAAAATGTCTCCTCTTCAGAGTTCATGCCCTTGGTAAGGACAATGTGTCAAAAGGGCTGCTAATAAAGGAGTGCTATGGGAGCTGCTGTGCTGCGAATAAAATATTAAATTTACTTTGGAAAAAACTTTATCTTGTTTTTAAAACACTTTATAATTAAGAAAATACTAGGGAGCTCACTTATATTATTTATGTTAAAGATGTCACATGAAGAGACTCCTACTTGTGGTAATACATGTTTGAAATCACTATTCATTTAAAAAGTATTTGAATGTTTACTATGTGCTAAGGAGTCCTGGTGGCACAGTGGTTAAAGCACTCAACTGGTAACCAAAAGGTCAGCGGTTCGAACCCACCAGCCACTCTGCAGGAGAAAGATGTGGCAGTCTGCTTCCACAAAGATTACAGCCTTGGAAACCCTGTAGGGCAGCTCTACTCTGTCCTGTAGGGTCACCATAAGTTGGAATCAACTTGATGGCAGTGCATTCAGGTTTGGGACTACGTGCTAACACCATGCCACATACTGGGGGGATAATGATTGAGTTACTATGGTGATCAAGAAGATAAAACACGAAAGAAGATTTGTAAAGGAGTGTGTGGTGTTTTGTAAGGTTATCTTTTCATTGGAACAGAAATAGACTCAAAACAAAAAGGAAGATAAGTCAGTTGAACTACGTAAGCTTTGGCTATTTGACATAATGGTTTCAAAATTATACTTAGGCATGGGCTAGCACTGGATTTGGAGTCTTAAGACCTGGATTCCAGTTCTAGTTCTGTTTACTAGTGATGTAATTGTAGGAAAATCATCTTTTTTTTTTTTTAAAGTCTGTTTCCTCATCTGTGAGATGGGGGTAATAACCTATTCCACAGGTTATTGTGCAAGTAAAATGAGTCAGTGCATATGGAAGTATTATATAAATTGCAAAATTAAATCAAATGTTACTTTATTAAGGCTGCTTTTTTCTGTCTGTGTACAGTTAACTCTTACAAACTCTATTTGTATGGACATAAAAGAGGAGCTTCTTGTGGTCAATCGAAGCTCAAAGCATAGTCTAGTAGCTGAAAACTCTTCCTAGGTCTTTCTGCTTCCTCCTCTTGTTATGAGTTTATGTATGTGTACGTATGTTTAGGTACTTAGAAATTATATATTACTTGTTAACTGTTTTCTAACCGGTATTCCCAGTCATCTCACTCATACAAGTATTTGAGTGCCTGTTTTATTCTAGGCCCTAGAGATGCAGTGGTGAGCAGCACATGTTTCCTGCCCTCTAACACTGATCATCTGGTGGCGGATATAGCCACAGAAACAGTGATTACAGTACACTGTGTTAGATGCTGTAAGAGGTGACATAAAGAGTGCTGAGAGAGTATTTAGGTGTACCTCACCTAGATTTGCAGGGAGAGGGATCAAGAAAGACTTGCGAGGAGTAAAGATGACTAGGAGTTGGCTTGGAGAATGAGGAAAGGGGTCAGGAGGGAGGGAGTGCTTCAGGCAGAGGGAGTGGCGCGTCCAGAGGCCATGAAGTGTGAGAGGGAACTTGGATGCCGTTCCTTTCCCTAAGAAGCAGTTAAGTACTGCAGAGTGGAAACACAGGTGAAAATACACTCCTAGGCTGTAGTTCATTAAGATTTAAAAATTTTTTTTTCAAATACTTAATAGAAATACATTTTGCTTCACACTTAATGTCTGAATTCACTATTGTCTTCTTATGTAAGAAATAGTGAGGCTTTTAACAAAGCAAAAGGTTATTTTAAAAGTCTAGTTGCCAAATCTTATTAACAAAATCATTAAGCTATCAAGTCATGTTTACATTAAGTATATATTTAAATTATGAGGGCCTGTTTTCATTAATTTTGTTACACTTACGTTATTTCTCACTGTGAGTCTGAATTGACTTGAAGGCAGCCGGTTTTTTTTAATATTATCTGCTTGGGCATTTTGCTAAGTAATATTTTGAGTGCTGTTTGTTTTGTTTATATTTTATAAAAGCTTCAAGGAAATCTAGTGATAATCAAGGATAGATTATACTTTAGGGGTTAAGACTTGCATAAAATAATCTCTCATACTTGCTCTATAACTTGCTTCTCCTTTTCATGCCTTTGTGTGTGTGTGTGTGTGTAGAATTTGGAAAATATAGTAAAGTATAAAGGAGAAAAAGTCAAGCTTCTAGGAAGATGAGACTGTACTCACTACTCTACTTCATTGATTTATTTGAAGATTTGAGTACCTATTATGTGCATGGGACTGAACTAGGCAGTGCGGATTTAGTGATGAATAAGAGATACAGTCTTTGTCTTCACTGTGTTTACATGATGGGAGAGCAGACACTAAATGATGAATTACCTAATTATAGTAGTTTGGATTACTCTGAGATCAGTAGAACTTGCCTCAGTTTAGAGATCAGAGAAAGTTTGCCCAAGGAAGTGATGCTTATGTTGAACAGTAAGGAGGAGTTAGTGAGGGAAAGGGGAATGGGAGGTGGGAAGGCATTCTAGGTAGAAGAGACCACCTTTGTAAGTCCTAGAGTCAGGAGAGCCTTGTAGTTGGAGGAGAGGAAAGTCAATCAGTCAGTGTGGCTGGAGTTTAGTGGGTGAAGGAGAGAAAACAGCCCCGTGACGCTGGCAAGGAGGATAGGGGCCACATCATGCACTGCCTTCTCCTGTTCCTCTTAGGATAGGCTCCAGCCTTTCAAAGTTTTTTAATGAAGCAGATGAATGACATAATTCGATTTATATTTCAAGTCCCTGGCTGCAGCCTGCAAGAGGATTTGCTGCACAGTGGTTAAGGTGAGGAAAGGAAGTGGAGTTGGAGGATTGTGCCTGTGAAAAGACCAATTAAGATGCTGTTGCCATAGTCTGGAGGAGAGATGATGGTAGTGGCTTTGACTAGTGTGCCAACAGCAAAAATGGAGAGGGGGCAATGAATTTGAGAGAGAAACGATGGCAATATTTAAATTAATAATTAATTGGGTGTGGTTGGTGGGTGGGGCCGGTGAGGGAGTGGATGATGTCCAGGTTTCTAGCTTGTGGTAGAGGACACTTGGGAAAGACCAATTTGGGGAGAGAGATCACGAGTTTATTTTGGACATGTTGATTTGAGGAGCTAAGAGACACCCAAGTAGAGAAGGCAAGTAGAAAGTTGTAAAGATATGTAGTTTTATATTTAAAAGAGGTCTGAGCTGGAGATATTAATTTGAAAATCATCAGCAATTGGGAATGGGTCAGGTCACCTAAAAACAGTGCAGCAGGAGAAGAGGAGAGACCCCAGGACTGTACATTGAGGCACTAATGTTGGGTAATGGAGGATTAGCCAGCGAGGAGAATGCAAAGGATTTATTTATTTTTTTCATTGAACCTGCTTTTTCGAAACAAACAAGCAAACAAAAAGCCAAACCTGTTGCCATCGAGTAGATTGTGGGTCATAGTGACCCCATAGGACACAGTAGAACTGCCCTATAGGGTTTCGGCTTTTTCAAAAGTCACATCTAATTTCCAAATCCACCTACCTCTTCTAAGTTCTAATTCTACTCAGCCTCTTATAGAACATATAAGGTGAGATTTTTAAAGGAACTTAGGTATCTGATTACACATTTTATTCTACAACTTCATATGGCTCTGTGTAATACAAAGGAAACTTTGGCTTGCCTAAGTGATTGCAATTTAGTGGCAGACACGTCTTTGGATTCTTAGCTCACAACACCAGGGCTTTTCTCTGCAGCATTTGACACTGATGACCCAGTCAGTCCTTGAGATTCTCTTCTCCATTGTCTTCTGGGGCTCTGTTGCCTTCTCTGTTTTTTTTCTGTAATTTCTCTGTCGGTATTCCTTTTCAGTCTATCCATTGACTCAGGTTTCTCCCACTTATCCTTAAATAGTGACATTTTCCAGGGTTTTGTTTGTCCTTGACTTTCTCCTTTTCTTAGGCATTTTCATCCATTCACAAGGTTCCTAACTAATGGCCCCATTATTGAGATGACTACCTAGCTAGCTCTGCTACCCTTAACCCTAGACTTACATGTTGATATGTCTCATACACTTCTGCCTGGAGAGGCCTTACCTCATAATCTATCTAATTCCTTGAAGGCAGAGATCATTTTACCTTTTTAGTTGTTCCCATGATGCCTTGTACCAGTACGTAATATGTATAAATGTCTGTGGCGTTTATCATCTTTGCATGATGTTAGTTATTAAACATTTTGAACAGAGTAGCTATGAACTGTAGAAATTGCCAGTGTTTTAAAGTATATTAGGAACAACGTGACTTAAGATCTCAAGCTTACGAGTTAGGATACATTAAAAATATTGAAAAAAGGTATGATTAGTTTCCATGTTAAATGCAAATAGATTTTTAATAAAAATCTCAAATTTCTAAAATTGTGTGGAAAAATATTGGAGGAAAAAATAAATGTTTGACTAACAAATCCCAGTTATAGAGTTAGTTCATAAAGAGCATTTAGGCATCAGGTCATGGAACCTATTATTCAGTTTATAGATGAAGCCGAGCCACAGAGAATAAGTGTCTTTCCCAAGCCACATAACTGATTTTAGACGGTAGCCCCATGCTCCTTGCTTAATCATTCAGCGCTCCTCCGCTATTTGTTTATGCCCTTTCCTGTGTTGTACTGAAGAAAGGAAAACAAAAAAATGTATATTTGTGCATTTGATAAACACTGAATTTTCTATATTTTTTTAAATGAAAATTTTTCTAAAATATATTCTCCTCGACCCCACCTCTGCCCTTTTTTTTTTTTTTTTTTGCACTTTTCTGAAATAAGCGATACTCCTGTTGAGGCACAGCGGCCTATCAGCAGTGAAATCGTGGGTCAGAGTACAGTTCCAGAAAAAGAGCCTGCAAATGGATCGCAGAATCCAGGACCAGCTAAGCAAGAAAAAAATGAGGTAATATTTACTACACATAGTGTCTTTAATTCTCTTTGTAAGAAATAGTAGTATTTGCTTAGACGGAATTCTGATATTTAGGGGTAGGGGAGAGAATAGCTAAAATTTCTTATTATTGTTCATTTTCTCCCCTCCCCCAAAGAATATATGGTATTTTTAGTTGTCATTGTGTATCTTGTGGCATTTGTAACAGATGAATTTATTAACAGTTAAAATACTACAGTTGTCATTAAGCTCTTACGTATTTTAGGTCTCAAATAATTGAACTCACACTAAATGTAGCTAGCTTGCATTTTTAAGATGTATGCTGTCTATTTTACTAATGAGATTTAATGAGCAATAAATCAAGACATTTATAATATAGAATAATACTTTTATCTAAGTTTTTAGAATTCCAGATTATTTTTCTGTGGTATTTTTGAAAGGAAATTGTATTGTGAAGTAGGCTGTAAAGTTTTATTTTATAAAAAAAAAAAAAAATTTTTTATGTAGAAAAAGTGACTAGGTGGTTTTATAAATCTTTGTTTTCAGCTAAATATTAAGAATGAAGTAGGAAATTACTATTAAAAGTACATATGCATAGTTTTATCTTCAGAGTTATTACTTTTAGTTATGAAATAGAGGAAGACTGGTATTAGTTCTTGAAAAGGGAGACAATTGTAGCTTTAGTGAGCTCTACACGACTGTTGGTTAAACTTATTGTGAGTGTTGGTGAATTTTAGACGTGATTGATTAGCTCCAGGGTAACGCCAATGCACAGGATCCACGCAATGTGACCAGACCCCAGCTTTGCAGGGGAGTCTTCCTCTGCCAATATTGGAATTCACGAAATATCTCAGCCCTGTAAGTTTGAGTGCTATACAGTTCTTTTAGAAGGGTGAAGTAGGAATGTTGAGACTTCTAAGTTTAACTCCCATTTATTCTCCTTTCTTGTGAAAGGACATTTGAAACCAAAAGTATTGGTTTTGAAGGAAATTATGAGTTCTTCTCTAGAGTAACCTATTAAACCTGTTGGACAAGGCTAATACTGTTTATTTAGTATTTATGCAGTCCCTCAGTAAGTTTTTTTTCCCCTAGGTAATGTAGATAAGTTTGTGTTAGTCTTTGGCTACATTCACATTCTCTGACCAGATCCCCCTAATTACTGCTATAATTTGCATTTTTATTTTGAGCTAGCCAGAGAACCAGGATAGCCATTCAGTTTGGTTGTCTGTTGCTATGGAATAAAGGAAATTAACTGATCTACTTCAGTATTAAGACTTATGGGTAATAAGAGCAATATATTAAGTATTTTATGATTGTTAAGTATAGCTAGTTGTAGATTTTATTCAGCGTTTATAGAAGTTACTGTTGAGTGAAGACATATACTCAGTCATAGTCTGCTCAAATATATTATTTTATTCTAATATTTTTAAGCTTCGAGATTCAACAGAACAATTTCAAGAATATTATAGGCAAAGATTACGCTACCAACAGCATTTAGAACAGAAGGAGCAGCAGCGACAAATATACCAACAGATGTTGCTTGAAGGAGGTGTGAATCAGGAGGATGGCCCTGATCAGCAGCAGAATCTTACTGAACAGTTCCTTAATAGGTTGGTCTTTAGTCACTGCTTTAAATATAAAGAATTATTTAAAAGGTATTTTAAGCAATCAATAACTGCTATCTTCTATCTACAGCTTGAAATTTTAAGGCCTTTTTTTTTTTTAAGTGTTTCAAGTAATATGGAGTTACATAATTTCTTCCAGTTACAGTATTCTCATCTGGTTTTGTTATTCTCCCTTTAAATGCCCTTTTTACATTGAAGCAGCTAGCGCAGAAGAGCGTGGTGGTTCAGTGCAGAGGCTAGAGCTGACTGCAGGGTGGATCCAGCTCTGTTCCAGGGTAGCTGAGGGCTTTGAGGAAGTTATTTAGCCTCTCTTATCTACCTCACACTGGGTTGCCATGAAGATTAAATGAGTTCATTTATGTAAAGTGCTTCGAACAGCACCTGGCACATAGTAAGCACTGCATTAAGTCTTAGCTGTATTTTTATTGTTGTTATTAGTGTTTAACACCTACAGATTCTTCCGGATTCAATATGTTAAGATGACTCTTTCTGATAATTTTTGCCAAAACAGTATGAGTTTATATTGTTTTTAATTATAGGAGGAATGACTCTAAGATAATAAAAATTTTTTAAGAAATCAATAAACCAGAATATATATAAGTGAGCAAGGGTTGTTGGAAAAGTAAATGAGTTAATATATGTACACACACTTAGAACAGTTCCTGGCACATAATAAATGTGCTGTATATGTTGGCTATCGCCATGGGTATGATTAGGCAGCTGCAGTGATGCCTGTCCCTTCTTTGTTTGGGTCAATATCACTAGAAGAGATCTGCTTAACAATCTAAGGGTTGTGCAAGCCAGTGAATCTGAAATTGATTTTGTCCTCAAACTTTCACACAAGGAGTGTTTATAGTGGTGATCTGAAGAGTCTAAGGCCTCTGAACAACCCCATTCAATTCGAGGATTGTTTTCTTATCACTTCTTTTCAAATCGGTGGCTTGTCAGAGTAATCCTAGTTTGATGAATTGCTACTCTGGTTATTTGAATGTCTTCTCTATGTCCATAAAAGTCATGGCTGCAACTTGACCTTCTGACCAGTTTATTTTTTAGTGAAAGCAGACTATCTAGCCATGAATTAGGAGATGAAGTGGCAAGGTTCTGTGACCCCAATATTGGTAGGGACCTTACTTCCTCAGGAAAAAAAGGTAAACTATTCAAGATCCTTTCTTTGAAGACAATCTTAGACAGAGTTCAAATTTCTTCCTTGTAATTTATGTTCAGTTTAAACCAAAACCAGACCTGTTGCCGTTGAGTTGATTCCAACTCCTAGCGACTCCATAGGTTAGAGTACAACTGCCCCTTAGGGCTTCCAAGGAGTGGCTGGTGGATTTGAACTACTGACCTTTTGGTTAGAAGCTGAACACTTAACTACTGCTCCACCAGGGCTCCACAAAATTATAGTAATAGGTAAGTGTGTTACAAAAATCTATAGGATAGCCAGGCCTATAAAAAATATATATATATATAAGTGGATGCTTATTCTAAGCTTTTGTATATTAAAAAACAAAAACAAATAAACAAACAAAAAAAACCTGTTGCTGTTGAGTCAATTCTGACTCATAGAGTAGAACTGTCCCATAGGGTTTCCAAGGAGCGCCTGGTGTATTGGAACTGCTGACCTTTTGGTTAGCAGCCGTAGCTCTTAACCACTACGCCACCAGGATTTCCTTTACTAGTTTGACATAAATTCTCTTAACTATTCTGCTTTCTACCTCTGTAATATTTTTATTGAATTCTTTTTTCTAGATTAAAATGTGCTTTTGCCTTTAATGTTTTTATTCTTCTCTATCGTTCTAGAGCTATCAGCAGTTCATAGTTTCCAGATTAAAATTTACTTTTCCTTCTTCTTAGAGGCATAAAAAGAAATAAGAGTCCTGTTATATAATAGATCTTATTGAGGAAAATCAACTATAGCATGATACAAGCTTTATTAACAGTACGGGCATACCTTGGAGATACTGCTGGTTTGGTTCCAAACCACTGCAACAAGGCAAATATTGCAATAAAATGAGTCACACAAATTTTTTGGTCCCAGTGCATATAAAAGCTATGTTTACACTATACTGTAGTCTGTTAAGTATGCAATAACAGTATGTCTAAAAAAAAAGTACTTCCTTTAATTAAAAATACTTTATTGCTAAAAAAAAAAATGCTAACCATCATCTGAGCCTTCAGAGTCATAATCTTTTTGCTGGTACGGGGTCTTGCCTGAATGTTGATGGCTGCTGACTGACCAGGTTGGTGGTTGCTGAAGGTTGGGGTAGCTGTGGCAATTCTTAAAATAGACAACAGTGAAGTTTGCTGCGTCAATTGACTCTTCCTTTCATGAACGATTTCTCTGTAACATGTGGTGCTATTTGATAGCATTTTACCCACAGTAGAACTTTTTTTAAAATTGGAGTCAGCTCTCTCAAACCCTGCCATTTCTTTATCAACTAAGTTTATGTAATATTCTAAATCCTTTGTTGTCATTCAGCAATGTTCACATCGTCTTCACAAGGAGTAGATGCTACCCAAAGAAACCACCTTCTTTGCTCATCCATAAGAAGCAACTTCTCATCCATTAAAGTTTTATCGTGAGATTGCAGCAATTCAGTCACATCTTCAGGCTCCACTTCTAATTCTAGTTCTTTTGCTATTTCCACCACATCTGCAGTTATGTCCTCCACTGAAGTCTTGAACCTCTCAAAGTCATCCATGAGGGTTAGAATCAGCTTCTTCAAACTTCAGCTAATGTTAATATTTTTACCTCCTTCAATGAATCACAAATGTTCTTAATGGCATCTAGAATGGTGAATCCTTTCTAGAAGGATGTCAATTTAATTTTCCCAGATTCATCAGAGGAGTCACTATCTTTCTTAAATAATAAAACTTGAAAGTTGAAATTACTCCTTGATCCATGGATGTTGTGTTAGCAGGCATGAAAACAGCATTAATCTCCATCAGAGCTCTTGGGCGACCAGGTGCATTGTCAATAAGCAGTAATATTTTGAAAGGAATCTTTTTCCTGAGCAGTAGGTCTTAACAGTGGGCTTGAAATATTCAGTACACCATGCTGTAAACAGATGTGCTGTCATCCAGGCTTTGTTGTTCCATTTATAGAGTGTAGGCAGAGTAGATTTACCATAATTTTTAAGGGCCCTAGAATTTTCAGAATGGTAAGTGATCATTGGCTTCATCTTAAGTCACCAGTTGCATTAGCCCATAACAAGAGCCTGTCCCTTGAAGCTTTGAAGCCAGGCATTGATTTCTCCTCTCTAGCTATGAAAGTCCTAGATGGCATCTTCTTCCAATATAAGGCTGTTTCCTCTACATTGAAAATCTGTTATGTAGCCGCTGTCACGAGTTGTCTTAGCTAGATCTTCTACATAACTTGCTGCAGCTTCCGTATCAGCACTTGCTTTACCTTGTGCTTTTGTGTTATGGAGATGACTTCTTTGTTTAAACCTCATGAACCAACCTCTGCTAGCTTCACAGTTTTCTTCTACAGCTTCCTCACTTCTCTCAGCCTTCATAGAATTGAAGAGAGTTAGGGCCTTGCTCTGGATTAGGCTTTGGCTTAAGGGGATGTTGTGGCTGGTTTGATCTTCTATCCAGACCACTGAAACTTTGTCCGTATCAGTGATAAGGCTGTTTGACTTTGTCATTCATGTGTTCACTTGAGTAGCACTTTTAATTTTCTTCAAGAACTCTTCCTTTGCATTCACAAGTTGGCTGTTTGGAGCAAGAGGCCTAACTTACCACCTATCTTGGCTTTTGACAGGCTTTCCTTACTAAGCTTAATCATTTCTAGCTTTTGGTTTAAAGTGAGAGACATGTAACTCTTCCTTTTAGTTGAACACTTAGAGGCCAGTAGGGCTATTAATTGGCCTAATTTCAATATTGTCCTTTCTCAGGGAATACGGAGGCCTGAGGAGAGGGAGAGAAATGGGGGAATGGCCAGTTGGTGGAGCAGTCAGAACACATACAACATTTATCAATTGAGTTCGCCGTCTTACATGGGTGAGGATTGAGGTGCCCCAAAACAATTACAGTAATAACATTAAAGATCACTGATTATAGATCACCGTAATAGATATAATAATGAAAAAGTTTGAAATATTACGAGAATTACTAAAACGTGACACAGACATGAAGTGAGCACATGCTGTTGGACAAATGGTGCCGATAGACTTGCTCCATGCAGGGTTGCCACAAACCTTCAATTTGTATAAAATGCAGTATCTGCAAAGCGCAATAGAAGGATGTATGCCTGTTCTTTATCACTACTTTATGTATGTTGATCTTTTGTTTTTACTAATATTAATAATTGCTACCACTGATTTGGCACTTATAGGCATATTCTGCCTTTCCCTCACTTCACCTTACTTTTAGAATCAAAATGATGTATTAACATTTAAAAAAATTTTAAAGACTCTATATTCTTGAATAACCTTTTTAATTTCTTGAACTGCTTTATCTGTGTGTTCCTTGGCTTGTTCTGCGTATTGCCTGATCTCCTTCCTGATGTCTTGAAGGGTTCTGTATATTAATCTTTTGTATTCTGCATCTGGTAATTCTAGGAAAGCACTTTAATCTAGAAGATCCCTTGATTCTTTGTTTTGAGAGCTTGTTGAAGTGATCGTGGTCTGTTTCTTTATGTGATTTGATATTGACTGTTGTTTCCGAGCCATCTATAAGTTATTGTATGAGTTTATTTTATGTTTGCCTACTGTGTTGTAGCTTCTGGCTTTGTTTTGTTTTGATATGCCCAAATGGGTTGCTTGAGTGAGCTAGCCTGGTAATTTTCTCCTTTGAAGCTCTGATGTCCTGTCACCAGATGGCTAGAGCTGTTACCAGGTATATCAGTCTAGGAGTCCGTTCACTTTTCTTGTATGGATTCAGCTCAGGTGTCCAGGTAGCTGGTCATCAATGCGTGGTACAGGCTCTGTCCTACAGTCTTAGAGGGGCAGGGGTGATTGGTGTAGGTACTGGTATCTGGTTGTAGCAGGGGGTCAGGCTCTGAACAAGGCAAGGGGCTGAGAATCGTCCCCCAAGTGTCTCTGAGGAAACAAGTCCCTCTTCCCTAGAGCGTACAGGTGAGTGGGTTCTGCAGATGGACAATGGGCACCCACTGTTTTTGGTTGTAAGGACTGGGCTGTACCAGTTATCCTTGGACCCCTGTCGTGGGCAGCTGCGTGACTTGAGTGGAGCCACCAGTCCTTAGGCCCCTGATGCGGGTAGGTGAGGACCCTGTTTAATAGGCAAAGCAGTGTCAAACATCAAACACCCACCTCTCCACCACACAGCTGAAACAGTTGCAATCTTCCAACAAGGGCCTATGCCATGCAGCGGGGAAAGGTATTCAAAGTCCATGGACCCGTTTATGCCTGGACAGGAGCCGCCTCTGTCCTGAGCTCCCCAGGTTAGTGGAGCTGGCAGATTATCTTTTGCCCCAATTGCGAACTTATTCCTTCTCAAGGCCTGGAGGATGGCTCCAGGTGCTCAACAGAGCCTGTCTCAGGCCCAGGGAAATCAACAGCCACTGAAGCCAGCTTAGGGGGCGGGGAGAACACGGTAAAAATATATGCAAGTACTTAGCTTTTGCCGAGAGCGCCGTTCTTCTCTGGTTCCGGAGGTGCGAGTAGGCTGTGTGGCTGGCTGCTTTTCCCTGAGGAAACTGTGGCCAAACGCTGGTACCAGCCCACTGCAGCTGCTCCCTGGAATGGTGCCTGAGGGATCCTGGCAATTCAGGTCCAGTAACTCCTCTCCTCTTCTGAACTGTCTCTTCCTCCGCCTGCTGCTCAGTCTATTTTCTAACTTTGCCTTCAATATTCAGGGCTCCTAGCTTGTCATAAATATAATAGTTTCATTTGTTTTTTCGGATCTTTGTTGTAAGAGGGATTGCTGGAAGCAGCTGGCTATTCTGCCATCTTGGCCCTCCTCTCTTAAAGACTTTAAATTTAACTTGGCATTTCCCAAGCTTATTTGACCTCAAACCCTTTTTATGGGGAGTGTTTCACAGAATATAATTTGAGAAATGCTGCCTAATTAAACATTTTAACTGTTAAATGTTTAGTAATGGTTACTAATAAACCAAATTCCTCTAGGAATATTTAATTGCTTTTAAAAAAAATCTTTTTTAAACCCTGAAAGCACACACACACTGAGTAATGTTTAATGTAGGACAATTAGAAAATACAGTAAACCATGGCCCCTCCTGGCAATCACACCTTTATGTAGTCCTTTCCCACATTGAATCTCGGCTGAAGGAAGTGATGCTGTGCCAGTTCTGGGTCTAAATCTTAAGAAGGCCTGTCAGCTTCCTCTTTGTACCATTTGGATCCCTGAGCCCAATGTAAGTTCAGGCTAACCTGATTGTATCTCCCTAGAGCATAGATCCAAGCCTGGCAAATAGTATTTGAGCAAATGGAGCGAATGAATTCATGCCTGAGTAATAGGAATGCCACCCACTTGGCTTTTGTCTCATCATAGCTGATTTAGTCATTTGTTTCCGAATTGGCTTGATGCTATTAAAGACAGATGGAACGAAAATGGCTTGTTTTGTTTTATGGGCGAGAAATTTTGGTAGTGGTGAGACTGTTATTATTTTTAGAAATTAAGTTTTAAATTAGAAATTAAACCAAAGTTATACAGGTGAAGAAACAAGATTTTTTTTTTCTTGTTTTTATAACAAAAGGTGCTTTTTAAAAGTCTGCGAGACACATTATACCCATCTCCTTTACAGGGTTATATCGTGGGAGCATTTGGATCTACTTTCAGTATCTAGTTACTATGTCTTGAGTCAATGGTAATTTTTTAATACTGAAAATTTTCCATGGATTATATATTGTGTATATGTATTCACTTTCTCAAACTTTCATTCATATGTAAGTTAGAAATGTAATTAAGTTTTTATTTTAAAGTAACTATATAGTTTTATTTTATAGGTCAATTCAAAAGCTTGGTGAATTAAATATTGGAATGGACAGCCTTGGTAACGAGGTGTCAGCGCTTAGCCAGCAGTGTAATGGGAGCAAGGGCAGCGGGTCTAATAGTTCTTCTGTGACGAGTTTTGCTACTCCAGCCCAAGACTCTAGTCAGAGGTTAACACAAGATGCTTCAAATACTCACACAAGCAGTCCTCATAATTCCGGATCAACAAATCACACACCTTTTCACGAGGAATCACCTTCCTGTGGAAACCAAATGTAAGTGTTTGACTTTGTACAACTTGGAAATATTAGCCTTCTACTAATGAACAGACACATAGAAACATAAAAATTTGAACTTCTCTTTGGAACCTTACAAATAAAAATTTTTAGAGCCTACTACCTACCCAATTTTTTCTAAGCTGCCTTCATTTATGTATATTTTCTTCTACCAACTTTTAAGACTCTTAATATTCTTTATTTTCTTTTTTCTTCCTCCACCACCCAGGTAATTCTATTTTTTATAAGACATATAACAGAGATCATACTGTTTTAGGCTTTATCTGTATCCTGGCTTTTATTTCTTGCCATGGGCACCTTTCAACAAACATGTTTAAACTCTCAGATGTTCAGGACACAGAAAGATGTTTTGTAATATGGTGGAATAATTGCAGTGGGACATGTTGGCAGCTCTGGCAGTTACAGCTGCTGAAGACTTTTTTGCATATTTACTTTTTCACTAGTCAGGGAAAATTTTTTATCTTGCTATATTTGGTAAACAGGTGTTAATTTATGCAGTGGCAATAGTTAAGGAGCATTTTCCTTCATTTATTCTTAACATAAAACACCTTTCTTTGAGAGTGGTACATTTAAAAATACATAGCTTGCTTTCGCACTTGGATACTTACTAGCCTTATAATGAGTATCAAGAAACTCTGGATTTACTTTAGAGTGTATGTTTATCTAATACTTCTGTCATTCTTATAGTTCCCATAACACTTGTGCATCCCCAAAAGGAAAACTTCTATAAGTTTTAAATTTATTTTTTGTTAAAGTAATATAGATAACCAAACCAAAAAACCAAACCCATTGGTGTTGAGTTGATTCTGACTCAGGGCGACCCCATATGTTACAGAGTAGAACTGCTCCATAGGATTTTCCTGGCTGTAATCGTCATGGAAGCAGATCCCCAGGCCTTGCTTCCCTGGCCCTGCTGGGTGGATTTAAACTGCCAACCTTTAGGTTAGTCGTCAAACACAAACTGTTTGTGGCACCCAGGAATCTTAGACTATGTTGTCTTTAAGGCAAAAATCACTTCCTTCATACAAGTACAGGAACCCTGGTGGTGCAGTGGTTAAGCGCTTGGCTGCTGATCGAAAGGTCAGTGGTTCAAACCCACCAGCCTCACTGCAGGGGAAAGATGTGGCAGTCTGCTTCCGTAAAGATTTACAGACTTGGAAACCTTATGCGGCTGTTCTGCTCTGTCCTATAGGGTAAATGTAAGTTGGAATCGACTTGATGGCATCAGGTTTGGTTTAACTGGTTTATACAAGTACACTTATAGTAATATACATACATGATTTAAAAAATCAAGTAGCTTTTATAGCAACATATCGACAGTAATATAGCTATGTATCAATTTTCTGTTTAAATTGGTATTCAGTGTTAACATTACTATGGCTGTGTAAATATTACTTATGACTGAGTCATGTAGTTTAATATGATTACATTTTCTTTTCATACAGCTTTGTTTTCCTGGGAGACAGTAATTGCCGCATTTTGGTGTGCATGTGTGTACATGCTCATGCTTGGTCTTCTTTGTACCTATCACCCATCAGTGAACTATCTGTAAATGCTTTGATATAGCTGTAAAATCACAAAACTCCTCACTACAGTCAAACATATCATGTAACTTCTCTATTTCATTTTTTATCCTGGGAGACATCCCTCCAGGATCACTCCTGCTTTACTTCAGAGTCATTGTTTCCAGACCATTTTGTACAGGCCTAGAGAGTTCTGGGACTTCTCTTCATTGTCCTCTTGGGAATTTTTTTTGCCTCTTTCCTGTGTTGGCTCTCCTGTTTTCAGGATTTTGTGTAGTTTCCTGAAAAGGGGCACATCAAAGGTGGAGTTACTAAGAACTTGCATGTCTAAAAATGTGTTTATTATATATTTTACCCTTGATTTGTTAGCGTATCTGGGTATAGAATTCTAGAATGGAAATGATTCCTCAGAGTTTCAAAGGCATTGCTACATGATCTTCTAGTTTCAGTGTTCCCATTAAGAAGTCCGATGCCACTTTGCTTTCTGATCCTTTATATGAGGCCAGCTGCTTTTTCAACTCTGGAGTTTAGGGGCTTCTTTTCCCTGATGTTCTAAAATTTCATGATATACCTCAGAGTAGTTTTTTTTTCCTTCATTCTGCTGGATACTTTGTGGGAAAGCAGGAAATTAAAAAAAAATATTATTCAGTAATTTCCTCACCTCTATTTTCTGTTTTTTTTCCTGCTACCATATTTTTCTTTTCTAAGAGCTCTTTGTTAGTCTCTAAAAGTTCCTCTTTTTTTTTTTTGCTTTTTAAGTAGATCTTGTTCTTGTTTCCTGGATTCATTATTTTCTTTTATATCTCTAAGGGTCTTAATTATATTTTTGTAGATTGCTTTTGTTCTCTGAGTTGCCTCTCTTTGTCCAAGCTCCTTTTTCTATTTATTTTAGCTTCTGACTTTTATCTAGGAGGCTTTCTTCAAATATTTGGAGATCTTTGGCTTTCTGGAAAGGGTGAAGCATTTTTAAAAAGTTAATTGGAAGGGAAGTCCGTGTATGTGGGTAGATCTGTCTCCCTGATGGCCTCACAAAAGAATGATTAGGTGGAAACATGATTTTATTGAGAAACCTTCCACTGTCAGTATCTGTTAGTCTCTTCTCTTGGGCCAGATAGTTTTTCTAGAGAGCAATCTCCAGAGTCTAGCCCGGGGTAGGGTTGAAGCACTGCAACCAGGATTCTGGAACTGAGCAGGGAAGAAAGATACACTACAAAATATGTGGACTTTGACTTAATCTCCTTCCAGAATGGCATGTTATCCCCCCTTAGAACTCTGCTTGATCTGACCGAGCCCAGGACCTCTTAATAAACCTCTGTAGAGAGTAAACTTTGACTGGGGTCAGCGAGGATTATTCGTCCAAAAGAAAAAAATAGTAGTAAAAAAAAAAAAAAAAGAAGAATTAGAGACTGAAATGATAAATTATTTTGTTTTGAGATTCAGAGTAAACTTTATTTGAATTTCTATCCATACAGCTCATCAGAACATTCGGTCATTAAACCACCTCTTGGAGATTCTTCAGGGAATCTATCAAGGTCAAGAGGAGAAGAGGTAATACTTTGGGGGAGGGGGTTTCATTGTTTTTATATACGTGCAAATTTCACTAAGGAATTCTCAATTCAAAGAAAGAAACATTTTTAGAAATATTCATTATTACTATTTTTTTAGAAGAACGCCTGGCGCATGGCATGTGTCATATATGTGTTAGGTACTATTTTTTTTTTACTACCACCACCACTACCATCATTAATATTTCTTGAATTTACTTTGAAAAATGGTAGATAGTTGTGCATATTAAAACTATATATGCCAAAACATTTGTCAATTCAACAATCTTTTTTTTTTTTAATTTTTATTGTTCTTTAAATGAAAGTTTACAAATCAAGTCAGTCTTTCATATGAAACCTTATATACACCTTGCTGTATACTTCTAGTAGCTCTCCTCCTAATGAGACAGCACACTCCTTCTCTCCACCCGTATTCCCATGTCCATTCAGCCAGCTTCTTTCCTCCTCGGCCTTCACATCTTCCTTCCAGACCAGAGCTGCATATATAGTCTCATGTGTCTACTTGATCGAGGAAGCTCACTCCTTATGAGTATTATTTTCTGTCCTAAAGAATTGTCTTTGGGAGTGGTTCCTGTCTTGGGCTAACAGAAGGGCTGGGGACCATGACCTCTGGGGTCCTTCTAGTCTCAGTCAGACCATGAAGTCTGGTCTTTTTTTGAGAATTTGAGGACTGCATCCCATTGCTCTCCTGCCACCTAAGAGATTCTCTGTTGTGTTCCCTGTCATGGCAGTCATCAGTTGTAGCGAAGCACCATCTGGTTCTTCCGGTCTCAGGCTGATGTAATCTCTGATTTTTGTGGTCCATTCTGACTCTTGGGCTCATAATTACCTTGTGTCTTTGGTGTTCTTCATTCTCCTTTGCTCCAGGTAGGTTGAGACCAGTTGAGGCATCTTAGATGGCAGCTTGCTAGCATTTAAGACCCCAGATGCCACTCTCCAAAATGGGATGCAGAATGTTTTCTTAATAGATTTTATTATGCTGGTTGACCTAGATGTCCCCTGAAACCATGGTCCCCAAACTCCCGCCCCTGCTACGCTGGCCTTTGAAGTGTTCGGTTAATTCAGAAAACTTCTTTGCTTTTGGTTTAGTCCAGTTGTGCTGACCTCTTGTGTAGTTTGTGTTGTCCTTCCCTTCACCTAAATTAGTTCTTGTCTACTATCTAATTGGTGAGTTCCTGTCTCTCTTCCTCCCTCCCTTCCGCCTCTCGTAACCATTGAAAATCATTATTTTTAACGCTGGTATTCATCTCAAGGTAGCTGAACTCTCACTGGGCTAAGGGAAGGGGCTGCTTCAAAACGCACATTTGGAAGTATTCATGTGAATGCCCCAGTAGTGACATTGGCACATGAGTTGGGGCTGTGTACTGCTCTCTGAACCCTATGGTTAATTTGTTCAGCTATTATTGATATCCCCTTTGGGTTTCTTATCAATACATATTTTTGTTTTGGAGCCAGATATCCTTCCCTAACTAGTATACAGCTTCGTTCTATCTTACTTTCTTTCGTTCATACTTTAACCCCCTGCATAGGGATATTATCTCAAACGCTTAAAGGGGCCAAACAGATAACAGAAATGAATAAAGTCAACCGTTTTTATGATAAGCACATAGGAGTATTTGTCTTGCACAAAGAAATATGCAGGCCCAATTTTCCTAGTTCTTTAGGTTTTCAAGAGAAGCTAGAAATAAAGATTTTTATGTGAAATCTATTTTAAAAATAGCAACAAATTAAAAAAAATTAAGACTCACTGGAGGAGAGCAAATAAAATTAATCTGTGTGGCTATAAACCAACTGTTAGTAATTATTATTAATGTGCTGTAGGGTAGTCTCCCTTTTTCTCTTATCCGCCCCATGCTATTTGTTTGGCAGCCACATTCCTCGTATATGGATTAATGGAAAATGTAGCCTTTTTAGTCAAATAAATTCAAACAAATAACAAAAGAATTCAATTCAGTTCCATGAAACAGACATAATGTGACATATCAGATTTGCCGTCTACCTCACAGTGAGGATGTATGGCATGAATACATATGTAAGAGCTTGGGTAGGGGGAGGCAGAGTCGCTTCATGGGTATAGTGGATCCTAGAGCTCCCACGATAGAACCAGAGCTGAAGTGATTTGCCTTTGTGTGGGCTCTGGACATATATATGTACTCACACAAAGGTAGGATTTGGTTGGTTCTGGTGACCACACCCGGTCCATAGGTCCCTGTTTCAGGTGTGTCAGTCCTGGTAAGGGTAGCCTACAGGATGGTTTCAAATGATTCCAGTAGCAGGAGTCAGCACAACTTTTATACAGAACTGCTTCAGTTTGCCTTCCTCAGAAGAAGGCTGTAGACAGACAGGTTCACAGTTTAAAATAAAAATGAAGCTTAAATAAGATGTTCATTTTTGCAGTTTAAAAGGGTATTTTACAATTTCGGTTTGAAATGCTAAAATACTGGTTGCTGGAGATAATGGTAAAATTTTTCTTTTTACACTAAATAGATTAAATAGTAGTCCTTTATACTTCCTGCTTTCAGAAACACAAATGATTCTTGTTTTTGTTAGAACTTCTGTATATGTGGGCTATTTTATTTCCTTAACAGCTGAAAGAGAATTTAATATAATAATGCATATTCTTATATTTTGTCATAGATGAAAAACTTGAATGTCTATGAGTTATTTGAGCTTCGTTTAGCAATGAGTGGCAAAAAATAGAAAACTTGGAGTTACTTTGGATTTGCCACTTGAGAGATGTATGATTGTGGATACTAAATATAAAGTTAAGACAGGAATAATACAGTCAGATGAGTTTAAAATGGAATAAAGACAAACTCTTGCAAAATCATTCTTTTCATAGGATGACTTCATATTCACTTTTTCATTCTTTTCATAGGATGACAAATCAAAAAAGCAATTTGTTTGTATTAATATTCTCGAAGATACACAAGCTGTTAGAGCAGTGGCTTTTCATCCAGGTGGTAGTTTATATGCTGTCGGGTCAAATTCAAAAACTCTGAGAGTATGCGCCTATCCAGAAGTAATTGATCCAAGGTAAGAATAGATGCCTTTGTTTTTGTTTTAATTTTATTGTGCCTTAGATGAAAGTTTACAGCACAAATTAGTTTCTCGTTTAGAAATTTATGCTTCAGGATGCTTCTTCAAACACACGTACCTGTTCTTACATAGACTTGGTGTTATCGTTACACCTAAAAAAAGATTTAGTATTATTAATACTCTAGTATTTATCCCAGTTGACTTGACGGCAACTAACAACATTAATCTACTTTTAAAAATATAGATGAAAAGCCCACTGAGGGCTAAAGTCTTAAGGAGCATGGCATCTAGGACCCTCTACAGCCAAGCCTCCCACTCACCCTACCCCACTCTGTCTCCTGAGTACCTTGGACTTTATTTAATCTATAATCTAGCCCCACAGATGCTTTCCCATGCCCCCCACTCAGCCCCTTCTTTCCCTACTTTATTATATCTTTACTCAAGTTGTATTCCTGGCTTCATCTTTTTCTGTAAAAATTCTCCCTGCCCTTTAAGGCCCATTACTTTATACTAGATGATAATACTTATACTTGCCTTACTATATATGTAGTGGTCATGACAACATCTACCCCTGCCAGATTTTAAAATCTGCATAGAGATCTTGCCTTTTTTATTTTTTATGCATCCCCCACCTCCCTGCATCCCTAGGGGCATTGCTTATATTATATGTTTAATAAATGTTTATTGAACTTTCTGAATTTAGAAGCATTCTTAGATTTTTTAAAATTATTTTCTTTTTTGTTTCTGAGTTAAAATCCATAAAAATATGTGAAATGGAGTTTTTTAAGTTATGTAGTTTATATCCTATGTAGTCTAAAATGAGAGTTAGATTAGTATGATAATAGTAGTTGTATTTTTTGGATTTTAAACATGTTTTAAATTTCTTTTTTCTAAGATTTTGAAAATTGTTATCAGTCTGTTACCTCATACTCTTTTTGCTCCCTCCTTCAGGGACAGCCATAGTATAAAAGTTAATATCAGTTAATTTTAGCAAGCAAGAAATTGAAATATCTTTCTGTAATATTTCTTTTTAGTGCACATGAAGCTCCGAAGCAGCCAGTGGTACGTTTTAAAAGGAATAAACACCATAAAGGATCCATTTACTGTGTGGCCTGGAGTCCTTGTGGACAGTTATTAGCAACAGGATCCAACGACAAATACGTCAAAGTTCTGCCCTTTAATGCGGAGACTTGTAATGCAACAGGTAGGGCCTGAGAAGTAGCTTCCCATACTTTATATATTCCTCATGTTATATCTCTATATATGTCTGTGTTATTTCTATTGAAATCTAAGAATTTAGCCTTAAGAAGACTTTTCTAAAACATTCTGACCGGTTGGTTATACTCATGAAGTATTATTCTTTTTTAGTCAAGTTTTTACGGATGGCAAGGTAGTGTCTAAGCTGCAGGAAATTATTGTTACCAGAAAAATAACTTTAAAATAATGACCTGAATTGTATTAATGGATATTTTCTAGAACATATCTGTCTTCCCATTTTCTTTGGGATAAAAAATAAGAAGGTATCTATATATATAACTCTATTTTAGGGATGAAAATAACTACATCAGTATTTTGATTTCTTGAAGTTCTTTGCTCAGTAAAGTGAAATTGATTATAATACTGATCCTTAAATGAAAGTAAAAACCATGCCATTCACATTACTCTTGGTGAGTTTTGAGGCAGTTTAGCAATCTCAAGTTATCACAGTAAGTTGAGCAGCATCTTTTTTTTTTTTAATTCTCATTGCTGTTTCAGGACCGGATCTGGAATTTAGTATGCATGATGGGACAATTAGAGACTTGGCATTTATGGAAGGCCCAGAAAGCGGGGGAGCTATTTTGATAAGCGCTGGAGCAGGGGATTGTAACATTTACACAACAGATTGTCAAAGAGGACAAGGCCTCCACGCTCTGAGTGGACATACTGGTATGTTATATCACTCTCAAATGCTGCTTTTCCTTGTGTTCGACCCATGCTATTTTTCCCCTAAGCATTTTCATTACTGAGGTATGTTTCATCAAAAGAAATTTCTTTAAGACAGGAAATCTTTATTTCAAAAAATTGTGAGCTTTGGGTAATAACACAGTAGTGACAGTTAACATTGCTGTTTCCTGTGTGCTAAATCCTTTACTTATATACATAATTCCATAATTTAGTCCTTGTAATAACCCTATGAAGTAGGCAGTTTTATTCCCATTTTCTACATGAATAAAGTAAGGCTGAAAGGGCAAAATGACTTGCCCAATATCACAAGTCTATTAAGTGGCTAAACTGAGATTTGAACCAGGTCTCTTTATTCTAAGCCTGGTGATCTAACCCCACAATCCTGTACTTACACCATGGACAAGTTACCATAATTTCAAATGATAATTTGTTTTCAGTTTTAATGATGATATCCTGAAATACTGAAAGAGCCTACTGTACTAATGAAATCACCAAAGAAAGATTAAGTTTTGTTCAGTATGGCTTTGCTGTTGTGAATTTTACTGAATTTTAATTAGTTGAAAATTGCCAATCTCTTTGATATACGTGGAAGATCTCTGTCACATAGTATATTTGGTTAAAGAGACCATCACATGCCCAATAAAAAGGAGCACTTCACTCTGAATGTGTTAAAGAAAAGTATTCTTCCACAGTAATAACTGAGTACATTATCTTTTACAGGGCATATTTTAGCACTTTACACCTGGAGTGGCTGGATGATTGCATCTGGTTCTCAAGATAAGACTGTTAGATTCTGGGATCTTCGAGTACCAAGCTGTGTTCGTGTTGTTGGCACAACATTCCACGGAACTGGTAGGTTTTTCTGGAATTTAGATGAAGTTTTATGAGAAAGAAGCTTTAAAAATTGCACTAGCCTACCAATAATAGGAACAATAGTAAAATAAGTATTCAGTATCTTACTGATTACTTTCAATTCTTTAAAAATGCTTTCATCTGTTACCTTATATGTAAAAATAATATTCAGCTTAGGAAACGGAGGTCCAGGGAAACTTAAGTATCATGCCCCAAAGTATACAGTTGGTAGTAGCAGGGCAATTTTAGAACTTTGACCTGTAAAAATCATTTTTTAAAATGCATGCACCTGGTAAAATTTCAAATTGTACAAAAGGGTATATACCATTTTCTTGCCACTCCTATTCTTTGGTCTCTTTCCCTAAGGGACCAGTTTCTGATTTATTCTTCTAAAAATATTCTGTAAATATAGAACCAAAAAGTTTGTCTGTATAATAAACTTCCTTCTCCTTTAAACATACCAAAGCATACGTAGTAGCATACAGTACACACCTTGATTCTTTAACTGAACAGGATGTCTTGGATTGTGAGTTGGCATCGACCTGATGGCGGTGGGTTTGGTTTTGGTTTGATGCAAACCCAGGCTGATGCTCTTTGCAGGATATCGCCTTTTAAAGCACAGGTATTTAAGAGTGCACAGTACTCTGCCACTGCATTTATTTTATTTTGGAGTACCTTTTCTGCCTTTTGTAGTTTTTAATAGCAGTTTTGTAGCAGTATACCTTATAGTGAAAAGACCTGCCTCATAGCCTTAATTTTTGGTGATTTTTTTTTTTAAAGTTTTATTTATTCTTTTCACTTTTATAGACTTTCTCCTACACTTTAATTCAAACCAGAAATGATTTCCTACAGCAAATTTGAGTTTGGAGTATACACATATGCCTATATGTATGTGTGTGTGTGTATATATATTTGTATATATATATTATCACTGACTTGTTTACAGTTATAGTTTGTATCTTATCAAAGTTAATGTATAACATAGTTTAAAGAACCAAACTCTTCAATAAAACTTATTAAGAAAAACAGCATTGCTCTGGGCATCGCCAGCTGTTGCCTTTCCCCAGTCCGTGTCTCATTTCCCTTTTCTCAGAGGCAGCCATTTTTAACTTTTTTAGCAGTTTTCTTTTGGTACTTCCATATTTCTAAATAACATGTCTATAATTATGTTTTTAAAGATTATTTATTGACTTCTCACCATAGAAGATGAAGATTTAACTTTTTTATGCCCTTTTCCAACTCCCACCATCCCTCATCCATATACCTACTTCTGTTCCCTAAACTTTAGATGTAGTTACATCAATTTTGACTAGATCAGCATTCATTGTTTACATTATTTTAATCATAAATGCTATTCAGATCTTGTTTTTTTCCTTACACATTTTTTTGTTTTCCTTAGTGTTAATAATTGTATTTCTTTGGTTTGCTTTTTTAGTCAGCATGCATAAAAATAGACTGCTATTTAAGGAGCCCTGGTGGCGCAGTGGTTAAGAGCTCAGCTGCTAACTGAAAGGTTGGCAGTTTGAATCCACTAGCTGCTCCTTGGAAACCCTGTGGGGGAGTTCTACTCTGTCCTATGGGTTCCTGTGAGTCGGAATGGACTCCACAGCAACAGGTTTCGTTTGGGTTTTGGTTTATCACTAATTTATCTCCAGACTCTCCCGTAGTTATCTAAATTATTTTCAGCTCCCTTTCTCATTCACAGAACTCTGGTGGTGAAGTGGTTAAGCATTTGGCTGCTAATCAAAAGGTCAGCAGTTTGAGTCCACCAGCTATACTCAACGGCAATGGTTTTTTTTTTGTTTTTTTCTTTTTCAGAGGCTTTGATTTTTTGGTCATCTCTCTCTTGGAGCATTAATCTCTTCTTCACTACTCTTCTTCACTACTTGTTCAGGCCAAAGCACATATAAAAATTTTACAAAATTGGAAACGCAAAAAAGTTCCTCTGTTGACCTCCTTTACCCCTCCCAGCTCTTACCCCCATTTTTATACTCCTTTTCTTATCCAGATGTCTCAGAAATCTTGCCTACACATGCTGTTTCCCAAATCCTCACCCTCAGTTTTCAACCTACTCCATTCTGGCTCCTGCTCCAACTACTGTAACAAAAACTGGTTTTTTCAAGATCACCAACAATCTTCGTGTTGCCAGATTACTTTATATCCTATTTTACTTCAACTCTTGGTGGCATGTAACATGGATAACCTCTTCCCTTTTGAACTTTTGCCCCTTTTACCCTTTTGGATAATTACTCCTTTATAGGCTGTTCCTTGTTTGTTCAACCTCTAAATGTTGGCATTCTTTAGGGCTCAGTGCTGGACTTTGTCTCCTTTCTTTCTTTAGATGATTACATCCATTCCCTGGCTTCAATATAACTCATGTTGACAGACTTTAAATTTTTATATCTAGCCCTAACTTCTTCTGTGTGCTGGGCTCATACTTCTGACCCACCCACTTGACATCTCCTTTTGGATATTTCACAGGCCTCTCAACCTTAACATGTCTTAAACCAAACTATTAACTCATGACTGGCCCCCAAAAGAGAACTGCCGCAGACTTCCCCACTCAGCTAGGTGGCACCACCTACCCATTGTTCCTGCCAGAAACCAGGTAGTCTTCCTTGATTCCTCTCTTTCTCCTTTCTCTTTAGTATTTACTCCATCAGCAGATCCTATTGTTTTAGCCTCAAAAATCTATCTTAAGTCCATCCACTTTTTATCTTTATTGCTACCACTCTGGGATAAACCACCACTCTCTCTCAACTTAACCACTGTAATTGCTTTCTACTGTCCTCTATACTTTCAATTTTGTCCACTCCAATCTGTGTTCCACACAACAGCCAGAAGAATATTCATTAAAAATAACAAATATGGGTTCAAGAATATTTTAAGGAATAAAGAAATATCCAGCATACAACAATGTGAAATTCACAGCATCTGACATGCAAACAAAAATTGCTAGACGTCAAAGAAGAAGGAAAATACGATCTATAATGAGGAGAAAAAAATTAATCAATAAAAATGGACTCAATAAAATGGACTATAGAATTAGTAGATAAGGATGTTAAAACAGTTATTATAAATACACTCCAATATATTCTAGAAGGTAAAGGAAAATGTGTTAAAGAGAGGCAAGGTACAAATAGAATATATAAATAAAAAAAAGCCAAATCGATTTACTAGAGTTGAAAAATACAATGTCTGAGATGCAAATGACACTGATACAGAATGGCCTTGACGGGAGATTTGACAATGTGGAAGAAAAAATTAGTAAATTTGAAGACAGCAGTAGAAACTCTCCAAAATGAAACACAGAGACTTAAAAAATAAAAAAGAACAGAGTATCAGTATCCTGTGTGCCCGTCTGTAACTGAGTTCCTGAAGGAGAGGAGGGAAAAGCGAACAGAAAAAGAAATTAAAGACGTAATGGCCAAAATGTTTCCAAATTTTATGAAAATTATAAAATACCAATTCAAGGATCTCAGTCAACGTCTGGTGTATTCTCTCTTGAAATCCTTCAAGACAACCATTAGAAACTGCAAACACAGACAACCTGATTTTTTAATACATCCAAAAAAAAAAAAAAAGAGCAATTTGTGGTTAACTACAGAGAGAAGCATTCATAAAACTTACCCAAAATATTGGAAGTGGCAGGTTTTTCCCATTTCTTTACAATAGAGTACAGATGATTTAATTCCAACTCACTGATGATTTTAGATCCTGAATGACCTCATGTCATTTCCTCCGCTTTTGTCTTAGTTATCTAGTGTTGCTATAACAAATTTGCTATAACAAAAATACCGCAAGTGGATAGCTTTAACAAAGAAAAACTTATTTCCTCACAGTAAAGTAGGCTGAAAGTATAAATTGAAGGCATCAGCTCCAGGAGAGGCTTTCTCTGTTAGCTCTGGAGGAGGTTTTTCTCATCAGTCTTCTCCTGGACTAGGAGCTTTTCCATGTAGGAACTCTGGGTTCAAAGGATGCACTCTGCTCCAAGCACTTCTTTCTTGGTGGTATGAGGTCCCCCTGTCTCTCTGCTCGATTCTCTCTCTTATATCCTGAAATAAACTGGCTTAAGACACAGTCTAATCCTGTAGATTGAGTCCTGCCTCATCAACACAGCTGCTGCCCATCCCCCCTCATTAATACCATAGAGGCAGGATTTACAACACAGGGTAAGACCACATCAGATGACAAAATGGTGGACAGTCACACGATACCAGGAATCACGGCCCAGCCAAATTGATATGCACATTTTTGGGGGACAGAATTCAATCCATGACAGCTTATAAATGCAAGAACTGAGAACCAGGAAGTTAAATAACTTGTCCAAGGTAATGTTAAATATTACAGAATCGACACTGGATTTAAGCCCTCTGGTTTTCAACCTAGAGAGCTTTCCAGTAAATTAGATGGAAACGCTCCCTTTGGTTTTTTTCAATTAAATTCCTGTACCATGGGCCAATCATGGAAACCCTGGTGGTATAGTGGTTACGGGCTACGGCTGGTAACCAAAAGGTCGGCAGTTCGAACCCATCAGGCGCTCCTTGGAAACTCTATGAGGCAGTTCTACTCTATCCTATACGGTTGCTATGAGTTGGAATTGACTGAACAGCAACGGGTTTATGGGCCAACCATAGGGTACTCCCAATGTATGTGCTAGAAATAAAGTTGCTTGGTCAAGGTAAAAAAAAACAAATCTGATCATATTACACCTTGCTTACACTTCAGTGACTTATTGCTCTTAGGTTAAAGTGCAGACTCTCTATCATGGCCCGTGATAGTCTGCTGATCTGGGTTTATGTATCCTTCTGGTCTCATCTCAGATCACTTGTTTCTTTCCGTTTAGTCCTGGGACATACCAAACTCTTCCTACTTCCAGCAAACTCACATGCTATTTTCTTAGCCTGAAATGTCCTCCTCATCTTTAGGTCTTGGCTTCAATGTTATCTTGCCAGGGAGACCTTCTTTGACTGCTCCAAGTGAAAGCTAACCATTATTTTCTATCACTAAATCCCATTTATTTTTTTCATAGTTCTTATCACTTCTTAAAATTATATATATTTGTGTTTTATCTATCTCCTCTGGTAGATTTTAAGTTTCACAAAGGCAGTAATCATATGTTTTATTATCCATAGTTAGATTTAGCACCTACCATAGTGCCTGGCCCAGGGAGTAGTGATTTAATAACTTTGTTGAGTAAATGAACCTGGATCTCTGTTAGCACCTTAACTTTGCATGTGTGAAACTAATTTTTCCCCTGCAAATCAGCTCTTCTTCTCATCTTCCCTGTTTTTGATAATGGTTCTCTTATTTCATCATTCAGCTAGATGTGAAATCTGGGACTCATTTTTCACTTCCTTTTTTGCTTCTGTCCAGGCCGTTAATTGCTGAAACTGTTGATTCTTTGTTAAAATTTTTCCTGAAATTTGTCTGTCTTCATTCAGGCCCCTATTCTCTTGTTATTCTATTATTCTATCTTGTCTTTCAATAGTCTCGCTTCTTCTAGAACCTCTCCATTTTATTTTAAGAGACATTTTCACTTGGATCAATCTATCCAAAGTACCTCTTGGTTTATGCCATTCACTTGCTTAGAAACCTGCAGTGATGCTTCACTGTCTACAGGAGGAGCAAGTTCAAACACTGTAGTTTGGGATTCAGGGTGCTTGATGGGTTGGCCCTAATCCGTCTTTTATGTTTTGCATCAAGACTGTTAACTCAGTAAACCAAGTAACTCCAGCCAATACCTGCCCTTAAATATTTGTTGTACTTTTTCGCTAAACATTCTCTCATGTCATTTTCTTCCTGACTGTAATTAAAACCAAACCCATTGCCATTGAGTCGTTTCCGACTGATAGTGATCCTATAGGACAGAGTAGAGCTGCCCCCTAGGGTTTCCAAGGCTGTAATCTTTATGGGAGCAGACTGCCACATCTTTCTCCTGTGGAGCAGCTTGTGGGTTTGAACTGCTGATCTCTAAGTTACCAGCTGAGTGTTTAACCACTGTGCTACAGGGGCTCCTCTGACTATAATAGCCTGCTTCTTTTCTCTATCAAAATTACAAGAAAATATTTTAATTACACATACATAAGTATACACACGTGCATGTACATTGTTATTTATACTGTTTATTGTTTTTCAAGATCTAACTTATGTCCCTTTTTTCTGTGACGTTTCCCCAGTCCACTTTGGTCTACAACATTGTTTCTCAACTTTATTTTCATTATTCCTCCTTAAGAAGGAAAATTTAATTTTTTCCTAACAAGAAAAATACTAAGGAATAAGATTTGTTGGGTAGTATTGAGTTTTGAAGGGTCACAAACCTTTGTAATGTTTATTTTTTCACTCCCTAAGAGCCATTTTTTGCTCCCTTAAATGCATGGTCTAACATATGGCTCCAGCCTTTGGACTCAGAGCTTATTCTCTGTTCAGTTCATGTTGGCAGTAAATCATATGCTGCTTTGGGGCGTTTCCTACACTGTTTTCCTAAAACATACGTTGGCATTTAATTTCTTGTTTCTCCAACTAGATGCTAAAAGCTAGGTATGGGAGTATTTCTGGACACTTACCTAGCAGTACAAAAAACAAACAAACAAACAAAAAAAAAGGGATTAAGAAAAGTGGCTGATCTATTGCACTATAGGTATACAATTTAGGAAGGCGTTCCCCCAAATGACTACAAATGGACTTTCTCATTCCTCACAGAATCTGGCTTCGTATCTTGCCCCTAAAAGGGGAAAGTGTTTATTGGCTGTTAGTTTGGATTTTTCCGTAACCGTGCAGTATTGATAAGTTACATTAAATTATTACTGTGTGGTATGGTTCAGTGAACATAATCAGCTGTGTTGCAATTTAACTATATTGATTTTTCCGTATTGAAATGTACATCCCTCTTGCCACAGGCAGTGCAGTGGCATCTGTAGCCGTAGACCCCAGTGGCCGTCTCTTAGCCACAGGCCAAGAAGATTCTAGCTGCATGTTGTATGACATAAGAGGAGGAAGAATGGTACAAAGTTATCATCCCCACTCCAGTGATGTTCGCTCTGTTAGATTCTCTCCTGGAGCTCATTACTTGCTAACAGGATCTTATGACATGAAAATAAAGGTGACAGACCTACAAGGTAATTTAGATCAACCCTCCTCCTCTTTTTCATCCTTTGCGTTCTATTTGGGATCCTTCTTTTTTGTTAATATGGTGTGATCGACTTTAACATTTTCAAATTTCAGTTTATGATATTTACTGAGCAGATGATTGGGACTGTGTTAAGATGGACTGTAGCAAACTATTAACTAGATGAGTGAATAATCTTATTTTTATTGTTAAATAGTTCTTAAAAGTATTTAAAAGAATCCACATTTGTTACAGTGAATCATTTTATTATGTGTTAAGTGATGACAGATGTTAAAATATGTATTTAAATACTCTTTTTTTGCTTTTACTTAAACTCATTAGTGTGCAAATTGTGTAATTATGTCTTCAGTATCTAGTTTTGTTTTTAAACAGTCATTAAACAAATATTTATTGTGTATCAACTAGGGATAGACAGACAGATGAACAAGACTGTTAACACCCTCCTTGATGGAGCTTACATTTAGAGGTCAATAAAAAGTAAACCAATAAATGATATGATTTTACTTGCTGACAAGTACTTTAAAAAAAATGATCAAGGTAGGAGATAGTGACTGGGGAGGCTAGGCTGGGAAGGCGATTTTAGAGAGGACAGTTAGAATGGATCTCTCTGGGAAATGCCATTTGAACAAAGACCTGCATGATGAGAAGGAGCAAGCCAAGCCAGGATCCTGGGAGAAAAGCCTAGCAAATATAAAGATGCTGAGGCAGGAATGAGCTTGGCATGTTCATGACAGTGCTGGAAGCCAGCATGGCTGGAACTTAGCGAATCAAGGAAGAGAGATGGGGGAGAACAATTACAGACAGGGTTTTTATAGGCATTTAGAAAGTATAAAGGGAAGCCTTTGGAGAATTTTAAACAGGGGAGTGATATGATCTGTATTACATTTTTAAAAGACAACCTTGAACTTGTAGGGAGAATGAATTTAAGGGGGCCAAGGGGAGAAGTAGAAATGTCAGTGAGAGGCTATTGGAACAGTTCAGGTAAGAGATAATGGTGGCTTGGATTAGGGTGCTAGAGGTGGAGGTGGTAGAAGTAATTGAATTTGAGATATATCAGTTTACTTGTATTAGATTTGGGGAGTGAGGTAAAAAGGAATCAAAGATGATTCCAAGGTTTTTGGCATAAGCAACCAGATGGTGCTATTGAGATGAGGAAGACAGGCAGGGGAGGAACAGGTTTAGAGAAGAAAATCAAGTTCGGTTTAGACATGTTGTTGGGTTTAAGATGACTATCAGACAGTTGGAAACCCAAGTGGTGTAGTGATTAAGAGCTACAGCTGCTAACCAAAAGGTCTGCAGTTCGAATCCACCTGGTGCTCCTTGGAAACTCTATGGGGCAGTTCTACCCCGTCCTGTAGGATCACTATGAGTTGGAATCAACTCGACAGCAGTGGGTTTGGGTTTTTTTTTTTTTTAATCAGACAATCAGGAGCCCTTGTGGTGCAGTGGTTTAGCTCTTGGCTGCTAACAGAAAGGTTGGCGGTTTGAACCAACCAGCGGCTCAGTGGGAGAAAAGACCTGGTGATCTGTACCCATAAAGATTACAGCCTAGGAAACCCTATGTGGCAGTTCTACTCTCTGCCCTGTAGGGTTGCTATGAGTCAGAATCGACTCGACGACATACAACATCATAAAATCAAATGAGATATCAAATAGCTATTTGGATACTAGTCTGTAGCTCAGGTGAGCTCCAGCTTCAAGACAGGAGATAAAATGTGGGAATCATAAGTATACAACTGGCCATGTACTCAGATGAAATTTCTTAGGAAGTGAGATAGAAAGGAAGCAGAAGAAATCTGAGGGCTGACTTTTGGAATTCACCAGTCTTTCTGACCAAAGTCAGGAAGGAAGAGAAGGAAAGCAAAGGAGACTGAGATATGGAGTGGCACAAAGTCAAGAGAAGCCAAGAGAGAGTTCCAGGAAGGAGTGGCCAGCTGTGTCAAATGTTGCTATCTGTGTTACTACATATTAGTAATGCAATTAGGCATTCAGTAGTTTATCCCCATTCAAACCTTTCTATTTATTACATTAATGTAATTTAGGATATTTTATATTAATGTCTTAATAGGAGGTCTGTAAAATCTATGGATAGACTTACGTTGCATTATAAATCAACAATTCTTTTTCAATCTAGGGGACCTCACGAAGCAGCTTCCAATCATGGTGGTGGGGGAGCACAAGGACAAAGTGATTCAGTGTCGATGGCACACCCAGGATCTTTCCTTCCTGTCGTCCTCTGCAGACAGAACTGTCACCCTCTGGACTTACAACGGGTAGAGTACAGCTGCAGTCAGTCTATGCAGTGAAAGCACAGACAGTTCAGACTACTGAGTTGTGACAATGACAAATTTGAAGAACAGAGACTGATGAGGAAGCGGCTTAGCACGAGGAGACCCCCTGTTACCATTTATCCCCTTGATAGGAGGTGTTGGGTGGTGGTATTCTGCCGTGCTTCCACATGAGTTCGTGCTTCTGTGACCTGCTATTTGTAGTCTCCTTGCCAAAGTCTGCGTAAGAGCTCTTATGTTGTCAGTGTGCACTCCAAGTCATGGTGGACGACGTGTTTACGGTTTAGTATTAAATGCATTCCTTGGTCTTTGCCTAAATAACAGTTTTATATACACATTGAAACTGAACTTTAAGTATATTATTATATGTAATGCAGCCAAGTTCTACGCAGGTTAAACATAGGTGTTCAGAAATTACTTTTGATCTTCTCACAGTCCCATGCTATTGTGTCACCTCTCAGCTAGAGGTGAGAATTTTATATGTATCTCTCAAAAATTAAACGGTGTTTTCAGTAAGGATCATTATGGAGGTTAAAGATGGATAAGAAACTGCTTCTTAGTTCATTATGTGACATAGGCTTTTTTTTTCCTTAAACCAGAGATATGACTGTTAGTTTGTTACATTGTTTTGTTTCAGGCTAAAAGGTGTTTGCTTCAGAGACTTGTTAATTTCAATATTTTGAATGCAACAAGATACCTCCCTTGCAAACTGTACTGTGGAAGCAGAGCAGCGGCAGTTATGTGATGCAACACTTGATGGTACAGTAAATTTACTGGCCAGCATTTTTCCTCCTTAAAAAAGATTAAAAAAAAAAGAATTGCCATAGACCATAGCATGGCTTGAAATGCTATGTCTGCATGATAATTTAAAATGGAAAATTTAAACTTTGCACTCCAAAAGCTTATTTGGATCTTTTTCTTGCACTGTTTTATGTAATGCAGAATAATTTTATTTCTACAGGATTGTAGATCCTAACATTTATGTATCTTTATTTTCATATCGTACAGTAATTTTACTTTAAATTATTAAATAGGCTACCTTATTTATTTTAAATGCAGTTGAGTTGGTTCTAATTATTGAACTGTCTGTGCAGTGTATGTAGCAAGCATTTTTAACTGTTGTATACAAGTGGAAAGGGTATTAGAAGTGTAACTGTGCTATTATTTCAATAAAGACCTCTCGACACCTAAAACTTTAGTTTCTCGGTGTGTCGGTTTGCTGGTGCTTTCAGAACAGAAATACTACAAGTGGGTGACTTTAAAGAACCAAAATTTGTTTTCTCACAGCTCTTAACAACAACAAAACCCATTGCCATCAAATTGATTCCAACTCATAGCGACCCTATAGGACAGAGCGCCTGGTGGATTCGAAGTGCTGACCATTTGGTTAGCAGCCGTAGCTCTGGAGGCTAAAAACCCCAATCAGGGTCTCAGCCATATGGATTCCTTCTATGGGTTTCTTCCCTGTTTTCTGGTGACTACGATCAGTTCTTGATGATCCTTAGCACTCCTTGGTGTTCCCTGGCATCTGTATTCCCCCTATGTGTGGCTCTGTGGCATTCTCCTCCTTTTTTTAACTCAAAAGTGATTAGGTTCAGGACCCATCCTACTCTGGTATGATCTCACATAACAAAGGAAAAATCATATGTCCAAATAGGATCACATCTACAGGTACAGGGACCAGGACTTCAATACGTATTTTAAGGACACAATTCAATCCAGCACACTCAATGTCTGTGGTTTTCGGGTTACAGTGTTATTTTTCAAGTTTACTGGGAGGTAGTGTGGTCCAATGGATGAACCCCATATTGTTTCTTTCTAAAGTTCTTCCATAACTTGCTTTTTATCCCTTGGGAAATGCACAACACATTCTGTCTCTTTTATCCAAGATTAAGAGAAGTTTTCTATTCAGAATGTGAGAGTTGACTAATAAAGCCTGACAAAATGTATAAATTGTAACTTATGCTACGAATATGTTGAATTGGGTGTTTTAGAAGGAAATGAAATCTAGTTACCTTGTGGGCGTTCAGTACATACACAGTTTTCCTACATCTCAGGTACACAAAAGGCACGTCTGCTAAAAGTAGGCCAGTCTCTCTTCTTTAGTTTACTTTCATTCTTAATTTCACATGTAGTTATTAGCAGGCCATTAGTGTTAAGTTTAAAAGTAGGACAAAGGGCGATTTCTTGATAAAAACTAGCTCAACTTATGGTGAAAAAGTTTATAAAATAACATATTCTATCTTCATCACTGTCAAGGAGAAAACTTTAAGATCCTCCTAGATATGGGTGTGGAATTAATTTCTCTTACTGCAGTACGTTAGATAAGCATTAGAAAGTGACTTATTTCAATATCTGGTCATATATGTCCTTTTTCCTTGCTGTCCACACTGCCTTCTGCATGTGCTGCTGTTACCTTGGAGTTGATTCCAACACTCACGGTGACCCAATGTGTGCAGAGCGGAGCTGTTCCGTAGGGTTTCCAAGGCTATGACCTTTGGAGGCAGATAGCCAGGCCTTCTTCTGAGGCTTTTCTGGGTTTGTTCTAATGGCCAACCTTTCAAGCACTAGAGTGCTTAACCATTTGTACCACAGAGGGATTCCCCTTCTGCATGTAGCGGTACTGAATAGACTTTTTTTTTCTAACCTCGAACTTTCTTTTATTGTAAAAATAAACACAGCTTGGCATTTGCCAATTCAACATTTTTTAAGGTGTACAATTCAGTGATATCAATTACATTAATCATATTGTGTAATCATCACATAATCATTGTCAAATTTCCTGCCACCATAAACAGAGACTGTTAAAAGTGACTTCTCCTTTCTCTCTCACTCTGCTCCTTGGTTACCACTAACAAGTTTTGATCTCTTTACATTTGCCTCTTATTTCATATCAGAGATCATACAGTATTTGTCCGTTTGTGATTGACATTTCAGTCCCTGTGTTTTCAAGGCTCATCCATGTTGTAGCCGATGTCAGGACTTCATTTTATGTGAAGAGGCTCCTGAAGGGTTGGTTGGGTAATGAGAGGACTGAAATAACGTTCATTTTCGAAATCTTTTTCAGTTGGAGTGCGGGGAGGCGGGGTTAGGATGGGGATGCTATGCAGAGGTTAACTCTTCTATGGGAGCTTCAGAGGTCTGATTCGAATTTTATTTTTAAAAAAAATTCTAATAAGCAAAATGCACACTCAAGCGTACTGAATTATATACCAAATTTTAACACTTTTAAATTCGTTGTCATTTAATTTACTTTCATGTACACCTCTGAATAAGACTTCTCTTGAAGTTCCCTGAGATTGCAAGGCCATTAGTTGAAGACAAAGACAAAATGTGCAACTACTCCATACTGTGCAATCCGCACCCCTCCCCGCCCCCAAATATGGAACTATCGTCATCATCACCATTACCTTTCTTTTAAATAAATAAAAAGTCTCAAAACAGATTTCCGGTTTTCACTGCAAATGTTGCACACCTGGATTTATAAAATAAATCGATACTAAAAATAGCTTTGAATCCGTTTTCCGTACTCGGGATCCACGTAAAGACTGCATCTGAAGAGGGAGGTCCCCTGCCGTAACCAAGCGAGCCGCGGCCGACCCCGCCTCCTGGCCGGCCAATCAGCCGCGGGCCGAGCGAGTCGATGAGGAGGCGCCAGAGGCCGGCGCGCTCCGAACCGCTCGGCGGCTTCCGGGGGCGGCTCGCCATCTTCTGCGGCCTGCCCGGGCAGGTGTCTTCCGGGAGAGGCCGGCGGGCGACTCGAGGCGTGCATGTACGTGGTGGGTGAGTTTGCCCCGCCGCGGGGGGCGGGCGGCGGGCGGCGGGGCGGCTGGGGCTGCGGGTTCGGATCCGGCGGGTCCCGCTCGCGGACGGTCGGGGAGCCAAGGGAGGCTGCGGGCACTGACGGGGCGAGGGCCACGGTTGCGCTGCGCTGGGCGACTCGGACCTGTGGGGCGACTTGGGCATTCGTCATTGACTAGGGGGGGCGGGCGAAACCTCCTTCCCTACCTCCCGGCCCAGCTGGCTGCCTTACCTCTGGTTGCCACACGGATGCTGTTGGGTTACGTGGGTCGGAGAGCGGCCTGGGGAAAGGGACAAGCTAGTGCAAAGCAAGACCCGAGCGAACGTTGCATTTTGTTGGCTTAGATTATCTGTGAAAACTTTAAGCTTAATTTGAGCAAATAGTTCAGTCAGCAAAATACTTGTAATTTTCAAAACCCCACATCCAGTTTGAATGTAAAAAGTTAAGAGTGTTAAACAGGGTAAAAAAAATAGCGTTAAGCCTTTGCATTAATGACTGAGTGGTGAAGAACAGTTCACGTGTTCTCAGTGACTGTTTCTTGAAGTGTGGTCCACAGACTAGCATCGTTATCATCAGAGAACTTCTTAGAAATGCACGTTCTACAGCTCCGGGGCCTGGGGCCCAGCACTCTAACGAGCCGTCCAGATGATTCACATATGTGCTGAAGCGAACTAAATTGCCAACCCCTGACTTTTATGCCATGGTAACATATTCCAAAACCACTTGCCCTTGCGGGGACTCTGGCTCATGGCGACACCAAGTGTGTGAGACTAGAACTGGGCTCCGTACGGTTGTCAGTGGCTGACTTTTCAGAAGTACATTGCCAGGTCTTTCTTCCAAGGTGCCTCTACCTGTACTAAACCCCTTGCCTTCCAGTCCATTCCAGCTCATGGTTACCCAGTATGGACTCAAACCTCCAGCCTTTCTGTTAGCAGCTGAGTGTGTTAACTGTTTGCAACACCCAGGGACCCCACGGAAAGTATAGGTTAGTACAAAATTTGTATTATACAAGTTAGTTTTGCCTTCCCCGCTAGATGTGTAAATTAGTTGAAATCAGATTTTTCTACTCTGCCATTTTCTGCTCAGCGGAAGGCAGTCTACATGGAGATCTCAGTCTTCCCCTGGTAGCTCTCCAGTCTAGTAACTCATGTTACCACCCACTCTGTGTTGAGATGTGGGTCTAGCAGTTCTTCTCCACCCTCTCTGAGACCCCATCATCTCTGAGTAGCGCCTCAATGCTACTAGTACCTTGCCATGGAGAAATAGCTTAGGTAAGGGATAAGAGCATAGCTCTGGAGCCAGCTTAGGTGCTACCACTAACTAGCTGGGTGACCTCAGGCAAGTTACTTGTTTTCCTAATAAATAAAATGAAAATATAAGAGTTCTACTTCCTGGAGTTTTTGTGAAGGTTAATTTATTAATGCATGTAACTGCTTGTCACAAAGTAGGTACTCAATTTTTAGCTACTGTTGCTCATATCAAAGCCTGACACAGGTGAGAAAAATGACAAGAATACTAGAAATTGGGAAGAGACTAGTATGTGTTAACAAGTAGTAGAATAACAGGTGCCACCGTTACACTAAATCATCATAAGATGGTTACTTATCCTTAAGACTTTGCTACTCATGTGTGGCTTGTGGACCAACATCTCCAGCATCACCAGGAGCGCGTTAGAGATAGACTTACTCAATCTTGTTTTTCAGCACGATCCCCAGCAGGTTTGGGGATGCAGCTTTGTTTGGAGGGAGTGTGAGATTGGTTGAAAGATTTTTCAAGGAGCTCCAGCCTCAAATCAGTGACCATAGGGATCTGGTAGGAGGGCTTGTATTTTCACCTGATTCTACTATTCTGCCTCACCGCCCCCCCCCCACCCCCCCGCCCTGCTCTTCCAAAATTTCTAACCTCCCTCTCCCTAAGGATCTTTTTTAAAAAATATTTTATTATGTTTTAGGTGAAGGTTTACACAGCAAATTAGTTTCCCACTGAACAATTCATACACAAGTTGTTACAGTCCCTTCAGTGTGTCAGCACTCTCAAACCATTTCTGTTCCACCTGCCCAGTTTCCCTGCCCCTTCTTGCTTTCTCATCATTGCTTTTGGGTAAATAATGACCATTTGGTCTTGTATAGTTGATTGTTTAAAGCACATTCCTCACCAGTGTTGTTTATTTTATAGGCCAATGTATCATTTGCCTGAAAGGTCATTTCGGGGAGTGGTTTCATTTCCAGTTTAAAGAGGTATCTTAGGGCAATAGTCTTGGAGGTTCTTCTAGTCTCTGTCAGTCCAGTAAGTCTGGTCTTTTTTTGTGAATTTGAGTTTTGTTTTACATTTTTCTCCCATTCTTTCTGGGACCTTATTTTGTGTCCCTGGTCAGAACATCAGTAGTGGTAGCCAAGCACCATCTAGTTCTTCTGGTCTTAGGCCAGAAGAGGCTGTGGTTAGCTTGGGCCATTAGTCTTATGGAGTAATTTCTTGAGTCTTTGGTTTCCTTCACTTTCCTTTGTTCCAGATGGGAAGGGAGCAATAGTGGTATCTTAGATGGCCACTTGCAAGCTTTAAGACCCCAGCTGCTACTCACCAAACTAGGATATAGAACATTATCTTTATGAACTAAGTCATGACAATTGATGTAGTTGTCCCATGACCCTATGGCCCTGAGCCTTCAAACCCACTAAATCTGTCCCAAAAGGTGTTTAGGAAATATCCGTAACTGTGCCCCCTATGTACTTTATCATGTATATGAATATACAGCACATACAAATATGTAAATATATATGCACACAAATATAACTGTACATGTATGCGCATGTACTCCCATACCTATGTAGCATACATACCTACGTATATAACTACTCACATATTTTTTGCTTGTTATTACTGTTGTTGCAAAATTGTATATATTGTAGCATTTACCATAGTTGCCCTTTATTCTCGCGGGCCTCGCAGTGTCTTGATTTTCCTTGGTCACGTTGTGCTGACTTCCCCCATACTATGTATTGCCTTTCCCTCACCAGAAGTAACACGTGTCTACCATTGTGAGGATGGAGCAGGACCAGACAGTGTTTATTCTGTTTTACATAGGGTTGCTGAGTCAGAAGCGACACCTAACAACAACTATTTAGCAAGTGATTCTCCCCCTCCCTCTCCTATCTCTGGTAGCCATCAAAGAACGTTGCTCTCTGTGTGTACACCGATTCTTGACTTTTTATAAAAGTGGTAGCATACAATATTTTACCTTTTGTGTTAGGGTTGCTATGAGCTGGAATCAGCTTGATGGCAACGAGTACGGGTGTGTTTGCCGTATTTCGCTCAGCATAATGTCCTCCAGATTCATCCACGTCGTTAGATGTTTTGCGGACTCATCATTGTTCTCTGTTGTTGTGTAGTATTCCATTGTATGAATGTACCACAATTTGTTTATGCATTCATCTGTTGATGGGCACTTAGGTTGTTTCCACCTTTTTGCTGTTGTGAATAATGCTGTAGTGAACATGGGTGTGCATATGCCTATTTGTATCACTGCTTTTATATCTCTAGGATATATATGTAGAAGTAAGATTGCTGGATCTTAAGGTATTTCTATTTCTGGCTTTTCGAGGAAGTGCCACAACATTTTCCATAGTGGTTGTACTATTATACAATCCCAGCAGCAGTGTATAAGAGAGTCCCAGTCTCCTCATAGTCTCACCAGCATTTGTAGTTCTCTGTTTTTTTGACCAGTGACATTTTTGCAGGAGTGAGATGGTATCTCATTGTAGTTTTGATTTGCATCTCTAATGGCTAGTGATCTTGAGCATCTCTTCATGTGTTTGTTAGCTGCCTGACTGTCTTGTTTGGTGAAGTGTTTGTTCATGTTCTTTGCCCATTCTTGGCTGGATTGTTTGTCTTTTTGTTGTTAAAGTTTTCTATATATTTTAGATGTTAGACCCTTGTCAGACATGCTGTTACCAAAAATTTTTTCCCAATCTGTAGGTTCTCTTTTTATTCTTTTGCTAGTCTTTTGATGAGCATAAATATTTAATTTTTAGGAGGACCCAGTTATCTAGTTTATCTTCTGTTTGTGCATTTTTGATTGTGTTTGATAGTATATTTATGTCAAAAATTAGGACCCCTAGCTTTGTCCCTACGTTATATTCCAGGAACTTTGTTGTCTTAGCTTTAACATTTAGGTCTTTGATCCATTTTGAGTTAGTTTCTGTGTATGGTGTGAGGTATGGATCCTGTTTTATTTTTCTGCAAATTAATATCCAGTTTTGGCAGCACCGTTTGTTAAAGAGACTATCTCTGCCCCGTTGAATGGACCTTAACCCTTTGTCTAAGATGAGCTGTCCGTAGATGGATAGATTTACTTCTGGGTTCTAGTTCTGTTCCATTGGTCTATGTGTCTGTCGTTGTACCAGTACCAGGCTGTTTTAATGCTGTGGCTGTATAGCAAGTTCTGAGATTGGGAAATGTGAGGCATCCTACTTTATTTTTGTTCTTCAATACTGCTTTAGCTATTTGGGGCCTCTTTCCTTTCCATATAAATTTAGAGATGAGTTTTTCCATTTCCTTAAAAAATGTTGGGATCTGGATTGGGATTGCATTATATCTATAGATCCCTCTGGGTAGCATTGACATTTTCATAATGTTAAGCCTTCCAATCCATGAGCAGGGGATGTTTTTCCATTTACGTAGCTCTCTTTTTGTTTCTTGCAGTAGTGTTTTGTAGTTTTCCTTGTATAAGTCTTTTACATCCCTGGTTAGATTTATTCCTAGGTATTTTATCCTTTTGGGGGCTATTGTAAATGGTATTGTTTTCTTGATTCCCTTTTCGGAGTTCTCCTTGTTAGTGTAGAGGAACCCAACTGATTTTCGTATGTTGATCTTGTATCCTGCCACTTTACTGAACTCTTCTACTAGCTCTATCTAGTACCTTTCTTGTGGAATCTCTGGGATTTTCTGTGTATAGGATCATGCCATCTATGAATAGGGATAGTTTTACTTTTTGCTTACCAATTCGCATATGCTTTTTCTTTTTCTTGAGTTATTGCTCTGGATAGAACATCTAGTACAGTATTGAATAAGAGTGGTGACAGTGGGCATCCTTATCTTGTTCCCATTCTTTCATCATTTCTGCATTGTTAATCTCTGTTATTTGCTCTGGAGTCAGTTCTGACTGTAGCGAGTATATAGGGCAGAGTAGAATTGTTTTATAGGGTTTCCTAGACCATAGTCTTTATCGGAGGAGATCATCAGGTCTTTTCTCCTGCAGAGCTGCTGGTGGGTTGCAACCACTGACCTTTTGGTTAGCAGCTGAACACTTTACCCATTGTGCTAGCAGGGCTCCTTTGCTAATCTGTAGCCCTGAACAGCATCGGTGAAAAACAAGGCTCCAGGGATTGACAGGATACCAATTGAGATGTTTCAACAAATGGATGCTGCGCTGGAGGTGCTCACTTGTCTGTGCCAAGAAATTTGGAGAACAGGTGCCTGGCCAGCTGACTGGAAAAGATCCATATTTGTGCCCATTCCAAGGAAAGGTGATTTGACAGAATGCGGAAATTATTGAGCAATATCATTAGTATTACATACAAGTAAAATTATGCTGAAAATCATTCAAAAGCTATTGCAGCAGTATATCGACAGGGAATTGCCAGAAATTCAAGCCAGATTCAGAAGAGGACATGGAATGAGGATTATCATTGCTGATATCAGATGGATCCTACTTGAAAGCAGAGAATACCAGAAAGATGTTTACCTGTGTTTTATTGACTATGTAAAGATCATAACAAATTATGGGTAACATTCTGAAGAATGGGAGTTCCAAAACACTTAATTTGTGCTCATGTGAAACCTGTACATAGACCAGGAGGCACTCACTTGAACAGAACAAGGAGATACTGCGTGGTTTTAAGCCAGGAAAGTGTGTGTCAGGGTTGTATCCTTTCATCATACTTCGTATGCTGAGCAAATAATCTGAGAATCTGGACTATATGAAGAAGAATGATGGGACATCAGGATTGAAGGAACACTCATCAACAACTTGTTATATGCAGATGACACAACCTTGCTTACTGAAAGTAAAGAGGACTCAAAGCACTTACTGACAAAGGTCAAAGACCATAGCCTTCGTATGGATTGCACCTCAATATAAAAAAAAAAAAAAATCCTCACAACTGGACCAGTAAATAACATCACGATAACTGGAGAAGATATTGAAGTTATTGAGGATTTCGTTTTACCTGGATCCATGATCAACACCCATGGAAGCAGCAGTCAGGAAATCAAACAATGTATTATATGGGGCAGATTTGCTGCAAAAGACCTCTTTAAAATGTTAAAAAGCAAAGGTGTCAATTTGAGGACTAAGGTGCGCCTGACCCAAGCTGTGTTTTCAGTCACCTCATATACATGCGAAAGCTGGACAGTGAATAAGGAAGACCAAAGAAGAATTGACCCCTTTGAGTTATGATGTCGGTGAAGAATATTGAATATACAATGGACTGCCAAAAAAATGAACGAATCTGTCTTAGAAGAAATCCAGCTGGAATGCTCCTTGGAAGCAAGGATGGCGAGACTTCATCTTACATACCTTGGACATGTTATCAGGAGGGACCAGTCCCTGGAGAAGGACATCATGCTTGGTAAAGTGAAGAGTCAGTGAAAAAGAGGAAGACCCTTAACGGGATGCATTGACACAGTGGCTGCAACGATGGGCTCAAGCATACCGGTGATTGTGAGGATGGCACAGGACTGGGCAGTGTTTCATTCTGTTGTATGTAGGGTCGATAGGAGTTGGAATCAACTCCATGACACCTAACAACTAACAGCTTTGGACAATGCCTAGTCTACTATTTTGCACTGGATATGCCGATCATTATTAGAGAAAGTAGCATAATTGTCAGTAACATGGTTTTTGAGGCCTTAGCTTAAACTCAGCTGCTTGACAGGCTTTTTATTCATCCCACTTTGTGCTATGGGCTGGACACAGGATTTACATCCATGAGCCAAGAGGAAAAGGTCCTTGCCCTGAAAGAGTTTATAGTCAGGCAGGGTAGTCAGGTATAATCGAGTAAGGTATAACTAGGACAAGAGGCAATTATAATCCACTAGTCAGTTCTGTGACCAGGGCCTGGCACCAAACAGGTTTACAAACACTTGCTGAATGAACAGTCAGGAGGTAAGGGAGACCATGAGATCTCAGGCTCATCTGGGACTCTCAGGAAAGGCTTCCCTGGGGCAGAACCATCTAGGTGAGACCTGAGCACTCTGGCCAGGGTACCAGGGGGTTAGTGTGTTCCAACTGAAGTGCAGATCTCTGTTCTCTCAGCCTCACTTCCCTACACACCGTGACGCCCTGTCTTTCTAGCTGGGTACTTCACTGTCTGCTTGATAGCATACCATGTGAACTTGGTCAGTTTTTCTTTTTACTTTAGAAACTCTTTACCTTCATTCCTCCCCATTCATTTATATATATATATATATGTATGTATGTATAAAATATATATATATGTTTCTATATATAGTATATAACTGTGTTGCCTATGAAAAGCCTTTCCCGTAGCCTTGATTTCATACTGTCCCATCTTGTTGAGCCTCTACTCAGTTTGTTTACCCCCGTGTCAACTCTACCTGAATTCTTCCCTTTTAACTGTCCCTGTCAGGCTTTTGTCTCCGCCACCCCGTTAAACCTGCTGTACCAAATCAGTCTGTTGCCCTCTGATTACCTGACCTTTCAGCAGCATTGGACACTATTGTCTGTTCTCTCCTTTCTTCGCTTGCCTTCGGGAATATTCCCTCTCCTGGTTTTCTCCCTGCCTCACTGGCTGCTCTTTGGCAATATTTCTTGCCAGCTCTCCCTCTTTCTGACCTCTGAAGGGTGGCATGCCCCAGGCCTTGGTCTTTTGTCCTCATACTAGGTCTGTTTAGGTGTTGTTAAACCCCATGCCTTTAAACTCCATCTACATCCAGTGACTCACACGTGTTTCCGTAGCCCACTTCTCTCAGTTCTACTCTGCCTGCTCGACACTTCTTCTTGGACATCCAGTAGACACCCTAGATTTACTATGTCCAAAATAGACTCTTGATCTTTCAGAACTCAGCATCTTCCCCTAAACCTCTTGCAATCTTTCTCATTCTCCCAGTTGCTCAGGTCACAAACCTAGAAGTCATCCTTTATCTTCTCTTATTCCTCTTACATCCAATTTATCAGCAATTTCTGCAGCATATTTCTGTATTAGGGTAGCCAAGGTGCTGTAAAGAAGCCCCCAAATCTCAGTGACTTAATCGTAAAAAATTTATTTTTGCTCATATGAAAGTCAAAAGGTGTGTTCCCACGTAGTGGGCAGTCTTCCATGTGGTAATTTAGGGACCCATTTAGTTTGCCTCTGCCCTCTTCTAGGCCCAGTGTCCTCTGCATTCCCTGGTGGGTGGAGAAAGCCGGCAGAGGATCACATGTGGGAGGCTTTTAGGGCCAGACCTGGGTGTCATGCATTTTCCTTCGACTCCTGTTGCCTTGGCCAGAACTTAATTGACACGTGGCCATACTTACCTGGGAGAGAGGCTGGCATGCATAGTTGGCATGCATCCAGAAATAAGAAATGTGCTTGGTGACCCATTAGCTGGTCTTTGCCACATGTAGTAAGGTCTACCTATAAACTACAGATTTTCTGAATCTGACCGTTTCTCAACACCTTTGCTGTTACCTTAGTTCATGCTGCTTCATGTCCAGCTGTACTGCTGCATATCCTCTCTGCTAGTCTCTTGCTTTTGTTCTTACATTCCAATCTCCACATAGCAGCCAGAGTAATTTCTTTTAGAATGTGAATCAGATTCTTTACTGCCTTACTTAATAACCTCTAGTAGCTTCCTGTTACACTTAGATTAAAAACCATACTCCTTACCTTATTGTGGCCTACCACATCGCCAGCTCATTCACAAGACCCCAGCCCTCCTTGATGTCCTTCGAATGCTTCAACCTTACTCCCCACTCAGGGCCTTTATATTTGCTGTGTCCTCTGTGTGGATATTCTCCCAAATCTCAATGTGGTTAGCATCTTACCATTTTTCTGCTTAAATGTTGTTTTGGTTATCTACTGCTATGTGACAAACCACCCTAAAAGTTAGTGGCCTCAAACAACCATTTTATTATCTCTCATGACTCGGGGGGGTTTACAGCGCTTGGCTGGGCTCGGCTGGGTGGCATTTCTATTCTATGTGATGTTGACCGGGTTTGCAAGAACCACGGAGATGGCTCACCCACATGGCTGGGAATTGATGCTGGCTGCCAGCTGGGAATGTGGTGGAGCACCTATATATGGCCTTTTCATGTGGCTTAGCCATCTCACAGTGTGGCAGTTGGATTCCAAGAGGGGACGTCCCAAGAGCAAGCATTCCAAAAGGATTAGGTAAAAGCCACCAATCCTCTCGTAGGCTAGGCTCTGAACCGGCACAGCATCACTTCCACCATGTTATTTTGACTGAGTAGTCACACAGGCAGCCGGGATTCAGGAGGAGGGGAAATCAACTCCATCTCTCAGTGCGGAGAGTGACAAAGAATTTGTGACCACCGTTAATCTAAGAGGCCTTCCCTAAAATACCCAACACCACCTAATCTGTCTGCCCCGTTGTCCTGCTTTATTTTCTTTATAGGACTTATCACTATCTGGAATTATATTATTTGCCAACTTATTCCTTCTAGAATACAAGTCTCTTGAAGAAGACCTGGCCTGGCTAGTTTCCTGTTATCCCTGTCACTTAAGACAGTGCCTGGTCTACAGTAGTTATTTAGTAAATGTTGACTAAGTGAATGTTGAACTTTTCCTCCAAACCGTATTCTCATTCTGAATTTCCCTTTTAAGTTAATGATATCATCATCTTCACTGTCAGTAGGACTTGAAAGCTTGGAGTCATGTTTACCACCTTCCTTTTCCCTTCCTTCTTGTGTAGTCACTTAGGTCTGTGGAATTAATCTTCAAAATGTGTCATGTGGTGGTCTTTTTGTTCTCACTGCACACCTTTTCAGACCAACTATCACATCCTTTTTCTACTTCAGCCTCCTTGTTGGACTGTCTGTATTCAGATTTTTCCTGTCATATGCATTCTGTACACTTGATACGGTTTGATCTTTCTGAAATGAAGCTCCTGTCACTTTTTTTTTTTTACACTTAAAATTACAGTTTTATTATAAAGGGTACAAACCAGGACCAGGATATAAATAAGAGCTGTGCAGGGTGAGGTCTGGGAGGGTCTCCGATGAGGAGATTCCTGATTCCAGGGGATGCGTTACGCTCTGGTGAGTCAGTGTCTGTCACCAACAAGGAAGCTCTTATGCGCTTCAGCATCCAGAGTGTTTATTGGGGTTTCATTACTTGTTGCTGCTGTTAGCTGCTGTAAAGTCAGCTCCAAACTCTTGGCGACACCATGCACAACGGAACATGGACGATTGTGATCCATAGCGTTTTTAGTGGCTGATTTTGGAAATATATCTCCAGGCCTTTCTTCTGAGCTCCCATCACTCTTGAAAGCTAGAGTGAGCTGATGAATTTAGGCATAAGCCTTACTCTGGCACTGTCATCAGAGCCTGTCTCTTTAGCTATCCTCTCCCTTATTCCTTGCTTCACCTCTCAGCTCTACACAACTGCCAGTCTCCTTTCTATCTCTAGATTTGCATATTCTGGATATTTCATATAAATGGTATCATATAATATGTGGTCTTTTGTGAATGGCTTCTTTCACTTAGTATAGTGTTTTCAAGGTTCATCCATGTTGTAGCATGTGTCAGTACTTCATTCCTTTTTGTGGCTTAATAATATCCCACTGTAGGGATATATCACATTTTGTTTATCTGTTCATCAGCTGAGTTGTTTCCACCTTTTGGTTTTTATGAATAATGCTGCACTAGACATACATGTGCAGGTGTTTGTGTTTGGCTATATACCTACGAGTAGAATTACTGGGCCATGTGGAAAAAATCTATTTTCTTATTGTCTCAATGAGAATATGTGTGTGTCCGTATATGTTAATACCATTTTACTGAATATTTTAATTTTATGTACTCTCCTTAATTACTATTTGGAAGGTAAGCCTTATCTTAATGCTGAAGAGAAGTAGATAAAGTTTTTTTTTATTATAAAATGGTTCCTTTTAAAAATAATTATATGGTGTTATTGGGTATATCTGTATTTAAAAAAATTTTTTTCAGGCTTGTACAGGATGCTGTGTTCTTTGCTCCTTTGTGAATGTCTGTTGCTGATAGCTGGCTATGCTCATGATGATGACTGGATTGACCCTACAGACATGCTTAACTATGATGCTGCTTCAGGAACGATGAGGAAATCTCCTCAGGTAATAAAAAAAGTGTGTGTATAAGACTTTATCAGTTCTATGGTGGAGGTAGTCAGTTTTTCTTGTTGTTTTACACAGAACTATGAGAGTCATGGAGTCATGAAGTCATGGAGCCCTGGTGGCACAGTGGTTAAGAGCATGGCTGCTAACCAAAAGGTCAGCAGTTTGAATCTACCATCCGCTCCTTGGAAACCCTCTGGGGCAGTTTTACTCTGTCCTATGGGGTCATTGTGAGTCGGAATCAACTTGACAGCAATGGGTTTTTATGAGAGTCATGTATCAACGATTAGCAGTCGTGAACAATATCTTCCTAGCTCTATTATCCTTGATTATTTCAAACCCACTAGGTTATTTCTGTTTCAAATTTGGATATAAAATGCACCAACCACCAAACTAATACCATTTTAATTCTTAGCTACTATATAAATCTCAGACTTTTTTGGTGGTTTAATGCAGCTGAAGAATACAATAAGCAAAGTCATAAGTTTTAGTCTTCAGTAAGTGAAAGTTATTTTTACAGCTGAGCTGTAAGGAAATAAACTCGTCTCTACTTTGTTTCAGGTGAACTATGATATAGCAGAGAAAAAGGATGTCAGTCCTGACTTGTCACATGCTGATGAAACGTCTGAATGTTACCGCAAGCTTGAATCTTTAACTTATAAGGTTAGAGTTTTTCCATTTGTAAGTTTTATGTCATAACATTTGTGTTATGTTAAATTATTCTCTATTTTCTTGTCTTTGCAAACACTTGTGTTTCTGTGTATTATGTATTTAAAAAAATTATATATACATACATTAAATTTTTCTTCACTTACTCTAGCAGTGTTTTTTTCCTTTAAATTTTATTTATTTTGTTGTTGAGAGTATACACACCAAAACATACACCAATTCAGCAATTTCTACATGTACCATTTAGTGACATCGGTTACATTCTTGGAGTTGTGCAACCGTTTTCACCCACCTTTTCTGAGTTGTTCCTCCTCCATTAACATAAACTCACTGCCTCTGAGGTTCCCATCCAGCCTTTGGAGTTGCTGTTGTCAATTTGATCCGATATCGATAGTTCTTGAAAGAGCATAATGCTCAAGGCAGACCTTTTTTACTAGTTAAACTAAGAGACTGCTCAGTTTGAAGAATATTTCAGGGGATATTTTCGGTTCAGGGTTCAAAGATTATCTCAGGGCAATAGTTTCAGGGATTCGTCCACCCTCTACGGCTCCAGAAAGTCTAGAGTCCATGAGAATTTGAAACTCTGTCCTGTATTTTTTCCTCTTTTGATCAGGTTTCTTCTATGGAAACTTTGATGAGAATGTTCAGTAATGGTAGCTGGGCACCATCCAGTTCCTCTGGTCTCATGGCAAAAAAAAGGAGGCAGTTATTCATGGAGCTAGTTAGCCACACTTTCCACATCCTCTCCTATTCCTGACTCTCCTTCTTCCTCTGTTGCTCCAGGCGAATAGAGACCAGTTGTTGTGTCTTGGATGGTTGCTTGCAAGCCTTTAAGACCCCAGGCGTTATACATCAAACTAGGAGGCAGAACAGAAGCACTAAATACGTTATTAGACCAATTAACTGGGATGTCCCCTGAAACCAGGACCCTAAACCTCCAAACCAAGGAACCAGATCCCATGAGGTGTTTGACCATACATAAGCAGCCTCAGCAGCTACTCTCTTTCTTTTTGCCGTCATTGTCAATGTGTCTGTCACACAACTTTTACCAGTTCAACTTTTTACAGGTACACATCTTGTTGACGGCAATTACAGTAATCGGCTGTGCAACCCTACACTTAATCAATGTGATTTTTCCTAGTCCTGGTTTTTTAATAGTACTTTGTATTTTCGTTTAATAGCATTTATCTCGCTGTGTTGTAATTCTTCACCAGACTGTATGTTTCTTGGGACAGGAATATGTTTTATTCATCTCTGATTTCCCATCACCTGTCACAGTCGTGGGGCATAGGAGACTCACAACAAATATAGCGGGGAAGAAATGGGTCTGTTAGCAGCTTGTAACAAGAGTTACCCTTACAAATAGAAGGGATTGCTATAATTTAGTGTATGGTGGTGATGTATTCCTTCATTTATTTGGTCCTTTTATTTATGTGGCAGAAGTAGGGTTTGCATGAATGAAAATAAGCAAGGACTGCTAAGGAGTTTAAACTTGTCCGTCATGCCTTGGGAACCCCTTCTGTGCGTTGCATAGGCAGGGTGAACGGACAGTGCAAGGACAGCCTGGAGCAAAGAGGGTGCAGTGAGATCACGGAGGGTTGCAGGTCCAGCAAAGCCGCAGGCTGGAAATGAGGTGGTGGTAGGGGTCAGAGAGAAGAGGAAAATGTTAGACTTTTGCGAGGTAGAATAGATAGGTTTTGGTGGTGAGGAAGGGGAGGGATAAAGGATAGAGAAGAGCTAGAGTAAATGAATGAAGTTTCCAGCTTAAGAAACAGAGCCTTTGTTTATGGAGATCCAGGTGTAGCTCCATTAATGCTTGTAGCTCTTGTCAAATGTGAATGTTTGCTGAGTGCTAGCAAAGGAACGGCTTGGATAAAATTTGCCGCAGTTGGAGTCTGTTTTGTGGTGTACAGAGGTAGTTTGGTTGCATAGCAAGAAGTGCAGATACCCCTGAAACTGTTGCCTTGAGATAATCTTTAAACCTTAAACCAAAAATGTCCTCTGAAGTCTTCTTAAAACCAAATTATAGTTTAGCTTAACTAGTTAAAAAAAAAACTGCCTTGACCATTATGCTTTTTTAATAACTATTTCTATCAGATCAAATTGACAATAGCAACTGGAGTAATTAAATAGGAACCTTAGGGGGCAATGAGTCCATGTTAATGGAGGAGGAACAACTCAGAAAAGGAGGGTGAGAATGGTTGCACAACTCAAAGAATGTAATCAGTGTCACCAAACAGTGCAGGTAGAAACTGTTGAATTGGTGTATGTTTTGCTGTATATAATTCTCAACAACAAAAACAGAATAAAATTAAAAAAAAAATGCAAATAACTTTCTAAAGAAATTTTTTGTTGTTTGTAACTGGTTCAAATACTAAAAAGTTGGTAGAATGGAGTTCTGAGTCCTTTAAAAGAAGAAGTTGTTTTTAAAGATTTAAAAAATAAAATGGTTTCTAAACCTTGCCTGAAAGTAGAAGAAACTGCCTCATGACTTCTGCTCAGCCATTGTCATGCCTATCGACTGAAGCCCATTCCAGTGTTGAGCTCAACTTGTGGTCCACACTCCATTACAGAATCAAAGGTGATTGTCACAAGTTCCAATGTGCATAACATAGCCGCTGCCCTCACTCAGCGACTTGGCCATTGTGGTGGGGCTAGAGCTAAGTTCAGAGGAAGTGTGTTCTAATGCATGTTATGCACTGAGGGCTTGGCACGTCAGATACTCCAGGGAACCCATGGTTTCTGCCTTCCCGAAACATCCCTTCTGGTAGGGAATGACCAGTCGTTGACACGTATGATTAATTAAGGGCCAAAGTAATATGCACATTCAGGAAATTCTTTGCGGTGTCCTTCATCTTCTGGGTTCATCCTGTGTGTCTGTTTGTCTATCTATACATACACATACATATGTATATGTGTTTTTTAATTTCTTTCTTGAAATCATGCCTTTGGAATTACGAAGAGGCTGGTTGGTTCAGATGTTCTGCTTGTAGCTCTCTGCCTGCTGCTTTGTGATCTTGAAGCCTCTTGTTCGTCCTTTAAGACTGCTGGAAAAGTCCGCAGAAAAACTGCCAGGGCAGGGCTACAGTGCTCTTGGACGTGCTTTCCTCATCTGTTGCCTGCTTGCCCTTTGCAAAGAGAACTGAGGGTTTTAGGGAGCAGAGAGGCTCTACACTGTAATGTTGCTGATGAATGCAAGCTTCATCAAAGTAAGGAGCTCCTTACCTTGATGTTGAGGCTACGAGATTAGACACTTGACCTTCACATTAATCTTGGATGCTTATTAATAGTGAATTTATTATGTGATTTCAGATTGATGAGTGTGAAAAGAAAAAGAGGGAAGAGTATGAAAGTCAGAGCAATCCTGTTTTTAGGAGATACTTAAATAAGATTTTAATTGAAGTCTCGAAGCTTGGACTTGTGAGTATTTGGTGTTGTGATACTAATTAGTGTTGTGGATATTTTCATTTCTTACTAATTTCAAATCATATAAAGCAATGATAAAGCATCATTAAAAGGAGCAGGGGTTACCTGATTCACGTTTTTACCAAAAGCTAACCACACAGAGTTAAAGAGAGCAGCCTGCTTCCCAGTGGTTTGGTGAAAGGCAAATGCTGTCATTTGTGGGGATTTAAACTTACTCAGCTCTGAGCACCCGTACCACTTAATTGAGCTGAGGATTTGTTTTATATTTGCTATTTTGAGCCTTAATAGGGAAATTCTGTCCTGACCCTTACTACTTGTTTTCGGCCATTTCCCCAATTTCTCAGTCATATGATACAAAACCAAACTTGTTGCCGTCGGGTCAACTCTAACTCATAGTGACCCTGTAGGACAGAGTAGAACTGCCCCATACAGTTTCCAAGGAGCACCCGGTAGATTTGAACTGCCGGCCTTTTGTGGTTTGCAGCCATAGCTCTTAACCACTCTTGCCACCAGGGCTCCAGTCATATGATATAGGGTCATTATTATATTAAGGAAAGGAAAAATGTGTTTTAAGTAGTTTTTTTCTCTTGTGCTTTACTGTGGCAAGTGCTGCTTTATTGAATGTATTTTGTATGCATCTTGTTCATAATCAGCGTTAAAACCCCATTTTTAGTCACGGCTTTCACTCTGGAGAGTCAAAACATCAAGAAAACTTATAATTTAGTAACTTGTAATTTATACTGTTTATAAAGCTCATTTAAAAGCACACAGACATTTTTCCTATCGTGTGTGCCACCAGAATTGGTCTGGTGAGCGGGAGGCCAGACTTTGTGTTTTGGTTTGATCATCAGCCCCAACCAGACAAAGTTGCAGACAGAGCCTGAAAATGAAAGGGGCTTCCAGCAGGACAGGCTGGCCGAACCTGGCAGACCCTGTTCTCCTGGGATGGTAAGAAGTGACCAAAGGGGAAGAGGTAGGTGATAGATGAATAATTTATTAACACAGCACCCTGTTTTGGAAGTGTAAAAACATGAATATTCTCATATGTACATCCTTCGCTTTGAGACTTAATTTTGTGCAAGGTGGAAAAGAACCAGTTTTATAGATCAGGGAACGTATGGAGCCAAAAAAGTGTTTAAGATGGAGAGAAACTAAAACTCTTTGCCGTGCAGTCAGTGAGAAGGTGGGGATGCTTGGGAATATTCACCCACTGATTTAAAAAAATATATATATATTGTTAATGATTGCTTTTTATGTTTACTGATGACTTGTGATGTTACATGACCACTTTTTTTTAAATTTTATATTTACTCTTTATATAAATATATGCATTTACTCTTAAAAGAAAAAAGATGTTTATATCAACTGATTAATGAATGTAAAATGTTGTTTAATGTGTCTTTGCTAAGCCATGCTCACGCAATAAAAATAGTTTAAATATGATGTGTATTCATGGAAACTCATATTTTGCTGCTTTTTCAAATGGTTTTATTTTTCTTGTTTGCACTACTGTAAATTTTAAGCTATTTGAAAACAATGTCAATAAAGAGAAAATCATAAATTTAGTAATAAAATACTTTTAGTAAAATTTACACCATCTTACTTGCATAGAACTTTACAATTTAAAAAACGCTTTTCATAGGTATTATCTTCTGGTTTTCATGTCAGCCTGTGAGACAGACAAGGGAATGCTGTTACTCTTATTTTATGTGGATGAAATACTGAAAACTGTTTGTTTAGTTTCAGATGACTTTCATCTAGAAACGTTTCTCTGACTGATATAACGATAAAGGTCTCTTTTTCTCTTGCTTGTTTTTTGTAAACTTGATCTAGCCTGACGAGAACAAAGGCGATATGCACTACGATGCCGAGATTATCCTGAAAAGGCAGACCCTGTTAGAAATACAGAAGTTTCTCAATGGAGAGGACTGGAAGTCTGGAGCCTTGGATGATGCACTGAGTAACATTTTAATTAATTTTAAGTTCCATGATTTTGAAACATGGAAGTGGCGGTTTGAAGATTCCTTTGGAGTGGATCCATATAATGCGTTCATGGTAAGATGAGATGAGGGGACATGATTACGTTTCCTTTTTGAAAATTTGTTCAGAAACTCCACCGTAATTATGTGAAGAGCCTGTGTTAAATCGGCATAGTGCATTGATGAACATGCAGTAAAATCATGCACGTGATTTTGCGTGCTTGAGTCTAGTTTTTCGGTCTTCACTGACAGCATCTTCTTTGGGGAAGACAGCTTGGCAGTGACTCTGACTTCTGCTGCTTTCTGTTTTCCAGGTGCTTCTGTGTCTGCTCTGCATCGTGGTGTTAGTGGCTACCGAGCTGTGGACATATGTTCGTTGGTACACCCAGTTGAGACGTGTTTTAATCATCAGTTTCCTCATCAGTTTGGGATGGAATTGGATATATTTATACAAGGTATTAAATAGGTGGAAAGTTTAAAATTTTAAAATGTTAATTATTCGTAATAAAAGAAGACTTTAATCCGTTTAGAGCAGTCTTGCTCCCCGCCCCCAGGTGTGGGTTGGGGGTTGTGGGAGAAGGAAATTGGCAGCTGCTCAGGTGTATGTTGCTTTTTGGGTGCTTGACCAGTCGGTAGGAAGGAAGTGCAGTCCTAATTTTATAACTCATTTCCTGCTGGGTGGCGTCTGGACAGCTAAGTCAGACTAGAGTTGGATGGACACATTTTAAAAAAATCTTAATGTTGGTAATTTTTTGGGTGTGTCCTTTTAGTCTTTATTTTTGAAAATTTAGTTTTTTGTGAATGCAAAAGTAGTATATTCATGGTAGAGATTTAGAAAAGACAGGAAGATACAAAGAAATTAATGTTTTTAAATCACCTGTAATTTTATCACCTAGAGATAATCACTGTTAATATTTGGAGTTATCTCTGCCCAGTCTTTTTTCTAAATTGTAATTATCTTATAAAATTGGGATCTTACTGAAATCTCATGGGAGACCGTGTTCGAGTCCCAGTCAGAGCACTTCTAGGAAGAAAGGCCTGGCAATCTACTTCTGAAAATCAGCCACTGAAAACCCTACAGATCACAACCTGGACTATTGTGCATGGGGTTGCCAGGGGTCAGGGGCTGACTCGATGGCAGCGAACAACAATCATATATAAAAATTTAAGGGACCACTACTGTCCTGTCAAAATAACAATCTTTATTATGCCAAGATGGAACCATTTCTAAAAGAGTGAATCAGGTATCCAAATATTTTATCTGATTAAAAAAAGTCATATTTCCTTAACCTTTTGCTGTTAAGTTCTAGAGCTTTTAGAAGTAATCACTTCCAAATTAAACACCTAGTTTTCTATGCGGTGGGAAGTTGGTTTGGTTGAGTATTGTTACTGCAGTGCTTTCCTGCCATAACTCTGATATATAGAAGTGATAGATTATATTAGCCATTTGGACTGCAAAGCCATCCAAACAAAACGCTATTTTGTCAGGAACTGTAAAAAAATAAGTAGTCATTTAATATGTATAGCTGTATTTTTGGGCATAGTATGAACTATATTTGAACTATTATTTTTTAAAACAATCATTTCAGTAAAAAGGCTTTCTTTCCCTATATAATTACCTACAAAGAAGGCGGTTGCAGTTAGTATTTTATCCTTCCATGTTCCAATAAGATTGTGTTTTGCCGTGAGCTAAAAAGAGCAGCTCTTTAAAAATTATGTGTGTATGTATATGTATATACATATTTTTCTTATTAAGTTTTTTTAAACAATTTGTCTTGAGTGAATGGTAAAGGCGTGCTTGAACTAGAGTTGTGTGGATACGCAGGCTGTGCCTGCCTCGTTAGCAGCCTTCATGGTCCCCTTTGGTGTTGGGCAGCTAGCATTTGCGCAGCATCAGGCTGAAGTTGCCAAGATGGAACCATTCAACCATGTGTGTGCTGAGAAGATGGACTGGACTGAAAGTTTTTTCGGTAAGGTGTTTGTTCACTTGGTCTTATTTTGAGGAGGATTTCTGGGAATGAGAGAAAATAGTAGTAATTACAAAGAAAATGATAAAATGCAAGCAGGAGTCTTTATGTGGTTGAATCTTGAATATCAAAAGAATATACAAAATTACTGATAATTTTAATGAAAGATTGTATAGAAGAATCCTGAGCAAAAAGGGAAGAATGTGGGCAAATTTCAAATTCTCAATGGAAGCCAGACTTTTCTGGGGCCGTTGAGGCTGGATGAATCTCCGAAACTATTGCCCTGAGATAATCTTTAAACTTTAAACCAAAACTATCCCTTGAAGTCTTCTTTGAACCAAAAAATAATTTATCTTAATAAGTAATGTATGTCTGCCTTGAGCATTGTGCTCTTTTAAAGACTTTTCTATGTGAAATAAAATTGACAACAGCAACCCGAAAGGTTAGATGAGAAGCTTAGTGGGCAGTGAGTTTAAATCAATCGTGGTGGAACAACGTGGAGAAAGATGGTAAGAATGTTTGCACAACTTGGAAAATGTAATCAGTGTCACTGAGTTGTACATGTAGAAATTGTCATGGCATATGGCAGTATATTTCCACCAGAAAGGAATATGCTAGAAGAATCCTAGGTTTAAGACTAAATGACTTATTTTCCTGTGAAGTCACAGGGAAGGAGTAGTGATCACATGTATGCTGATACTACCAGTCTCCCTCTATTAGACTGTAAAGCATCACTTGCTCACTTCAGTTCACCTAGTCCCTAGTACTCTGCCACATGTTCTATGTCCTCAACAGAAGTTTGTCAAAAAGAGAATGCATGAATTAATATATGAATTAATACTCATTTTAGGTTTTATCTCCTTATATTATGAAATCTTATATTTAAATTTATTTTAATCTTTTTTTTTTTAACTAAGGGCAAACTTATTTCACTTGTTTTTTTCTTACAGATTTTATAAACTTCTCAGTAATGTTGACTGTCTTTAGTTGTGTATAGCTAGTAGTGCGAATGGCTTAACATTCAAAGGCACTTTATTAACGCAAGTCCACAGTGACTGTCCTAGAGGAGAATCTCAGCAGATTCTACAAACCAGGGCATCCAGAATTAATGTTTCTTAAAACTAGTTGTGGGAATTAAACCAATGCAGCCTTTCTTTTGGCTTCAGGGAACCACGAAGGACCTTCTGTAGTTTGGGCTGGTTTCCAAATGTAGATAAATTGGATTTAGAAAAATCAGATAAACTGATATTCTATTTATTTTGTGAAATCAACTCATTTTTTTTCAGTTGAAATTTTATTGAGATAATTATACATTCTCAGGTGGTTGTAAGAAATGTTAGAGAGATTCCCACATACTCACTACCCAGTTTCCCCCAGTGATATAGCATCTTGCACAACTATACAAATACAGTATCACAGCCAGGACATTGACTTTGATACATTCTATCAATCTTATTCAGATTTCCCCAGTTTTACTTGTACTCATTTATGTGTCTAAAGACAGATTTTAATTTAACTACCTTTTAGAAATCTTCGTAAAATATTTTATCTGCATAAGACTTGTATAATTTGAATAGATTAAAAAAAATGTATGATTTTAGACATAATAAAAAAACTAAAAATCAGCATTGGTATTTGTAGAATTACTTAAAATTGATTGGAAGGTGGGGAAGAGGGACAAAACCAACATATCATTTGGGAATGAAATGCAACTTAAAAAAAAAAAAATTCATTGTTTTTTGTGTGTTTTCTAAATAGAATGGTTTAGAAGTAAATGGACCTTTCAAGATGACCCATGCCAGAAATACTATGAGCTCCTAGTAGTCAACCCTATTTGGTTGGTTCCGCCAACAAAGGTATAGAATACATTTTGTAGAAATTACTTGTACAAAGCTGAAAACCTCTGTATTTATAAAAACTTAACATTTTTTTAGAATAAATAATATACCTTTTTTTTCCAGTAAAAAATATTTGAATTTCAGTTATTTTTCACATTAAAACTGGTGTATGACAACCTTTCAATTTACGTAACATAATTCCAGCCTCAGTGACAGTGAATTTTGGCTCATTCTAGGTGCCTCATTCCTTTGCGGAAAAAGTTGAGCTGCTTCTCTGTCTCTTGTTTTAGGCCCTGGCAGTTACATTCACCAACTTTGTAACAGAGCCACTGAAGCACATTGGAAAAGGGACTGGTGAATTTATCAGAGCACTCATGAAGGAGATTCCCGTGTTACTGCACGTTCCACTGCTGATAATTATGGCACTAGCTGTCCTGGTTAGTATATAGCACTGGTGACATTTAACAGGACTTAGAGAAAAAAATTGTTTATTAGATTTCTTTGATGTTGTAAGTCAGGCTGTATCGTGCTTGATGGTATAAGAAGGTGATTTTTAAGTGATACAGATTTATTTATATTTACATATATATTGGAGCCTTGGTGGCGCAGTGGTTAAGAGCTACGGCATGCTACGACTGCTAATCAAAAAAGGTAGGCAGTTTGAATCTACCAGCCACTCCTTTGAAATCCCATGGGGAGTTCTACTCTGTTCTATAGATAGGGTCACTGTGAGTCGAAATCCACTTGACAGCAACGGGTTTACATGCATCGTTAGGGAGTCCTGGTGGCATAGTGGTTAAGTGCTTGACTACAAACCGGAAGGTCAGCAGTTTGAACCCACCAGCTGTTCCGCAGGAGAAAGATGTAGCAGTCTGCTTCCATAAAGATTACAGTCTTGGAAACCCCATGGGGCAGTTCTACTCTGTCCTGTACAGTAGCTATGAGTCAGAATTGACTTGACAGCAACGAGTTTGGTTTTGATTTGGACATGTGTATTCCTTTAAGGAGGGCAGTGGTTCTCTAGTATGTAGATGTCATAACGGTGATTTAGAATAATAACCTTTTAAAATATGCTCTCTAAGCTTGGTAAATTCCCCTGAGAAAGGGAAGCCTTCTCATGTCAACTGAGTTTTTGCAGCACTGGGAAGGGAAGGGCCTTGGGTTAGCACAGAATTACAAAGGGAAGTGGAGGAAGGTGGTGCACTGAGAGGCAGCTTGGGGCTCCAGGAGCAGGTGTTTATTACTCGACATTCGGTCATGGTCTTTTCTGCTTTTTTGTTATTGATTTTTGGGCCCTTGCCCAAATAAAACAGTCATCACATAAACCAAAAAATACAGAACTCAGATGTGCCATGTGAAATTATTAAAGGCTTGTCCTCCCTGAGGATACAAAAATTCACTATCTTCTGTTAACTTTGTTCCCTTTTTTTGGTTTTGTTTTTGGCTTGTGATTAAAGGATTCAAGTTTAGGATATTGTTTTGTTAGGTGACGTTAGTTCTATAGCAGTCGTTTAGTAACAAACTAGAAGCAAAAAACCTGTCATGTCTTGTTGCCTCATCTACTTGCTAAGTTAACACTCTAACTTTTCCTGGTTCTGTCTTCAAGCAGTAGTATTTCTCTAATGTAGAAATTCTCAAACTTTTTGTTCTCAGAACCCATTTGTACTCTTAAAAATTGAGACCACAAAGAACTTTTATGTAGGTATATTTATTGATATTTACTATATAACAGATCAAAAGCTAAGAAACGTTTAAAATGTAAGACTACACAGGCATATATATATCTCATGAGTGGTCAGTGACTGTCATCACTCGTCACGTAGCCTCTGGAAGACGCCACTGTGTACTCAGGATGAGCAAAAAGGACCCAGAATGTCTTGGCACTGTGTTATGGAAAGTTTTCACCTCACAGATCCTCTGAAAGAGTCAGAGGCCCCCCAGGGCTCCCTGGGATACTGAGAACAGCTGCCTAGCGTGCCCATGGATGTGAATAAAAACTCGTTGAATTTTAACTATAGCTTAAGTATAGGTTTGTATTTTTAAAACAGAAATCTACAGCAGGATATGTACGTAGTGATGACAACGTTAAATAATTTTCAGCATTTACCGTATATGATGGTTGTGAATATAGACAACATGAGCAGTTATCAGAAAACTAGAATCTTCTGATTTAACTTTCTAGGTTTCGTCCTAACTGCCATTGTTATGATATAATCCAGTCAAAACATGTGTAGCTCACTGAAATACCTACTTAATATTGAACGATTTCTTTAAATTGCATTGACTGCCTTGGCCCTGTATTCATCTAAAGAAGTCTAATGGGAAGAAAAAAAAGTGAAATTAACATGTTTATCTGTTAATGCCACAAGTAAGTTAAATTATATAACTTCGTTAGCACCCTGAATAAAACACCTCATTGTGACTCAGCCACCAAGTACTCAGGGAAATGTATCTCTTTTCAGAGTTTCTGTTATGGTGCTGGAAAATCGGTCAGTGTGCTGAGACATATAGGGGGTCCTGAGACAGACCCTCCCCGGGCGCTTCACCCAGGTGATAGAAGACGTCGGGAGGAAATTGATTATAGACCCCGTGGTGGAGCAGGTGATGCAGATTTCTATTATAGGGACCAGATTGGTCCCAGTGAGCAAGGCCCTTATGACAAAGCAGATGAGGGTAGAAGAAGTGCTTTGAGAGAAAGACATGTTCACTTGAGATTTCAGACTGGCAACGAGAGCCCTGAAGCGCTCCGGGCATTTGATATCCCAGACGCAGAGGCACGAGAGCGTCCCAAGGTGGTACCCAGCGTAAGTCAGCAATTGTTTATTTGCTGTCCCTTCATACTAGGCCTACGTGCTTCCTGTAGAGCTTTGTGGTTACTATTTTCACTCTAAAAGACTTTTACCCTCTATAGTGAATTATATCATTAATGATATAGTTAGTCATGCTCTCTTTCCTTCTTTCTGGTCAAAATTCTCCTTCGAAGAAATGAGATTTAACTTTTATGTGACATACTACATAGCAGTAGTTTGTTAGAACAGATAGTAATTCATATGAAACTTCATAGGCAGCCGACATCTGAGCATGACTGAACTGTCTCCTTTTGAAGAGATCAGAGCGAAGTCCTCCCCAAAGGTCCCGAGTTGTCAGGAGCCTGCAGGAGAGCCTCTGAAGACTTAGCTGGAGGAAGATGGGGCTTGAGAGGGATCAGAAATCTCATTTTCCCAAATCTTTTATGTCATTAGCTGGCTAGACTGTACTTTTTACCTGAAGCATGGTGAGGCTACTTTCACCATTATTGGTCATTTAAAGGCACATTTCCATTTCCCATTTGAGAGGGGGGAAACCCTGGTGGTGTAGTGGTTAAGAGCTACGGCTGCTAACCAAAAGGTTGGCAGTTCAAATCCACCAGGTGCTCCTTGGAAATCCTATGGGGCAGTTCTGCTCTGTCCTGTAGGGTTGCTATGGGTTAGAATCACCTCGATGGCAGTGGGTATTTGGATGAGGAATTTGTATTGTTTTGCAAAGTTTATGTTGCAGCAGTAAACTTTTGAGAAATAGTTATGAGCACCAGAGAACCTAAGATATAGAATCTCTCCCCCTGGAGTTCCTTAGAAGATGAATAAATGTATCTACCTGCATCTAGAAAAACAAGATGTTCCTTATGGCTTAATATAGTTATCGCTATCTCACTTATGTCAAAAACCCTCCAGTCACTTCCCATCTGACTTCAACGGAAAGCCAGTTTGCACCCCGCCTCTGTTACCTCACTGAGCTCATTGCCTCCCCCACCTCGTGCTCACCTACTTCAGCCACAAGGGCCTCCTCACTTTCGTGGAGATAAGGGCCTTGGCACTTGCTGTTTCCACTGTCTAGATTCGGTCCCTCCATATATTCATGTGGCTCATTTCTTCAGGTCTTTACTCATATGTCACCTTTCCAGACCACGCCAATTTAAAGTGCAACCTGATCCCTCCCCCTCCCTGCATTTATCTCTTTTCCCTCCTTTTTCTACATAGCACTTACCATGACATATTAAACTATACATTACACTTTAATTTGTTGCCTGATTCTTTCCTCAACCTAAATGTAAGTTGCACTGAGGGCAGGCAAATGTTCCTGAGGTATCCCAGCACCTGAAAGAATATATGTTCAATAAATATTTGTTGGGTGGACCCTTACCAGGCCAGAGGAGTTAGCATACTGGTCACCATTCCTCTTGACCCTCCTAAGTTGGGCCACTAGACTGCCTAGCACATTCTGTGTCCCACTCCTCAGGGTAACGTCCAGCTCTCTGAGGCTTAATAACATATAATTACAGTCCAGCTTTGGAAACAGGATTTGAAAGAGGAGTTTGTTGGATTTGGATAGAAAAAAAACTTATTTTTTTGATTACCAGACTTTCACATTAATTAAACAAAATATAATTCTATATTTTATAGCTTAAATCACCTGTTTTGGATACAAAGCCAGAGACTGGCGAGATCCCAGAAGAAAGCACTCTGACAGAAGGCAGTACTCTAAGCAGCCAATCTCCTAAGCCTGATTCTGGTCAAGAGACGTCAGGGAGTGTGGCAGGTTTACCTGCAGTGGAGAAGGCCCAGCATAGGACTGATGCCCAAGGCAGTCCCCCGGAAGGCGGCACAAACAGCCAGGCGTGTGGAATGGAGGCTGATGGCGGCCCGCGCTGCTAGAGGAACACGGCCATGGACGACCACTCCGAGGTCTTCTATGGGTTTTTCAAAGTATACCCTTCACAACTCCCTTTACTCTTTGATACTAATACTCGGGTATTCACTACAAAAGTGCCAACTTACACATTATTTTTACCGACAATCAGGACTAACAGTCGTGTGTATGTAAAGGCTTCCACTTAATTTCATCTTCTCTTTGGTATTAAGACATAACCCACAGCTCTTATTTGTTAATTTGGGAACAGGGTATCATAAAATTTCTGTTGTAAGATGAACATATGGCATCACTGACTGTGGATGGTTAAGGAGGCCAGCGTGAGTTAAACCAGTAACCAAACCCGCTGCTGTCGAGTTGATTCTGACTTGTAGCGACCCTATAGAGCAGAGTAGAACTGCCCCCATAGGTTTCCAAGGAGCGGCTGGTGGATTTGAACTGCCGACCTTTTGGTTAGCAGCCATAGCTCTTAACCACTAAGCCACCAGGGCTCCAGTTAGAGTTGGGGACATTGAAAAAGAAGTTTTGTTCATCAGCAAATACAGGAACCAACTAACCAAAGTGCTGCCTAGTGTAAGTCCCGTAATACCTACTTTAGTGAACAGAATAAGTCATACATTGGGTGCAAATAGTGTTTCCAAAGTGATTAAGTACTCAAAAGCAGATTTTAAAGAGAAAGGTCCACTGTGGCCACTTTGACACATTTCAGCATCTTCATGCAGCCACAGTGAGCATTACCAGCATAGTTGTGTTGAAGCCTCAATTATTTGTGGTTTTCTGTTTCATATCCTACCTTCAGCCCTCAACTCTTGCCACTGTCACTGGATCTGCTTCCTTACGGCCCCTTTTACTGAATCCTTCACTGGGCACAACTGAAGATGACCAGGGTAATTTAGATACCATAGCTCATTAAATCAGTAACAGACTTTAGAGAATGCCTCTATTCTTTCCCCACTAAGTGAAGTACACAGGCTTCATAAGACCTGTTTTCCTTCCTACTCAGAATCCCAGCAGTTAGGACTGTTGGATATTACTGTATCTTATTTATATTGTAACAAACCATATTGTCTTGGCCAGAGAAGTTCAGATGTTTAGAGTTCTACGCACAGAAGAATACCATGATAAACAGAGAAGGGTGTTTTACTTAACTGCGAAGACAGGTGGTGATAATCAACATTTTTAGCTTTTCTGATTTTAAAAAGTATTCCTGATTTTAAGCAGTTTATAAATTTTGCACAGTCACTTATCTAGGAAGCAAGTTGCACATACATTCAGGTGTCCTTCGTTTTCATTATATTCACACTAGAAGTTATGTTTCACTGCTCACTAAAGATGATACCTGTCAGTAGTAGTATTTAAAATTTTTATGTAGGCATTTGTTGCAGAAAAAAAGACGGATTCAAAGCAGTTGCTTTTTGATGTTTCTACATGAAATACAGAATACCCCATTTTGGCTCCCAAAATTGTTGCTTAAGCCCGGTAATAACTCGATTTCACATGTTAATATTATTTTCCAGTTTATACTGCAGACATCTTCAGTATTTCATCAGAAAGGTAATCATTCCTCCAGAAGATACAAAAGGATTTTATGTTAGTATTTCTAACACCGCAAGCATGTAACAAACTAATGAAAGGATGCCTGCAGTTTGGAATAGATTTGTGATCACGGAAGGAGTTCATGAAGAAATGCAGTGGCTGTAAAGCATGCATAGAAGTGGCTGCACAGAAAGTGGTCCTCCCACCTACTGAGGAAAACACTCCCAAGGCGGTAGTTGTCCCCCGAGCTGTGATCTGATTCTGAAGAGAAACCAGTGCCTCGGGTCACAGACTCTAAACTGGGAGTGGAGGCAAAGCTGCTTGCGCTTTACTCCCGTCCCTGACTGCTGCTGATCAGTCCAGTAGGAATCCCTCCTCCCTTTAATTTAAATAAAATGTCATTTTTGTACCCTTTCACTATAGAGACCCATCTGGGGTACGATCTACTTTGGCAGCTCACAAAGCCACATGCTGCTGCTGCAAGTGATGACAGCAGGTCAGGGAGGGCTGTCAAAGCAGAGGCAGCGTACCGAGGCCCATCAGAACCTGGAGAAGGGAGAAGCCTTGTTTGTTGGCTAGCCAGTACTTATCATTAAAACTCAGGCTTACAGTGACAAGTTTTTAGGAGAATCAAAATGGGCTAGACAGCTTTTAAAGGGAATTTTTAAATGAAACAGATAATGTTAGAATGTTTACAGGGTTTAACAACCACTGTATACACAAAATAAACACTTATTTTTACATTGTGGTTTGGTATGCTGTCTTTTATTGAATATCCTTATAAGAAAAAGCCCCGTGAAGCTTGTCTGCAGTTTTTAAAAGGATGCTATTTAGGACATCACATCTTACATCTGTTATTTTTTATAAATTATACACACACATAATCCAGGTGTTAATGTACTTCTGGCAAGATTTCTGTCTGATCTTAGAGCCAAGAATCTTTTTTTTGCTGAGCCCTTAATGTGATTCTAGATTGTGTAAATGAAAGGGTCTCCCCCGCCCCCCCCCCCCCCGCCCCACATTGGCCATTGAGAGAGCTGGTTCTCAGTCCCGTTTGCACCTGAGAATCACCTGGAGGACTTTTAGCAAAAGCAAAGGTTGGGGCCTTGGATCCCATGCCAGCTCTGCAGAACAACCAGGAGCAACCAGGGCTGGGGAGTGGGCCAGCCTATTCCAGGTGTGGGCACTTGCATTATGCAGTTTAGTCTCAGTCCAGGCCCCGCTGTGTCCCACTGCTGCTTTTTGCTACACTTCATTTATGTTCTCATGTCCTATTATGTACCCACATAAATTACCTTCAGTCTCCAGGATAAGGAGGGTGAGGCCTGATGACAACTGAGGGCCTAACCTTCATCCCTCATACACAGTTTTTGTGAGTTTTCAGTTTATGTGGCCTGGGTTCTTAAATTTTTTAACAGTAGGTCCTATGAGTTTGTTTTAGCAGCAGTATTATGCAAAATAAGGTCCCTGGATGGCACAGTTTGTGCTCAACTACTGAAGGTCAGTTCGAACCCACCCAGCAATGCCATGGAAGAAAGGCCTGGTGATCTGCTTCTGTAAAGATTACAGCCAAGAAGACTGTATGGAGTAGTTCTCTTAACAACTTGGGGTCATCATGTGTAATGGCAATGGGTTTTTGGCTTTTTATTTTGCAACAGAAGAGACTAAACTGTGTGTATATATATACACACATATATATGCAGATATATATTTTAACAAATAGCCCACAGGAAGTTTATTAAGAGTTTCTTTTATACTGGATTTCACCTAAAATGTATTGAAAATAGATTTTCTTAGAAAAAAAATCTAGGTTTTTTTAATAAGACCTATGTATGTTTTTTACATTTACATTGGTCAAGTACATTATTTTTACTAAACAGCATAACTTCCCACTACATCCAGGGTTAAGTAAAAAAAAGCCACTGTCAATTACTAAGATTAAAAAAAAAAAAATCTCAACCAGAAGATTACATTCTAGTCTACGATTCATTTAATTTCCTAGCTAACAAACACTAGATAAAGAAATCTAATGAGTTGCCAAAGAACACAATCCCAAGCAGTCATTACAAAAGTTGATACAGCACCTTACAAGACACTTGGACCCTGGAACAAGGGTGTGTCCAGAGGAATGTTAACTCACTAATACCACACTACTGAAGGTTAAAATATTTACAGCATTCTAAAAACATTGTAAGCTGTTGAACAGTGCTACAAGGTCTCCTTTCAAGGAAAAAAAATAATAGATTAAATTTCCCGGCAGTGTTCTGAAAGGAAATAAGATTGCTTTAAAAAAAAAAAAAAAAAAAATTCTGTAGTAACTAGTGGTTTGCTGATTTTTGTTCTGAAGTTTTAAGTTCCAACAAAGCATTGCTTTGCAAAAGGTCCTTTAGTCCCAATTCACCGTCTCTGTTTTGATCTCTTTGTAAAAGAACTCTCTGCTCATCCATCCTTTTCGCCTGAGAGCGCAGAATAAGGCTGAAAAAGTCTTCGTCTGGTACTGTCCGCCCTTTTGTGGCAGCAGGTGGTGGGGCACATCTTTGATCATCTAATCTGGACCCCTGGAGACAGAAGAGAAGGGGATTAAAACACAGGAAACTGCAGGAAAGGAAGGCACCACGCTATATTACATCTGGCATTCACAACATGAAAATGTAGCATTAAACATTTTTTTAACTCTGAGAAATTAATTTTTATATCTGAAACCTAGTAAAAATTTTTCTTTAAAACGACCTATATAATCAGAAGATTAGGAATTATGGAGAAGCAGAGCCATCACTTCATGAGCACAGTAAGTGCGTTATATTAAGGCATACTATTTTATTTGTCATCTGTCAGAAGGAATAATGTGGGATTAATGAAGATACAAGGTCAACTGTGTCAAAGGATGACATTTCAAGGCTATAATAACATAAGGTGGTCGTGTGCCATCAAGTCAATTCCAACTGATAATGACCCTACAGGACAGAGTAGAATTGCCCCATGGGGTTTCCTAGGCTGTAATCTTATCAGGAGATCACCAGGTCTTTTCTCCCGCAGATCCACTGGTGGACCTGAACTACCAACCTTTCAGTTAGCAGCCAAGCACTTAACCGTTGCACCACCAGGGCTCCTTATAATACCCTGATAGACACCAACAGTGTAACTGACTACCCTGTAAATACTGTTTTAGGCCAGTGGTCAGCAAACTATAACCCACTGCCTGGTTTTGTAAATAGTTTCAGTGGAGCACAGTGATGCTCATTTGTCTGTCTGGTCTATGGCTGCTTTCCCACTACAGTGACAGAGCTGAGCTGTTATTCAGTTCAGCCTCAGTCCAGGGCCTGCCGTGTCCCCTATTGCTGTCCGTCATTTGCTACACTTCCTTTATGTTCTCATGTCCATACAGCCTGCAAAGCCTAAAATATTTACTATCAGGTCCTTTTTGGGAAAAGTTTACCTACACCTGTCTTAGTTAAATCTGTCAAGGAAATTGCCCAGACGGAATTTTTCCTTTAAACTCTAATCTTACGATTTTTGAGAAGTACATCTGACATGTCATTCATCAAACATGAAATGAAAGCATTTAAAAGTCTACAGTTTTAGTTTCTGTAGGTAAGAGCAGGAACATGCTAGTGGGTATTCGAGTGCTTACTATGTGCTAGGCGCGTCCACGTAATTAACCCCACAGCCCTGGGGAGGGTACAGCGGCTTACTGGCCTCTAGTCAACCCCCAGCCCCACACCTAGCTCACTTGTCACCATCTGTCCTATCACAATTCTTGATCATTTCAAAGCCCTCATAGCCAATTCATCCAAAACCTGGGCCCTGCAGTTCCTAGACCTCTTTCCTCCTGTCTGGTGTTCTCATCCTCCCTGCCTTCGCCGTCCACTGCCATGATCATGTGCTGACCCTTAGTAATCGGACCACCTTTAAGATCAGGCCTTCAAACACCCTGTGCTGACCTCTACCTCCTCTTGTTCAGGATCATATTCTCTAGTATCCCCTCTTCACATGCATACCTCATTTCCTTCTCAGACTAGATTCCAAAGTGCATTATTAAAACTGCTCCCTGGCATATGCCTTAACTTTTCTCTCTCCTTCAACCACATTCTGGAAAATTCCCAACCTTGATTAAATCCATCTCTGCCTACTGCCTCTGGCTGACTATGACAAGAAAATACACAGCTGCATATATGTGACCATATGGGGCCTCAGCTCAGCTCAGCAATCTTCTCCTCCCCCAATTACTTTCTCAAAGGCAACTATTTTCTGCTCCCTTTCTTCTCGAATTTACAATGCCCCCAAGCTCATCTAATGATTTTACTTTCATCGGTGAGAAAATAAAAGCAACCGTAAGGGAATTCCTGCTTGCTCCCACTCCAAATCCATGTGCATATACCCTGCTTTCCTGCTCACTCAATCAAAAGCCATTCCTCGACTCTCCCTTACTCTCCTGCATCATTGCTTCCCCTTGCTACTTGGTCATTTCCATCGGCAGGCATGCCATGCTATCTCCCCCCAAAAACCTACCTTTATATCCCTCGTCAGCTAATGATCCATATTTTTCTTCCCATTTTCTCAACGTACTCAATCCTTTTTTTCCCACAAAGTCACTGACAGCATCTTTCAAAATCAACACTCTCCATGTAGCTCAGTCATCATCTTATTCTGTCAGCAGCATTTGACACAGTTGATCACTTTTCAAAACACTTCCTTCACTTGGCTTCTACTACCCCACCCTCTCGGAGTTTTCTTCCAGCTCTCTGACAGCTTGCACTTTGCTGGCTCATCTTCCTCTCCAAGTAGAAGATGTCGGAGTGCCCAGGGCTCAGTCATGAACCTCTTCCCTTTCCCTTCTTTTATTCCAGGTGATCTTATCCCATGGCTTTAATACCAGCTCTGTTGGTGACTCCCAAATTTACTTCTCCTTTGGGCTCCTGATTTTTATATCTGATTGGCTATTGAACATCTCCACTTGAATGTCTGATAGGTATCCCAAATCTAACACATCTACAACAGAATTCTCGATTTTTCTCCCTCAACTTCTTTCTCCTCTAGTCTCCATTTCAGTAAATGGCACATCATCAACCCAGTCATTAAGCCAGAAAGGCAGGAGTCATTCTCATTCTCTTTCCTTCACACCCTCCATCCAATTTATTAAAAATAACCCTATTCTGAATGGTACCGTTTCCTCTTGTGTTAGCAGAAGGGCACACACTCAATTCCTGGGCTTGAACTTCAGTCCCATCCTTAAATCTGACCTTGGCAGTAAGACACTTCCTCACTCACAACTTCAACTTTGAAACTAAGCTCAGTGTTACTAACACCTTCATATTAGAGTTCTTGCTCACTGACTGGGGATGCAACATGGCCCCACCTGGGAGGACCTGGTGGATGGGGAGAGCTGGGTAGATGCTGGTTCCTGTAGATGGAACATGTGTGGTTTAGCATGCAAGTGACCCCCCACCCCCACCCCCCATTTGATTTTTCCCTGGAGATTTGTGTCACAGCAAGCTGTGTGTGAACCTGAGTTTCATGGTGGCATATTAATAATCAGATGACTAAAGTTCTGACTCTGAGTGTCCTTGAACTTCCCCTCTAGCACTAACCCCTGACCTTCATGATAGGTTAGGATTTTAACTGGTACTGCTTTATTAACTTTGGGGAAATGGTGCCACTCAAGAGCAACTTCCTAGCTTTAGGAATAACTCCTTTCTAGCTAACTTACTGGTTCTGGTGCCTTGTTTTAGGATGCAACGAGATTCTTAGCTCTAATGTCCTCTTCTAGAGGGTGAATTATAGTTATCCAATCATTAAAAAGAAACCTTTATGCTCACTGGGGGTGTTTCTTCCTGGGTATCTGTCTAGGGCTCTGCGCTAGGGACAATCCTTTGGGTGGATTCTGTTAAGCTGAGAGAACAAGTTTCCAAGACTAGATTCGTATCTTTAATCTGACAGAGACCAGAATGTCACAGGTGGTGTTGGAACATATCTCAATTCAGCCAATTAAATTCAGAGGACCAAGGGAGGTGTGTAGGGGGAGATACTTAAAAAAAAACCTGTCAACTTTTCAGAATTATTTTGTGAAGACTTGTAAGATGAGGATCAGGAAGGAAAAGGGCTATTTTGTGAGTTCCAGTGCCTAAATCTTGTTTACCTCTCACTTAAAAATATAGTTTAAGTGTAAACTGAAGAAAATGCAGTTTTGCCTGGGCTAGTGAGAAATGGTGCAAATCCTCATATGTGTTTGCAGGGGAAGGTGAGAAGATCATCCACTAAAGAGGAAGTAGTTAAAAATAGGGATCTGTGGGCTCTGTAAATTCTGTAAAAATTTAAGTTTTTTTTTAATGGATAAAACTCTACTTAATTTTCTAAAGCGGCTACTGGTTTCCAAATTAATATAGATGAAAAGGTAAGACACCCATTAGACTAAATAGGAAGTGTTTTCATCATTCTGTATCTGTGTATATTAATTTCTCAGCAGTGTCTATGATGTTTGGGGGTCCCTCTTTGTCAGTGGTCACTAACCTTCGTACTCGATACCAATGAAATCACTTGTCAGTGCAAAATGTGTTAGAACTTGATGAAATAAAGGTTTGAGTTTGAGAAATAAAATGTATTTATATATATAAAAAAAAAAAACCTATTCTGATTCCTTCTCATCACTACTACCACCATCATAGTCCAGGCCACCAATATCTTTCTTTTTTTTTTTAAGTTTTATTATGCTTTAAGTGGAAGTTTACAAACCAAGTCAGTCTCTCATACAAAATTTTAGATACACCTTGCTATCTACTCCTAGTTGCTCTCCCCCTAATGAGACAGCACACTCCTTCCCTCCACTCTCTATTCTCACATCTATTCAGCCAGCCTCTGACACCCTCTGCCCTCTCATCTCCCCTCCAGACAGGAGCCGCCCACATAGTCTCATGTGTGTACTTGATCCAGGAAGCTCACTCCTCACCAGTATCATTTTCTATCCCATAGCCGAGTCCAATCCCTGTCTGAAAAGTTGGCTTTGGGAATGGTTCCTGTCTTGGGCTAACAGAAGGTCTGGGGCCCATGACCTCTGGGGTCCTTCTAGTCTCAATCAGAGGCCACCAATATCTTGTTTGGATTAGTATACTAGCCCCCCAACTGGTTTTCCTGCTGGCCCTCTTGCCACACTAGAGTCTTCCTGCAGTAGCCAGGATGATCTTTTAAAATGTAAAAATGCCATGTCACTCGCTTGCTCAGAATCCTCCCGTGTCTTCCTATCACATTTAGAACACAAGCCCATGTGGTAGGACCATAGCCTATAAGAGCCTACATGATCTAGGCTCTGCTTACTTCTCCATCCTCATCTCCTATCACTTCCCCGACTCACACTGGCCTCCTTAACATTCCTTGAACCTCCCAAGCTGTTATACTCAAGAGAGGACTTGCTGTCTCCTATGCATGGAATGGTCTTTTACTAGATTCTCACATAGCTGGGCCCTTAACCTCTTTTCGGTCTCTGTTCAAATGTCACTCAGGAAAGGTTTTCCCTAAACAGCCTGTCTAAAACAGATGCGCCACAACCACCACCACCCCTGGTTACCCACTGTGGTACAATGGATCGCTTCTGTGTGGCCCTTCTAGCCATGGTCCTGTAACTCCCATCCAAGTGATTGGGCACGACTGTGCAGATACAGTCATTGTGGCCCACCAAAGGGATTGGTCAGTTTTGCCATCCTGCTGGACTTGAAATGAGTGACCCCAGAGGTGGCAAGGAGAAAAGTCCACCGCCACCAAAGCAGGAGAGACCCACAGGAGATGGTGCAATGGGCTTCCTGGCCCACACAGCGAGAAAGCTGAGTGCCTTTGGGCAGAGGCCTAGGGCCAGGGAGAGGTATGCCTGTGAGCACGGCTGGGAAGAGGCTGTCCTGATGGAAGAACTGTATCCTGAGTGTTCCTGAGCCTGAATTCTAACCTGTTACTTCCCTAATAAACCCCATAGTGAGTATGGTCTGTGAGTTCTGTATGGCCATTGCAATGAATTATCGAACCCAGCAGAGAAGTTGAGAATAGTGTGGGTGGATGGTTGGTGTGAGAGTTGGTAAAGATGGCGGAGAGAGGAGGCATGTCTGACTGGCATGTCTGACCTCCACCTCTTAGGAATCAGACTTGGGCTGTTGATCTTGATCCTCCTTCCTCTTTGTGAAGTTAGAGGAGGTCAGATACTGACTCCACGCCACTTTTACACCCACTATCCCTTTAATGTGCTTTGTTTTTCTTTATAGCAAATATCATTACCTGATATATGCTATATATAAACTTGTTCAACTGTCTCTCCTACTAAAATGCAGGTTCCTTTAAAATGCAAGTATATCGCCAATGCCGAGAACAATACATGGAACATAATAGGTGCTCAAAATTTTTTTAACAAATTTTTGTTGTTGAATGAATGGGAGGTAGGTACTACCTGTCATCTCATCTTTTTATGAATGAGGAAACTGAGAGACAGAACCAGGGCTAGGCTGAAGAAATGTCACTTTTTAGTGACAATAGCATTGTTATTCTCATGGTACTCTGTCCAAGCCATCTCAGATAGTCCTTCACCACTGTGGTTAATAATAATTAAAATAGTTAAAATAAGGACGCTATCTCCTTAATTCTCCAAAATGGTAAACTGGACAGAGACACTCCGTTTTAGTCAGCGATCCCTTTTGCTGCTGCCTCCTGAAACTTAGGAAAGCACGGCTCTTCTCTAGGTTTCATCCCACAGCTCAGACGGAGTCCTCAGCAACCTCTTACCTCATCAGCCCAAAGGAAAACAAATTAAGAAGCTGTAACGAGGGACCTCTAATAACAACTGATTGCCTCCCTAATACAAAGTGAGCCCCTTATTACCTCAAAAACAAAGAATTATAATAATCCCCAAACTCTCAATGGCATCTGAGGTATATAAAAACCAAACCAAACCTGTTGCCATCGAGTTGGTTCTGACTGAGTGACCCTACAGGACAGAGTAGAACTGTCCCATAGGGTTTCAAAGGAGCAGCTAGTGGATTCAAACTGCTGACCTTTTGGTAAGCAGCCAAATGCTTAACCACTGGGCCACCAGGGCTCCGAGCTACGCATGGAATGAAAAAAATATGCAGACATACTTGACATTTTACAAGGATGTCAAAGAAGTCTTCATCAGGCTCTTTACTGTCATTAGTCATCAGGTGGCCCAGCACAGACTGATTATTGTTTTGCGTCAGACGAAGCCCTGGCAAATTACTGAAACTGGCCCTCTGGTCATCCAGACGGCGGCTCTGTGAGCTGGCAAGAAGATCCAAAAATTCATCTGTGTTGGGGGACATTACAGAGACCAATGGTGCTATAAAGAAATAGAAGGAAAAAAAAAAAAATCCAAAATATCATTACAAAAGTATTTAATCAAGTTTGTTATATACATATAGTTCTTTTCCGACTTGTTTAGCCCCAACACCTGCTCTGTCCACTTGCTTTAGCTCTGTCATGGACAGTCACTTATAGGCTGGGGGTTGACTAGATGGGCATTTTTTGGGGGGTGGGGGTGGGGGTGGGGGTAGAAGAATGAATCTCAGAGTACTTCCAATGATCCGCTTGAAAGTTACTTAGATTTGACTATATAGTCCTCTTTATCTAGTGCCCACCCAAAATGGAATTTTATAAGATACAGGGTTAAATCTGGGGAGGTGAGTAAACTTTTTCTTACATAGTTTCTCAGACTAGGGTGAATGGGACAGTGTTTTTAATTCCGTGTCCTGGATAGGAATTATCTAATGAGCTAAACTTAAATGATGCTGACAAGTCTTGGTCTGTGGTAGAGGAAGTCTGTTGGTAGCTGAAACAGAGAAATTTAAGCGACCTGTTCTAGATCTGTCTAAGGATCATGTAGGCCTGAGCTGCCTCTAAGGCTCAAGTGTTGCTGTTGTTAGTCGTCAGTGATTCTGACTCATGGCAATCCCATGTGTTCCATAGGGTTTATTTGGCTATAGTCTTAATGAAAGCAGATCACCAGGCCTTTCTTCCATGGTGCTGCCAGGTAGCTTTGAACTGCCAACCTTTAGGTTAGCAGTTGAGTGCAAATTGTTTGTACCACCTAGGGACCTTAAGGCTCAGGTAGCGTTAGCAGTAATTGTTCAGTCTGTCTTGGCTTTTCTTTTTTAATTTAGGTATGAAGCATTCACATTTTACATACAATTATAAAGTACCTGTAATGATCACTTTAATTCAGAGATACCTGGATTCAGGCTCATTTATTGTATCTCTTAGGATCAGAAGTAAATTCTCAGAGAAAAATCACAAAATCATCAAAGGGAACTATTAAAACTGAGGGAGAGGCACAGATAACTTACTTTTTAGCATCATTCTGTGGGGAGTGGAGGCAGCTGTTGCTGAAGCTGTTTGGCAGGTCTTTTCTTGTAAGCAGCACCTTTGATCATCCATCCTATTGCTTTGAAATCGGCTTAATAAGTCAAAGAACCCTTCATCTCCAATAGTATCTGTACTGATTTTCTAAAATATTGAGAGAAAATATTCCAGCATTATTTTTAGATCACCAATGGAACAACATCACGATGCACTCAAATGCAAAAAGGATGAAAATTAAAAATAAAAAGTTGACATTTTTAAAAAGAATACTACAAGATGACATTGGTAATAAAAAGAATAGGTAATATTTCAACTTAACAAAAAGCACTTCTTGTTACTTTAGTTTTTAATTCCTACATTTTTAAGGCTAAAGAAACTTACCTCAGATTCAGGGGAACTGCTACGCTAATGATTTATGAATTATACAGCTATTAGTGATACAGGCATGTGTCTCAGGTTGAAAGTTCAATGCTAAGATTCTACAACAAAAAAATTTAAATAAGTTGATCTTCGTTAAGAACTGTTAAACTAAGGAAGAAAGCAAGTGTATTTTCCTTGCATAGTGATTTCCAAGGCCTTTTATTATAAAGATCTGAAGATCCAGAAAAATACAAACTTCAAATAAATGAATATTTGGGGAGGGGAAATAACCTGTCATATTTTATACGTAAAGATTCCAAACTAAAATGATGAATGCAATGTTTAATACAAGCAAATCTTTTTCATAATGACAGAAGTATTATAAGAGGTGTACGTGTGTGTGTATGTGTGTGTATATATATATATACACATACGTGTATATATATGTACACATATACACACACACAAATATGGGACCAAGAAATCTGAGCAAAGCTTAATGGAATCGTGGGACACCACTAACTGAACCAACATACACGGAAATGCCAGAAAAAGAGAGAGAGAGAGAAAGGAGCAAAAAGAAAACTTTCCAAATTTGTTGAAGGATAGAAGTCTACACATATATGAAGCTCAACAAACTCCATGTAGTATAAATCCAAAAAGATCCACACCAAGACACGTTATAATCAACTCCCAAATAAAGAGAGAATTCTGAAAGCAGCAAGAGAGAACGGAAACGTCACATACAAAAGATCCTTGAAAAGATTAAATGCTGATTTTTCCTCAGAAACCCTGGAGGCCAGAAGGCAGTGGAATGACAGATTTAAAGTGCTGAAAGAGAAGAAGCATTAACCAAGAATTCTGTGTCCTGTTTTTCAAAAATGAGGGTGAAATTAAAATATTCCCAGATAAATGCTGAGGGAGTTTGCAAGGACTAGACCTGCACTACAAGAAACACCAAAGGCAGCTCTTCAGGTAGAAGTGAAAGGATATTAGACGATAACTCAACGACGTATGTAGAAGAGATCTCCAATAGAGGCAATTTCACGGCCAAATATAAGAGCCAGTTTTATGCCATTTTTGGTTTGGAACTTTAGTAGTATGTCCTACATGATTTTAAAAAACGAACACATAAAACATAATTATAAATCAATGCTATTGGGCATATAATGTATAAAGATGTAACTTATGATATCTACATAAAGAGGGGAAGGAGCAGTACAGGAATAGAGTTTTTGTATCATACTGAACTTAAGGTGGTATCTATTTAAGCTGGGTTGTTATAAATTTAAGATATTAAATGTAATCCTCATGGTAACCACAAAGAAAATATCTAAAAAATACCGACAAAAGGAAAGGAGAAGGAATCAAAATGGTTCACTACGAAAATAACACAAATGATGGCAGTGTTGGAGGAATGAGGGACAAAGAAGGTATAAGACACACAAAAAGCAAATAGCAAAATGGCAAAAGTAAGTCCTTCCTTATCAGTAAATGGATTAAACTCTCCAATCAAAAGGCAGAGAGTGAAGAATGGATAAACACCGTGATCCATATATAAGCTGACTACAGGGGACATACCTTAGGCCTAAAGACACAAATAGGTTGAAAGTAAAAGGATGGTGAAAAATATTCCATGCAAATAATAATCAAAAAAGAGATGAGGTATCTATATTAATATCAGACAAAACAGACTTCTAAGTCAAAATCTGTTTTAGGAGACAAAGGACATTATATAGTGATAAAAGGGTGAATTTGATATAACAATTCTAAATATATGTGCATATAACAGCAGAGTCCCAAAATATATGGTACAAACACTGACAGAATTAAAGGGAGTAACAGATAGTTCTACAATAATACTTGGAGACTTCAATACCACCACTTTCAATAATGGAAAGGACATCTAGAAAGATGATCAATTAGGAAATAGAGGATTTGAACAACGCTATAAACCAGCTGCTAACCAAAAGGTTGGCAGTTCAAATCCACCAGCTGCTCCTCAGAAACCCTATAGGACAGTTCTACTCTGTCCTATAAGGTTGCTATGAGTCAGAATTGACTCAATGGCAATGGAATTTTTTTTTTTTTTGATTGATAAACCAGCTGGTGCAAACAGTTAACAAGCTTAGCTGCTAACCAAAAGGCTGGAGGTTCAATTCCACTCAGAGGTGCTTGAGAAAAAAGGCCTGGCGATCTACTTCCAAAAAATTAGCCATCGAAAACCCTAGAGAGCACAGTCCTACTCTGATACACATGGGGTCACCATGAGTCAGAACTGACTCAATGACAGCTGGAGAAAAAAACAAACAACTAGACCTAACAGACATATACAGAACACTCCACAAACAACAGCACAGACACATTTCTTCTCCAGGGCACGTGGATCATTCTCCAGGATAGACCACATGCTAGGTCACCAAACAAGTCTCAATAAATGTAAAAAGACTAAAATCATACAAAGTATCTCCTCCAACCACAATGGATTGGAACTAGAAATTAATAACAGAATGAAAACTGAAAAATACACAAACATGTGGGAATTAAACACACTATTAAACAACCAATGAGTCAAGAGAGAAATCAGAAAATATGTTAGAGTTGAATGAAAATGGAAGTACGACATACGTGAAGGCAGTACTGAGAGGGAAATTTATAGCAATAAACACCTACGTTAAAAAACAGGAAAGATCTCAAATCAACAGTCTAACTTTTGACTTGAGGTACTAAAAAAAGATAAGCAAACTAAGCCCAAAGCTACCAGAAGGAAGAAAATAACAAAGATCAGAACAGGAATAAATGAAACTAGAAAAACAATAGAATTAGTGAAATCAGTTGTTATTTTTGAAAAAGTAAATGAAATTGACAAACCTTTAGCTAGTCTGACAAAGAAAAGGAGAGAGGATGCAAGCATCCAGATTCAGAGATGTAAGCAGGGGCATTACAACTGACCCTACAGAAATAAACAGGATCATAAGACAATACTATGAACAACATACTATGTACTCCAACAAATTAGGTAACTGATGAAATGGACAAACTTCTAGAAACACAGGAACTGCCTAAACTGACTCACGAAGAAATAGAAAATCTCAACAGATCCATAACAAGTGAAGAGATTGAATCAGTAATCAAAAATCTTCCAACAATAACAAAAAAGTGCTGGATAAGATGGCTTCACTGGAAATTCTACCTAACATTTATAGAAGTAATCCCAATCCTTAAACTCTTCCAAAAAAAATAGAAGAGGAGGGAACACTTTGGAACTCATCCTATGAGGCTAACATTGCCAAAGCCAGACTTATTACCTTATGAATATAGATTAAAAAATCTCCAACAAAATACTTGCAAACCACATCCAACAGCATATTAAAAGTATTATATACCATGATCAAATGGGATTTATCCCAGAATTTGAGGGTGGTTCAACATTAAAAAAATGAATCAGTGTAATATACCATATTAACAGAACAAGGAAAAACAACATGATTATCTCAATCAAAGCAGAAAAGGCATATGACAAAATCAAATGCCCTCTAATAATAAAAACACCCAACAAACTAGGAATAGAAGGGAAATTCCTCAATAGGATAAAATGGCATGAAATAAACAGTAGTGTTTTTGCAAACTAAAGTGACTTAAAACACGAGATAATTGCTGTCCAAAACAGTGGGCAACTTTTCTATGAGTAGAATAATCACTGTTTCTAGCTTTGAAGAAGACAGGAAAAACAGGGAATTATGGAAGACTTCTTTGCATAACAAAGATCTTCTATATTAAATGTCTAATATAAATTATAAAACTATAAAAAATTCAGAATGAATACAATAAAAGTAAAACTAAGATACTCAAAACAAAGCACAATATTCAAAACCTCATTTCAAACATACCCTCTGAGAATTGGGAATTCGGTGGTCAATGGAATTACTGGCATCTTGAAGGACTTTTGTGGAAGAATTCGTCTTATATTTTTTTCCCTTCAGTCTGTTAACAAAGAGTAGCTTTGCAGAAGGTTTGGCAATAAGAGGTTTTTGTTTAGCAAGAATTTCACTGTTCCAGTTCTGTACCTACAAAATTAGAAACACAAATGGAAAGCAGGACATGAAAAAAAGCGCCCCTACCTTGACACCCTTTCAGCTCAGTAATGAGGTCACTCCTGAGGTTCACCCTTCAGCCAAAGATTGAATAGGCCCATGGAATAAAACAAGACTAAAAGGATGCACCAGCCCTGGGGCAGGGACTGGAAGGCAGGAGGGAAAAGGCAAGCTGGTAATAGGGAACCCAGGGTTGAGAATGGAGAGTGCTGACGTGTCGCGGAGGGGGGGTTGTTAACCAATGTCATAGAACAATGTGTGTAACTAACTATTTGATGAGAAACTGTAAACCTTTATCTAAAAGACAATTAAAAAAAAAAGAAGCACCCCTGATTTCCTAAAATATTAACCTGCCACCTTCACTCATTTGGATAAAAGGGATATCTTAATAAATCCTTTTTGCCAGTATATTGCACTATTTTCAATAGATGATACCAAACATGTACTGTGGATTTCTCATTATAAAAATGTTAAAATGGTGACCTTTAAGAACCTAAGAATAAAGAAAAGAAAGTTTGCCAAAACCCTATAAAATTTGTATATTCAGAGGAGTCAGTTTCATTCTGGATGTGAGTTAACTTAAAAATCTGTTACAACTGGAAATTTGAGGTGTATACAGAATTAAAAAAAAATAACATCTAAAACTTATATAGCAATAGTAATTTTTCTGTTGATAAAGCTATACTGTTTTTCACTACCATACTAAATTCTCAATATGTAAAACATTTAATCAGCAATTTCTGTAGGTCTAGATTTGGTTTTGAAGGGCCCTGGTGGCACAGTGGTTAAGTGCTCAGCTGCTAACCAAGAGGTTGGCGGTTCAAACCCACCAGCCGCTAAACAGGAGAAAGATGTGGCAGTCTGCTTCCATAAAGATTTACAACCTTGGAAACCCTATGGAGCAGCTCTACTCTGTCCTATAGGGTTGCTAGAAGTTGGAATCAACTTGATGGCAACGAGTTTGGTTTGGTGAGATCAGGTTTAAATATATTAAACTTCTAACAGACTTTAAGTATTTACTGAGTGCAAAGAAAACATATACAGTACATATAGTAAGTAGCTGTTTGACATTTGTGGCTTTAGCAGTCTTAAGCATTTGCTACTGTTACCCATTACCCATTGCCATCGAGTCAGTCCTGGCTCACAGTGGCCCTATAGGACAGAGCAGAACTGCCCCATAGGGTTTCCAAGGAGCAGCTGGTGGATTCGAACTGCTGACCTTTCGGTTAGCAGCCGAGCTCTTTAACCACTACATCACCAGGGAACCCAAGAATTTGCTAGTCACTTTAAAGGTCTGTGTTAAGGTCCATGTTATGTAGTTAATTGATAATTTTGGTGAGGCATATGTTTTCATACGTAAAATTTACATACAAACACACAGATTTTAAGTTGTATTGTTGGAAGCCATATAACTTCTACACCACCCAAGATGTAGAATATTTCCATCAACCCAGAAAATCCTCTCATGAAGCACAAGTTAGAATAACCCTGCCCCAAGGCTAAGGTACAGGACTGAGGGATATAGCTAATAAGTGAACCAAGCCAGTTAGCCAACATCTATTTCTGTATCACAATGTAGCTTTTTTTAGTTCTCTGCTCCTTCTCTCATGTAGATTATAGGGGAAGTTATTTGCTAGACTGGATTGCTGAGTCTTTTGATTAGAGACTAAGAAAATGGCCCTTGATGTTAGAACATAAAGCTGTACCTAAATTCAAAATGGAAATGGAAAACATTAAAAACGTTTCCTATATAACTGTTTGGACTTCTCAACAACATTGAAAACAAGAAGACAACAGAGCAATGTCTCCAAAATTATGAAGGAAAATTATTCCACAGTCAGCAAAATTACCAATCAAATGTTAGAGTAAGAAAAAACATTTTCGGCATTCAAATTCTCAAAAGTTTCCTTTCATTACACTGTTTCCCAAAAAGTGTCTTAACCCAGAAGTCTCCCTTTTTCTCTATATCCACTTCTTTGTTGAGAAAATGAAATAATGGGTTCTTTGACAACTTATTATAAGAAACCAACCCGACTAATTCCTGCCCAAACACATTTTAAATTAGAACTAACACTTTATCATTATTTGGCTCTTGGAGAATTACAGGATTAAATCCGGTCAGTGTCTTGTGGAATTTATGGCTTAGTATCACTACACAGGTGAGGCAGAACGGAGCAAATTAATTTTGCTACTTGTTAGTAGTTCCTACGAGGAGGAGGAAAAGAGAGAGATGTAAATTGCCTTAAAGGTTTTTTTTGTGGGGGAGCGGGGGGAGAGTTTGGATAATTTTTTAATTTAACAGATTCATATTTGAGAACTACTGACAAGAGCTGCATATTTTGGGGACATGGCAAAGTCTTTCAGAAGTAACCACAGTTTTTTAACAACTCTGTGAAAGTTTACAATTAAAAAATCTTGGACATTAAGTCCAAGACAATTAGATGTTTGTCTTATGAAAACTATTCACACACAAATAATTATCAATATTCAAAAATCATTATAATGATGGGGCAGAAGAATATTTAAATGGAGAGATATTACCAGGTACTATGGTAATATTCATATGAAAATATCAGATGAATAGATACCAAAATACTAATTGTAGTTACCATTGGGAGGTAGGATTACATACTTATGATTTTAATCTCCTTGTTGAAATTTTCTAAAGTTGCTATATGTATCTTAAAAAGTATTTAAAAATGATATGCCACAAAAGGTATAAGAGCCTATTTTAACAATGTAAAATGAAGAAAGGTTACAGAGGTGGAAGGAAGCCGCCTACGTGATTTTGTACATGTTCTTCACTTGATTTGTTCTTCAGTAATCTTTTTCTAATCATAAAGTTCCTTCTGTTACCAAAGAAAATCGCCTAGCATCCTGAATAAAAAATTCTTTGTCAGTTAGAGAGTTGTTTTTCAAAAATGCAGGTAAAAAAAACTACGATTCTTTTGATCATAAATATCATTTGCTATTGTCATCAATTAACATGCTATAGCTCGGTCAAGGAGCCCTGGCAGCACAGTGGTTAAGGCCTTGGCTGCTAACCAAAAGGTCGACGGTTCAAACCCACCAGCCACTCTGCCAGAGAAAGATGTGGCAGTCTGCTTCCCTAAAGATTTACAGCTTTGGAAACGCTATGTGGCAGTTCTACTCTGTCCTATGGGTTGCTGTGAGTTGGAATTGACTCCCTGCCAACAGATTTAGGTTGGTTTTATGGTTTGGTAAAATCTTAATTCTTTGATTCTTCCGAAAAATTTTGGCAATAATATTGCTGTTATTTGATTCACCAAAAAAAGAAAGGAAAAAAAAAAAAGCTTTCCGATCCTTTTTCTGATCTTCTTGATCTTTTTTTAATTCAGGAAAAAGAAAAAAAAAAAAAAGGCAACACAAGCACCTGGTAAAATATTCAAAGAGTTCAACAAACATGTAAAGTATTTCTCCTAACTCTGATACCCAATCCTTCCAGAAGCAGTCACTGTTACGTTTCTCATCTATCGTCCCAGAAATGTTTTCTGCATCTACAAAGGATGTGTGTGCATTTATCTTTTTCTTAAACAGATGGCAGCGTACTGTACACATTCTTTTGCACTGGGCTTTTTTCATTCCTGATTCTTTTTAAAGACAAATTTTTAAGTGATACCCATATAGGACAAGGCTTATTTAAACTATTTCATTTAAATTAAAAGTTAATATTTTACAACAATTCACAAAATTTAAAACATAAAAATTGCCAACCTTTTCTGGTGTTAACTTCATAAGTTCCATGTTTTCCATACTACGTCGGCGTCCCAACTTGGGGCGTGCACCTTTGTAAGAAAAAAAAACCACACACACACAAAATTAATTAAAATAAAACAGAAAGTCCTTAAGATTACAAATTCAGTATTACTATGTTAGCCAGTTCTAAGGACTGATCCAGAAGCCCCTGTGGAGGGGGAAATATGTACAAAGCAGAAACAATTCTTTCAATTTGGAGCTCTTAAGGATAATAATTTTCCATACCCACTACATAAAAACAGAATGTTCGCTCCCTTTAAAATGCTCTGATTGAAGGATGTTATATTTTGGTTGGAAACTAACATTGGTTACTAACCTTACCCCTTAATTTAGAAATGGCATTTTATAATAACTGGTTTTATACTACATACACGGACTCTTTAAAAAAAAAAATTGTAGAGTGGTTTTAAGTAAGTGAAAACATAAGGGAAAGGCTTTAGGCCTTCAATTCTGAGAAAAGCAAAAAATCACAATAATCTGCCCATCACTATATTGTTGCTTCTTTCTAAGCTACCCCTTTCCATCTTAAAATCTCACAAGACAATATATTCACTGTCAGTCAGGAAACAAAAAGGAGAATCCTAAAAAAAAGTTTTTTCAAATTATCATTAAATAAAAAGAATTTTAACATCCATTCAATCTTTTTAAAAATCATACAGTATCTAAGAAAACATAAGGAATATCTGATATATAATACCCAGCTTAAGAAATGAAGCATAGTATACTAACACATTAAATCCTCCTTATGTAACTCCCCCACAGCCTCTCTTCTTCTCTGCACTTTTATATATTTTTATGATGTATGTATCTGTGCAACATGGAATTATTTGCATGCTTTGAAACTTTATATAAATAGAATCATACTGTATGTATTCTGCAACCTGCTTGCTTTGAGCAAATTTATGTTTGTGTGATTCATGCAAATTGAGATGTGTAGTTTAGTTTAATTCATTTTCGGACTAGAAAATAATTCATTTATTCATTCTACTAGTGACACACATCTAAGTTGCTTCCAATTTTTTGCTATTATCAACAATACTACTTTAGAAATGCTTGGAAATGTGTCTTGGTGTACATGAGCAAGCGTTTCTCCACAGTATACACCCAGAAGGGGAATTACTGAATTGTAGGTCTGATACATTTTTAACTTTACCAGACTACCAGATGTTGCCAGATTGTTCTTCAGAGTATACCAGTACCTATTCCCATCGATATCATATAAAATTTTCCATTACCCTACATCATTTCAATACTGCTATTACCAGTTTTTCATTTTTTTCCATTACCCTACATCATTTCAATACTGCTATTACCAGTTTTTCATTTTTGTCCACCTCATGGGTTTGCAATATTATCTCACTATGGTTTTCCCCAATTAAATAAGGCTAAATATCTTCTCACGTTTTATGGGCCATTTGTTTCTTCTTTTGTTCATTGTTTTTGCTCATTTTTGGTTGAGTTATTCATCTTGCTTTTAATTCACAGGAGTTCTTATACATTCTGGATACAAAACCTTTTTCAGTCTTATGTTTGGCAAATATCTCTTCTCAGTTTGTGTTTTATTTCTATAGTTTCTTTTGATAAAAATAAGCTAATTTCAATGTCAGTATTTTCCTTAATGGTTTTTGTTTATTGTGTCTTGAGAAATCCTCCTCCTCTCTGACGTCATGAAGATATCCTCCCATATTTTCAGAGAGGTGATGCAGCACACCCCTTGAGAACATGGATTCTAAAGCCCGGCCATCAGTTTAGAATTGCAGCCCCAACATTACTTGCAGCGTGACCTTGGGCACTTAGCTCCTCTGTAAAGAGTAACAGTCCCCACCCCACACCAGAGTGAGTGAGGTACGCAGTGTGAGCAGTAAATGCATCATTATCTGAAAAGCCTGTCCAATGCGTGGTATAAGCAGTAAGCACTCACCAAGTGTTAGCCAGCCTCATCATTATTACTTTCAATATCTTTCATATTTAAATCCTTAATCCATAATCCTCGCAAACTCTATGGCGCAGTTCTACTCTGTCCTATAGGGTTGCTATGAGTTGGAATCGACTTCACGGCAATGGGTTGGGTTTTAATCCATCAAGAATTTGTTTTTATGTCAAATCATTAATTTCCACATATGCAAGGAATACAGGCTTTGTATTCTGTTTCACTGGCCTATTCATCTACTTCTATGCCAATACCAAGAAGCCCTGGAGGCACAATGATTAAGTGCTCAGCTGCTAACTGAAAGGCTGGCAGTTCGAACCAGAGGCTCCGAGGGAGAAAAGATCTGGTGATCTGCTTCCATAAAGATTACAGCCTAGGAAACTCTATGGGGCAACTCTACTGTGTCCTACTGGGTCGCTATGAGCTGGAACTGACTTGCAGGCACACAACAACAACATGCGAACACCACACTGTCTTAATTTTTTTTTTTTGACTTTATAATAAGTCTTCATATTTGTAGAGAAAGCACTTCTCATATCTTGTTCTTCATCAAGAATATTTTGGCTATTCTCAGACCTTTTTTCTTTCACGAAGATTTGTGAATGACCTCATTGAGTTCCACAAAAGAACTGTTGTGATTTGCTTGGGAGTGCACTAAACTTATATCAATTTGGAGAGAATCAATATCTTTACAATATTTAATCTTCCAATTAGAGTATGATTTATCTTCTATCAATTACTGAGAGAGATGCGTTCAAATCTCCCATTATAGTTGTGGATTTTCCTATTTCTCTTTTTAATTCAGTTTTGCTGTATATATGTTGATACTCTGTTACTGTTATGCATATACAAATTTAAGACTTTCATCTTTCTAGTGAATTGCACCGTTAACCATTGAGAAATACCATTGTGAATGACCTCCTTCATCTCTAATACCTTTTGCTTAAAGTACATTTTATCTGATACTAATATAGTTATACCAGCTTCCTTCCGGCTAGTTTTCACATGGTATATTTTTTCTACCCTTTTCTTTCAGACTTCCTGTATCTTTAGATGTTTCTCTTGCAAGTAGTGTGTAGTTGGATTTTCTGCTTTTTTAAATCTAGTACTCTTTTAACTGGAGCATTTACAATTAATATAATTACTAATGTATTTGGATATTTGGGTTATTTTCTCCCTCAGTCTGTTTATTGGTGAATTACACTAACTGATTTTCTAATGTTGAATCTCCCTGGATTCCGGCTTGTTTGTTTTTAAATACACTGCTGGAATTAGTTTGCATATATATTAAGATTTTTGTATCTATGTTCATGAGTAAGATTGGCCTGTGATTTCTCTTTCTTGTACTGTCTTTATCTAGTTTATCAAGGTTATAGTGTTCTCAGAAAGACTGATAAAATGTTGCTTCTTTTTTTAGTCATCTATACAATTTTGTGTATGGTCGGAATGAATTTTCTTGAACGCTTGGTAGCTCTCACTTGTAAAACCATCTAGGCCAGGTATTTTCTTAGTGGGGGCCCTTGTGGCGCAGTGGTTAAGAGCTCAGCTGCTAAACAAAAGGTCGGCAGTTCAAATCCTCCAGCTACTCCTCAGAAACTCCATGGGGCAGTTCTACTCCGTCCTGTAGGGTCACTGTGAGTCAGAATCTTAGTGGGAAGATTTTAAATTACTGAATCAATTTCTTTTTAGGCATTAAGGATGCCATTCACATTACATTCTACCATTAACTTTTCCTATTTTTTTCTTGATTCAGTTTTGGTAAGTTGTTTTTCTGGAAATTGTCCATTTTGCCTAGGTTTTCAAATGTTTCGTCTAACATTATTCAGGATAATTTATCTTTAATCTCTGCGGCATCTGCATCTTTATTTTTTCCTTAATCATGTTGGAGGTTTACTTTGAGCTTATCCTGTGGGTTTTTTTCTTTTTTTAAAATTTCTTAAGCTGGATATTTGCTCACTTATTTTTGGCCATTATCCTTTTATATATAATACAATGTAAATTTTGCTCTATGTACCAGTTTAAATTGCATCTCACAAATTTTGAAGCACGCTATTTTCATTATCATTTGGTTCTAAGTTATTTTCTAATTTTAAGATTTCTTCTTCCACTCAGTTACTTAGAAATACGTTTCTAAGTTTCCAAATAAATATGTTTTGTACATTAGCTTCTTGTTATTAGTTTGTAACTTAACTGCACTATTCTGAGGAGATGAAATTTATATGATACAGATTATCTGAAACATGTTGACAGTTGCTTTACTGGTTTAGCAAGTGGTCAAATTTTTGTGAATGTTTCACGCATGCTTAAAAAGAACATGAATAGGCCAGCTGCCATGTTCAGGTTCCTGTTTGTCCATTACATTAGTGGCTTTCACACTTTTTAATTGTGACCCATATAGAAAATACATTTTTCACTGTAACGCTAAACCCACATACACAACTGTGTAACAAAAATTTCATGAAACACTTCTTGTCCTTACCACATGTGGTTTGCCCTGTTATGTGTTATGTACAAACACACACACAGGTGTGTGGTCTTACCTCTGCTAAATCCCTAGGAGCACCACTAATCTGAAAGCACTTTATTGGAATGGGGTTTCTTAGACTGTGCAAGTGGTATAAATTGAATTCCAAACCAATATGCAAGCAGGCTTATGAATTTAGATTCTTAGGGAAGATTTTTTTTCTCTACCCTAAGCAACATGAGAAACAGCCAGGTTTCCTTGCAGCCTCTCTGGCCAGCAGACTGCCTGGCACTGGAGAAACAGCAATGAACAAAAAAGACAAAAAAAATACTTGTTCTCATGGAGCCAGACCGTGCAAGGAGGGAGTGAAAGGAGATGAGGTTGGAGAGGGGCTGGGTACAGACAACACAGGGCCTTTTGGCCATGGTGGGGACTAAGGATTGGGTCCTAGGTGTGATGGGAAGTCATTGGAGAGTTTTAAGCAGATGAATGACACAATATGATTTATATTTTAAAAGAATACTCTAGCGCTGTGTGGAAAAATCAGTGTGAAGGATCAAGAATAGAAGAAAGATAAACACTTGATGGGCTAGTACTCTACTGAGAGATATTGGTAGCATCCTATACTAAGGTTGTTGCAGTAGAGATTTTAAGAGTGATTAAGGATATATCTGAAAGTAGGGTTTCTGATAGTTTGGGTGTGCCTGAAAACCTGGGTGAATGGGGTACCATTTCCTGAGATGAAGTAGGCTGGAGGAGCATGTTTTGGGGGGTGAGGGGGAGCAAGCGTTCTACTTTGGATATGTTAAGTTTCAGACATCATTAGACACTCAAGCAGAAATGTTAAATGGGCAGTTACATATATAAATTTGGACCTCAAGAGAGAACATAAGGTTGGAAATATAAATTTGAAAATCATCAGTATATAGATGATCTAAAAGCCAACAACTAGATGATATCATCTATATCTGTGCTGTCCAATATGGCAGCTGCTAGCTACATGCTTTTTAACATTTTAAATTTAAATTAATTAGAACGGAATAATATTAAAAATTCAATTCCTCTTTCACACTAGCCACATTTTAAGTACTCAACAGCCACGTGTGGGTAGTGGCTATTGTATTAGACAGAATAACTATAAAATATTCCTATCACCACAGCAAGTTCTATTGGGCAGCTCCAATTTATATAGAAGAAGGAAAAAAACAGAATAAAATCAGAAAGGAGGAATGGATGGATGAAAAACAGGTAGGGAGGTAAAGAGGGAGGCGGAAAATCCAGGGACTAAAACCTGGGTGCTACAAATTTAGAGGATGAAAAGAGGAAGAGGAGACAGTAAAGAGGACTGAGAGTGGCCAGTGAGGTGGAGGCAAACCAGGAAAGTAGGGTATCCTGGAGGTCAAATGAAGGAAGTATTTTGAAGAGGTAATACAGCACATACTGATGAGAAATCAAGATGACATCTAAAAACTAACCAATGTGTTTGGTAAAATGGAGGTCATTGGTAAACTCGAAAAGTGGTTTCAGTGTCATTATGGGCCCAAAGTCTGAGTGGAGCGGGTTGAGAAGAGAATGGGAGGAGAGGAAGTAAAGACAATGAGCTATGATTTTTTTTTCAAGTTTTGTTATAAAGGGGACCAGAGAAATGGGTCTATAGCTAGAGGGGTCCATGAGGACAAGTGACAGTTCTGTAAAAGATAGAAGCTCTAACAGTATAACATACCTGAAAATTAAGCAAAGGAAAACCTTATATCCTATTATTCAGTTACAAAGCACAGAGTCACAGTTTATTATACAGCTCACATTTCAGAATTTTTCACTATATGTTCTTACAAAGTCTTAATCAGATTCCTAGCCTCTAATTTCTTTTCTTTTTTTTTTTTCATATGGGTATCGAGAAAAAAGTTGGAAAGATAAAAGCTATATTTTTCAGTGACTTTCAAGTTCAAAATGTTTGTGTCAGTAATTTTTTTCAGACTGTGAAAATCTTAAACTTAGGGATTAGATCTTGAAAATGGATCTCCTACAAAGTCACATATAGATGGAATGAAAAAAATGTGGTTCTAATTGTGTCCCTTTTTATTTAATGAATCAAAAGTAGACTTTTTTGCTTAAAAACAGACATTCTAGCATGCTTTTCCCTGTAGTAATGTCAAACCAAGTCAGCACTTAAAGAAAGATTCCTAGGTTTTCTGAATAAAAAGAAGATAAAACAATCCTAAGGGATTTCACCTTAGGAAAAAACGGAAATGGGAAAAAAAAAGAGCTAAACAAAAACCAAATATAATACTGTATTCTATACTGATAAATTAACAGGACTATATAACACAAAAAAGGTATAAAAGTTGAAATTCCTGTGTTATATATTCTCTCTGGGTATGGTTAAACATGTGTGATAAATAATTTAAATTCAAATCTTGAGGATAAAGAAATTCAGTTTTAGAAGATCTACTACTTACCATGCAAACTGTTATCAATTTCAATATTTTCAGACATTATGGAATTATTTGTGCTGTAGCTCAGACCAAGGACCATTTGAAGATCGGAAAGATTCAGGCGTGCTGTTAGTTCACCACTTCTATCCCCAACCTACAACCACGAGCATTTATATTTTAAACAAAGACAAAGAATGGTGAAGATTAGTTGAAAGTGTTGTGAACCTGAGATTGGAAGAAAATATAGATAAACGAAAGTAGTTATGTTAGAGCTATGGGACTATGAAACAGCTTTATCATTAATAGTTTTTTTTTTAAAGAATACAGAAAGAAAAGGAAAGGGGGGTTAACGGTGATGGAAAAATCATGTTGATTAAAGAGGTAGGGTTGGACACTGATTATGGTAATTGCTGTCAATAAGTTGTACACCTGTAACATCCTGAATTTGCAAGAGTTTTGTGATAGATATAATTACAATAACAACAGCAACAAAAAGAAGAGTAGCTGCTTAGGCTGCTCATGTACAACCAAACACTTTACAAAATTTAGCTTCTTGGTTTGGAGGGTTAGGGTCATGCTCTCACAGGACACCTCAGCTAACTGGCCTGCTAACACATTTAGTGCTTCTGTTCTGCCTCTTAGTTCGCTGCGTAATGCCTGGGGTCTTAAAAGCTTGCAAGCAACCATCCAAGACACAACTGGTCTCTGTTCACCTGGAACAACAGAGAGGAAGAAGGAGAGTCAGGAACAGGAGGAGGATATGGAATATGTGGCTAATTGCCTCCATGAACAACTGACTCTCTTGCCATGAGACTAGGTGACCTGGATGGTGACTGGCTACCACTAGTGGACATTTTGATCAAAGATTCCTTACCAAAAGGGAGAAAGAATCCTGATCAAAAGGGGGAAAATGCAGAACAGAATTTCAAATTCTCAGAGACTCCAAAATTTCTGGAGCCATGGAGGGTGGATTAACACCTGAAACTAGGGCTCTGAAATAATTTAAACCTTAAATCAAAAATATCCCCTGAAGTCAACTTAAAACCAAACAACAGTTTAACTTAACTAGTAAAAAAGGTCTGCCTTGAGCATTATGCTCTTTTAAGAACTGTCTATATGGGAGCAAATTGACGACAGCAACTCAAAAGATTAGATAGGAACCTTAGGGGGGCAGTGAGTTTATGTTAACGAGGGAGGAACAACTCAGAAAAGGAGGGTCAGAATGGCTGCACAACTCAAAGAATATAATCAATGTTACTAAATTGTACTTGTAAAAACTTGAACTGGTTATGTTTTGCTGTGTATATTCTCAACAACAACAAACTAAATAAAATTTAGGGAAAAAAAGGAAGTTTTTAAAATATAGCAGTATAACAGCTAATTATGTTCTATGAATTCTTTTTAGTTCTCTAAATATTGGATTGCTCTTATTCTCTAGGATTATACTAAATGATAATCTAGGTTATCCCATGACACATTAACTTGACATCACTCAAATGAAACTTCCTTAGAATATTTTATTTCCATACAATACTAATACTAGTAGTTAATATTTATTATGCCAGTGCCAGACATTACGCTAGGCACTTTTATATACATTATTTTATGTGTTACCCCTAATTCTTAAAACAGTTTGCAATTATTATTCTCATTTTACAGATATAAAAACGAGTCTCAGAAAAGGTTTCCAAGCTTAAACAGCAAGTGGCGGAACAGGAACTCCTGGACCCTAAAAACCATGTTTTTTCTTCTATGCCATGAGACTTCTCCATGTAGGGTTGGGAGCAGAGTGGAAGCATATTTTAGTAACATCCTTCTATTACCCCGTGCATAGCCTTATCTTCCTGTCTTCCTACATCAAGGCCAATGCAAACATATCTCTCACTTATATCTGAAAATGCTTTGTACAGTTCTTAAGTCAAGAGAATAACAGATAATCAAATTTATTCAGCCATAGAGGAGCAATCTGGAGAATATATCATAGAGTTCTCTCCCCACTAATTTGTAAGTCACCATAACACAGACAGTTTAGTTTCATACCTCTCTTGAAATTTCCAAGTGCTTTTCAGCAAAGTGCATTGCTTGATCATGGTTTCCTAGTGCTGTGTATGCATTTCCTAAGCTCCAGCAGGCTCGTCCTTCACCAATTCTGCAACATAATTCACAGCTAACATGAAGTTATCTGAAAAGAGGTCTATGTGTAAAATAAAAACTATTTAGCAGTAATTAAAGATATAAACAATGCTTTGGATTATTTAGTCTTTCATATAAAGAATATACCATCAAGATATTAGAGACCTATTAGAATACCCAGATAATATTAAACTCAGAATCAAATATTAAAATATAGAAAACATTCCTTTAAAAAATGTAAAGCATTATAAAATCTCAGGGATAGATTTACCCCATTTTCTTTCTATGACATCCCTACCACGTAATCATCCAGCCTATGTTTGGACACCACCAAGGAGAGAGAACTCACTACCTCTTGAGGTAGCATACTTTATTTTTAAAAATTATATCAAAAATTTCTTTCTTATACTGAGGTAGAAATCTGTCTCCCTAAAGCAAACAGCACGGGACTAATGGTCTACAGAGAAATGCTGTTTTTTCATACAGTTAAAAAGAGAATTAGTCACCAACATTCATAAACCAGGAGATTTCACGTAAAACTCAGGACTTCTAGTTTCTCTTAAAAAAAAAAAAAAAAAATGGAAAGATGGAGCCATACTAAGCCCTAGTTCCTGCCTGGCAGCAATTAGCTGGAGTTGAGTAACAGCCGCCCCTTACAGTGGGCATTATGTCTAAGTTCACCACAATTCCCAGCCTGACCAGTCAGGAAGAACCTTGAAGGTAGTTTGAGTTTGTGACCTTTTCACTAGTCTTGGTTCAACAGCATAAGAAGTCAGTCTAATCCTCTATCACAAGCTAGCCCTACAAACAATAATATATGAAGGACATTATTGAAATGGAGGACACTTCTTTAAAAGGAATTAAAAAAAAAAAAAGGAAAAAGATGCTAAATGAAAAACAAAGGAAAAAATCTAGAGATTCAATCATGCATCTATATTTTACCAAAACTATACTAAAAAGGTTTATAACTTACCTATCGTTTAATTCCTGAGCAATTGCTAAGTGCCTCAGATGATAATCAATGGCCTTTTCATAGTCTTGAAGTAAAGTATACGTGTTTCCGAGACTGTAACAAGATTGTGCTTCTACAGCTCTGTCTTTAAGCTGTCGAGCCAAAAGAAGTGTCTTCCTGAAGAAAGAAATTCTTACATAACTATTATTTTTATTTTAAGCTATAATAACCATAAAATAAAACTCTCATTTTTCCCTCTCTGCTTTTTTCTGCTGCTTTTAAAGTAAAAGTGATTTAGAGCCTAATATCCTATACTTTCTGACAAAATGAAAAGACATTTTTGGAACACAAAAAGACAAATTCGGACTTTTAGAATAAATGTGAGAGCCCTAACAATTCACTGGAGAAAAGGAGTATTAAAACATGAGATCCAGTGCTGCTAAAGGTTAATAAAGTAATTTTGACATTTAAAAAATTTCCCCCATTGTATTAGTGATTACTTAAATTAAGAGGCATTTGTCCATGTAACTTCTCTTTTCAATCATACTGTTACCCTTACATTTTGTCAAAAATTTAAATACTTAACAGTTAATATTCTTATGTAGGCCACTGGCCACACATTCACGAAAAATAGTGCACACCGCATTTAAACATTAACTAAATTCCACCTAAGACATGGTATTGTCAATGAGTCGCTAGTATACCAGTTAAGAGCATGGACCCTGGAGCTAGTCTGGGCTCAAATCCCAACTTTGCCAATTATCAGCTGTGCCAACTGGGGCAAGTCACTCAAGCTCCCTGTGCATCAGTTTCCTCATCTGTACATGGGGAATACACCTCACAAGGTTTTTTAAGGATTAAATGAATTAGTATATGTGAAGTGCTTAGAAGGGTATCTTGCTCAGAATAAACGTCCTATAAATATTAACACTGTTGTTGTTGCCAGTGCTTAAACCTACAGATGCTTTTGGAGTCAATACATTCAAATGGTTCTTTCCCATAATTTCTGCCAAATAATATAAATACTTCATACCACATGATAGTGTGATAGATTTTTTAAAGTAAACTTAAAATTACATATTTAATGATGATATTTTCAAAATAGTCACCTTGGGAGCCAACAAACTTATTCTAATGCTGCCTGTCCTCCAAACATTTCGGGAAGACTTTTGGAATTGTTTTCACATTCTGTGGCACGATCCTTTCTAGGACATTATTCTTTGAAGGTATAGTTGATTTGTAAATGGTCAGAAGTCTTTCTGGAATCAAATTTAATTACTAAAGTAGGTTTATCATGCCACTGTTCGTACCCTGAGGATATGAATCTATGATAAATGAGATAATCTTCTTGTAAAAATCTGAAAACAATTCCAAAAGAGAGTTTCAAAATTATTTCTAACCAGTATTTTTGGAGTATGTGTAAAGCTGAATTCTAGTCTGTATGTTGGGGGGAGAAAGTAAAGTTTCATTACTTGTACTAGTGCTTCTTCAGTCAAATAGCCACCACTCACTTTACAACAGAACTTTTCAATATTTAATATATGCATACCACTTTTCTATGTCCTTTGAATTTAAATTTTAAGAAACTTTTATATTTAAAATAAAAATATATACTCTTTCCATAGTGATGTATTTTATTTGGGAGAATATTTCACATGTAACTAAGCAACCAATGAATATTAACCACCAGTCAATGTTTAAAGCAGGATGGATGCCATTCTATTTTTAGACAGACCTAAAAATTTTTTCTTTGTTTTTTAGATGGCAAATTACCTAGAACCCTCTCACATTGAACTCTTTAAAAATAAAATATAAATTGCTGTGTCTTTGATCCAGTCAACCCAGCTTCTGCCTGAGGTCTGTATGAACCTCTACCCCCACTAACTAGGAAACATTCCAAACAATCTGGAAAGCACAGACTAGGCAACTTGAAGTCATCTAAACTTTGCTATCATCTACATTTCAATCCTACTGATAGTCTGGAAAGGCTCTGCTATAGAAGAGGCAGGAACTGCCACCTCCTCAGGTGAGTGAATGAGGCCTCTTCTCACAGTGAGAGTCAAAGGTGGGCAGAGAGAGGGTGGGAGGATGGCTGCTCCAGAGAGCGCAATGGGGGTGATTCAATGATCACTGGTGGAAACTAGGGCATATTTTTTGTTATTGGGCTTTCTTTTGGCCTCTCTTTCAATCTATAACTGAGTGAAAAAAGCATATACAGATACACACCACATACATCAAACAGGTTTAAAAGACTAAAAGTTTAGGATTTCATTTAAAAACAATTGGTTTTAAAGATAAAAACTAATGAAATTGTAAAGGGGTCTATACTGCTACTAAAGGAGCCCTGGTGGTGCAGCGGTTAAGTGCTTGGCTGCTAACTGAAAGGTCTGTAGTTTGAGCCAACTCAGCTGCTCTGTGGGAGAAAAGACCTGGTGATCTGCTCCCATAAAGACTGCAGCCTAGGAAACTCTATAGGGCAGTTCTACTCCATATTACAGTGTTGCTGTGAGTCGTAATTAACTTGATAGCACACAACAACATACTGCTACTAACTCTTAGGTACAATAATATTTATTGAACATTGTGTGCTAAATAAATGCTTAATATATTTTTTAGTCCTCACAACAACTTCAAAACCAAGGTATTAATAATTTATGTAAGAGATGACAAACTGAGGCTTAGGAGCCCACGGTCATGCTGCTGGTGTACTGCAAACCAGGTTTTAAACCCAAAGCCTATGATTTACTAGAACTGTATAACTACACATTTTATTGATCTACAGAAATATTAGACTAACTTGTAATATTCAGAGGCAGTTTCAAATTCACCAAGAAATATATATGCGTTTCCAAGGTTGCTATATGCTCTTCTTTCAGCCGCTTTATCTCCAAATTCTTTCGCAATAAGGAGACGCTGAAACAGAAAATGCTAATTAGATGTAGGCTATACAAAAAAACAAATTGAAGAATAATCTAATCACCGTTCAAAACTTTGACGGAGAAAATGACCTGGCTCCAAGGCCTTCCATCGTACCTGCTCATGAGCTATAACTGCATCCCTGAAGTTGCCAAGGAGGTAATGCGTGTTTCCAAGATTTCCAAAGGCGCGTCCTTGGGCTGCTCGGTCACCCAAAGCAGTCACTAAGGACAGGTTTTCTCTAAGTGACGACAAAAAGTGGTGAAATAGTAAGTTTGGGAAAAAAATGTTATTTGATTTACAAATGTAATTCTTTTTATCAGAAAAAAAATTAAAAAAAAAATAAGCTTACAGCTATAGTGTGCCGTATTTTAAAGATACACATATGATGGAGGGCGTTTATAGGAAATAGCTGGGGACACTTTATCAAACTGCGCAGGTAGGTTTGTGCCCAGAGTGAAGGACAGATTTAATCTGAGAACCCCTGTAGCTCAGAAATTCTACAATACTCTAAATTTACTTCAAATAACTTACACTAAAAAAAATTAACCATTGTTATTTCTTGTTTTTGCCACTGAGTGGCACTGGTCTGCAGGTGAAAGGACAGTTTTCACAGGAGGGGATAATACTAAGGTAACATGGTAATACTTTAGCAACTGACCTAACAGGTTTTCATTTGCTAGCCCACACTTGCCAAAGTGAGAAAGTTACTACTGGATAAAGAAGGTATAGAAGACCCACAGCTCGGCTGGGCCCACAGGACCCCATCAGTGCTACTCACTCATAATAATCCACAGCCGCCTGCAGGGCGTCTCTCACTTCTTCGGGAAATTCTCCGGTGTCCTGAGGACCAGGGTAGCCAAAACTTTTCCCTTTGGCATGATATACGTTGCCAAGATTGTAAAGTGCTCTTGCTTCTCCCACCTAGATGGATATCAGCAGAGTTTACGTTTGCTAATCAGAGGCCTGGGTTTTTTTAATCAGAGGCCAGGTATTAGAACGCTTATCACACACTTTAGTAATACCCTTGATATTATGGTCAAGGGAAAGAAACGTTTTCCATGTAGAACTAAACAAATGATTACAGGGAGTCCCCGGATTACAAACGACTTCATTCCTAAATCTGTCTTTAGGTCAATTTTGTATGCAAATTGGAACAGTTAGGTATAGTTCATATCTAATGTCAGTTAGTCAAACGTTCGTCTTAGTATATAGTATAAAAAACTTTCTATGCATAAAAAAATTAAAGAAACACTTCCAGATAACACTAAAGCATCTTTCACATAATAACACAGTAATAACATAATAATGCTTTGATGCCTCGCGAAGTAGCACCTATTTGTTATCACCAACCATTGAATATATCTCAAATTTTTAATATAACAGGTTTTATGGGGTAACTACGGGTTGTACGTAAGTCGAAGCATAACCCAGGGACTGCCTGTACTTATAAAAGAAGGATCTCTCAGTATTTCCTTTTCATCTCTATTAAAAAAAATTTTTTTATTACGGTTTCTTTTCCTTCTATTTATCTATGAAAATTTTATTTTTTGTCATTAACTTTCAGATAAACTACATAATAATTATATAGTATTAAAACACAAAACAATTTCAATGAAAACATTTGGCCTACCATCTTGTGTTTCTGTATTACCTTGTCATTGAGCTCTCTGGAAATATCTAGGTGCCGCTGACAACAAACAACTGCCTCATCAAAATTCCCAAGAACTTTTAAGGTATTTCCCAAATTACCACTAGCTTTGGCTTCCCCCAGCTGGTCTCCAATAGTCCTGGGAAAAGAAAAAAAAAATGGCATTAAAATATGAAGCAAACAGAGTACAGTTAGTTTTCCTAGAAGATAACTGATACACTTTTAGGATAAGTGAGAACCATTAGCCTTGAAACCTACTTTAAACAAAAATGAAAAACCTACATTTCTGTATTTAATTAATTTTCAGTCATTTAGTTAAACTCTAGGGTCATTTCATCACCATTCATTTAACTAAACTCTGCGTTCAGTCTAAAGATTAGTTCCAAAAAGTGATACCACTGAACTAGAACTCATTAAATTCAGCTAGTTTTTGTAATTGAATGAAAACATTTTAACACAGTTAATTTAGGGAGGAAGAATATTAAAAAGCTTAAATTAATTACCTTGCAAGAGTTAAATCATGATGATGGTATTCTAATGCTTTGGCATAATCATGCAAATAGAAATAAGCATTGCCCAGCTGGCTGTAAATAGCACTAAGTGTTTTTAGGTCTTCAGTTCCAACTTGAACTGCAGCTTCAAAGAACGACACGCCGGCACGGCAGTCCCCTGATTTACAAAGACGCTCCCCTTCCAAGGCCAGTTCTAGACAAGAAGCTTCCATTCTACAAAATTACACAGAACAGACATTTACAATACAAATTACAGTTGCACCACAATATTTTTTAACTTACGGTAATAAAATTTAACTGTGATCTATGTATGTGGCTACACTTGCTCAGAACCGTTGCCTCTATAACTGCATTATTGAGAACAAAACAGCAAAAGCTAATCTGCCTATTCAAATTTTCTGAGCCGTAAAGGTCTGTTATATAGGCTTGCTAAATAACTTTTTTTTTTGGGGGGCTATTTCAACTGGCCCGCCCAGAGCAACCCAGAGCAACCCACTACCAGTGAGAGATTCTAAAGCAGTGTTTCCTAAGTTGTTTTGAGTTGTGGCAAATCTATAGGTTTCCTGAGAGTGTGGGGAGAAAAAGGGGTGCCTGGGAAGGTGAGGTCTTCTCTATCTAGGTCTTCTATTTACCTGTCCATCAACCTCTCCCACCATCTCTCTCTCTCTCTCACACACACATTTACACACACGTACACATGCCCTCCTTTTCTACTAGACACCCACCTCTACATGAGAAAAATAAAAGAGCAAAATATCTTCATCTACAAGGCACATTTTTACAAGAGAACTAAGTGATAAGAAACTAAGTTACAAAGCGATGATTTAATGATTTTCAGAAATTCTAATTCTTAAAGTCTGCCCTTGAATTGAAAAAGTCGGAATTAAGTAACTGTGAATACATCTGTGGGGGGAGGGGGGGGACACGTGACACATCAGGTTCTAATACTCGGCTTGAGGAGAGGCCCATCACTGAAGATGCCATTGTGCTTCTCAAACATTTCATGCCTAATAAACCAAACCAAAACCAAACTCAGTGCCGTCGAGTCAATTCCGACTCATACCGACCCTATAGGACAGAATAGAACTGCCCCATAGAGTTTTCAAGGAGCGCCTGGAGGATTTGAACTGCCGACCCTTGGGTTAGCAGCTGTAGCACTTAACCACTACGCCACCAGGGTTTCCTATCTGCCTAATACGCTTCTATAATTTGGCAAATTGCCTCTAACTTGGCATCTAAAATAATCTAGCTTCATCCAAAGCAGTAACTAGGTGAAGCTGAGTTTGACGTAATACTTGTATTTGTGTTCTAATACACATTAAAACAAATACATAACTAATAAAATAAAATGTGAGTAAAATCACCTTAGGTACCTTCAGTGGTAAACATTATCACCCTTTGAAAAACTCTGATTTAGCTCATCAAGCATTTTAATTTCTGGAGTACCACTAAATTACTTCTTACTTTAGGGTCACTTGCAAGTCAGAATCGACTTGATGGGAACTGGGTTTGTTTTGGTTATAGGGTCGCTGTGAATTGGAATTGACTTGGCAGTTTTTTTCTTTTTTTAATTTATTTATTTATTGTGCTTTAAGTGAAAGTTTACAAATCAAGTCAGTCTCTTATACCACAAGTTATACAAACACTGCTATGTACTCCTAGGGGCTCTCCTCCTTGTGAGACAGCACACTCCTCCTCTCCACCCTGTATTCCCCATGTCCATTCCACCAGCTCCTGTCCCCCTCCTCCTTCTCATCTCGCCTCCAGACAAGAGTTACCCACATAGTCTCATGTGTCTACTTGAGCCAAGAAGCTCACTCCTCACCAGTAGCATTATCTCTCTTATAGTCTAGTCCAATCCCTGTCTGGAGAGTTGGCTTCGGGAATGGTTCCAATCTTGGGCTAACAAAGGGTCTGGGGACCACAACCCCCAGGGTCCCTCCAGTCTCGTCAGACCATTAAGCCTGGTCTTTTCAAGAGAATTTGAGACCTGCATCCCACTGTTCTCCTGCTCCATCAGGGATTCTCTGTCGTGTTCCCTGTCAGGGCAGAGATTGGTGGTAGCCAGGTACCATCTAGTTCTTCAGGTCTCAGGCTGATGGAGTCTCTGGTTTATGTGGCCCTTTCTGTCTCTTGGGCTCATCTTTACCATATGTCTTTGGTGTTCTTCATTCTCCTTTGTTCCAGGTGGATTGAGACCAACTGATGCATCTTAGATGGCCACTTGCCAGCATTTAAGACCCCAGATGCCACTCTCCAAAGTGGGATGCAGAACGTTTTCTTCATATATTTATGGCAATTGACCTAGATGTCCCCTGAAACCATGGTCCCCAGACCCCTGTCCTTGCTACTCTGGTCTTCGAAGAGTTTGGTTGTATTCAGGAAAGTCTTTGTTTTTGGTTTAGTCCAGTTTTGCTGACTTCCCCTGTATTGTGTATCATCCTTCCTGTCACCTAAAATAATTCTAGTCTACTATTTAGTTTGCAGTGGGTAGTGGTGGTGGATTTAGTTAGTGAATACCCCTCTCCCTCCCTCTCCACCCTCGTAACCATCAAAGAACACTTTCTGTGTTTAAACTTTTCCTAGAGTTCTTATAATAATGGTCTTATGTAATATTTGTCCTTTTACAACTAATTTCATTCAGCATAATGCCTTCCAGATTCCTCTATGTTATGAGATGTTTCAGAGATTGTCCTTTTGCAACTAATTTCACTCAGCATAATGCCCTCCAGATTCCTCTATGTTATGAGATGTTTCAGAGATTCATAGTTATTCTTAATGCAACGGGTTTTTTTTAGTTATATTTGAGCAACTCTAACAGAGTATTCACCCTCCCACTACCATCAAGTCGGATTCGACTCATAAAAAACCACCAAATGCATTGCATCCAGTCAATTCTGACTCACAGCGACCCTACAGAACAGGTAGAACTGCCCCATAGGGTTTCCAAGGCTGTAAATCTTTACGGAAGCAGACTTCCACATCTTTCTTCTGCGGAGTCGCTTGTGCGTTTGAACCGCCAACCTTTGGGTTAGCAGCTGAGTACTTTGACCACTGTGCCACCAGGGCTCCTTATAACTAATTCATAGCGACCCTGCAGGACTGAGTAGAATTGTCCCATAGGGTTTACTTGGCTATAGAGCCAAGTCTTTATGGAAGCGGATCACCAAGTCTTTTATCTTGAGGAGCCGCTGGTAGGTTTGAGCACTTTAACCACTGTGCCACCAGGGTTCCTTTCTAATAGAGCTGTGGTTCTTAACCCTGGATGCAGAGAGCAAAGCTCATGTGAAGTGCTTTTTTGAAACTCTCAATACTGCGTCCTACTCTCTGGGGGTGAATCTGGCCATCAATATTTTCTTAAAACCCCTAGGTAATTCTAGGATACATGCCAGGTTAAGAATCATTGTTTTAAAAGGAAATGTGAATTAAACTACCACTCACCCTAAATTTGTTCAAATATGATTATACTTTTGTGTATCTAGTAGAAAGCTGACTAACATGTTTCTTCAGGTGCTCTTTCAGTCTATAAAACTTCATGGCTCCTTAGAGCCTTAAATTAAAATGGATGGGAAATGTGACAAATAATTACAATGAAGCTAAAAGAAAGGTCTGGACTAAGATGAACAAAGACAATTGCTAATTCAAAGGTTGAAAGCAGACTCCTGAGTCCGAATAAACAGATTTATGTAGCTATCTCTAATAAGCTATTTTCAAGTTTCACATTCAGGTATCTTCTTTTTATAATCAAATAATTTAAACAACGGTTACTACTTGTTCAAGGACTAGTGATTTCAGCATCATGTTATGAATCTAGGCAAATAAAGCAAGTAAACCAAGATTTAACACTTTGCTTCAAAATTAGACCATGCCAATTAGATAAAGGAAGACTTAAAGAAATAGAGAAATTCAATCAGAAAGCTCAAATTCCTATAATTGCATTGCATTATGTCATCTTACAATAAGCTTATTTTTGTCTTACACAAGTAAAAACTTCTTTTAGAACTGTATTTTGAAAATGAGAGATTTTATAAAAGAAAATAAATATTTCTGTTTAAGATTTTATCAGGTTACTGGCGTATTCTGTGTGTGAAGAGAAATGAGTCAGTAAAAGATTGATATTTCGATTCATGGAGACCCCACATGTGCAGAGTAGAACGTCTTCAAGGCTGTGACCTTTAGAAAGCAGATTGCCAGGACTGTCTTTCGAGGTGCCTCTGGGCGGGTTCAAATCACCAACCTTTTAGCTAGTAGTTGAGTGCTTAACGGTTTCTGCCACCCAGTGACATATATATAAAAAATACATATATATATATATCTCCAGCAATTTCATTGCTAGGAATTGATCCTAAGAATGTATTTACACAAGTTCAAAAAGATATATGTAAATGCATGTTCCCAGCAGGAAAAAAAAAAATCTGCAAACATCTTAAATGCCCATTAATAGAATACTGGTTACAAAAATTACATGCCACTTTTTTTTTTTTTTAAGCAACAGAAGAAAACCCTGGTGGCGTAGTGGTTAAGTGCTATGGCTGCTAACCAAAGGGTCAGCAGTTTAAATCCTCCAAGAGCTCCTTGGAAACTCTATGGGGTGGTTCTACTCTGTTCTGCAGGGTTGCTGTGAGTCAGAATCGACTCGATGACAACCAGTTTTATACAACACAATAGTTGTATAGCCCTGGTGGCACAGTGGTTAAAGAGTTCAGCTGCTAACCAAAAGATTGGCAGTTTGAATCTCACCAGCTGTTCCTTGGAAACCCCATGGGGCAGTTCTGCTCTGTACTATTGGGTTGCTATGAGTCAGAACCAACTCAAGGAAGAGGTTTGGCTTTTTTTAAAAATACAACCAAATACTAATGATGGCACACGAGTTCCCTGAGGCAGACGTAGAGCAAGAGTCACACATAGGCGCACCATTGGTTCGGGACAATCGAACTGCTGACCAGAAAGTAAGGGACATGGTGAAACCGGCCATTTATATGTAAGAAATTCAGAAAGTAGAAGTTTATAACAGTGTTTGCCTATATTTATATAAAGCAGAGAGGTATCTTCAAATAAATACCTTCACCACAAATATTTTACCTTCTGGATTTAAACTTACATGACGTTATAATGAAAGCATCAACCTAAATAGTGTTGCATCCAACAAAATTTAACTATAGGCTTAACTGTGCCATACATAACATCTTTAAATTTTTGAAAAGGAGTTTTACATACTTATTGTTAGAAACAGTGGTAACAAACTGGAACCCTGCTGTCCTAAGGTCACAGAGTGCGACTGCCCTATAGGAGAAACCACCTTAGAAAAGTAATTTCAGTAACTAATGTTCTAAACAAAGTCCCAAACTCTCTAGTGATTAATTCTGAGCTATATTATGGCTCTGATATATTTTATTAGAAGACAAATCAATAACTCTGGCAAAATCCAAAATAACTCCATCAAATATATCTAATAGCAAAACTGTGAGCAGCTAATCAGGGTAGGTTAGTTTATAAATTTTTTAGAAGTTCATTAAATAGTAACAGAGAAGGTAATTTCATATCCCCTGTCTCTATGAGAGAATAGAATTACTTCATTTGTTTACCAGTTGTGGTGATACAAAGAACATACCCAGACTTAGAAGACAAACCAGGAAAATACTTCTCCTTTAAAATATATCCCATACACAAAGCCTCTCTCTTATTCTTCCTAATGGTCTATCTAGCTGTATAATCAAGGAAAGTGCTTTTCTAATAACTAAATAAACAAGGCATATTATCCTTGACTGAAATGTTTTCATTTTTACTAATAATAGATTGAACATTTTAATTATAATTTCTCATTTTCTACACAAACATTTCATTTTAATTTTTATCTTTTTTTCTTATTTTTTAATTTAATTTTTCTTCTACAATATATTTTGACCTTTACTATCTTTCTTACTATCTTAAACTTGGTTTCTTGTGTTATAGTACATCAGTGAAAGCAACCTTGATGCTACACCATTTAGAATGATTTAAAAATACCCATTATGTCCAAATCAGACTCGCTCTCAAGGGGCTTACATACTATGTAGAAATAAATGAAGTGATTCAGGACTTAAAATAAGAGACAGCTCTCCATCTTCTGTGGGCAAGGCATCTGGTTTTCTAACCCGAGCTCCACGTTCTCCTTGGGCATGGACCTTTTTCTACCACCAGTCCTAGCCCCGGTAAACAATTTCGTCCGCTCAGTTTACCACATGGATCTCATTCTTCTAATTTATTTTATAAAAGGAAAAGTAGCACAAAGTTATCTTCGTTTAAAATTTGTATGGTAACTTAGTTTTAAAAGTGATTTTAACATATACAGTAAAACCTGTGAGAACTGGAACTCGCCTTGTTTTTCTGCATCTTGCTAGTTTTCTGCCTTCGACAGGGTGCAGCCTTACTACTTTTCTACTACTTGCTTTAGTGGAAAATATTTGAGTTTTCCATATCTGACTGGTTTCCTCCTTACGTAGGTTCTGGCTTTCACAGATTTTACTATATTAAATCAAATTTCATTCTCAAAATAACTCTCTGAAATAGGTATTATTACGGAACAAGAAATTGATGTTCAGACAGGTTAAGTGACCTGCTTAAGGTCACACAATGGCAGAGCTAAGAAGTGAAATTCTGTCTTTGTTTTCCAAATCCAGTATTCTTTTCACCACTCCACATTACTTCAAACTATTTTTCAGACAAGAACATCAATCTAGCAAAATTTAAGAACTTAATACCAAAACTGTATTCCTTTAAAATTTATGTGTAATAGTCTAATTTTTATAACATACAAAGTATTTAAATGTTTATTAGAAAGATTTAGAAACTAACTCCATGTTATGATCAGTCTCCATTTTTCTCTACCTTCCCAAATATTTCATAAAGCTTCCTGAAATCCCTGAAAAGGTTCATTAGTGTCCAAAGAAAATATTCCATTTCAAAATTATAAAGTCATTGTGGCAAAGAAACTCTTCCAGGGATAAATGAGAACCTCCATAATGGAAGAACCAGATGTTTAAAACATAACATGCTAAGTAGTATTCACCAGAGTAGAAGAGTAACTTCTATCAGGCATGACTCCCAACATTAAGGGTACAAACCATTTCCCTCATTTATCAGCACAGCAATCCCATCAATACACAGAATTCTGACCTTAGAGCACTGACTGATGAAACCAGGGATGTGTATGGTATATTTTACTACAGACAGCTACAGAATTTTAAAGTTTCCCATGGTGAAGGCCTAAACCAATATATCACCACGCTTGACCTGTGTCATGGAAAAAGTACAAATCTAAGATCTTTCAACAGGCAGAGGTACAATCGTTCCTCCCTATCTACTGCTCTTACTGTGTTAGGTAGCATACCACTCTTCAAAACGTTCAGCAAGACATATAAACAACTCATTAGGTTCATTTGATGGTTATGTCGGAGTCCAGTGAAGTTCAGTGGACATTCTATCAAATGTGGACTATGTCCCAAAAACCAAGCTAGGCATCATGGCTACCCTAAAGCAGTTAATGGTCAAAGAAGAGAAAGGCAAAGGAGGAGGAAACAGCCATATAAACAGATACTTTGAATTTTAATACAGTAAGTGCTAAGAAAGATATATGCAAGGATGCTATGTGCATACAGGGAGGGTACATAGCCAAACTATGAAGTTTAGAAATGGTTATCAGGAGGAGACCATCTCTGAGCTGAAATTAAATGTTGAGTAGAATTAGCTAAGCCAAGAAAGTGGGAAGGGCATTCAAGGCAGTGGGTATAGCATAGCAAAGGCACTACGACATGAAACGGCACGACACATGCAGGGAACAAGAGCTCAAATTACAAGAAAATGACTGGTATGAAGTAAGGCTGAAGGAAAAGGTAGAGACCAAATAATGAAAGATCTTCTGCGCTATGTTAAGCTTAGCTCTGCCACCATAAACAGAAAGGCTATATGGCTAGCTCTGAGTTTCAGACTGAGCCTAATAGTAACAAATTTAAAAGAAGGATTTTATGAGGCTAAGAATGGAGAATGGGGGTACTAAAGGAGCTCCTGAAATAGTCTGCAGGGAATGTGATCCTTCCCTGAACTACAGTAGCAGTAGGAGGATACAGATGAAAAGATGGCCTGAGAAACACTTAGGAAAAACTGGCAGGACTTCATGAGGGCGAGGGTATTTCATATATTAAAAGTTCACTTTAATTATGTTGAATGTCTTCATTTTCTTTTATTTGAAACTTAAAAATTTTAATAGAAATGCCTTCATCTTACCTTGGAGCCCTGGTGGTACAGTGGTTAGGAGCTGTAACTGCTAACCAAAAGGTCAGCAGTTTGAATCCACCAGAGGCTCCTTGGAAACCCTGCGGGCAGCTCTACTCTGCTCTACAGGGTCTCTATAAGTCGGAACTGACTTGATGGCGCACAACAACGATATCTCACCTGCATAAACTTCCTTGGTACTGTGCCCTAATGTGACAAATCTCCTCACTATTTCCTAAGCATGTGTTCAGATGTCTAAGATTTAGTAGTAAATACCTTCACTCATTACAGATTTTGAATTCTATTCACTGTTATAAAGTTCTGTTATTTAACAATTAACTTGTAACACTTTTGATAATATATTAGTATCTAATCATCTCACACATAATGTCTTCCATTCCAATATTTATGCTTGTGTTTATTTTATGGTTTAGAGTACAGACCAGAACTTCTAGAACAAGTGTTAAATAATGGTGATGCAGGTATCTGTGCTTTGTTCATAATTGCATCAGAAATGCCATTAATATTTTATCACTGAACATTAAAGTGGCTATGGGCTTATCATGTGTAGAAAGTATCTGCCCTTTCCAACTTTAATACCCATTCTTTAAAAAGCTCATTTATAAACGATTAACATTTAAAAATTAAAACACGAAAGTTAGGTCATTCAGCTGACACATTTAAAAAAATCCATCTGTGCTTCTTAGCTTGAGTAGACACATGAGACTACGTGGACAGCTCCTGTCTGGAGGCCAGATGAGAAGGCAGAGGGGGACAGGAGCTGGCTGAACGAACACGGGAAATATAGGGCGGAGAGGAGGAGTGTCCTGTCACATTGCAGGGAGAGCAACTAGGGTCACGTAACAGTATGTGTAAGTTTTTGTATGAGAAACTGACTTGAATTGTAAACTTTCACTTAGAGCACCACAACAACAAAAAGAATCAACAAGAAAAATCCACCTTTTATCCTCAAAGATTTTGAAATAATATTCCATTTTTATATTTACATCATATAAACAGTTACAAAATATAAAGGAACATTTCATAAAAATTCTTCCAGAGAATATTAATAAATAAATCATAATATATAATTGGTCTCTACCACCATTATCCTATAGAAAGAGTACAAAATGTTATAATAACCACAACAAAAAGGACATATTATTAACAGAAGGTACTATGGCTGAGATATTTAGAATATTTTCACATTTAAATTTGAAATGGATTAGCATTAAATACATGTTTAAATAAGCATTAAAAATCACCTACTAAGAAAGTAAGTCTTACCTGTAACGAACATGAAAAGAATGTTCTTCCCTCATGCTTATCAAATTTTCCTCCATCGAGTCATATTATAAGCTGAGTAAAATATGAAATTATCTTATTTTGTCCCAATCCAGTTCTTTACACTGTAGAATTATTTGCAGAACATTGTCGGGTTAGTACATTAATGAGTTGGTGTTAATATATCCTAAGCTCCTGCTTCTTCTTTATTAATTATGAAAGGAGGCCAATGTCATACAGCTTAAAGGTTCAAAATGTGTCCCAAATCCTTGCATCTCTGGCCCTTTCAGCAGCACCTCAGCAACATTTCTGCAAAAGGAATACAAGATGCTTTGCTTGAAGTCCTATTTTCAAAGAATAACCTACAGTAACCCCAGTCTGTACATAATCGCATAGCTAACTCCATAGACTGCTGTCATGTCAATCGCTTGAGAGACACAGCAGAGGGCTTAACTGTCAACACAGGGCTTCTAAACAAGGATGTGAATATATGACAGGCTTGATAACGGCACTTTAATTTTTAGAATTGGTTTTTAAAAATTTTATGTAATATCTTCTATTATAAACAGAGTGATATGTATCATATGAGTATCTAAAAACAAAATTATGATACCTCAAGCTTTTAAAAAGTGCTAGAGACAAATGAAATGAAAATTCAATAATTACTTGAACAAGTTAACTCTAAATAAACTCCATAAATTTATTTCTTCAAAGAAAATATCTGTGCTGATAATTAGAGTATAGTTGTACTCATCTGTTTTGAAAAAAAGGTCTTTAAGACGTTTTTATTATACTCAGTAGGTACAAAAGAAATGTAGTAAAAATAATAATAACACAATTAACATATATATAACACCACCCAGTTTAAGATAAAGAACATTACCATTGCCTTTAAAGTCTCCTGGGTGCCCCATTCTAACCCACCATCTCCCTTTACCCTCTAAGGTAATCTCTAAGCTGAATTCTATTCATCATTCCCTTGCTCGTCTTTATAACTTTACCACAAATGTTTGTATTACCCTAAATAATATATTGTTTGGTTGTATACACTTTTGGACTTACATAAATAGAGGATGTGGAACCAGGGATATCATTGCTGAAGTCAGATGGATCCTGACTGGAAGCAAAGAATACTGGAAAGATGTTTAACTGTGTTTTATTGACTATGCGAAGGCATTTGAGTGTGTGGATCATAACAAATTACAGATAACATTGAGAAGAATGGGAATTCCAGAACACTTAATTGTGCTCATGAGGAACCTGTACATAGATCAAGAGGCAGTCGTTCGGACAGAACAAGGGGATGCTGATTGGTTTAAAGTTAGGAAAGGTGTGCGTCAGGGTTGTATCCTTTCACCATGCTTATTCAATCTGTATGCTGAGCAAATAATCCGAGAAGCTGGATATTATGAAGACAGACGAACAGAGTACCAGGATTGGAGGAAGTCTCATTAACAACCTGTGTTATGCAGATGATACAACCTTGCTTGGTGAAAGTGAAGAGGACTTGAAGCACTTACTGATGAAGATCAAAGACCACAGCCTTCAGTAGGGATTACACTTCAACATAAAACAAAAATCTCACAACTGGACCAATAAGCAATATGATTATAAACGGCGAAAAAACTGAAGTTGTCAAGGATTTCATTTTACTTGCATCCACAATCAACACCCAAGGAAGCAGCAGTCAAGAAATCAAAAGATGCATCCCACTGGAAAAAGTTGCTGCAAAAGACGTCTTTAAAGTGTTAAAAAGCAAAGATGTAACCTTGAAGACAAAGTGCGCCTGACCCAAGCCATAGAGTTTTCAATTGCTTCATATACATGTGAAAGCTGGACAATGAATAAGGAAGACTGAAGAAGAACTGATCCCTTTGAACCGTGGTCCTGGCAAATAGTACTGAATATACCATGGACCGCCTTAAGAATGAACAACCAGAACGCTCCTTAGAAGCAAGGATGGCAAGATTACGTCTCACATACTTTGGACATGTTATAAGGAGGGATCAGTTTCCAGAGAAGGACATCATGCTTGGTAGAGGGTCAGTGAAAAAGAGGAAGACCCTCAAGGAGATGGATGGACACAGTAGCTGCAACAATGGGGTCAAGCATAACGATTGTGAGGATGGCACAGAGCCTGGCAGTGTTTCATTCTGTTGTACATAGGGTCGCTATAACTTGGAACCGACTTGATGCCACCTAACAAAAACCCTGTATTTTCTTTCGTAACTTGTTTTTACTCAGCATTGTTTCTGAGATTCATCTCATGTTGTTGCATACAGCTAAAATTCATTAATTTTTAATGCTATATCATATTCCATTGTATACCAAATATATTTTTAATTCTGCTGTTGATGGGCATTTGGGTTGTTTCTATTTTTTTCTATTGTTAATGAACACTGAAATTAAGAACTCAATGTATGGTTAAACATCAGGGCTGATATAGCTAAACAGAGAATAAGTGAACTAGAAAATATCTGAAGAAAATATTCAGAGTGTACACAAACAGATAAAGAAATGGAAAATCCTAAAGAGCAGTTCAAAAAAAAGAAGGACAAAATAAAAGGATTTAACATAGGCATAATAGGAGCACCAGAAGGAAATACAGAAAAAAGAGTAAAGGCAAAATCTCCACTGATAAAGACCAATAATTTTTCAGAATTGAAGAAAAACATTAACAGACTGAAGAAGCACACTAAGTTCTTAACAAGACAAATGAACATGAACTCATAACCAGACGGATCACAGAAAAACTACAGAACATCAGATATAAACTATAATCTTTAAGGTAACTGCTTAAAGAGACAAATAAGGAAAAGACGAATGTATAACAAAGCTGATAAACTAATAGGTACAATTATAAAATCCTGGAATCCTACAAATCAGTTAGCCCAACATCTCACTACACCACTCCTAGGAAGGTCATAAGGCAGGTAATCTTAATTCTGAATAGTTCATTTAGAAAGCCGTTCCATGCACTGAGCAGTCTATTTCTACCCATTTATCCTGGTTCTTCCTTCTTGTGCATGTACAATAAAGCTCAATTCCCTTTCCACTTAACATCTTTTTAAGTACTTTAGCTACAACATAATTAACACCCCTTGCTCTGGTAAATCAGAGAGATGTTAGTAAGGAACAGAGGAGTAAGGAGCTATAAGAAGGAAAAAGGTGGAAAGGACCAGCCTTGAGAATACTGATAAAACTTCCTAGAGAAAATGAGATTTTCACATTAATAACCAGTTTGGCACACAAGAAACACAAGATATTATGCCTCTTATCCCCTCCCTTGGCCATCAAAGGAAGCAGTGTCTTGAGAAAGGATGAAAAGATAAGTAGCAGCTATTCATCCAGCAAATCTCTCTTCTCTTGTCCATTGTGCCTCTTTTTTTCTTAATAAAAATATTAAAGGAAATTAGTGTAGCTATTCATAGCAATAGCTTCAAAAGGCATCTAGGTTATACAACAGCTAAACTGTTAACTAAACTGTCTTCCTATATTCACTGTAAGACTTAGGCTCTTCTTCATAAAATGAGGCAGAAGAAGATGTAAGACAATTATGCTAGAATTTAAATATTTCAGCCATGAGAACATAATGAAATTGCCATTTCTACTGATCATTATAAACATGTTCATTTCTTCCTTATTAAAATGTAAATATGTAGTTAAATGAACAAAGGTATATAAAATGAAGTTGCAAAATACCTTACTTGATTAAGATTGCACTGAGAACAATGTTTTAAATAACTAGAACAAGCAATAAGAGAGAATGCTATTCACCATTTTACTAAGGACAATTTATAATGTGGTTTTACTATTCTCAAAAGTATATCCAAAAAAAAAGTTACTGCTGTATTACAAGCTCCATAACAATTACTATACAGTACTTATCTTAAAATTATTCACTGAACTAACAAGCAATTCTTGATTCAATGATTCATGTTACAAAAACTCTATCACCAATTTAGTTACAATGTGTTCACTCACACATGCTCCACATTGCTGCTGCTGCTGTTGTCCTTAGCTGCCTTCCAGTCACCTCCTCCCCACCCCTCATAGCTGATTTTAGAAAGTATATTGACAGCCTTTCTTCCTAGTCTTAGTCTGGAAGCTCCACTAAAGCATAGCAGTGCCCAAGCCTCTACTGACAGAGGTGCACTGGCCAGGAATTGAACCCTGGTGTCCCACATAACCCAACCCACCCAGTGAAGAATTCTACCACTGAACTATCACTGCCTCCATTACATGGAATTAGCAAACACACTTCATATTTAACACAAAGTTTATATAGTGTAACACTATAAAATCTGGAACAAATACTAAATTATGAATTTGTTAATTAGGCTAAGAAAATGTAAAGACAGAACTGGGAACTAGAATAGAAAATATAGGTTTGAAAGAATACTGAGTGGTCATCAAGTTTACCTCCTACCTCCATTAAGACTTACAACTAGTAATTTGCAAGGAACACATACCTCCCTTAATAGTATCTCCCAGGTTTTAAGCAATGCTGCAAACACTTCACAGCTAACAAAACTGCCAGCTCACAGCATCTTGTGGTCTGACCGTAGAGAAATAAAAAACAAACCAGTCACTTTTTCCATATCCCAGAAAGGGACAGAAGCTATAGAAAGACAGACCAGTATATAACTCTGATTGCCTCACGTTTAGTTACCTGATTAGAAAGTCAAATAGGCCGACTCTGTCATATGGCTAGGTGGACTTTTAGGCTCTGTCCAAGGTATGCCAACAGAGTAGACAAGAAAGGCTGTTTCTTCGTCAAAGAAATGAAGGCCCTGCTTTACTCCACTGGCAATAAAAGGTTGCAAACTAGGGAATGGGGAAAGTGAAGGATACAGAGTTACATTTATATCTTTTGTCTTTTTTTCAATTTATCTAAACCATTTGTTCCTATCTGCAACTTGAAAGTTAATCAGACAATGAAGTTTTTCTTTTTTTGAGGTTTTTTCTTTTTAAGTTTTTATTGTGGTTTAAGTGAAAGCAAAAGAAAAAAAATTTTTTTTATATACAAATCAAGTCAGTCTCTCATACAAAAATTTATACACACCTTGCTATACACTCCTAGTTGCTCTCCCCCTAATGAGACAGCACACTCCTCTCCACCTCTATGTCCATGTCCATTCAGCCAGCTTCTGTCTCCCTCTGCTTTCTCATCTTGCCTCCAGACAGGAGCCGCCCACATAGTCTCATGTGTCTACTTGATCCAAGAAGCTCACTCCTCACCGGTATCATTTTCTGCCTTATAGTCCAGTCCAATCCCTGTCTGAAGAGTTGGCTTTGGGAATGGTTCCTGTCCTAGGCTAACAGAAGGTCTGGGGACCATGACCACAAGGGTCCTTCCAGTCTCAGTTAGACCATTAAGTCTGGTCTTTTTATGAGAATTTGAGGTCTGCATCCCACTACTATCCTGCTCCTTCAGGGGTTTTCTGTTGTGTTCCCTGTCAGGGCAGTCATCTGTTGTAGCCAGGCACCATCTAGTTCTCCTGGTCTCAGGCTGATGTAGTCTCTGGTTTACGTGGCCCTTTCTGTCTCTTGGGCTCATAATTACCTTGTGTCTTTGGTGTTCTTCATTCTCCTTTGCTCCAGGTGGGCTGAGACCAATTGATGCATCTTAGATGACCACTTGCTAGAGTTTAACACCCCAGATGCCACTCTCCAAAGCGGGATGCAGAATGTTTTCTTAATAGACTTTATCATGCCAGTTGACCTAGATGTCCCCTGAAACCATGGTTCCCAAACCCCAGCCCTTGCTACACGGGCCTTTGAAGTGTTCAGTTTATTCAGGAAAATTCTTTGCTTTTGCTTTAGTCCAGTTCTGCTGACCTCTCCTGTACTGTGTGTTGTCTTTCCCTTCACTTAAAACAGTTTTCGTCTACTGCCTAATTAGTGAATACTCCCTCCCTCCCCACTCTCTTAACCATCAAAGAATATTTTCTTCTATGTTTAAACTATTTCTTGAGTTCTTGCAATAGTGGTCTCATACAATATTTGTCCTTTTGCAACTGACTAATCTTACTCAGCATAATGCCTTCCGGATTCCTCCATGTTATGAAATGTTTCATGGATTCATCATTGTTCATCATTGCACAGTATTCCATCGTGTGAGTATACCGTAATTTATTTATCCATACCATAATTTATTTGTACCACTGTGTGAGTATACCATAATTTATTTATCCATTCATCCACTGATGGGCACCTTGGTTGCTTCCATCTTTTTGCTATTGTAAACAGTGTTGCAATGAACATGGGTGTGCATATATCTGTTCATGTAAAGGCTTTTATTTCTCTAGGATATATTCCAAGGAGTGGGATTGCTAGATCATATGGTAGTTCTATTTCTAGCTTTCTAAGGAGGTGCCAAATCGATTTCCAAAGTGGTTGTACCATTCTACATTCCCACCAGCAGTGTATAAGTGTTCCAGTCTCTCCATGGTGTCTCCAACATATATTATTTTGTGTTTTTTGGATTAATGCCAGCCTTGTTGGAGTGAGATTGAATCTCACTGTAGTTTTGATTTCCACTTCTCTAATGGCTTTTTTTTTTTTAATGGCTAATGCTCACGAGCATTTCTTCAAATATCTGTTAGCTATCTGAGTGCCTTCTTTAGTGAAGTGCCTGTTCATATTCTTTGCCCGTTTTTTAATTGGCTATTTGTCTTTTTGTTGTTGAGTTTCTGCAGTATCATGTGGATTTCAGAGATCAGACTCTGATTGGAAATGTCATAGCTAAAAACTTTTTCCCAGCCTGCAGGTAATCTTTTTACTCTTTTGGTGACATCTTTGGATGAGCATAGCTGTTTGATTTTTAGGAGCTCCCAGTTATCCAAGCTCCCAGCTTATGCCATGTATTAGGGCTCCTAGTGTTGTTCTATTTTTTCTTCCACGATCTTTATTGTTTTAGATTTTTATATTTAGGTCTTTGATCCATTTTGAGTTAGTTTTTGTACATGGTGTGAGGTATGGGTCTTGTTTCATTTTTTTACAGATGGATATCCAGTTATGCCACCAGCGTTTGTTAAAGAGACTGTCTTTTCCCCATTTAACTGACTTTGGCCTTTGTCAAATATCAGCTGCTCATATGTGGATGGACTTATGTCCGGATTCTCAATTCTGTTCCATTGGTCTATGTATCTGTTGTTGTACCAGTACCAGGCTGTTTTGACTACTGTGGCGGTATAATAAGTTCTAAAATCAGGTAGTGTGAGGCCTCCCACTTTGTTCTTCTTTTTCAATAATGCTTTACTTAACCAGGGCCTCTTTCCCTTCCATATGAAGTTGGTGATTTGTTTCTCCATCTCATTAAATTAAGTTTATTTTTCTTGTCTCCAGGCTAGATAACTTAAATTCTTTAATTTCTCTTTTCCTAATAATTTCCTCTAATATACAACACTCACATTCTCCAAATCCCCTTCAGCTGTAATGTTTCAAGTCAGATATAGTAGCCCTTCATCAATTTGGGCAGGAATAAATATAAAGGAAGAATCAAGAGCATATTTAAAACACATTTAAAATAAAGTTCTGTTATGTTAGAATTCAGGAGTACAGGTAAAAACAGATACACATCACATAATTATGGGGGTAGTAAAGTTTAATGTAAGATGCCAAAACATGCATCTCTAGAATAAACTCAAATAACTACCCCAGGTAAACAGGTTTTCTCTCAAAGTATGTATCTGTACGTAGACACCAATTTATTTTTAGATGGACTAAATATGATCTCACCTAATCCAAACTTCTAACTATATTTTATTGAAAGATAAAGTAGAAACAGGACAAAGAGTTATGACAGCAAGTATAAGGAACAAATACATGCAAACTACAAGTAGGAAAGTAAAAGCAGGAAGCTAAACGTAGGAAAAGGACATGAGAAGAGTATAAGGAAAAAGGGTGTAATAAACAGCCCAACAGAAGGCAAAGTTCAGAGCTTGATGTTAGTGTGGCAGGTGTTGAGAAGCCAACTTAAAAGTGAGAAAATACACTTTGGCAGCAGAACAGACTGATTTGGGAAATTTAGGACCTAAGGAAAGGGAAGTCAGGCCCCAAAATGGCCGGGTACTTGATTAAGTAATGTGACTAAGAGCACCAAGAGAAAAATGAGAACAATGCCCCTGACTAGATGTGAGAAGGCAAAGGTCAAGAAATAACAGACAGCTTTCAGGGTTTCCAATTTGAGGCAGGTGAGACAGTAGCACTCTCCACCAAACCAAAACCAAACCTGTTGCCGTCAAGTCGCTACTCATAGTGACCTTATAGAGCAGAGGAGAGCTGCCCCATATGGTTTCCAAGGAGCGCCTGGTGGATTCAAACTGCCAACGTTTTGGTTAGCAGCTGTAGCTCTTAACCAGTATGCTACAGGGTTTCCGCACTCTGCACAGTGACTGACAAATTGGATAGCAGGAGTGAGATTTCAGAGATGAAAAAAATGAAATACTTATATCAAACTTGTACCTGGTGAAGTGCTATATGCACAAATAGTAGCTGGAAGAAAAATAAAGGTATCATGCTACAGATAATTTGAAATTAGATAAAAAGTACAACACCAATAATTGGGGAGGAGCATGAAGTAAAAAAAAGTAGAACTGAGTAACTGATACTCCAGAAGTTTTGCACATCTTTAAAACTTAAAAAATAAATAAGAGTTACCAAACACACAATGAGGTATAAAATATTAATACTGCAAAAAGTCTGTGGCAAAAAAGAAATTCCAAAAGGAGAAAAAAGGAAAGCAATACATAAAAATTATGATTTTTTAATTCAATATAGTGTCCTTAAGCCAATACAATCAAAGTGTTACATAATACTGTAAGGAGAAACTCCAAAATCAAAACCAAACTCCTTGCTGTCAAGTCGGTTCCAATTCACAGCGACCCTGTAGGACAGGGTAAAACTGCCCCATAGGGTTTCCAAGGAGCACCTAGTGGATTCGAACTGCCAACTTTTTGGTTACACCTGAACTCTTAACCACTATGCCAGCAGGGTTTCCAAGAGGAACCCAAGACACTATAAAGACCCTTAAGTCTTCTTCCATACTATCAAAACAGATTATGTTAAATATGGTTTTAGTGCTAACTGATACTGTCATATAAACAAAATGTAGATTAAACAATCCCAAATTAATAAAATAAACTTAATCATATCGCTCAATAAAGTAGATTATACTTTCTATATCAGTCTGGAGAAGTGGAGGATTTACTATAGATTATGCCGTAAAAAGTTTATCGATAAAGCTTTCCTTAAGCAAATATATAATCCTGAAGTATGTATTCCAATTAAGAGCAAGTCTTAGTTTGTTGCTAACTTTTTTTTTTTTTTTATTAAGCTTCGAGTGAACATTTACCATTCCAATCAGTCTGTCACATGTAGGTTTACATACATCTTACTCCCTTCTCCCACTTGCTCTCCCCCTATTGAGTCAGCCCTTACAGTCTCTCGTTTCGTGCCAATTTTACCATCTTCCCTCTCTCTCTATCTTCCCATCCCCTCTCCAGTCAAGAGCTGCCAACACACTCTCCCGAGTCCACCTGATTTAATTAGCTCACTCTTCATCAGCATCTCTCTCCCCTCCACTGACCAGTCCTTTTCATGCTTGATGATTTGTCTTCGGGGATGGTTCCTGTCCTGTGCCATCAGAAGTTCTGGGGAGCATTGTCTCTGGGATTCCTCTAGTCACAATCATACCATTAGGTGTGGTCTTTTAATGAGAATTTGGGGTCTGTATTCCATTGGTCTCCTGCTCCCTCAGGAGTTGTCTGTTGTGCTTCCTGACAGGGCAGACATCGATTGTGGCCGGGCACCAACTAGTTCTTCTGGTCTCAGGATAATGTAGGTCTCTGGTTCATGTGGCCCTTTCTGTCTCTTGGGTTCTTAGTTGTCGTGTGACCTTGGTGTTCTTCCTTTGCCTTTGCTCCAGGTGGGTTGAGACCAATTGATGTATCTTAGATGGCCGCTTGTTGGCATTTAGGACCCCAGGCGCCACAATTCAAAGTGGGATGCAGAGTGTTTTCATAATAGAATTATTTTGCCCATTGACTTAGAAGTCCCCTCAAACCAAGTTCCCCAGACCCCAGCTCCTGCTCCGCTGACCTTTGAAGCTTTCATTTTATCCCGGAAACCTCTTTGCTTTTAATCCAGTCCAATTAGGCTGACCTTCCTTGTATTGAGTGTTGTCTTTCCCTTCACCCAAAGCAGTTCTTATCTACAGATTGATCAATAAAAAGCCCTCTCCCTTCCTCCCTCCCTCCCCCTTTGTAACCACATAAGTATGTGTTCTCCATTTTTTATATTTCTCAAGATCTTATAATAGTGGTCTTATACAATATTTGTCCTTTTGCAACTGACTCATTTCGCTCAGCATAATGCCTTCCAGATTCCTCCATGTTATGAAATGTTTCAGAGATTCGTCACTGTTCTTTATCGATGCGTAGTATTCCATTGTGTGAATATACCACAATTTATTTACCCATTTGTCCGTTGACGGACATCTTGGTTGCTTCCAGCTTTTTGCTATTGTAAACAGAGCTGCAATAAACATGGGTGTGCATATATCTGTTTGTGTGAAGGCTCTTGTATCTTTAGGGTATATTCCAAGGAGTGGGATTTCTGGGTTGTATGGTAGTCCTATTTCTAACTGTTTAAGATAACGCCAGATGGATTTCCAAAGTGGTTGTACCATTTTACAATCCCACCAGCAGTGTATGAGAGTTCCAATCTCTCCGCAGCCTCTCCAACATTTATTATTTTGTGTTTTTTGGATTAATGCCAGTCTAGTTGGTGTGAGATGGAATCTCATCGTAGTTTTAATTTGCATTTCTCTAATGGCTAATGATCGAGAGCATTTTCTCATGTATCTGTTGGCTGCCTGAATATCTTCCTTAGTGAAATGTGTGTTCATATCCTTTGCCCACTTCTTGATTGGGTTGTTTGTCTTTTTGTGGTTGAGTTTTGACAGAATCATGTAGATTTTGGAGATCAGGTGCTGGTCTGAGATGTCATAGCTGAAAATTCTTTCCCAGTCTGTAGGTGGTCTTTTTACTCTTTTGGTGAAGTCTTTAGATGAGCATAGGTGTTTGATTTTTAGGAGCTCCCAGTTATCTGCTTTCTCTTCATCATTTTTGGTAATGTTTTGTATTCTGTTTATGCCCTGTATTAGGGCTCCTAGGGTAGATCCTATTTTTTCTTCCATGATTTTTATCGTTTTAGTCTTTATGTTTAGGTCTTTGATCCACTTGGAGTTAGTTTTTGTGCATGGTGTGAGGTATGGGTCCTGTTTCATTCTTTTGCAAATGGATATCCAGGTATGCCAGCACCATTTGTTAAAAAGACTATTATTTCGCCAATTGACTGACACTGGTCCTTTGTCACATATCAGCTGCTCATACGTGGATGGATTTATATCTGGGTTCTCAATTCTGTTCCATTGGTCTATGTGCCTGTTGTTGTACCAGTACCAGGCTGTTTTGACTACTGTAGCTATATAATAGGTTCTGAAATCAGGTAGGGTGAGGCCTCCCACTTTCTTCTTTTTCAGTAATGTTTTGCTTATCCGGGGGTTCTTTCCTTTCCATATGAAATTAGTGATTTGTTTCTCTATCCCCTTAAAGTATGACATTGGTATTTGGATTGGAAGTGCGTTATATGTATAAACGGCTTTTGGTAGAATAGACATTTTTACTATGTTAAGTCTTCCTATCCATGAGCAGGGTATGTTTTTCCACTTAAGTATGTCCTTTTGAATTTCTTGTAGCAGAGTTTTATAGTTTTCTTTGTATAGGTCTTTTATATCCTTGGTAAAATTTATTCCTAAGTATTTTATCTTCTTGGGGGCTACTGTGAATGGTATTGATTTGGTTATTTCCTCTTCGGTATTCTTTTTGTTGATGTAGAGGAATCCAAGTGATTTTTGTATGTTTATTTTATAACCTGAGACTCTTCCAAACTCTTCTATTAGTTCCAGTAGTTTTCTGGAGGATTCCTTAGGGTTTTCCATGTCATCTGCAAATAGTGATAGCTTTACTTCCTCCTTACCAATCTGGATACCCTTTATTTCTTTGTCTAGCCTAATTGCCCTGGCTAGGACTTCAAGTACGATGTTGAATAAGAGCGGTGATAAAGGGCATCCTTGTCTGGTTCCCGTTCTCAAGGGAAATGCTTTCAGGTTCTCTCCATTTAGAGTGATATTGGCCGTTGGCTTTGCATAGATGCCCTTTATTATATTGAGGAATTCTCCTTCAATTCCTATTTTGGTAAGAGTTTTTATCATAAATGGGTGTTGAACTTTGTCAATTGCCTTTTCTGCATCTATTGATAAGATCATGTGGTTTTTATCTTTTGTTTTATTTATGTGATGGATTACATTAATGGTTTTTCTGATATTAAACCAGCCTTGCATACCTGGTATAAATCCCACTTGATCAGGGTGTATTATTTTTTTGATGTGTTGTTGGATTCTATTGGCTAGAATTTTGTTGAGGATTTTTGCATCTATGTTCATGAGGGATATAGGTCTATAATTTTCTTTTTTTGTAATGTCTTTACCTGGTTTTGGTATCAGGGAGATGGTAGCTTCATAGAATGAGTTGGGTAGTATTCCGTCTTTTTCTATGCTTTGAAATACCTTCAATAGTAATGGTGTTAAGTCTTCTCTGAAGGTTTGGTAGAACTCTGCAGTGAAGCCGTCTGGGCCAGAACTTTTTTTTGTTGGAAGTTTTTGGATTACCGTTTCAATCTCTTTTTTTGTTATGGGTCTACTTAGTTGTTCTACTTCTGAATGTGTTAGTTTAGGTAGGTAGTATTGTTCCAAGAATTTATCCATTTCTTCTAGGTTTTCAAATTTGTTAGAGTACAATTTTATACAGTAATTTGATATGATTCTTTTGATTTCATTTGGTTCTGTTGTGATGTGGTCCTTCTCGTTTCTTATTCGGGTTATTTGTTTCCTTTCCTGTTTTTCTTTAGTCAGTCTAGCCAATGGTTTATCAATTTTGTTAATTTTTTCAAAGAACCAGCTTTTGGCTTTGTTAATTCTTTCAATTGTTTTTCTGTTCTCTAATTCATTTAGTTCAGCTCTAATTTTTATTATTTGTTTTCTTCTGGTGCCTGATGGGTTCTTTTGTTGCTCAGTTTCTATTTGTTCAAGTTGTCAGGACAGTTCTCTGATTTTGGCTCTTTCTTCTTTTTGTATGTGTGCATTTATCGATATAAATTGGCCTCTGAGCACTGCTTTTGCTGTGTCCCAGAGGTTTTGATAGGAAGTATTTTCATTCTTGTTGCTTTCTAAGAATTTCCTTATTCCCTCCTTGATGTCTTCTATAACCCAGTCTTTTTTCAGGAGGGTATTGTTCATTTTCCAAGTATTTGATTTCTTTTCGATAGTTTTTCTGTTATTGATTTCTAGCTTCATTGCCTTGTGGTCTGAGAAGATGCTTTGTAATATTTCGATGTTTTGGATTCTGGAAAGATTTGTTTTATGCCCTAATATGTGGTCTATTCTAGAGAATGTTCCATGTGCACTAGAAAAAAAAGTATATTTTGCAGCAGTTGGGTGGAGAGTTCTGTATAAGTCAATGAGGTCAAGTTGGTTGATTGTTGTAAGTAGGTCTTCCGTGTCTCTATTGAGCTTCTTACTGGATGTCCTGTCCTTCTCCGAAAGTGGTGTGTTGAAGTCTCCTACTATATATGTGGAGGTGTCTATCTCACTTTTCAATTCTGTTAAAATTTGATTTATGTATCTTGCAGCCCTGTCATTAGGTGCGTAAATATTTAATATGGTTATGTCTTCCTGATCAATTGTCCCTTTTATCATTATATAGTGTCCTTCTTTATCCTTTGTGGCGGATTTAAGTCTAAAGTCTATTTTGTCAGAAATTAATATTGCTACTCCTCTTCTTTTTTGCTTATTGTTTGCTTGATATATTTTTTTCCATCCTTTGAGTTTTAGTTTGTTTGTGTCTCTAAGTCTAAGGTGTGTCTCTTGTAGGCAGCATATAGATGGATCGTGTTTCTTTATCCAGTCCGTAACTCTCTGTCTCTTTATTGGTGCATTTAGTCCATCTACATTCAGGGTAATTATAGATAAATAAGTTTTTAGTGCTGTCATTTTGATGCCTTTTCATGTGTGTTGTTGGCCATTTCATTTTTCCACATGCTTTTTTGTGCTGAGACGTTTTTCTTAGTAGCTTGTGAGATCCTCATTTTCGTAATGTTTAACTTTGTGTTTATTGAGTCGTTACGTTTTTCTTGGCTTTTTTCTTGAGTTATGGAATTGATATTCCTTTTTGTGGTTACCTTTTTATTTACCCCTATTTTTCTAAGTAAAAACCTAACTTGTATCCTTCTATATCGCCTTGTATCACTCTCCATCTGGCAGTTCAATGCCTCCTATATTTAGTCCCTCTTTTTGATTATTGTGATCGTTTATCTATTGATTTCCATGATTTCCTGTTATGTGTATTATTTTGTTTATTTATTTATTTTTTAGAATTAGTCTTAATTTGTTTGTTTTTATGCTTTCCCTATTTGAGTTGCGTTGATATCAGGACGTTCTGTTTTGTGACCTTGTATTGTGCTGGTACCTGATATTATTGGTCATCCGGCCAAACAATCTCCTTTAGCATTTCTTGCAGTCTTGGTTTAGTTTTTGCAAATTCTCTAAACTTGTGTTTATCTGTAAATATCTTAATTTCGCCTTCATATTTCAGAGAGAGTTTTGCTGGATATATGATCCATGGCTGGCAGTTTTTCTCCTTCAGTGTTCTGTATATGTCGTCCCATTCCCTTCTTGCCTGCATGGTTTCTGCTGAGTTGTCTGAACTTATTCTTATTGATTCTCCTTTGAAGGAAACCTTTCTTTTCTCCCTGGCTGCTTTTAAAATTTTCTGTTTGTCTTTGGTTTTGGCAAGTTTGATGATAATATGTCTTGGTGTTTTTCTTTTTGGATCAGTCTTAAATGGGGTTCGCTGAGCATCTTGGATAGATATCCTTTCGTCTTTCATGATGTCAGGGAAGTTTTGTGTCAGGATTTCTTCAACTATTTTCTCTGTGTTTTCTGTCCCCCCTCCCTGTTCTGGGACTCCAATCACTCGCAAGTTATCCTTCTTGATAGAGTCCCACATGATTCTTAGGGTTTCTTCATTTTTTTTAATTCTTTTATCTGAATTTTTTTCAGCTATGTTGGTGTTGTTTCCCTGGTCCTCCAGAAGTCCCAGTCTACATTCTAATTGCTCGAGTCTGCTCCTCTGACTTTCTATTGCGTTGTCAAATTCTGTAATTTTATTGTTAATCTTTTGGATTTCTACATGCTGTCTCTCTATGGATTCTTGCAACTTGTTAATTTTTCCACTATGTTCTTGAATAATCTTTTTGAGTTCTTCAACAGTTTTATCGGTGTGTTCCTTGGCTTTTTCTGCATTTATCCTAATTTCATTTGTGATATCTTTAAGCATTCTGTAAATTAGTTTTTTATATTCTGTATCTGATAATTCCAGGATTGTGTCTTCATTTGGGAAAGATTTTGATTCTTTTGTTTGGGGGGCTGGAGAAGCTGCCATGGTCTGTTTCTTTATGTGGTTTGATATGGACTGCTGTCTCCGAGCCATCACTGGGAAACTAGATTTTCCAGGTAGTCAGCTAAAAAAAAAATGCAGTCAGATCCCTATCTGAATTCTCCCTCTGGCTCCGGGTATTCGGATGTTAATGGGGCCGCCTGGGGAGGGTGGGGGAGGGATCAGAGAGCTAAGAGTGTAGCACCACAGAATATAGAGCTGAACACCGCGTTCATGCTCCGCCCCCGTCCGCCAAAATCCGGGCGGGACGGGTCCCCAGCTATGACGCTGCTTTCCTTGCTCAGAGACCAGTCACTTCCTCCCGGGGACTTCTGCCTCCGGTGCGCGGCACCGCTGGCGTGCACTGGGTGGGCGTTTCCTGGACGAACGGTTGGGCCCGCCCCCAGGATCTATTCAGGCGAATATATTTGGGCCCCGTGGTCACGCCCCGCCAGTGCGCGCGCCCAAATCCCAGCGGGACGACTTCCCGGCTGGGACGCTGCTTTCCCCATTCGGGGACCAGTCACTTCCTCCCGGGGACTTCTCCTTCCGGTGCGCCACACCTCTCGCACGAACTGGGTAGGCGTCACACCTGCACGGCCAGGTGGGCCCGCCCCCTGGGTCAATTCAGGGGAATAAAAATGGACCCCGCGCTCATGCCCCGCCTGCGCGCACGTGCACGCGCGCTCAAATCCCAGCGGAATGGCTCCCTGTCTGGGACGCTGCTTTCCCCGCTCCGAGACCAGTCACTTCCGGGGATTTCTCCCTCCGGTGTGCCGCGTCCCACGCGCGGACTGGGTGTGCGTCCTCCCTCACGAACGTGTGGACCCCGTCCCGGGGTCACTTTAGGGAAATATAGCTGACCCTCCCCCACTTGCGCCCCGCCTGCTTCTCGCCTAACTCCCGGTGGGACGGCTCGCCCGCTGGGACGCTGTTCTCCCCACTCCCAGATCAGTCACTGCCTCCCGGGTGCTTCTCCCTCTGGCTGCGCCTCTACGCCGCCCGCGCCAACCAGCTAGACTTCCTCCCGGGATGTGTTCGGGGGGGAAGGGGTGGGCCCCCCTTCTGTGCCATCTACCCCCTGGGCTCTGCCCCAGATCAGGCTCCAAAGGTCACCTGCCTGGTACGCTGGCTCCTGGTTCTGAAAACGGTCGCTGTCTGCCCGTATTTGTTCGTTTTCCGTCTCTAAGTCTGTGCTTGTTGTTCAGAGTTGGTAGATTGTTATGTATGTGATCGATTCCCTTGTTTTTCCGAGTCTTTGTTGCAAGAGGGATCCGCAGTAGCGTCCACCTAGTCCGCCATCTTGGCCCCGCCTCCTGTTGCTAACTTTTAAATTTGTAAGAATCAATGTTCAGTCTGTGAGGCGCTAGGCCAAGTTAGTTCACAAAACAAGTATAACTACCAGAATGATGAGCTAAACACATTTTACTATAGTAATAAATAAGTTGTTCGTGACTCTCAATCAGCCAAATAAGGTATCAGAATAAAACTCAAAGGATAGATTAGAATAATGGTTAAAGATCTCAAATAAAACTCTACCTTAAATACACACACCAGTCAGAATGATTCCCTACTGTATCTGAAATTTATTCTCAAGTGCCATTATGAAGGAGAACAAGTACATGCAAAGTGAAAAAAAAAAAAAACACAAAACCAAACCCAGTGCTGTCTAGTCGATTCCGACTCACAGCGACCCTATAGGACAGAGTAGAACTACCCGATAGAGTTTCCAGGGAGTGCCTGGCGGATTTAAACTGCCGACCTTTTGGTTAGCAGGCGTAGCGCTTAACCACTATGCCACCAGGGTTTCCATGCAAAGTAAGGGCACTATTAATTTCAAGTTTTCATTTTTATTTTGGTAGATTTCCAAAATACAAACTTCAGGTCAATCTATGGACAATTATAGATGTAAAACAAGGAATGCAGCTGAGCAACAATTTCAGAGAAAAAGATAATTTTTCTAATATCTAGCAAGAATTACTTCTCACGTTTTTCAAATATTTACACTGAAAGCCTTTCCACTCTGAACAATTCAACAATATAAACCTCCTTTCTGGGGATAACATTATATTTTTAACCATTGTATAAAGCTAAAAGTATCCCCCACCAATTCTTCCTGAATAACCAAAATATTAATAAAAGCCATACATGAAATTTCAAATTAGGTAAGTGCTAAGCCTTCATCTTAGCACTGTTATTATTAAACAGTGAGAAAGGCCAAGTTTTATGAGTCTACTTACCCAGGAAATGCTAATCGTTTGCAGGCCAACACTAGTTTCTAGCAATCCCTACACCAAAAATAAATAAATAAAACCTGTTGCCCCCGAGTCTATTGCAACTCATAGTGACCCTACAGGACAGAACAGAACTGCTCCAGAGGGTTTCCAGGGCTGTAAATCCTTACAGACACAGACTGTCATATCTTTCTCTCATGGAGAGGCTGGTGGGTTTGAACTGCCAACCTTTTGGTTAGCAGCTAAGTGCTTAAACACTGTGCCACAAAGGCTCCCCACACAGGGATATAATAATAATTGCTGCACAAGCAGCCTCTTAGTGTCTTAGGGTTTGGTGGTCCATGAAAGTTAGAAAGATGTTGAATGCTTAAGATTTTTCTAGGGGGCGATAAACTAGAAAAGGACTCTATTTTTAATTACACATAGAGTCAATCTGAATTATGCCAGTGACTATACTAATCATTAAGACTGCTGGTTTGTATTTTATGATGTTTTCTTTTACATATGTGAAGCGTGTTATTTCTCGGGGATAGCTATGCGTTGGAACCAACTCGACAGCACCTAATACAATACAAATAATTGAAGGTTAATTAGCAGTGTAACTAAAGTAGGAATGCTGCCAGTCTCCTTTAAAAAAAAAATTTTTGTAATTGTAATCCTTAGTGACTACAATAATTCAATAGAGAACAGAAGCAGCTGCTTAAAATTTTCAAGGACAAAAGGAAGTTACTTCTACGCAACATTACTAATCTTGGTTACATTTTCCCCAGCAAAGCAGTTATTGAACCAAAAGTCCTGCTCTAACAAACATTTATTTACATTTAAGAATATAAACATGTTCAACTGAAGAGAAAGTCTTATTTTTTCCCTATTACTTGGTTTTTATTTCTCAGCAAACTGAAATACAGAATTTAAGAATGCTAATTTTCCCTCCTATAAGACAATTTTAAACAGAAGTGGTTCTTTCAAACCATTAGTAAAATAGCCTTTTGAAAGACTTTCAATTAGATATTTGCATAAGAAAAATGATCTCTAGTTACTTATAAGCATACAAAATTAGATATACAGAAGCACCGTAAATTCAAGATTATGGAAGATATGATAACTCACAAACAAAAAGAACACTCTTATTTTTCATCAACCCTAACCATACTTTCAATGCTTTCCAAATGACCATCCTGGTTCCCAGAGCAAGAGATTATAAGAAAATGTCTGCAATCTAAAAACACTGAAGATGCCACATGAAGCCCAATTGCTACCCCCAAAACCCGAATATATTTATTAGCCCTTACCCTTTCCTATCTGTAATCATTTCATTAATATATATTTAAATGTTATTTATTTATGTCTATCTTTTTTTTTTAGGGACTTCATGATGTAATTAATAGGATCTCAAAGAAGTAAATTCAGGATAAACATAATCGTATAACACATTACTATATCAGAGTAAAAAAAGAAAAAAACTTATCAGGCAACAATGGGAAGTACACAACTTTGAGAAAAATTGGTTACCAAGTCACCAGAGAACATGACCTACCGACACATCTTATTACAATACTGGTCAGTCATCAGCTTAAATCAATCAACACATATATGTGATCATTTAAAAACTCAATAGGGACATGCAAAAGGAGTGGTCCTTTGCATGGAGCATTGTTCTTGAGTCAGAAAATTAGGGCTCTCCTTTTTTAGTTCACATTCTACAAATTATTAAAAGTTCAAACAGCAAATGCTGTTTTTAGATGTGAAATCAAGCAAAACTTTACCCTTCAGATTAGAAAAGTACTACAGAAAAATGGCACAACAGCATGATGATAAACTAGTTTCTTAACAGAAGGACTTTAAAAGGCAAAATCAGTTTTGAAACACATTTTTAAGCAGAAATAAATCTCGAATTCCAAAGGATTATAAATGCCTAGGAAGGGTCCTCAGAGTTTGAATTTAGAATTTGGAGGAAAATATATTAAACACGACTGTCCTCTCCTCCCCAAAATTACCACCATTCTGTGGAAAAATGTTTTTATTTGATTCAATGTTACTGAATGACATGGGGAGAATTAATTAATTCTAACTAAAAAGGACCAGGAAAAGCTTTTTGGGAGCAAGGACACCTGTACTGCACCTTGAAGGATGGACAGATCTTAGGCAAATAGAGGAAAGCCATTGCAGTAGGAAGCCGCCTCTTGTCATCTCATAGCACCAAGCACATTGCTTTGCATGTAAGAGACTTCCAATGAACTGTTTTGATTTTTTGCCTGACAAGATAGGAAATTTGAAGCAGCAAAGAATTCTGCAATAGAGAGAAAACTAGACTAATACATTTCTGCTCTATAGTAAAGAGTATATTCATATTCCTATTTCATGTAAATAACTCAGAAGAGGCTTACTCGTAATTTATAAATATTTTCATAAAGATCAGTACAAGGATATTGAAAATGTTATATGAATTGTAAGGTAAGGAAAGGAGAATAACAGTCCTAAAAGGTTCTGCATAGTTCACAAAAACACAGGATCTACAGGCATTTTATAAGTAAGATTATGTTCCCACAAATGGAGTCCAGACACATGGAGGAGCTTTAAACACATGCACTGAAGCAATACTGCATGTGCTTTGGGATAAGGCAGGCCATAGTGTGAATCCCAGCAGAGTGACGTATCAGTTACGTGATCCTGAGCAAGTTATTTATACTCTGGGAGTTGGTTTGAGCATAATGACACTTACCTAAGATATGTGTTGTGATGATTAAAGATATGATTTATAAAGCACTTAACACAGTGCCTGGCTTTAGTACTTAACAAAAGCACTCAACAAAGTGTAGTAGTCATAATGATAATAGCTGTTGTTAGTATTACAAAATAAAATCTGAGTCTAAATCTATGTCAGGTTTTTAATTTTAAAATTCCAGAGAACTCATTATAACATTTTATCTTTACCATAAGACCAGAAGGACTGGGTGGCACCCAGTTACCATTACTGAACATTTTAATCAGATTCCATAGAAGAATCCTGATCAAAAGGGGTAAAATGCAGAACAGAATTTCAAATTCTCATGGATTCCAGACTTTCCTAGAGCCATGGAGGGTGGATGAACCCCTGAAACTACCGCCCTGAGATAATCTTTAAATCTTAAACCAAAAATATCCCCTGAAGTCTTAAAGCCAAACAATAGTTTTGCTTAACTAGTAAAAAAGGTCTGCCTTGAGCATTATGCTGTTTTAGAAACTATCTATATGGGATCAAATTGACAACAGCAACTCAAAAGATTAGACAGAAACCTTAGAGGGCAATGAGTTTATGTTAATGAGAGGAACAACTCAGAAAAGGAAGGTGACAATGGTTGCACAAACTGAAGAATGTAATCAATGTCACTAAATCGTATTTGTAGAAACTGTTGAATTGCTGTTTTGCTGTGTATATTCTCTACAACAAAATTTAAAGAAAAAAATAAAGCATATGTCCTCCTCCAAGAAAAAAATATCTTTAGAAATAATTAAAAATCTTAGAAATATTTTATGCTTTAAGAACAAGGCCATTTGAAACTACTATATCCTATCATTGTTATAGTTAGCCTAGTACTAAGTCTCAGATTTATTAAAAATACATATATATTTGTAACAATGCATGTCTGGTTTAATAAAAGGAAAACACAACTAAACTGCTTATCCAGCCAAAGAAGATTTGGGGGAAATGCTTCTACCACAACATCACACAACTTTTTACTTTGTAACCACTCCTTATAAATAATAGAGTGAGAAACAGCCTTGCCAAAAGGAGCCCATGGTAAGGTGTATGTAAAGAAGAGCAGGTATGAGGCTGCCCCTGGTGCTCTGCATCTCACACCCCTTTACTTACACACACGCTCTTCTTAGGTTGCTTATTCACCTCTAGATCACTCAAGCAAAGCCACTTACGATAGTGAGAACCCAAGGAAAAGTGGTATCTATCAGAGGTAACCACACTGGCGGTTATCAGGCCAGAAGTCTTCGGTGCACCCTTCTGAAGAGGCTGCTTGAAAATTCAGCGGGTTGTTATATTAACTTCCCCCACTCATCAAAAAGAACTCCAGGAGGTGCCTGACTGAATGAAAGGGAAAGCCAAGAACCTACTCCGTTTAACTCTAGGGAAGGGTTAAATTATGCATTAAGGCAAAGAAAATTTCCATCCTTCCTTTCTCTTTTCTCCTTTTCTTTAACAGAGTTAAAATCATCTAACTGGTTACTATTAAAACATAAAGCAGTTAGAGATTTTCCAATTCTTACTACTTGAAGGTATCCTAGAGGTTTTCGGAGAAGGGGCTTTTAAAAAAAATTCTATGCTTACTAAAAAAAAAAAACTAGTTACTAGTAAAACGTAACTGGTTACTATTAAAACATAAAGAAACTCTGTTTAAGAAAACGAATAAGGAAGGATGGAAATTTTCTTTGCCTTAATGCATAATTTAATCCTTCCGTAGAGTTAAACGAAGTAGGTTCTCTGCTTCCCTTTCCTCAGGCAGGTATAGGAGTTCTTTTCGGTGTGTGTGGGAAGTTAACAAGCAGTCGAATTTTCAAGCAGCCCCTTCAAAGGATGCACCGAAGACTTCATAATCGCCAGTGCGGTTAAAAACCAAAAAACCCAAACCCACTGCCATCGAGTCTATTCCGACTCACAGCGGTTACCTCTGATAAATACCACTTTTGCTTGGGGTCTCACTATCAGAAGCAGCTTTGCTTGAATGATCTGGAAGTGAGTAAGTGTGTGTGTAAGGGGTGTGGGATGCGAAGCACCAGGGGCAGTCTCATACCTGCTCTTCTTCACACCTTACCACGAGCTCGTTCGGCAAGGCAGTTTCACACGCTATTATGCAGAAAGAGTGGTTACAAAGTAAAACTTTTTGTAGCAACTACCAACTTCTATATTATTTTATACCAATTTCTATAGTAAATCAGATAGGTGCAAAAAAAATCACGAATTAAAATACGGTAAGCGCAGGTATTTGACTAAAGTTTTGGCTATCAAGCGCACGGACCAAAAAAAATGAATGCATTGTGCTTCATTATGAATTCCGCAGGGATTCGGATTTTTAATGTGTTTGTTACGCTTCGATTACGTGAGCTGTCACTGTATTCTATTTTCATTTTTAAAAAAGATATTAGGGAACCAAGTTCTTCGGCTTTACTCTCATTTAAATAACAAGAAAACAACTGAGCGTTCGTCCTGGTGATGTGAGCGGCTTCTCAGCCGAGTTTCTGGCTTCTGGAGTCGGGTCTATCCCGAACCCCCAGCCCGACGCCCTCGACGCCGCGTCCCCGCAGCGCCCACAGGTCAGGGAAGCCCCCGGCCCCGCCGAGGACCCCGTCCCCACGCCTCCTCCACCCCGAACCCCGCTCGGCCGGCCTGAACAAAGGAGGTCGCCCCTCAGTCACAGAAGCCGCCCCCCACACGCACACGCTTGCACCCCTCCCTGCCGCCGCCCTCGTGAGGCGCCCCCAGGCGCCCGCAGCTTCCTCCGCGCCCCGCGGCAGAACTCACCTCCAGCGGGCTGGCGGGTTGGGGGTGCGCTGAGAAGCCGCAGGAGCGGCCGCCTCGGGCGACAGGCGGCTGTCCGCGGGCCCTCCCTCAGGCGGGTCGCGGCGCCGCGGGCGGAGAGCCAGGCAGGGGCACCGCGGGAGGCCGGCGCGCGCCCCCCGTCCCCGCCCCCGGCAGGTCACGTGAGCCAGAGCTCCGGGGGCTCTCCTCTCCTCTCCCGCCGTCGCACCGCCGCCGAGCAGCCCGCAGCGCCGCCCGCACTCAGCGTCCTCCCTGCTCTGCGCCTGCGCTGCAGCTCCGGGGGCTCCCATTCAAACCGACCCCGCCCCGCGTCTTTCGGACCGGCCAATGGCCGGGGACGGGGGCGGGGCCGAGCAGTAGTTCGCTCGCTGCCTACTCCCTCTCGGGCGTGGTGCCTTCGGGTCAGGCTGAGGGGAGCTTGGGGGACTTTGCCCTCAGCTGCTCTGACGCCCGTCCTCAACCACCACACTGAAGTAACTTCCCTCTCCTCTTATTTCTTCTTCAGACGCTGAAGAGTGGGGCGATAAATATACGTTCCAGGTAGGGTTCTTCAGACAGGGTCTCGCCTGGACCCCTTTCAAAGATGGGACCGCGAAACAAGTGCCTCCTTGCTTTGAGGCTCGGTGCCGCCTTGTAGAATGAGCATTCACAGCGGCATATGCGGGATGTTTAAGAAAAACAGGGCTCTATGAAAGGAACAGAGGGACCCGTGTGAAAGTCTGAACAAGGCAGCCTCAGTTCTTGAGGTTGTGTCACAATGCTGGCGCTTCCAGCTGTTAAAAACCAAACTTTATGTTGACGACAGAATCTCTGGTTCTTAGGAAAACTGGATGACGATTTTACTCGGTTTCAGGCAACTGAGTTCCAAATATACTGGGAAGTGTAAGTTTTAGTTCCGTTACTTCCCGTCCACGTCGTGTTAATCCCCCCAAATAGGTCTCAGTTTGTTCTCCTTCCCAAATACCAAGACTACAGCCTCTGGGCTAAAGAATCTGATGAATTTAAATTAGATTATTTCTCAAAAAGACATTTCTCCACTGAAATGAGATTTCAATATTTCTACAGGCTTAAGTACGTTAAAGAAAACCCTAATTCCAGGATTTCTCTGAATGATAGCCAAAACCAGTGACCCAAGAAGCTGCTTCGGAAGGTGTTACAACAAAGCAGTTAGAGTATCAGCTTTGGCATCACACTAGACCCGGGTTTGAGTTCCATCTCTGCCACTTACTGCCTGGCTGACTTTGAGCAAGTTAGCCTTAATTTCCTCAACTGGAAACCACGGATAATAAATCCTCTTCTAATAAAGATAGTAAAGTAAGGCTTGTTAGTTAACATAGTGCCTGACACAATAGAAACTGTTCAGTAAATGGTACCTGTTGTCATTGTTATCAACAACCACCTTTAATGTCAGGCTCTCATAAGCAATTGAATTAATTGTCTTACTATTTCAGAGGCAGATATTACAATTCCTTCTTACTCATAAATTCTTCTTGGGTATTAATATGAAAGCTACAAAGGAAATCCAATATATCAAATTCACTATATCCAAAATCAATCATCCCCCCCCAACCCCAGCAAATCTTCTCTTACACATGAGGACCCTATCCCTCATAATAGTCATCTTTATCTTTCCAATTACTCAAGTGGAATTACCTTCTAAAAGGCATAAATTATATTACGTCATTCTCCAAGTACCTAAGGAAAACTTCTCTGAGGATGTAGCATTCAAACTGATAATTGAATCTCGAGAAGAAACCAGCCTTCAAGTGAAGTTCAGGAAAGAGCACACTGGAGGGGGAAGAAAAGCTGAACCCGAGTCTGTAGGGCAAGAACAAGCCTTGTGGGTTTGAGAAACTGGAAGAAGGCTGGGGTGGCTGAAGTGAAGTGAGAGAGAGGAGAACATACAAGATGGAGTCACACCAGATCGTGTAGGCCTTTGTAAGCTAGGGAAATGAGTTTGGACTTTCTTTTCTAAGTGTTACAGGAAACCAGTGGAAGGTTTTAAGCATGGGAGTAACTTAATCCAGTTTCTCTTTTTTTTAAAGAGTGCTCTGGAACAAATCCAGAATTTGAGACATTCTACATGACAGTACAGACTCTTCATAAAAGTAAATGCCATACCACATCACACCCACTAAAATGGCAATAATAATAATTTAAAAACAGAAGTGTTGGTGGGGAAGTAGAGAAACTGAATCCCTTGTACGTTGCTGTGGAGAATGTAAAATGGTTTAGTCACCATGGAAAACCGTTTGGGGGTTCCTCAAAAAGTTAAACATAGATTACCATGTTGTTGTTGCTGTTGTTGTTAGGTGCCATCGAGTCAGTTCTGACTCATAGTGACCCCTATGTACAACACAACAAAACACTGCCTGGTCCTGCATCATCCTCACAATTGTTCTTATGCTTGAGCCCATTGTTGCAGCCACTGTGTCAATCCATCTCCTTGAGAGTCTTCCTCTTTTTCACTGACCCTCCACTCCACCAAGCATGATGTCCTTCTCCAGGGACTGACCCCTCCTGATAACATGTCCAAAGTACGTGAGAGGGAGTCTCACCATCCTTGCTTCTAATGAGTGTTCTGGCTGTCCTTCCAGAACAGATTTGTTCGTTCTTCTAGCAGTCCATGGTATATTCAGTATTCTTCACCAACACCATAATTCAAAAAGCATCAATTCTTCTTATATCTTCCTTATTCATTGTCCAGCTTTCACATGCATATGAGGTGATTGAAAATACCATGACTTGGGTCAGGTGCACCTTAGTCCTTAAATCTCTGCTTTTTAACACTTTAAGGAGATCTTTTGAAGCAGATTTGTCCAATGCAATGCCTCATTTGATTTCTTGGCTGCTGTTCCCATGGGTGTTGATTGTGGATTCAAGTAAAATGAGATCCTTGAAAACTTCAATCTTTTCTCCACTTATTGGTCCAGTTGTGAGGATTTTTGTTTTCTTTATGTTGAGGTGTAATCTACACAGAAGGCTGTAGTCTTTATCTTCATCAGTAAGTGCTTCAAGTCCTCTCCACTTTCAGCAAGCAATGTTGTGTCATCTGCATAATGCAGGTTGTTAATAAGTCTTCCTCCAATTCTGATGCCCTGTTCTTCTTTATGTAGCCCAGGTTCTTGGATTATTGCTCAGCATACAGATTGAATAAGTAAGGTGAAAGGATACAACCCTGACACACACCTTTCCAGATTTTAAACCATGCAGTATCCCCTTGCTCTGTTTGAATGACTGCTTCTTGGTCTAAGTACAGGTTTCTCATATGACCCAGCAATTCTGCTACTGGATATATACCCAAAAGAATTGAAAAGAGGTACTCAAACAAATACGTGTACACTCATGTTTATAGCAGCACTATTCACAATAGCCAAAAGGTGGAAACACTCCAAATGTCCATCAACAGAAGAATGAAAAAACAAACTGTGATATATAAAATATATATATATATTTTTAATACACATACAAGGAAATATTATTTAAGAATAAAAAGGAATGAAGTACTGGTACATGCTACAATGTGAATGAACCACCAAAGCATTACGCTAAGTGAAAGAAACCAGACACAAAAGGTTACGTATTGTATGCTCTCATTCATATAAAATATTAAAAAGATAAATCCGTAAAGATATAATGCAAATATACAAATGACCTGTTTGGGTTGAGACAAATTTGAATAACCAAGTAGATAACACTTATTGCTCCCAGAGAATATCAGTGCTCTCTTGAAGGGAAAAAAAAAAAAGTCTAAAGATTTTGTGTGGAGTTTCCTCAGCAAGAATGTGGACTTGGTAGCTCCGCCTTTTGGAATAAAAGAGGGAGAACATGAGGGGTAGGAGCTTCCCAAAGTAATACCTAAGAACCCTTGGGAAGGAGACCTCAAAATGCAAGGAAAACAGCCTGTTAAAACAGGCTCATAGGGTCACTATGAGTCGGAATCGACTCAACAGCACTGGGTTTTAATCTCTCATTTGGAAGCTGAAATGAATCAATAAATAATGACAGCTAAGATGTATTGGGGAAACCCTGGTGGCGTAGTGGTTAAGTGCTACGGCTGCTAACCAAAGGATCAGCAGTTTGAATCTGCCAGGCGCTCCTTGGAAGCTCTATGGGGCAGTTCTACTCTGTCCTATAGGGTCGCTATGAGTCGGAATTGACTCAACGGCACTGAGTTTTTTTTGGAAGATGTATTGGGGCTAATCATGTTCCAGGCACTGTTCCAAGCACTTCACATATTTGAGGATTATACCTAGACCCTGACTGATATAAGGACTACGTGAATTTATGTATGTAAAGTGCTTTGGACAATGTCTAAAAAACAAAACAAAACCAGTTGCTGTGGAGTCAATTCCAATTCATAGCAACCGTATAAGGCAGAGTAGAACTGGCCTATAGTTTCCAAGGCTGTTATTTTTTTTCTTTTTAATTGTGCTTTAGGTGAAAGTTTACAGTTCAAGTTAGTTTCTTATACAAAAATTTATACACATATTGTTATATGACACTAGTTGCCATCCCTATAGTGTGACAGCACACTCCCCTTCCCACCCTAGCTTTCCCTTGTCCCTCCAGCCAGCTCCTGCCCCTTCCTGCCTTCCCATCCTGCCTCCAGACAGGAGCTGCCCATTTGGTCTCTTTTATCTGCTTGGACTAAGAAGCACACTCTTCATGAGTATTATTTTATGTTTTATAGTCCAGTCTAATCTTTTTTTGAAGAGTGAACTTCAGGAATGGTTTTAGTTCTGGGTAAACACAGCATCCAGGAGCCATGGCTTCGGGGGTTCCTCCAATCTCAGCCAGACCATTAAGTCTGGTCTTTTTACTAGAATTTGAGTTCTGCTCCACGCTTTTCTCCTGCTCTGTCAGGGACTCTTTATTGTGTTCCCTATCAAGGCTGTCATTGGTGGTAGCCAGGCACCATCTAGTTCTTCTGGTCTTAGGCTGATGCAGTCTCTGGTTTATGTGGCCCTTTTGCCTCTTGGACTCATATTTTCCTTGTGTCTTTGGTGCTCTTCATTCTCCTTTGCCCCAAGTGGGTTGGGACCAATTGATTCATCTTAGATGGCCACTTGCTAGCTTTTAAGACCCCAGATGCCAGTCACCAAAGTGGGATGTAGAACATTTTCTTAATAAATTTTGTTATGCCAGTTGACCTAGATGTCCCCCAAAACCATAGCCCGCAGACCCCAGCCCTTGCTACTCTGTCCTGTGAAGTGTTTGGTTGTGTTCAGAAACTTTTTAGCTTTTGGTTTAGTCCAGTTGTGCTGACTTCCCCTGTATTGTGTGTTGTCCTTCCCTTCACCTGAGATGATTCTTGTCTACTATCTGGTTAGTGAATTCCCCTCTCCATCCCTTCCCGCCCTCGTAACCATCAAAGAATGTTTTCTTCTGTGTTTAAACCTTTTCTTGAGTTCTTATAATAGTGGTCTCATACAATATTTGTCCTTTGGGACTGACTAATTTCACTCAGCATAATGCCAAGGCTGTAATCTTTACGAAAATAGACTGCCACACCTTTCTCCCTTGGAGTGGCTAGTGGATTCGAACTGCCAACCTTTTGGTTAGCAGTGCAGTGCTTAACCACTGTACCACAAGGGCTCCTGGACAATGCTTAGTACATGGTAATTGTTAAATACATTTTTACTATTACTATTATTTGAATTATTATTTAATCTTCAAACAACCCTGTGAAATAGGTATAATATCATCCCCATTTTAAAGTATCTTAGGTTGGTTCTTCTAGAAGCAGAACCTGAAACAGGGATTATTGAAGGGGTACTCTTCAGGAAGAACTTATAAGGGAGGAAGTGAAGCAGGATGGGGAACAGGAAAGATCTGAGCTAGAATGGGTCTTAGGAAATCCTGGCCTTGATCTGATCCATAGAGGGAGGATTCTAGAGTCTAGAGCATAAATCACACCATAGAATTTGCCTCCACTCTAAGCAGGGTGCTGGCTTTTTGTTCTTATTAGCATGGGCCATCATTTGCCTGTCAATTTGTCATAGTGTGGTGGCTTTCGTGTTGCTGTGATACTGGAAGCTATGCCACTGGTATTTCAAATACCAGCAGGGTCACCCATGGTGGACAGGTTTCAGTGGAGCTTCCAGACTAAGACAGACTAGGAAGAAAGGCTTGGAGATCTACTTCCAAAAACTAGCGAATGAAAATCCTAGGGATCCCAACAGAACATTGTCTAACTCAATTGCTTTGAACACGTTATAAGGAGGGATCAATCACTAGAGAAGGGCATCATGTTTGGTGAAGCAGAAGACCAATGAGGGCAAGGGAAACTCTTGGTGTGATGGATTCGCACAATAGCTACAGTGATGGACTCAAATATGCTGGTGATCGTGAGGATGATGCAGGACAGGGCAATGCTTTGTTCTGTAGAGAAAAGGACAGCTGTGAACCCTAGCAGCCAACCTCACAGCAGCTGGGAGACAGGTATACAGGCCAGTGAGGGGTATCTGAACAGGGCACCTAGACAGCGTCCAGCACAGCTAGTAAATGCCAGAGCCAGTCTGTCTCAGGGGCCATGTTTTTTAACCTCTCCCAAAACTGCCTCTTAAAAAGTCAAAAGGAAAATAGTATATAAAAAACATATGTGCTTGGCACAGAAATAATATTAAACACTTAGTATTTAAAGAGCTCATACAATGAAAACAAAATGAGAAAAAATAGGCAAAGAATAAAGACCATCGCTTTACAATAGAGTTTCAAATGACTGTAATAAACCCATATAGGAACTTTAGATTCACAAATATTTAAATAAATGCAAATTAAAACGGTTCACACCGTTCTTTTTTTTTTTTTTTTTTGACTATCAGATTGGCAGAAAAGAATTATTAAAAGGATGATAACATCCACTGTTGGTGAGAATGTGATGAAATTAGCCTTTCGTATGCTGCTGTTGGGGTTGCAAATTCTGAAGGGAGGTTTTGTAATACATACCAAAAGCCTCAGTACCTCTTGGCCACACAATTCCATTTTTAGGACTTTATCGTATGTAAGTGATCAGACAACTATGCCAAAATGAATGTACCAGGATGTTCATCACACAACCATTTTCAATTCTGAACCATTAGAGACAAATTACGTGTCCATAGGATTGGTGAAAACACTTCTTCTCTGTACATGTAAATTCATACAGTGAAATAGTATGCAGCCATTAAAAATGATGACTTAAATGCATGTTGGTTGACATACCAAGCCGTTTGCAATATACTGGATTGAGTTCTTTTAAGGAGCAGGCTATAAAAATCAAACCAAATCTGTTGTTGAGTCGATTCCAGCTCAGCGACCTTAGAGGACAGATTAGAACTGCCCCATAGAGTTTCCATGGAATGGCTGTTGGATTTGAACTGCTGATCTTTTTGATTAGCAGCTGAGCTGTTAACTGCTCAGCCACCAGGGCCTATATTAATAAATACTAACATTTTCAAATATGTCTTATAGTGAACATGTGTTACTTTTTTTAATTAAAAAACCCCAGAAAATATAGTCATATTGTGGATAATAGATTAATAAAGGATAGAGACAATTCGCAAATAAGGGGACACAAATGACCAATAAACATGAAAAATGTCCAGCCTCACCTAGTGTCAAAGTAAGGCAAATTAAAATAACTTTTAAGTACCTTTTTTTTTTTTAATTGACAAAGGTTGAAAAAAAGTTACTGTGATGGTTATGATTGTGTGCCAACTTGATTGGGCCATGATTCTCAGTGGTTTGTGATCACTTCCATGTTGAAATTTGATATAATGTGATCACCCCCATGATGGGATCTGCCCTGAGTAGCCAATCAGTTGAAAGGGAGTTTTGTTGGGCATGTGGTCTTCATCAAACATAAGTGGGCATTCTGGCAAGGACCCATGGAAGCAGCAGTCAAGAAGTCAAAAGACACATTGCATTGGGCAAACCTGCCACAAAGAACCTCTTTAAAGTGTTGAAAAGCAAAGACATCACCTTGAAGAAAAATGTACGCCTGATCTAAGCCATGGTATTTTCAATCACATGGTATACATGTAAAAGCTGGACAGTGAATAAGGAAGACCGAAGAAGAATTGGCTCCTTTGAATTGTGGTGTTGGCAAAGAATATTGAGTATGCCATGGACCGCCAAAAGAACGAACAAATTTGTCTTGGAAGAAGCACAATCAGAATGCTCCTTAGAAGCAAGGACGGTGAGACTGCGTCTCACATACATTGGACGTGTTGTCAGGAGAGATCAGTCCCTGGAGAAGGACATCATGTTTAGTAAAGTACAGGGTCAGCAGAAAAGAGGAAGACCCTCAACGAGGTGGATTTACACAGTGGCTGCAACAATAGTCTCAAGTATAACAACGATTGTAAGGATGGCGCAGGACCAGGCAGTGTTTCGTTCTGTTTTACATAGGGTTGCTATGAGTTGGAGCCGACTCGACGGCCCCTAACAACAACAACATTCTGGCAAGGCTCATGGGCTTTTGCTGGCTCTGGATCCTGCAGCTGTCTTCCTGTTCATCGGACCTCTGGCTCTTGTAACTTGAGCTAGCAGCTTACCTGTGGTCTTGTCTGCTGTGCTTGGGATTCGAAGCTTGTGAGCAACAGCCCTGCTGTCTGACCTGCCTGTCTTGGGTCTGCCAGCCCCCGCAGCTATGCGAATGAGGAGATGCCTCCAGCTGAGCCACGGTTTTGGGACATTCCAGCCTCTACAACCGCGTGAGCCATTTCCTTGATATAAATCTCTCTCTACATATACTTATATGCTTTACTGGTTTTGCTTTTCTAGAAAGCCCAGCCTAAGACGCTTACTATTCAGTGTTGCAGGCATCATATCAGAGACTGCACTCCCATGTTGCTGGTGAGAATATATACTTGCACAAATGTTTGAAATCAATTTGGTGTATGTATTAAGTGCATTACAATACTTATACTCTGTCCTAATGCTTCCCAGTAAGAATCTATCCCAAAGAAATAATTTAAAATACAGGCAAGGGTGCTTGGTAGAGGGTCAGAGAAAAAGAGGAAGACCCTCGATGAGATGGATTGACACGGTGGCTGCAGCAATGGGCTCAAGTATAGCAAGAATTGTGAAGATGATGCAGGACCAAGTAGTGTTTCGTATGTTGTACACAGAGTGGCTAAATGTTGGAATCGACTCGATGGCACCTAACAACAACAAGAAGGATGTTTACTCTTATGGTATTCTAAAATATTGAAAAACTAGACACAAGCTAAATGTCATTAGGGAAATGATTATAGTATAATTATGTGGTGTATATAACTATTAAAAACAGATATTTATCCCAAAGTTTTTTTTGTGTGTGTGCTTTAAGTGAGCGTTTACAATTCAAGTCAGTTTCTCACACAAAAACTTATATACACATTGTTACGTGACTCTAGTTGCTCTCCCTACAATGTGACAGCACATTCCTCCTCTCCACCATGTATTTCCTGTGTCCATTCAACCAGCTCATATCCCCCTCTGCCTTCTCATCTCACCTCTAGATAGGAGCTGCCCACATGGTCTCATGTGCCTACTTGAGCTAAGAAGCATACTCCTCTCCAGTATCATTTTCTGTCTCATAGTCCAGTCTAATCTTTGTCTGAAGAGTTGGATTTGGGAATGGTTTTAGTTCTGGGCTAACAGAGAGTCTGGGGGCCATGTCCTCTGGTGTCCCTCCAGTCTTAGTCAAGCCATTAAGTCTCGTCTTTTTACTAGGATTTGAGTTCTGCATCCCACTTTTCTCCTGCTCCATCAGGGATCCTCTGATGTTTTCCCTGTCAGGGCAGTCATTGGTGGTAGCCAGGCACCATCTAGTTCTTCTGGTCTCAGGCCGATGCAGTCTCTGGTTTATGTGGCCGTTTCTGTCTTTTGGGCTCATATTTTCCTTGTGTCTTTGGTGTTCTTCATTCTCCTTTGCTATAGGTGGGTTGAGACCAATTGATGCGTCTTAGGTGGCCACTTGCTAGCTTTTAAGACCCCAGACGCCACTCAACCAAAGTAGGATGCAGAACGTTTTCTTAATACTTTGTTATGCCAGTTGGCCTAGATGTCCCCTAAAACCATGGTACCAGGATCTCCGCCCCTGCTACTCTGTCTGTTGAAGTGTTTGGTTGTATTCAGGAAACTTCTTAGCTTTTGGTTTAGTCCAGTTGTGCTGACTTCCCCAGTATTGTGTGTTGTCCTTCCCTTCACCTAAAATAATTCTTGTCTACTATGTAGTTAGTGAATACTCCTCTCCCTCCGTCTCCACCCTTGTAACCATCAAAGAATGTTTTCTTCTGTGTTTAAACCTTTTCTTGAGTTCTTATAATAGTGGTCTCATACAATATTTGTACTTTTGCAACTGACTTATTTCACTCAGCATACTGCTTTCCAGATCCCTCCATGTTATGAGATGTTTCACAGATTCATTGTTCTTCTTTATTGTTGCATAGTATTCTATCGTGTGAATATACCATAATTTGCTTATCCATTCAATCGTTGATGGGCACCTAGGTTGTTTACACCTTTTTGCTATTGTAAACAGTGCTGCAATGAACATGGGTGTGCATATATCTATCTATTCATGTGATGGCTTTTATTTCTCTAGGATATATTCCAAGGAGTAGGATTGCTAGATCATATGGTATTTCTATTTCTAACTTTTTAAGGAAATGCCAAATTGATTTCCAAAGTGGTTGTACCATTTTACATTCCCACCAGCAGTGTATAAGTATTCCAGTCTCTCCACAACCTCTCCAACATTTATTATTTTGCGTTTTTTGGGGTGGGGTGAGATGGAATCTTATTGTAGTTTTGATTTGCAATTTTTTGTGAGCATTTCCTCATGTATCTGTTAGCAGCCCGAATGTCTTCTTTGGTGAAGTGCCTGTTCATATCTTATGCCCATTTTTTAACTGGGTTGTCATTTTGTTGTCGAGATTTTGCAGTATCTTGTAGATTTTACAGATTAGAACCTGATCGGATATGTCATAGCCAATTTTTTTTTCTCAGTCTGTAGGTTGTCTTTTTACTCTTTTTTTGTGAAGTCCTTTGATGAGCATAAGTATTTGATTTTTAGGAGCTCCCAGTTATCTAGTTTCTCTTCTGGTATTTGTGCATGGTTAGTAATGTTTTATATTCTGTGTATGCCGTGTATTAGGCCTTCTAGTATTGTCTGTATTTTTTTTTCCATGATCTTTATTGTTTCAGATTTTATATTTAGGTCTTTGATCCATCTAGAGTTAGTTTTTATGCATGGTGTGAGGTATGGGTCTTGTTTCATTTTTTTGCAGATGGGTATCCAGTTATGCCAGCACCATTTGTTAAATAGACTGCCTTTTCCCGAGTCTGGGGCTTTGTCAAATACCAACTGCTCATAAGTGGATGAATTTATGTCTGGATTCTCAATTCTGTTACGCTGGTCTATGTGTCTATCGTTGTACCAGTACCAGGCTGTTTTTACCACCGTGGTTGTGTAATAGTTTCTAAGATCAGGTAGTGTGAGGCCTCCCACTTTGTCCTTCTTTTTCAGTAATGCTTTACTTATCCAGGGCCTCTTTCTTTTCCACATGAAGTTGGTGATTTGTTTCACCATCTCATTAAAAAATGCCATTGGAATTTGGATCAGGATTGCATTGTATCTCTAGGTTGATTTGGGTAGAATAAACATTTTCACAATGTTGAGTATTCCTAACCATGAGCAATATCCCAAAGTATTTCATCACATAGGAATATGTTATTGATGTTAAGCGAAAAAAGCGTGATGCACAATTGTCTTTGTATTATGACCCCAACTACGTAAAACATGTTTAATGAACAGTAGAAAGAATTACGCTGAAGTACTTTGATCGGTTACACTTTTCTCTACTTTTCACATTTTCTACAATAAGCAGAAAAACACAAAGCATTAAAACTGGGAACAATTACTCTGGATTTGTAGGTTCCCCATTGTGTGTCCCTCTCTCTGTCATTCCCTTCTGGTGGCTTTCTATAAAAATGTCATGGCTGTTGTTAGTTGCTGTCCACTCAGCTCCCAACTCGTAGTGGCCCCATGCACAACGGGATCGGGCCATTGTGACCCACGGGGTTTTCACTGACTTTTTTCCTTTTTCCAGAAGTAGATCACCAGGACTTTGTTCCTGGTCTGGATACTGCACTGAAGTTTGTTCAGCAGCACAGCAACGCACAAGTCTCCATTGACAGAAGAGTGGTGGCGCTGGCCAGGGATCGAGCCCGGGTCTTCCCCGTAGAAGTCAAGAATTCTACCACTAAATGACCACTGCCCTCAGCTGTAAAAAATACTAAGATATAAAAAAGGATTAAATGCTTTGGGGGAGAGGAAGTGATGGAGAAGTTAGGAGTTGGGCAGGGCTGGAGGAAATCTAGGGCCTGAAGCGGTTCTGGGATGAGGGACTTTCCATTTTAAAACCAGGACAGGAGTTGGTAAAGGAAGGTGAGCATGCCAAAACCTTGGTGCTTGTGGAACAAAGAAGGTAGGTTTGACAAGCCTGCCTGAGATAGAGAAGCAAGTTCAGGGCTTTAACCAGTAGACAAAGGTTAACCCTTAGTGTTCTCTAAAGTTGTTGTGTTCGGTCGAGTAGCTTCCAACTCATAGCGACCCTATGTACAACAGAACGAAACACTGCCCTGTCCTGCACCATCCTCACAATTGTTGCTATGTTTAGTCCATTGTTGGCAGCCACTATGTCAATCCATCTCATCCAGGGTCTTCCTCTTTTTCACTGACCCTCTACCTTAGCAAGCATTGATGTCCTTCTCCAGAGACTGGTCCCTCCAGATAACATGTCCAAAGTGGGGTGGGCAATATCACTGCTTAACAGCAGATCTGGAGGTTCCATTAAAACAGTTCAAATGCTCTTAATTCTCATGGTGTAGTGTGCAGAACTTGCAAGTAAATTGTGCAATGAAACTTATCTACACCCTATTGTTTAAAACGTCACATGGTAGGGTGGATTGCTTAGAAAAGAAGCAAGACTCTTATGACTACCCTAGCAGTTTTCTATGTATCTAACTTCTAAGAGTCTGTTTGCCTTTAGGATAGTATGCTTACTCAGATTTTCTCCTCTGAAGAAAATACCCACTCTTTTATGATGCTATTATTAGTCTTAATTGTGGGATTGCAAATGTGCCCAGAGGTTTCCTTTGATGGACAAATCACACGAATCTAAATAGTTGCCATTTGAAACTCTTTCTACCTTAGTGGCTAGACTCCACCTCAAATAGATGTCATTGATCCTTCCCAATCTGTCATTTTCCATCAGTGGGATCTCAGTGGAACCTTAGTGGGTCCCTGAACTGAGAAACATTAAGGACGAAGTCATTTTTTAGGTGTCTCACTCTCTCGTCAGCTTAAATTCCTCCCTAGAAACCAGGCGTAGCCACCCTACAGATATTTGCTAGTATGCTGGAGGGCCTGTGCAGAAAAGGGCAGGTCTATTAAGAATATTTGAGCAACACTACCATGTCAGCATCTATGAGTTCTGTTCATTGCCTCTACTCACAACCATTACAACTGCCTACCCCCTTCAAACCCATTTGGAAGGCTCAGGGATTTCCCCTCTAGATCAAGTTTGACATAAAGGCTTTTTCAGTCTCACTTTCTTAATAAAATTTCTACACATACATGCCCTTCCATTAGGGAAGAGGAGGAAGGAGAGAAGGAAAAAAGATTTGACATTTAATTGGTTTCAACCCACCTGGGGCAAAGGAGAATGAAGAACACTAAAGACGCAAGGTAAATATGAGCGCTACATCAGCCTGAGGCTGGAAGAACTAGATGGCGTCTCGGCTACAACTGATGACTGCCCTGACAGGGAAGACAACAGAGAAACCCTGAAGGAACAGGAGAGCAGTAGGGTAGACCTCAGATTCTCATAAAAAGGCCAGACTTAACAATCTGACTGAAACTAGAGGGACCCTGGAGGTCATGGCCTCCAGACCCTCTGTTAGCCCAAGACTAGAATCATTCCCAAAGCCAACTCTTCAGACAGGGATTGGACTGGGCTATAAGATAGAAAATGATACTGGTGAGGAGTGAGCCTCTTAGCTCAAGTAGACACATGAGACTATGTAGGCAGCTCCTGTCTAGAGGCAAGATGAGAAGGCAGAGGGGGACTGGAGCTGGTTGAATGGTCATGGGCAATACAGTGGAGAGGAGGAATGTGCTGTCTCATTAAGGGGAGAGCAGCTAGGAGTACATAGCAAGGTGTGTACAAGTTTTTGTATGAGAGACTGACTTGATTTGTAAACTTTCCCTTAAAGCACAATTGAAAAAAAAAAGATTGGACATTTATTGAGCACACACCATGTGTCAGATACAGAGAAAAGATCTTTATATACTTATCTAATCTCCAGAAACACATTTTATCCCCATTTTGTGAATGAAGAAACAAAGTTTCAGATTGCTTAGATAACATCTCCAAGGTCTTTAATTAATGAGGAGCAGAACTAAGAATCAAACTCTGATTTTGAAAGAAACAAACAAAAAAAAGGACTTGGGATCTTTCTACTTCCCTCGAACAGCCAAATGGGTCTTCTTCCCTTTCTTTGTTCTCCCCTACCCTCTCCTTCACCATCTTCCACTCTCTCCTCCTTTGTTCCTTCCACCAATGCTTTATAATTGTGATAAATGTTATTAAAGAGAAATACAGAGTGCTATGACTATTTGGGGAGCCCTGGTAGTGCAGTGGATAAGTGCTTAGCTGCTAACTGAAAGGTTGGGCATTTGAACCCACCAGCTGCTCTGTGGGAGAAATATGTGGCAGCCTGCTTCTGAAAAGATTTTCAGCCTTGGAAACTCTATGGGGGCAGTTCTACCCTGTCTTTTAGGATCCTATGAGTAGGAATTGAGTCGACAGCAGTGGGTTTGGTTTTTTTTTTGGCGGGGGGTGGGGGAGTTTGTGAATGCTTGTGTCAGGGGAACCTGACCTAGTATAGAAGAGGGAAGGTTCTGGAGAGGAAGTGGCATGCTGGAGGATGAGTAAGAAATAACTAGGTAGAAAGGCAGGGCAGGATGGGGCAGACACTTCAGGCAAAGTGAATGGCAGTAATGGAAGGGCTCCAGGTGGAAAGGAGACAGTGTGTTTAAGGAGCAGAACTGAAGTGAAGAGAACAAAGCGAGATGAGTGAAATTGGGCTGCCGAAGCAGCACCGAAGAGAATGAGGGCTTGTAGAATGGGGAGAGGATTCTGGTCCTCATCACTGGGCTGAACCTCAAGCTCACCTGAAGCACGAAGGAGGATTACTTTCGGTCTTTATAGAGAAAACACTTTTTCTCTTTAGAATAATGTTTCTTAACGAGAGCACTATTGGCATTTTCTACCACCCACCTGTCAATTTCTTATACTGTGGTGGCTTGCGTGTAGCTGTGATGCTGTAAGTATGCCACTGGTGTTTCAAATACTAGCAAGGTCACCCATGGTGGATGGGTTTCAGCTGAGCTTCCGAACTAAGAAGAAGCCCTAGTGACGCAGTGGTTAAATGCTCGGCTGCTAACTAAAAGGCTGGAGGTTCAAACCCACCAGCACCCCTGTGGGAGAAAGATGTGTCAGTCTGTTTTTGTAAAGTTTTATAGCCTTGGAAACCTCATGGGGCAGTTCTACTCTGTCCTACAGGGGTTGCTGTGAGTCAGTCTACTGCATGGCAGTGGGTTTGATTTTGGTCCAGACTAAGACAGACTAGAAAGAAAGGCCTGGTGATCTACTTCTAAAAATTAACCAATGAAAACCTTGTGGATCACAACAGAACATTGTCTGACTCTCTTGCTGTAGACACGTCAATAGGAGGGTTCAATCGCCAGAGGCGAACATTATGCTTGGTAAAGCAGAGGACCAAGGAGGGCGTAGGAGATCCTCAGTGAGGTGGATTGGCACAGTGGCCTCAGTGATGAACATGCTGGTGACTGTGACAATGTCACAGGGGCAGATGACATTTCATTCTGTTGTCCATAGTCTCACCATGAGTCGGAGTCAACTTGATAGCAACTGACAAAACAACATTGGCATTGTGGACAGGATAATCCTTTGTACAGGACTCTTCTCAACCTTGCTTCTACCTTGGCCTCCAGGTACTAAATACCAGCAGCATCCCTTTCCCCAGTCCAGGTACTATGACAACTCAAACCGCCCCCATATTTCTGAAAACCACTAATAGGAGCCCCTGCTCTAGTTTGGGCTACAAGAGTGTCACTGTCGCCAACTTCATGATCATGCTTTTTCTCCTCTTCTAGCAACATCCGAAGAAGCCCTTGTTGTGCAACAGCTAAGTGATCAGGTGCTAAAAGAAAGGTTGGCAGTTCAAACCCACCCAGAGATCCATGGGAGAAAGACCTAGCTATCTGTTCCCTTAAAGATTACAGCCAAAAGAACCCTATGGGGGCAGTTTTACTCTGTCACATGGGATTTCTAGGAGTCAGAATTGACTTGATGGCACCCAATAACAAGCGACATCAAAACTCCTGTTTGGGTGGATGTCCTTTCCTATAAACACTCTTGTGGCCTTTGACATCTATCTCTGTGACACACCAGGAACATTTCCAACTCTGTGAAATGTTTGTTGAGTCCCTAATGTTTGACAGGGTTGGGAGTACAGATGTAATAGGACATAGTCCTGTGCTCAGGTTGCTCACAGGCTAGTAACAAGAGGCAAATATGAAGCAATTAAGGAGAAAGCACAATAGAGGAGGCTTGCATGGGGGAAAGTGCCAATGGAGGTGGTGGAAGACAAAGTGGTGGAGAGGAGGTCAGGGAGGAAAGGCATTCCAGGCAGAAAGGACACCGGCATATTCAAAGACGTGAAGGTATAAAACACCAGATGAGTGTGGGAGGCTATGAATAACTTGATATTGTTGAGGCATTAATTTGAAGGCAGGGCGTGGCAGGAAGACAGGCTGGAGAGGTAGGTAAGAGCCTCATACACCAAGCTGAAGAGCTTGGACAGTATGCCAAATAAACACCCAAATGTCTTATACTTACAAATCTTCAATCATCCTGAAATAATAACTTCTGAATGAGGTAGTATTTGAGAATTTTCTGAAGAGCTATATAGATAAGATTACTTCAATGTGATTCAAGTCTCTCCCTGGCTGTATTCTCTCTCATCTGTGAAGTCCCTGTGTGCCTTGGAGGATTTTGAAAGTGTCTTTTCATGTACTGTTATTTCTAAACAAACTTTATTGAGCTATAACTGACATACAATAAACTGCACATAGTCAAAGGGAACAATTTGTTTTGTATGCACTTGTGAACCCATCTCCACAATCAACATATCCATGACCTCTACAAATTTCCTCATGCCCCTTGCTAATCCCTCCCTCTTGCCCCCACCCTTCACCCCACCCTGGCAAGCGCTGATCTGCTTTCTGTCACTACAGATTAGTTTTCATTTTCTAGAATTTTACATAAATGGAACCATATAGTACACATTTTTTTTTTGTCTGACTTCTTTTACTTAGCACAATTATTTTGAGATTTATCCTTGTTGTCACATGTATCACTAATTATCTTTTAAAATATTTCTAACTTTCTACTTTTGAGGAACATGTCTCAACAAATTACACTTGCTCCCTGGGATAACAAAGCTCCAGATTAGAAGAGACTGTTGGGAGTAATAGTAAAATTTTTTGTCTGGGCCACTAGAAATACTGCTTGGGCATGAAATGATGAAGCATAGATCCTAGGACTCTAAGAATTGACCCAACATATAAAAGATTACTATCTTAGTTATCTAGTGCTGCTATAACAGAAATACCACAAGTGGGTGACTTAAACAAACAGAAATTTATTTTTTCATAGTTTAGTAGGCTAAAAAAGTGGGAATTCAGGGCACCAGCTCTAAGGACGCCTTTCTCTTTTTACTGTGGGGGAAGGTCCTTGTTCCGTGGCTCCCTGATGATCTTCATGTCATGTGGAGTCTATCTTCCCCCATCTCTGCTTTTCTTGCTGCTTGCCTTTTAATCTGCTTCTTTTTAATCTCCAGAGAAATTGACTCAAGACACACCTTACACTAATACGGCCTTGTTAACATAACAAAGAAAACCCATTCTCAAATGGTATAAACTTGTTGCTGTGAAGTTTTTGCCCAGACCCTATAGGACAGAGTAGAATTGCTCTGTCAGGTTCCCAAAAAGCAGCTAGTGGATTTGAACTGCCGACCTTTTGGTTAGCAGTCATAGCTCTTAACCACCAGTTTTCTTCACCACAGGTATACCAAAAAAAAAAAAAAAGAAAAGAAAAAAACCACACCTGTGGCCGTCAAGTTGATTCCGACATATAGCGACACAGATATAGGGGTTAGGATTTACAACACATATTTTGGGGGGAAACAATTCAATCCACAACAATCACCAATTCTGTAAAAAATTATGTGTATAATTCTGGTGGGTCTGGCTGCTTCTATTTCCTTTTCCACTTTGTGATACCTCATCTAATAGGAGGGAAAGTGAGTTGGCTTTGGAATCAGACTGACCTATCCTAGCTCTGTCCCTATGAACCCGTTTCATCTTAAAGAGGGGATGATAGTATTGGCCCTGTGGGGTTGTGGAGAGGGCTGATGAGATAGTATGCACAAAGTGGCTAGAACAGAGTTAGATTCCTGATAAAAGTTTCTTTTCCTGGCTTCCCACCCAGGAGTAACCTGCTGTGTAATGTTGGCTAAATTGTTTCCTCTCCTCTCAATCTCTTCTATGTAGTTAAATGCAGTTACTTATTAAGTCCCAGAGACTGTTTAATTAGAGTTTGTAATTTGCCTGGGTACTCTTGGTTAAAAAGTGTTATTTAGATGCAAGGTGCTGTTACCTTTTGGGCAGGTAATTATTTCCTGTTCTCAATTGTTTAGCATTGTACTGAGGTTCCACCTCTGAGATGATTACTTTGCTTGCAAAGGTGAAGCAATACCTCCTTATTTGGGTGTTGTGAGTCTTAATTAATTAACGCTTATGAAGCCTATGCAGGCCTATAATAAAAGGCCAAATGTTGAAAATCTTTTACCTTTTGTGTGGATGTCACTTCCGGTATTTTAATGTAGTAGCTAATACTGCCCACTAAAAATTGGCATTTCAGCTTTAGATTAAGTATAGTTATTTCATATGTGGAAACCCTGGTGGCATAGTGGTTAAGTGCTATATAGGCTGCTAACCAGGAGGTCAGCAGTTCGAATCCACCAGGTGCTCCCCAGAAACTCCATGGGACAGTTCTACTCTGTCCTATAGGGTCGCTATGAGTCGGAATCGACTTGACGGCAACGGGTTTGTTTTTTTGGTTTACTTCATATGTATGTGGGGGTTGCAACTCATAGTGACCCTGTAGGACAGAGTAGAACTGCCCATAAATCTTTATGGCAGTAAACTGCTGCATCTTTTTCCAAAGGAGTAACTAGTGAGCTCAAGCTACCGAACTTTCGGTTTGCAGCCCAGCGCTTAACCACTGTACCGCCAGGGCTCTTCACGTGGGGGAAGGAGGACGCTAATTGATCACTGTTGAAAGAGCTTTGTACTTTTTACAAGAAAGAGGTTAGGGAAATGTTGATAGCTATTATTTTCTACAAGAGCACAATTTATGACAGATTTGCATTTCAAATCTTTATCTCATATAAAACTACAGATTGAAAAAGCTGAAATTTTGAAATACTGAGAAGGGTATTTTACGGAATAGTTATGCTTATCTTTCAAAGCTAGTATTTGTTAGACACTGTTCTAAGTTCTTTACACGCGTTAAAACTAAAATAGGGGCAATCTAATTCCAATACACCACATTTATTCCGAGGGTATTACTATCTATATGTTTCCAAATATGTAACTAGTTCATCAGGATTGTTCATATTGGGGTGAGGGTGAAGGAGAGTTTATAGAGCATGTCTTAGTCATCTAGTGTTGCTATAACAGAAATACCACAAGTGGATGGATTTAATAAAGAGAAATTTATTTTCTCACAGCCTGGTAGGTTTAGAAGCCCAAATTCAGGACATCGGCTCCAGGGGAAGGCTTTCTCTCTCTGTTGGCTCTAGACCAAGGCCCTTCTTGTCAATCTTCCCCTGGACTAGGAGCTCCTCTGCCCAGGAACCCCAGGTCCAAAGAATGACCTCTGCTCCTGGTGATTCTTTCTTGGTGGTATGAGGTTCCCCCTCTCTGCTCGCTTCCCTTTCCTTTATCTCTTGAGAGATAAAAGGTGGTCCAGGACACACTCCAGGGAAACTTCTTTACATTGGATCAGGGATGCAACCTGGTAAGGGTGTTACAGTCCCACCCTAATCCTCTTCAACATAAAATTACGATCACAAAATAAAGGACAACCACACAATACTGGGAATCATGGCCTAACCAAGTTGCTACACACATTTTTGGAGGGATATAATTCAACCCGTGACAGAGCATAAGGACATAGCAATGGCTACCATTTATTAGACATATTCTGCATACCAAACACTGAACTAAGAACTTCAAATGCATTATCTTCTTTGATTCCTGGTAGAGTTGTCATCATCATTTTACTAAGTAGGAATAAGACTCAAAGGAGTTTGGTAACTTGCCAAAAATTGTGAAACTGGAAAGTCGCAGAATCAGGATTCAAACCCTTGTCCTATCACCCCCAGAATGTGAGGACATGCACACTACCCTATGCTCTTTCCATGAATGTTCTCCCTATGTAAGCTATTTCCTTTTGGTGATTCCAGAACACTCATTCATCAATGAGGGCATTGGTTTGGGTGATCGCTAATGTCTTTTTCAGCTCAAAGTTTAATGAGCCTTCAGTTCTCATTTTATTTTTGTCTTTATACCAGAGTGTATAGTAGGGAAAAGTTACTCTTTGGAAAAGGAATTATGATTGGACGATATGATACAGTGCTGAGCAGATAATAATTAATCTTATTTAAACTCTGAGATACATATTAATTAATACCAAGAGATCATTAGAGATTGCTTTCCCTCCCATGATCCAGGGAATCCAGACTTTGCAGGTGGGAGGGGTCTTTTCCTCTGAGTATAAATGTGGTGACTGCACAATGGCCTGAAGACCTTCATGAGGCTGCCCTGAAAAACACTCATGCACATGCATGTGTGTGTGTGACACGTGCATGAGTGTGTACAGCACACATCTATTGAGGTCAAGCTAGATGCTGGAATGAAAATCATGTAATTACAGTACCCAGTTTGAGACTTCAGAGCATTCATCCTTTTACTAGTAGTACACTTTTTCTACGTATAACAGCACAAAATGTGCATGACAAGGGTGAATTTTTGGCCACAGAGCATCTCCTAGATTGTGATGGTTAAGATTGTGTGTCAACGTGGCTAGACCATGAGTCTCAGTGTTTTGGCAGTTGTATAACGTGATCACTCCCCTGTAGAGATTTGATACGTGAACATGCCCATGCTGGGATCGGCTGTGAGTAGCCAATCACTTGAGGGGGAGTTTTCTTGGGCATGTAGCCTGCATCAAGTGTGGGTGGGCTTTCAGGCAGGGCCCCAAGACTTTTGCTAGTTCTGGATTCTGCAGCTGGCTCCTATTCGTCTGACCTCCAGCTCTTGGGACTTGAGCTAGCAGCTTACCTGCTGTCTTGCCTACTGATCTTAGAATTCATCAATTTTCACAGCCTGTGAACAACAGCCCTGCTCTCAGGCCTGCCCATCTTGGGCTCGCCAGTCCCTGCAGCTACATGAATCAGGAGAAGGTCCTTTTCTGACTCATAGACTTGGGACGTTAGAACCTCTACAACTGCGTGAGCCATTTCCTTGATGTAAATCTTTCTCTGTATATACATATTTATATGCTTTGCCGGTTTTACCTCTCCAAAGAACCCAGCCTAAGACATTTCATACTGAGAGTGGTTTTGGAGAAACAAAATTGTGAGGATGAATTTTCTAAATTGGTTCTCAAATCTGGTTAGTCTAAAACATGTTGCTGACTCTACTCCAGTATGAATTACCACCTCACACCAAGGATTACCAGTGCCCTCTTTACTACTGGCACTGGTAATCCTTGGTGTGAGGTGGTAATTCAAATACACAAAATATCACCACCAATAGATCAGGTACTGGTGAAAGACGAGGCTCTGGGTGATTACATATATGATAACTTTCTACGATTTTGTCATAATGTGAAGTATAAGGAAGCTGGTTAGTTGGTCTTACTTTCACTAGACAAATAGGAGGAAGAAAGAGATGAGCTCAGGGTTTTGGAGTCAAAGCTCAAACACCAATGCCCAATGGCCTGAAGACCAAAGTTTCCACTTGTGCCTTGAAAGAAAGCCTATTTCTTGTAGTAATGGAGCTGATATTGCCAAAAAACCAAAACAACAGTCTTACTGTAAGAGTGGCTGAATTACAATGCCAACACAAATGTCAAACTCAAGAGGTGTCTGAAGTTAAAGTGAGGGCATTGATTGGGAAGACATGGGATCCTGAAATCTGGGATGGGGACATATGGGCAGGTAATCAGGAAGCTGGAGACACTGAGCCCCTAAATTACATTGCATCACTCCTGCCAACGGAATCATTAGCCCCTTCATTCCCATCTAATGAGATTAACCCAGCTGCATCTAAAGCACCTTTGTCTGAGTCATTGCCTGGGATATCACCTGAGGCAGATGCTTTACAAGACAATGCTGAATGTTCTCAAAACATTTCTCAACCGATTTGGCTTCTAGACCTATAACTAGACTTAAGTCCCAGAGAGCCCCAAAAGGTGAAGTACAAAGTGTAACCCAGAAGGAGTCACGCTATACCCTGAACGAACTGCTTGACTTTTCTAATATGTACAAACAGAAACCTGGGGAATATGTGTGGGAGTCACTATCAAGGGTGTGGGATAATGGTGCAAAGAATGTAAAGATGGATCAGCCTGAATTTATTGATATGGGCTCACAAAGCACAGATTCTTCATTCAGTGTTTCAGCTCAAGAAGTTAGGAAAGGATATAATAGTTTATTTGGTTGGGTTGCTGAAGCATGGATTACGAGGTAGCCTACACTAAATCATGCCTGCCTTGGTATACTATAGAAGAAGGTATCCAAAGGCTTACGGAAATTGGCATGCTAGAGTAGATTTATCAGGTTAGACCCACAGAACCACACATAGAGTGCCTGGAGGACACACTTTTTACAACAACGGTGAGGAACAAATTCGTGAAGGGAGCCCCAGCATCCTTGAAGACTGCTATTTTATGTAAGTCAGATTTAACAGTGAAAACTTCCATAACGAAATTAAGACACCCAACTACAACGGGGCTGATTGGAGTCCATGGTTGTAGGCGCCAGGTGGTGGCACTCAATTGTCAAAGACAAGGTGGGGGTGGTTACCATAAAGGACAGCAGAGTCAAAGTAGTAATCAGAATAGTCTGACTTGTATGGAATTATGGCATTGGCTACTTAGTCATGGTGTCCCTAGAAGTGAAATGGATAGGAAATCTACTAAATATTTACTTGATCTGTACACACAGATGAATTCTACGTCAGGCAAACAGCAGCATAACTCAAATAGCTAGAATAGAGTCAAGTGAACAGCAGTGTAACTTGCATCACTCAAATAGAATCACGGCTCCTCAGTTAATTCCCAGACTTGAGCGAGTTATAGACTGACAACCCCTTGATTGAAGGGGAGGCTGTGTCCCCTTGAGGAAGGACTCCAATACATTGTCTAAAACTAATACTGTTAATCTTTCTCCCAGCCTTCTCCAAAGGCATCTACAGCCTTTTACAAGAGTGACTGCTCATTGGGGAAAAGGAAATAATCAGATTTTTGGGATTACTGGATACTGGCTCTGAACTGACACTAATTCCAGGAGACTTAAAACATCACCGTGGCCCACCAGTCGGGGGGGGGCATATGGAGGTCAGGTGATTAATGGAGTCTTAGCTCATGTCAGTCTCACAGTAGGTCCAGTGAGTCCACGAACCCATCCTGTAGAGATTTCCCCAGTCCCAGAATGCATAATTGGAATAGATATACTCACCAACTGACAGAACCCCCACATTGGATCCCTGGTAAATGGAATAAGGGCTATTGTGATAGAAAAAGTCAAGTGGAAGCCATTAGAACTGCCCCTACCTAGGAAAATAGTAAAAAATCAAAAGCAATACTGCATTCCTAGAGGGATTGCAGTGATTACCGCCACCATTGAGGACTTAAAGGATACAGGGGTGGTGATCTCTACCGCATCCCCATTCAACTCAACTGTTTGACCTGTGCAAAAAACAGATGGACCTTGAAGAATAACGGTGGATTATTGAAAACTTAACCAGGTGATGACTCCGATTGTAGCTGCTGTTCCAGATGTAGTCTCATTGCTTGAGCAAATGAATACATCTCCTGATACCTGGTATGCAGCTATTGAGCTGGCTAATGCCTTATTTTCCCATACCTGTTTTGAAGGACCATCAGAAGCAGCTTGCTTCTAGCTGGCAAGGCCAGCAACACACCTTCAGTTGCCTACCTTACAGCTACATCAACTCTCAGCCCTATGTTATCATTTAGTCAGCAGGGACCTTGGGCTCTGTTCCCTTCCACAAGATGTTACACTGGTCCATTACATTCATGACATTATGCTGACTGGACCTAGTAAGTAAGGAGTGTCAATGACTCTGGACTTATTGGTAAAATATTTGCATGTTAGAGGGTAAGAAATTAATCCCACAAAAATTCAGGCACCTTTCACCTTGGTGAAATTTTTAGGGGTTCAGTGATGTGGGGCATGTCAAGACATTCCTTCTAAAGTGAAGGAAAAATTGTTGCCTCTGGCCCCTCCCACAACTGAAAAGGAGGCACAATGCCTAGTGGGCCTCTTTGGATTTTGGAGGCAGCATATTCCTCATTTGGGTGTGCTACTCTGGCCTATTTATCAAGTGACTTGAGAAGCTGCTGGTTTTGAGTGGGGTCCAGAACAAGAGAAGGCTCTGCAACAGATTCAGGCTGCTGTGTAAGCTGCTTTGCCACTTGGGCCATATGATCTGGCTGATCTAATGGTGCCTGAAGTGTCTGTGACAGGTAGAGACAGGTAGAGATGCAGGCCCCTAATGGTGAATCAAAGTGAAGACACTTAGGATTTTGGAGCAAAGCGCTGCCATTCTTTCTGCAGATAACTACTCTCCTCTTGAGAAACATCTTTTGGCTTGTTACCGGGCCTTAGTAGAGACTGAATGCTTAATCATGGGACTCCAAGTCACCATGTGGCCTGAGCTGCCCACTGTGAACTGGGTGTTGTCTGACCCACAGAGCCATAAAGTTGGATGTGCACAGCAGCACTCCAACATTAAATGGAAGTGGTATACACGAGATCAGGCCTGAGCAGGACCTGAAGGCACAAGTAAGTTGCATGAGTAAGTGGCCCAAAAGCTCATGATCTCCACTCCTGTCACATTACCTTCCATCTCACAGTCTGCACCTATGGCTTCATGAGGAATTCCTCATGATCAGTTGACTGAAGAAGAGAAAACTCGTACCTGGTTTATAGATGGTTCTGCGCATTATGCAGGCCACACTTGAAAGTGGACAACGGCAGCACTACAGCCCCTTTCTGGGACCTCCCTGAAGGGCAGTGGTGAAAGGAAACCCTCCCAATGGGCAGAACTTTTAGCAGTGCCCTTGGTTCAGTTTGGTTGGAAGGAGAAATGGCTATATGTGCAATTGTATACTGATTCATGGGCTGTGGTCAATGGTTTCGCTGGATGGTCAGGAACTTGGAAGGAACATGACTGGAAAATTGGAGACAAGGATTTATGGGGAAGAGGTATGTGGATAGACCTCTCCGATAGGCCAGAGAAGTGAAGCTATTTGCATTCCATATGAATGCTCACCAAAGAGTGACCTCAGCAGAAGATGATTTTAACAATCAAGTGGATAGGATGACAAATTCTATGGAAACCAGTCATCCTCTTTCCCCAGCTACTCCCGTCATTGCTCAATAGGCTCATGAACAAAGTGGCCATGGTGGCCGACTTGGATACAGCCACTGCCGAGCGCCCAACACTGAGTCCCTGTTATGGCACCATCCCTCGAGGTGATCAGCCAGCAACCTGGTGTCAAGTTGCTTACACTGGACCACTTTCATCATGGAAAGGGCATCGTTTTGTTCTTACTAGAACAGACACTTACTCTGGATATGGATTTGCCTTCCCTGCATGCAATGCTTTTACAAAAACTACCATCTGTGGACTCACAGAATGTCTTATCCACCATCATGGTACCCCACACAGCATTGCCTTAGATCAAGAGACTCACTTCACAGCAAGTGAAGTGTGGCACTGGGCCCATGCTCATGGAATTCACTGGTCTCTCCATCATCCTGAAGCAGCTGGCTTGATAGAATGATGGAATGGCCTCCTTAAGACACAATTACAGTGCCAGCTAGGTGGCAATACCTTCCAGGGTTTGGGCAATGTTCTCCAGGAGGTTGTATATGCTCTATATCAGCATCCAATATATGGTGCTGTATCTCCCATAGCCAGGATTCATGGTCCAGGAATCAAGGGGTGGAAATGGGAGAGGCACAACTCACTATTACCCCTAGTGACCCACTCGCAACATTTTTGCTTTTTGTCTCTTGACCTTATGCTCTGCAGGTCTAGAGGTCTTAGTTCCAAAGGGAATGCTCCCACCTGGAGACACATCACTGATTCCATTGAACTGGAAGCTAAGAATGCCACCTGGCCACCTTGGGCTCCTTATGCCTCTGGACCAACAGGCAAAGAAGGGAGTTACCATGCTGGCTGGTGTGATTGATCCTGATTACCAAGAGGAAATCGGACTGATATTACATAATGGAGGTAAAGAAGAGTATGTCTGGAATGCAGGAGACCCCTTAGGGCATCTCTTAGTACTACCATGCCCAGTGACTAAAGTCAATGGAAAACTACAGCAACCTAATTCTGATATGACTATTGATGGCCCAGATCCTTCGGGAATAAAGGTTTGTGTCACCCTACCAGGCAAAGAACCACAGCCAGCTGAGGTGCTTGCTGAGGGCAAAGTGAATACCGAATGGGTGGTGGAAGAAGGTACTTCTAAATACCAGTTACAGCCATGTGACCAGTTGCAGAAATGAGGACTGTAATTGTTATGAGTATTTCTGTTTTGTATATTTGCATCAAAAATTTTTGTTTTCTTCACTTATAAAATATAAGATGTAAACAGGGCTATTGCATTTTCAGTTGTATGTGTGTTCATTTTATCATGTCAGGTGCAAGTATGACTTTATAATTGTCTTTATTCAGAGATTATGTATGGTTTAATGAGATGTGCACAGGTGCCAAGTTGATGGTTAAGGTTGTGTGTCAACTTGGCTGGACCATGGTTCTCAGTGTTTTGGCAGTTGTATAATGTTGTGATCACTTCCCTGTTGAGATTTGATATGTGATCACCTCATGATGGGATCTGCTGTGAGTAGCCAATCAGTTGAGGGGGGTTTCCTTGGGTGTGTGGACTGCATTGAGTGTAAGCAGGCTTCCAGACAGGGCTCTGGGGCTTTTGCTCGCTCCTGCAGCTGGCTCCTGTTCATCTGATCTTTCATTCTTAGAACTTGAGCTAGCAGCTTACCTGAGGTCTTTCCTGCCGATCTTGGGATTCATCTATCTTCACTGCCTGTGAGCAACAGCCCTGCTCTCAGACCTGCCCATCTTCGGTTCGCCAGCCCCTGTGGCTATGTGAATAAGGAGAAGGCCCTTTCCTGACCCACGAACTTGGGATGTTGAAACCTTTACAAACGCATGAGCCATTTCCTTGTTGTAAATCTCTCTCTATATATACATATTTATATGCTTTGCTGGTTACGCTCCTAGAGAACTCAGCCTAAGGCACAGATGAAACAGTTGTGTTGTTGCACTAACAGAAGTCATATATTCACATCAGGCTGAGGAAGACAAATTCCACCCTGTCTACACGTGACCTCACAGAATCTCTTCCTCCCTGTACTATGCCTGCTTTTCCTAGATCCAGATCCCCATAAGGAACAGGTGCCTGTGTGAGGTATAGAAAACTATGGCAGATGACTCATAAGCACTGGATAAATGTTAGTTGACCATGAATAGGTTGACAACACAGAACAGCATTCTTCTGGTTTTAGTTCTTCTGTCCTACAACTGCAAGGAGTAGTGTGTGAGGAAGTATACATAGTGGTGAAGAGCAGGAGATGTGGTGTCAGAAACAGCCGGTTCAAATGGTAGCTCTGCCACTCATCCTCTGGGTGACTTTAGGCCTCATTGCTTGGCCTTTTCTCTTCATTTGTAAAATGGAAATTAGAAAGGGGGCTATAACTATTATTCTTACTTTCTGCACTACAGTAACACTGACAATGCTTTTCTGGGCTAAAGAAGGAATATGAAAAGCTGTTTCAGTACTTGATGTGGAGTGTTGAATGTGGCCTTAGAATAGTTGAACCACAAGCACAAATTTGCCTTCCTTTAGTTTGTCTCTTCTACCTTTTTTTTTTTAATTAGGTGAAAATTTACAGACCAAATTAGCTTCCTGTTCAATAGTTTGTACACAGTGTTCTGTGACATTGGCTTCATTCCCCACAATGTGCCAGCGCTCCCCTCATTTCCGTCCTAGCTTCCTTGTTCCCTTTTGTCCTAAATTGCTACCCCTTCCTGCCTTCTTTATTTGCTTTTGGGCAGATGTTGCCCTTTTGATCTCGTATAATTGATTGTTCTAAGGAGCATGTTCCTCTCTGGTGTTATTGTTTATTTTATGGGCCTGTCTATGGTTTCGCTGAAGGGTGGCTTCCAGGAATGGCTTCAGTTCCAGTTCTTCTCGACCTTCTTGACAGCGCCTTTGCATCTAACTACATATATTTAGGTGAACCCTAGGATAAAAGTTTATTTCCTTTCTGTTTAGGTCCTTAAATTCCAGCCTTGAAGCTTGTCTAAGAGTTTAAGGGCCTGGATATTGTTTGTTGAATATTGAATCTAAACCTCAGTATTAAATGTTGTTGTTGTTAGGTGCTGTTTAGTTGATTCTGACTCATTGTGACCCTATGTGCTATAGAACGAAACACTGCCTTGTCCTGCTCCATGCTCACAATCGTTGTTATGCTTGAGCCCATTGTTGCAGCCACTGTGTCAATCCATCTCCTTGAGGATCTTCCTCTTTTTCACTGACCCTGTACTTTACTAAGCATGATGTCCTTCTCCAGGGAATAATCCCTCCTGACAACATGTCCAAAGTATGTAAGACACAGTCTTACCATCCTTTCTTCCAAGGAACATTCTGGTTGTATTTCTTCCAAGACAGATTTGTTCGTTCTTTTGGCGTATTCTCCGCCAACACGATTCAAAGTCGTCAATTCTTCCGTCTTCCTTATTCATTGTCCAGCTTTCGCATGCATGTGATGTTATTGAAAACTACAGCTTGGACTTCTCCCTCCAGTGAATGTTGGGTGGATATAAAAAGATGACATACTAGACTCTGCAGTGCCTATCGATCATTTCTATGTGATGACACACTGGTTGGTGAACAGAGCCAGAGGCAACCAATTTGGAAGATATGGCTGCCAGGTTCATCCTGCTTAGATGGGAAGGGTCACCCAGTGGGGGCATGCCATTGTGTGGTGCCATACAAGATGGGAAACTCTCTGGTGATTTTTATAATCTTGTACTGACCTTTCATAAGAGGATTTTAATGCATCCTCTTCAATTCTCAGGTTCATCAGCATTTTTCTTTGATTCTTGAAAGTCAGCAACAACCAATAACAACCAGTTGCCATCAAGTCAGTTCTGACTCATGGCAACCCTATGTGTGTCACAGTACGACTGTGCTTCATAGGGTTTCCAATGGCTGATTTTTTTTGGAAATAGATTGCCAGGGCTTTCTTCCAAGGTGCCTCTGGGTGGACTCAAACTTTGATCCTTTAGGTTAGCAATCAAACACGTTAATTGTTTACACAATCCCTGAAAATCATCAACTTATAATATTTACTCGTATAGGATTTCTAAGGTGAATCAGTTGGATAGAGTAGTTTTTCAATATTTTTGCTAATGTACCCACAAAAGATTTTGAAAAATCTGCATAATCCCTTTCACATTTTAAAGTTGTTGCTGTTGTTAGGTGCCATTGAGTCAGTTCTGACTCATAGCCACCCCACGTACAACAGAACGAAACACTGCCTGGTCCTGTACCATCCTCACAATCTTTGTTATGCTTGAGCCCACTGTTGTAGCCGATGTGTCAATCCATCTTGCTGAGAGGCTACCTCTTTTTCGCTGACTCGCTACTTTACCAAGCATGACACCCTTTTCCAGGGACTGATCCCTTCTGGTAACATGTACAAAGTATGTGAGATGTAGTTTTACCATCCTTGCTCCTAAGGAGCATTCTAGTTATACTTCTTCCAAGACAGATTTGTTTGTTCTTTTGGCAGTTCGTGGTATATTCAATATTCTTCACAAACACCACAATTCTTCTTTCTTCCTAATTCATCATCCAGCTTTCACATGCGTATAAGGTGACTGAAAACACCACGGCTTGGGTCAGGTGCACCTTAGTCTTCAAGGAGATATCTTTGCTTTTCAATACTTTAAAGACGTCTTTTGCAGCAGATTTGCCTAATGCAATGCATTGCTTGATTTCTTGACTTCTGCTTCTATGGGTGTTTACCTTGGATTCAAGTAAAATGAAGTCCTGGACAACTTCAGTTTTTTCTCTATTTGTCACGATGTTGCTTATAGGTCCAGTTGTGAGGATTTTCGTTTTCTTTACGTTTAGGTGTAATCCATACTGAAGGCTGTAGTCTTTGATCTTCAAGTCCCTCTTCAATTTCAGCAAGCAAGGTTCAGTCATCTGCATTATGCAGGTTGTTAGTGAGCCTACCTTCAATCCTGATGCCCCATTCTTCTTCATGTAGTCCAGCTTCTCAGATTATTTGCTCAGCATACAGATTGAATAGGTATGGTGAATGGTTACAACCCTGACGCAAACACACCTTTGCTGATTTCAAATCACACAGTATCCCCTCGTTCTGTTCAAACGATTCCTTCTTGATCTATGTACAGGTTCCTCATGAGCACAATTAAGTGTTCTGGAATTCCCATTCTTCCCAACGTTATTCATAATTTGTTATTATTCACACAGTCGAATGCCTTTGCATAGTCAATAAAACACAGGTAAAAATCTTTCTGGTATTCTCTGCTTTTAGCCAGGATCCATCTGACATTAGCAATGATATCCCTGGTTCCATGTCTTCTCCTGAATTTGGTTTGAATTTCTGGCAGTTCTCTGTCAATATACTGTGGCAGCTGCTTTGGAATGATCTTTAGCAAAATTTTACTCACGTGTGGTATTAATGACATTGTTCGATACTTGTTGCATTCTGTTGGATGACCTTTCTTGGGAATAGGCATAAATATGGATCTCGTCCAGTCAGTTGGCCAGGTAGCTGTCTTCCAAATTTCTTGGCATAGATGAGTGAGCACTTCCAGCCTTGCATCAGTTTGTAGAAACATCTAAAGTGGTATTCCGTCAATTCCTGGAGACTTGTTTTTCTCCAATGCTTGCAGTGCAGCTTGGACTTCTTCCTTCAGTACCATTGGTTCCTGATCATATGCTACCTCCTGAAATGGTTGAACGTCGACCAATTATTTTTGGTACAGTGACTGTGTGTATTCCTTCCATCTTGTTTTGATGCTTCCTGTGTTGTTCAGTATTTTGCCCATAGAATCCTTCAATACTGCAACTTGAGGCTTGAAGTTTTTCTTCAGTTATTTCAGCTTGAGAAATGCCAAACGTGTTCTTCCCTTTTGATTTTCTATCTCCAGGTCTTTGCATATGTCATTATAATACTTTAGTTTCTTCTTGAAATCTTCTGTTCAGCTCTTTTACTTCATTTCTTCCTTTTGTTTTAGCTACTCAACGTTCGAATGCAAGTTTCAGAATCTCTTCTGACATCCATCTTGGTCTTTTCTTTCTTTCCTGTCTTTTTAATGACCTCTTGCTTTCTTCATGTATGATGTCCTTGATGTCATTCCACAACTCGTCTGGTCTTTGGTCATTAGTGTTCAAGGCATCAAATCTACTCTAGAGATGGTCTCTAAATTCAGGTTGGTTATACTCAAGGTCATACTTTAGCTCTCGTGGACTTGTTCTAATTTGCTTCAGCTACAACTTGAACTTGAATGTGAGCAATTGCTGATACATTCTGCAGTCAGCCCCTGCCCTTGTTCTGACTGATGATATTGAGCTTTTCCATCATCCCATTCCACAGATGTAGTCAATTTGATTCCTGTGTATTCCATCTGGCGAGGCCCAGGTGTACAGTGGCCATTTATGTTGGTGAAAAAAAATACTTCCAAGAAGAAACCGTTGATCTTGCAAAATTCTGTCATGTGATTTCTGGCATTGTTTCTATCACCAAGCCATATTTTCCAACTACTGATCCTTCTTTGTTTCCAACTTTTGCATTTCAATCACTAGTAATTATCATTGCATCCTGATTGCTTGTTTGATCAATTTCAGACTGCAGAAGTTGGTAAAAATCTTCAGTTTCTTCATCTTTGGCCTTAGTAGTTGGTGCATAAATCTGAATAATAGTCATGTTAACTGATCCTCCTTGTAAGTGTATGGATATTATTCCATCACTGACAGCATTATACTTCAGGATAGTTCTTGAAATGTTCTTTTTAACAATGAATGCAATGCCATTCCTCTTCAAGTTGTCATTTCCGGCATAGTAGACCATGTGATTGTCTTGTTCAAAATGGCCAACACCAGTCCATTTCAGCTCAGTAATGCCTAGGATATTGATGTTTATGCATTCCATTTCATTTTTGATGATTTCCAATTTTCCTAGATTCAAACTTTGTACATTCTAGGTTCTGATTATTAATGGATGTTTGCAGCTGTTTCTTCTCATTTTGAGTGGTGCCACATCAGCAAATGAAGCTCCCGAAAGCTTGACTCCACCCCCATCAGTAAGGTTAACTATACTTTGAGAAGACGGCTCTTCCCCAGTCGTATTTTGAGTGCCTCCCAGCCTGAGGGGCTTATCTTCCAGCACTATATCAGACAATGTGACACTGCTATTCGTAAGGTTTTCACTGGCTAATTCTTTTCAGAAGTAGACCCCTGGGTCTATTCTTCCTAGTCTGTCTTAGTCTGAAAGCTCAGCTGAAACCTGTCCACCCTGGTTGACACTGCTAGCATTTGAATACCAGTGGCATAGCTTCCAGCATCACAGCAACATGCAAGCCCCCACTGTATGACAAACTGACAGACACATGAGAGTTTCAAAGTTGGTATTTCAAATATCTTATTGTAAATTTAACTAATTGAAAAGAATGTGATTTTCACATATAAATATTCAATATTTTAAAATAAAGCTATTATGGCTTTTTAAAAATACACAAATAAGATCTTTTTTAACAGTCACGATTTTTGCATCATTTTTTTCTTATTGAACTTGTAGTTTCATTTTGCTTCCCATAAATAATTTTATCCTAATGAAAATATATATATTGAATTCTTTAAAGTTTTTTCTGATCACCCTATCATCCTTCTCTGCAATAACACTTATATGTACATTTACATTAAATTATTTCATTTTCTTTTACCATTACTAGAACATTACTGAGATACATATTAATTGATGTCAAGAGATCATTAAAGATCACCTTCCCTCTCAGGAGCAAGGGAATCCAGCGCTTGAAGTAGGAAGGAATCATTACAAATTGCAATTAAATAATTAAGAATGAGACTACGTTCAGCATCAACTATATTCATATTTTTCATTTTTTAGAGGCATAAGTTCTGAGAAAGCTTTTTACGTAAATAAGTAGAAGAGAATGAAAGCAGTTTTGTTTTAATAACCTCACTCAAATTTTCAGCCCTTCCTTAGTTATATATTAAAAAAAACACAGCCATCTACCATAAAAAGAATATTTCAAATAATCTACTAACTGATAATTCAATTAGATTATGCTTCAATTTTCTTGAAAGCATAGAATTGAAAATTACCTGCTTCACAAAAGCGTTTGTTACCATCATCAGTCATTCACTTCCTAGGCACCAACACAAATATTTCCAATTATCCTATTGTTTGATGTCCCTGGGATTTTTTTGTGTGTGTGTGTGTACCAGGGCCCTGTATGCCATACTGAGATTCAGAACAGATGAGAAATGTGCCTTTTATTTATTTTGAAAAAGTGGAAATTGGGGAGAATATATGAGTCGTACATTGCTGTAAAATGCTGTATAACATACTACCCCCAAACCCAGCAGCTTAAAACAAGTGTCTGTGGGTCGGCTGTGACTCGGCTGATCAAAACTGGGCTCATCTGGCTGGCTGTACTTAAGGCTGCAGATTGACTGGGCTTGACTCTGGGCTTCAGGTCAGATTTAGGTTTGTTCCACGTGTTTCATTCATCATAGATTTTCACCCGGTCAGACCTGGAAGTAGTATATTACCTGGAGGCCAGGGGTGTTAGGTCCTACTGCCAGGCTGCCTGTGAGATGTTCTGGTCAGAATCTCTGGCTGCATTCCTGGACAAAGCCCCTGGAGATGGTCTGTATCTTTAACATTTGAATTGCAAACATTTTAAATGAAAAGTCTGTTTTGAATCCAGTCTTGCATTTGAAAACTGGTGTCATCCTCTTTGTTCTCTGTGTTCAGGCACCCTAACCATCAAGTCTGTTTAGTTGCCTTCTGAAAACTTCGTGCCTGTTCACAGCACCTGGTTCATATTCAAAAAATCAAACCGGTTGCCTTTGAGTTGATTCTGACTCCTATTGACCCTACAGGACAGAGTAAAACTGCCCCATAGGGTTTCCATGGAGCAGCTGGTGCATTCAAACTGCCGACCTTTTGATTAGCAGCCAAGCTCTTAACCACTGTACCACCAGGGTTCCTAAATGTTGATTAAAAAATCAACTCACATAATCCTCACAACAACTCTACATAGTAGTGCTATTAACATTCGCGTTTTACAGATGAGCAAACCAAAGAACAGAAAAGTAAACCAACAACTTGCCCAAGGTTGCACAGCTAATGGGTGGTAGACCAGTTAGTTACAAACTTGGTCTGGCACCAAAGGCCACACTCCTGACCATTTTCTAAACACATTTTTTGATTCCAGTAACTAGCACCAGATAGGTATGCTCCATAAATATTGGTTTACTAAATGAAAGAATAGCACTAAAAAGATAATAAAACTTATCTGTAATCCTACCACAGAGGAATTTGGGGAATTTATCCAGAACTTTTCTAACGTGAGGATAGACTTTTATCAAAATCATGTCTTTGAAAAATAATTTAGAGAGTATAGATCTTTTGACATTTTATTCATTATCTTAAAAAATTTTATAATTTTAAGTCAATGTTTCCTCCTTTAGTCTGGAGGTGGAGGGCAGAGCAGAGAGGGAGAAGATCCTAGACAAAGGGGGAAGGGTTTTCCTGAGATATTCTGGCCCTCATCTCTAGGCAGAGGTTGCCAAAGTTACATTAGAACATTTAGGGAAGGGAGGAGAAGTTTCAGGGATGAGGTTTTTTCTTTTCTTATCATACTTCTTTGAGTAAATATGTTTTGAAATTTATCATTAAGAATTAGTTTTTTTTTTTTTAAGACCAGACTTACTAGTCTGACAGAGACTGGAGAAACCCCGAGAGTATGGTCCCCAGACACCCTTATAGCTCAGAAATGAAGTCACTTCTGAGGTTCACCCTTCAGCCTAAGATGAGGCCCGCAAAACAAACTGAGACTAAATAGGCACACCAGCCTAGGGGCAAGGACTAGAAGGCAGAATGGGACAGGAAAGCTGGTAATGGGGAACCCAAGGTCAAGAGGGGGAGAGTGTTGAATGTCATGGGGTTGGAAACTAATGTTGCAAAACAATATGTGTATTAATCTTTTAGAATTAAACAATTTAGTTTAGTTTAGAGAAACTAGTTTGTTCTGTAAACCTTCATCTAAAGTACAATAATAAAAAAAAGAATTATTAACAAAAAATCAACTGGCAAGAGTTTTTTCAATACTCCAAAAGCACAGCAAAGGTCCATGGTTTACAGTACAAATTAGACAATCCATGTTGTTTACATGGCTGGCTGTGTCAATAAGAAAAATGGATAAAAAGATAGCGTTGACCTTCCAAAGAGCAAGTAAAAAACAAGCACAGGCTGCTGGTAAAACACCAAGAAGCAGCTTCTCCAAATACTCATTTGCTCATGGTTTCAAAATATTTTCTTCTGACTTTTAAAATAACTCCAAGATAAATAATTTGTAACAACTGGTCATCAGATTCATGTACACTCACAGGAAGGAATACGTCTCTAAGACTGACTATAAATAATACATCCATCTGGCTCTCGAGGGAGTATTGGATTGATTTGTTGCTCCAACACGGTGCCTCCCTTCTGCCACTCAACAATACAGGCTGAAGGCAGACTGCCACACTGAACAGTGTATGGTTACAGTCATAGACACTGCTTTTGTGGGCACCCTGCATTTCTGAAGTAAAGTTAGCTGATAGGATTACCACAGCGTCATCTAATGCAGCCATTGCAGAGGGGGCCTGTATCACATTACCTCTGAAAAAACTTTAATCTAAAAATGTCATACACTGGAGACAAAGCCACAAATACCTGACCCTTGGGCGTGGCCTAGGACACATTCTTCTGAGCCATCTCCTATTTTTTTCCATGGGTAAATAGAAATCCCGAGCAAGGAATGTGAAAATTAAGAGTCAAATCAGGTTTTTCTTGAATGCTCTTAAAAGACCAAAAAAAAAAAAAAAGATCAAAGTTTAGATCACAGGGGAAGTTCCCTGTGTAGTCTTCAAAGCTGATTTCTTGCTGTTAAAGGAACCCAGGAGAAGCAGGCATGCCATGACTTTGAGGCTCTGTTTTTGTTCTATTATTCAACTGCAGTCAACTTCCAACTATTGAAAAAAAGATGACTTAGAATTAGAGGATTGCTCATCTGTGTTGCAAAGCCCTTCAAGCCATTCAGCCTGTGATGTCCAGAGACACCGGATGTAGGTGAGTTTCTATTGCTACTGCCTTTGTTTTACCTCTTTGTGCTGATTACAGTATTGTCTCAGTTGAAGACATTGAGCAGCCTACTGCTTTGTGTCGTACAAAATATTGATGGATCATTACTTAAAGCTAACTGTCATCTGTTCACATTCTAGATGACACACATATAAAGCAGTAGGGAGTAATTTGGATTGTTGAATCATTGCCTACAACAGTAACTCTCCTTGTAGTTGCAAAGTCAGTAGGGCTGATGTTTGGAGTGGATTTAGGACCTGAGAGTGTTATCTGGCTGTGCTAACTGCTCCTTTAGTGGAGGGAGGCAGGGAAGGATGGGTGGATACACTCCCTGCTTTCTCCTCTACCTCTGCATCATATACACCCTCCCTGGTTTGTCTGGAGGCTAACAGAAGTCTAAACACAGAATAGAGGATATTGGGGGAAAGGTTGAGAGATTGTCACAGGCACATTACCTCTCAGTTTTCTTTAGATGTTGAAAACAGTCTTCTGATATACAGCATTATATTACCACTAAAGGAAACCGTGGTGGAGTAGTAGTTATGAGCTACAGCTGCTAATCAAAAGGTTGGCAGTTCAAATCCACTAGGTGCTCGGTGAAAACCCTATGGGGCAGTTCTACTCTGTCCTGTACGGTCACTATGAGTCGGAATCAGCTCGATGGCAATGAGTTATTACCACTAAATGGGCTGAATATAAGAAACGTCACCTACCAGGCAGAAACAATGATTTACTGACCATTTTTGGCCTCTGATTAAGGAGCTTTGGTTTTTTCCTATCTGTAGACATTCTTAATTGAGTCCAGTAGATTCCCAGCCATGGCCATCTTCTCTTGAACGAGGCAAGTTAGTGAGCTTAAGTCAGCACTTCAGAGCCAAATTCAGACTTCATAATAAAGTAAACCACACAGGGGATAGCTGTTAGCATGGTGATCACCTTGTTGCTCATCCCTGCTCAGCACCCAGATGGAGTGGGGTGACTGTGCTGTCCTGGCCTCCTTTGCTCAAAGTGGTCATGCTCAGAGTGACTTATGAGCTGTTGCTGAGCACATAATGGCCAGCATAGCTGCATGAGTAGTCATGGCCCTACATGTATTCACTTGACTTCAGTAAAGAAAATTGGCTCAATAGAAAGGTTCTGTTGGGCTCTGACTAGAATTTGGAGGTGTCTTTGGATTCCAAGATTGAGCTGGGTGTTGATGTGGGAAGATGTTCCAGTTTCTTCCAGCTGCCTGTAAGGAACCCATTACAGTGCTAAGGATGTGGATTGCTTTTTCAGAAAAAAAAATTCTCTTGATATTTCACAAAATAATTGTGATAATAATGATGATGATGATGATAACAGAAGCTGTTTTTCTGGGTGTAATGAAAGAGATTCTCAGGCTTCTGGTTTATTTTAGTGGTCTCTTTCTTTCTGTTTTTTTTTTTTTTTTAATTGTGCTTTAAATGAAAGTTTACAGCTCAAGTATTTTCTCATATAAAAATTTATACACACATTGTTATGTGACCCTGATTGTTATCCCTATAATACATCCGCACACTCCTCCTTTCCACCCCGAATTTTCCACATCCATTCAACCAGCTTCTGTCCCCGTCTGCCTTCTCATCTCACCTCTGGACAGGAGCTGCCCATTTAGTCTCTCTCTTTTTTTTTTATCTACTAGAACTAAGAAGCACACACTTCACGAGTATCATTTTCTGTCTTATAGTCCAGTCTAATCTTTGTCTGAAGAGTTGGATTTGGGAATGGTTTTAATTCTGGGTTAACAGAGAGTCTGGGGGCCATGTCTTCTGGGGTTTGTCCAGTGTCAGCCAGACCATTAAGTCTGGTCTTTTTACTCAAATTTGAGTTCTGTACCCCACTTTTTTCCTGCTCTGCCAGGGACCCTCTGTTGTGCTCCCCATCAGGGCAGTCATTGGTGGTAGCTGGGCACCATCTAGTTCTTCTGGTCTCATGCTGATGGAGTCTCTGGCTTATGTGGTCCTTTTTGTTTCTTGGGCTAATATTTTCCTTGTGTCTTTGGTGTTCTTCATTCTCCTTTGCTCCGGGTGGGTTGGAACCAATCGATGCATCTCAGATGGCCGCTTACTAGCTTCTAAGACCCCAGATACTGCTCACAAACTGGGATGCAGAACATTTTCTTAATAAACTTTGTTATGCCAATTGGCCTAGATGTCCCCTGAAACCATGGTCCCCAGATCCCTACCCCTACCCCTGCTACTCTCTCTCAAAGTGTTTAGTTGTATTCAGGAAACTTCTTAGCATATGATTTAGTCCAGTTGTGCTGACTTCCCCAGTATTGTGTGTTGTCTTGTCCTTCCCTTCACCTAAGATGATTCTTGTCTGCTATCCAGTTAGTGAATACCCCTCTGCCTCCCTCCCTACCCTGGTAACCATTAAAGAATGTTTTCTTCTGTGTTTAAACCTTTTCTTGAGTTCTTACAACAGTGGTCTCATACAATATTTGGGTTTTTGCAACTAATTTCACTCAGTATAATGCCTTCTAGATTTATCCACATTATGAGATGCTTTGTGGATTCATCGTTGTTCTTTATCATTGCATAGCATTCCATTGTGTGAATATACCATAATTTGTTCATCCATTCATCCCTCGATGGGCACCTAGGTTGTTTCCATCTTTTCGCTCTTGTGAACAGTGTGGTAATGAACATGGGTGTGCATGTATCTATTCGTGTGATGGCTCTTATTTCTCTAGGATGTATTCCAAGGAGTGGGATTGCGGGGTCATATGGTACTTCTATTTCTAGCTTTTTAAGGAAGCACCAAATTGATTTGCAAAGTGGTTGTACCGTATTACATTCCCACCAGCAGTGTATAAGTGTTCCATTCTCTCCACAACCTCTCCAGCATTTATTGTTTTGTGTGTTTTGGATTAATGCCAGCCTTGTTGGGGTGAGATGGTATCCCATTATAGTTTCGATTTGCATTTCTCTAATGGCTAATGATCATGAGCATTTCCTCATGTATCTGTTAGCCACCTGAATGTCTTCTTTATTGAAGTGCTTGTTCACATCCTTTGCCCATTTTAAATTGGGCTATTTGTCTTTTTGTTGTTGAGGTTTTGCAGTATTTTGTAGATTTTAGAGATTAGACCCTGATCAGTTGTGTTGTAGCCAAAAAATTTTTCCCAGTCCGTAGGTTGTCTTTTTACTCTTTTGCTGTAGTCTTTTGATGAGCATAAGTGTTTGATTTTTTCAGAGCTCCCAGTTATCTAGTTTCTCTTCTGGTGTTTGTACATTGTTAGTAATATTTTGTATACTGTTTATGCCATGTATTAGGGCTCCTAGTGTTGTCCTTATTTTTTCTTCCATGATCTTTATTGTTTTAGATTTTATATTTAGGTCTTTGATCCATTTTGAATTAGTTTTTGTGCATGGTGTGAGGTAGGGGTCTTTTTTTTTTTTTTTTTTTTTGCAGAATGATAACCAGTTATGCCAGCACCATTTGTTAAAGAGACTGTCTTTTCCCCTTTTAATGGACTTTGGGCCTTTGTCAAATATCAGCTGCTCATAGGTGGATGAATTTATGTCTGGATTCTGAATTCTGTTCCATTGGTCTATGTGTCTGTTGTTTTACCAGTACCAGTCTGTTTTAACTACTGTGGCAGTATAATAGTATCTAAAATCAGGTAGTGTGAGGTTTCCCATTTTGTTCTTCTTCAGTAACGCTTTACTTATCTGAGGACTCTTCCCTTTCCATATGAAGTGGGTGATTTGTTTCTCCATCTCATTAAAAAATTTTGTTGGAATATGGATCAGGATTGCATTTGATTTATAGATTGCTTTGGGTGATTGACATTTTCACAATGTTAAGTCTTCCAATCCATGAGCAAGGTATGTTTTTCCACTTATGTAGGACTCTTTTGGTTTCTTGCAGTAGCGTCTTGTAGTTTCCTTTGTATAGGTCTTTACGTCTCTGGTTAGATTTATTCACAAGTATTTTATCTACTTGGGGGCTATTGTAAATGGTATTGATTTGGTGATTTCCTCTTTGAAGTGTTCTTTGTTTCTCTTTCTTTTTTTAAGGGTCATAGCAAAAATTCAATTTCCTCAGTTTAAATGGAATGATATTTTAGAAATTGGGATCTGGCTACCGAGAGTCTTCTCTACCTCGGCCAGAAGGATTGGAGCTCAGCAATGAGCACCTCAAGGTACAAAGAAAGCATGAGGATGAATTTGGGGTGGTAGCTTGAGTCATTAAGTGTTCTGCAAAACTAGAATTTGAATTTGTTTTCCTTTTCTCTATTCTCTGTAGATTTTTAAAGATATATATATATATATATATTTCCCTTAGAAAATAGACAAAGTTTTATTTTAAATCATTTAGTGATATTTTTCACAATCAAGCCATACGTTCATTTACAGGTAGATTTTAAAAATAGCTTTGAGGTTCTTTTAGAGATTGTGTCTCCTATGTGCCATTTCTTCCTTTATCCTTTAAATATCCCCACAGGTAAAGGGCGCCTAGCCTTCTGTACCTGGGCATTCTTCAGAATTCCAACAGTAAATTTGGTTTGTTTTTTCATTTTTAAACCACGATTTGCTGAGCGCTCACTCCTGAGTCAGGCACTATGCCAAGTGTTTTACTAACGTTACCTCTGGTAATCATCTAGCAAGACGGTAAACTAGGTATTATTATCCCTATTTTTCAGAAGAGGAAACTGAGACTCAGAAAAAGTAAATAACTTGCCTGAGAACATATAGCTAAAATAGGTCAGGAGCCAGCCGGGATTGGAATCCAGGTCTCTCAATTCCTGCTTTCCCACTGTGACTTTGACTCCATGGAAGCATTGTCTGTTGTCCTTCAGCTTGGGTTAGAGTAGCCTGCAATTCTGTTGATGAAGATGTATCTCATTTTACAATAAATGTTAGATACTATAAATGATTTAAAGAAGCCCTGCAGTGATTTCTCTGTCGATAAAGCATATTTTTTAATTTGGGTCCTTTAACACAGGCGTATATAAATTAAGATTTTTGTACAATGTTTCACAAATATCTTTATCACATTTAATTTGTACTCCTTTCTGAGAATTAAGCTCAAAAATTATTTTGTTAGACGTATTACTTCGCTTATTTAATAAATCACACGTTCATAGACTCAGAAAAATTTAGATGTGGAGAGGACCTCAGAGATCAGCTAGCTCAACCCTGTCGTGGTGCAGGCAAGAGAGCTGCGTCTACTCGGTGAGAGCCAACCTCTGGCTGCAGTCAACCTGGGCTAGTAAATGGCCAAGCTGGTGCTTAGATTGGGTCAAAGCCTGGCTGTTGGGTGCCATTGAGTTGATTTTCGACTCATCGCAACCCAATGTGACAGGGTAGAACTGCCCCATAGGATTTTCTAGGCTGTTTTTTTTTTTTTTTTTAATCTTTACCAGGGCAGATCACCAGGTCTTTCTCCTTCGGAGCTGCTGGGTGGGTTCAAATCGCCAAACTCTCGGTTAGCAGCCAAGTGCTTAACCCTTGTGTTACCAGGGCTCCTTGAAGCCTGGTTACTGTACTTAAAACTTAAGACAATTTATACTACTTCTAAGGAACTGCCCCCAAAATTCGCTGATCAAGCATAAGATAACTAATCAAGCATGAGATATCTAAATGATTGTCTTCAATTTTGTTAAAAAAAGAAAAAAAGGCTCATACCAACAGTGGCTGGTTTTGCTGTCACCATTTTTCATTGAATTCTAAAGAGATGATGCTACGTCCTGGGCTGTGGCAGCTCGTAGGGATTGATAAAAGAAAAGTAACCTTTCAACTGTGTTCCTTCTTTGTTCCTAATTAGAGGAGGAAGCTTGGCTTTAGATTGGCCTCCAGGTGTCCAAAAGGCCCTGGTGTTCCTTAGTCATATTTCCATCCATCTTTGTGGGCCCTTTTCAGGCATCCAAGGGCAAATCAGGAGAAGGGGATCAGAAGGTCCTGAGGGACAGGGGAAAAAGCACCAGAGCAGAGAAGATTGGTGGTTGTTTCGAGCCAAGCCAGCTTCTAGTGCCACACAACTTAGAAACCTGTCAGTAGTGTGTAGAAAAGTCATGGCCACTGTACTTTTAAAAATCAATCCTTTACATGTGTCCCAAATTTCTATTTGGGGAGATTATTGTTGTTGTTAGGTGCCATTGATTCGATTCTGACTCAAAGTGACCCCACGTGACAGAGTGGAGCTGCCCCATAGGGTTTCTAGGCTGTAGTCATTGTGGAAGCAGATCACCGTTTGAACCACAGAGCCGCTGGGTGGTTCAAATCGCCAACATTTTGGTTAGCAGCTGAGCGCTAACCAGGTCTCCTTCACTTGAATCCCCAAATCTTATTTTGAGAGAACAAATTCCAAATAGTATTTCTGAAAAGAGGTTAGTAAACATTGAAAATTTTAGGTCCTTAGCTATAGATCAGTGTCCCCCTCAAAATTTAAGGAATGAAATTCAAAAAAAAGTTAAAGGTTCCCTTTGTTTTCGGTTCCTCACTTTTATACCACTGATGATGTTAACACAGTATTTAGTTTTTGGTTGTACTTACCTTCATGTTTATAACTGAATTTCTGTAAATGAAATGCATCCAGCTTGGTCTGTAAGCATAGCTTTAAACATTATTCCAATATACTTAACAATGAGGCTGTTCTCATTTCCCGCAGAATGAGACACACAATGAAGATGATCAATGAAAACCAGAGGATCTATTGTTACAACTAAAGACATCAATACCAGGCACCAGAGGACAAGAGAGACCAGGCTGCACATACATGGATGAAGCGGATTATTCCGAAGATACAATTTACACGCAGCAGGAGGATTTACCTTATGATGGGGGCATCCCCCAAATTAAGATATGCAATAATTACAATTTTACAAAAAATGACATTCTTGATGTTACACATCAAATTATTTTAACAGTAGATGACCCTCAGGAAAAGGCTACAGATAATAAGACTTGCGGAAATGCAAGTATGGCCATGATTCTAGATAAAATTACTAAAAATGCTGTCCACAAAAAACATGATAAGGAGAAACAATGCACTATAATTCTTCGTATTCCACCTAATAAAGAAAGCACTTCAAAGTCAAACATTTCTGATATTTTACTCAATCATCTTTCCAAAGAGGAATTTGTAAAAGGCCAAGGCATTGATTGTGAAACTCTCCCAGAGATCTCTAATGCTGATAGTTTTGATGAACCTATTGTTAAAAATATTATTTTGTGCTATGTTAAGAGTTCTTGGCCAAAAGAACAAACCCCAGAACTAGATGACCAACTCAATCCCAGAAGGGATGGTGAAGACAGCCGTAAGCCCAGTTGTTCTCCAATCACTATAGAAGAAAACATCTCTGATTTAGAAGAGCCAATGGTTGCTGGACGCAGCAGCCTTCAAGGGAATTCAAAGTTTCTAACTAAAACCAAGGGTCCAAGTGGTAAGCAAAAAAATTTCCAAGGGCAGGCACCCCATAAACAACAGACTGAAAAATCAAGTTCCTGGAGTGGGTTCAAATATGGCCAAGGTCAAGTTCATTATCGGCTCCCTGATTTCTCTAAGGTTGCTCCCAAAGTGAAAATCCCTAAGAATAACGCAATTAATAAACTACTTACAGTACCCAGGCGTGCCAGGTCTTCTAACTTGGGAGATGAATCAGCTCTTGTGCAAGATCTTTTAGAAGCGATGCCTAGATCAAATTGTGTTGAAAAATATCAAGAGCAGAAAAAGGAAACTGTTGAACCTTCACAACAAATACAGGTAGGAGAAAGAAGTCTCCAGTTAATACATAATCAGTGTCACAGCTCATCTATATCAGTGTGGGTTTTAGGACGGGGCACGGAGCTGGGTTCTAGTTCTGGATCACCCTGAGTAAATGACCTCTTGGAAGCTTGGTGGATGTCCTTATTGGAAAAATTAGGGGCTGGACTAACAATAAGAAAACAAAATCCAAATTCTTCAACCTGAAACTTGGGCCTTTCCTTTTTTTTTTTTTTTTTTTTTACTTTGTCCTATTCTTCTAAATAGTCCTTGGGTGCTGCAAACAGCATACTTGGCTGCTAACTGAAAAGTTGGAGGTTTGAGTCCACCCAGAGGTGCGTCTGAAAAAAGTCCTGGTGATCTACTTCTGAAAAGTCAGCCATTGAAAACCCCAAGGAGAACAGGTCTACTCTGACACACAGGGGTTTTCACGAGTTGAAATTGTCGTGACAGCACCTGGCTAACGTTGTAGTCTTAGTTCCTTTCTGCTAGCACTGTCATTCTCTTAACTGGCTGGTCCGAGCCTCACCTCAGGCCTTGAACTCTCTGAATACCTGCCTCGCATGCAAGGTCCTGTCTCTGCTTACCCAAGACCTGCTCATCTTCATGGCCTTCTTCATTTCCTACTTCTGCCACAGGACTTTTCAGATTCCCCCAAGTCATTCTTTCCCACCCATGTTTGTTTTGCACTTCTGCCAGAGCGTTTCTCAGGAGGCTTTGTGTCATAATTTGAGGGGTATCTGTTTCTTCCACTAGATTGGAAGATTCTGGAGGGCAGCAACCTTGTCTTATCTTTCCATTGCCTAACTTCCCCCAGAGGCCTGGCCTTGTGTCTTACATATATTATACCCTTCATTATTAATGCTACATTGAACTGAATTAAGATCTTCGATAACATACTTCAAGCCGGTAATCATTTAGTGCAAAATTTTAATGCTTAAATTATGCCAATTCCTTTTTCCTCTTACCTTATCTTCCCATCCCCCCACCCAACTCCCCAACATGATCTCATTGATTTTTTGAGGTTCTACAGCAAGGCAAATTCATACTGAGGACCAAAGTAAACATTTTAGTTTCTGGGACTTTGCCAGGACTGTATGATCTTTCTTTTAAGCTCTTTTATGAAGGGCATCGGGAGTGGAACAATCCTGTCTACCTCTTTCCACTTCCATTCCTCATGCTTCAACTCTCTTTTCTTTCAGCTGAACCCTCTGGGGAATAGGACCCCTCTCCCCAAGCCAGCAGCCCACCTGGCCACAACTGGGATTCTTTTCTAGGTCTTGGAGAGATCTGTACCCCAATGACATTGGGAAGTCTCAGGGTTCCTCACTGTGCTGGAGGGAGAAAGCCCCTGGGTGTGCACAGTTCTCAGTGCCCTGTGGTTAGTTGGAGCAGAATGGACATAAGGCTCATCTCCCTCAGGCAGTGGGAGTCTAAGGTCAGCTGTCTGGTTTTCTCCTGCCCTGTCACATCAGATTGGAGAACTGAGCTCCATAGGTTTCACATCTGTAATATAATTGAGATATTCATAATGACCTTAGTCTCATTTGACAGTTAACCATTTCACTCTCTGGCCCAAGTGTGTTTTTGGGCTTTATGTGATGGGAACAATGATAAAGCCTTCAGAGTGAAAAGCTCTGGAATTATGAACCCTTGTCTAGTCAGCCTGTGGCAAGTAGAAAAGGGTCATGTCCTGTGTAAACAATCACTGTCTTGACACACATTTTGGAACTTAGTGCACACTGTTTTCTGTTATTCTCTGGACTGTGGTTACTATGTGTTTGGTGCTAGTGAGAGCACCAGCAACAGAGCTGTGACAAAGCCAAAAACGGTCCTTGTCCTCATGGTGCTTATGCCTAGTTTCAGCAGCAGCGTTTGAGTATTACACATAATAGTATCAAATACAATAGTAATAATGGCTAGCATGTGTTGAATGCTTACCACATGCCAGACAATAGTAAATATTTAACATTTAATCCTCATAACAACCCATGAGGTTGGTTCTATTACTATCCCTGCTTTACCGGTAAAGAATCTGAGGCTAGTCTGGGGTCTTAAAAGCTTGTGAGTGGCCGTCTGAGGTATTCCATTGGTCTCACCCCATCTGGAGAAAGAGAGAAAGAAGAAAACCAAAGACACAAGGGAAAGATTAGGCCAAAGGACTAATGGACCACAACTACCACGCTTCTACCAGACTGAGTCCAGTACAGCTAGATGGTGCCCGGCTACCAGCACCAACTGCTCTGACAGGGATCACAATAGAGGGTCCCAGACAGAGCTGGAAAAAAAGGTAGAACGAAATTCTAACTTAGAAAAAAAAAAAAAGACCAGATTTACTGATTCGGCAGAGGCTGGAGAAACCCTTAGAGTACAGCCCCGGGACACTCTCACAGCTCAGGACTGAAGTCACTCCTGAGGTTTACGCTTCAGCCAAAGATTAGACCAGCCCATAAAACAAAATGAGACTAAATGGGCACACCAGCCCAGGGGCAAGGACAAGAAGACAAGAGGGGATAGGGAAGCTGGTAACGGGGAACCCAAGGTTGAGAAGGAGAGAGTATTGACGTGTTGTGGAATTGTCAACAAATGTCACAAAAACAATATGTGTATTAATTATTTAATGAGAAATTAATTTACTCTGTAAACCTTTGTCTAAAGTACAACAACAATAAAAGAATCAGAGGCTTACAGCGATTAAGGAATTGTCCAGAACTGGTTCTTGGCCACAACGCTGACTACCTCTGTGATGACCAGAACACATCTGGTCATCCTGAATAATGGCTTTGTTGATCAACGATAATGTTTTTTTGCCCTTTCATTGTGCAGATGGAACCTACAGAGCATATCCATCAAGAACTTCTTACAGGTACTATCATTTTTAAACTTCTTGGATATAGATATACATATTGTGGGCTTTAAAAAAAAATAGCAAATAGTGGTTATTGCCACAGACTTCTGTTTTCAGTACTTTATAAAACTGTGATAAGTTGATATGAGTGGTAGCCAAAACTTATTCTTTCTTACATAGGAATAGAATCCGAGACAAGTCTCTTTAAATTGTCATCAACCTCTCAGGAAGACTCTTCCTCAAGTTCTTACATATTTCAAAATATATCAAAAGGGAAACAGATGTGTCAGAAGTTAAAAGAACAGACCGACCAACTGAAGGCTAAAGTAATACCCTTAACGCTTGTTATGAACAATAGAAGTAAACAAATTCAAACACGAGACACATGCCATTCATGAAATATTGCATTTTTTTTTCACTGCAGGTTCAAGACTTTTCCAAAAGAATAACACAGGACTCTCCCTATTTGCAAGGGAGGCAGGTAATAACTTTTATCCAGTTAAAAAAAATTGTTATTAGGAAATTTGGCATGGATAAATACAAATGACTTTGTAGCACCACGTTTTCTCTAGGTTGGTGGGAGTAGCAATGTACTGGTAGGAAATGTTTTGCTAAAGATTAAACTATCTTTGTGTTACGGGGCCCAGAATTCAGTTTCTATATCTGTTTAGCCCTCTTACCTTCTCAGGGGATCTGTCACTTATGGCTCTCACTCCCCACCAGTCACCTAGTAGCACATCTGAGAACATGGTAGATTCAAGAGAAGAAAACATAAGCCATTATAAAGGGAAATCTGTGTGTGTGTGTGTGTGTGTGTGTGTGTGTGTTATGAGGCCTGGTGAATATAAGGTTATAAAAATTGCTGGTATTTGGCAATAAAATATTTAAATTTTGGAAGCTCTCTAAAATAGATCTTGAAGCTGTGCTTTTAAGATCAGGTTTTTTTTTCAATTGTACATCCTTTCTTGCTTCTATAATTTAGTAAAATCACTGATTTATGTCACCACCATAACACTTTTGTTCATCAGTGCCGGGGCCATGGGAAGCTGGCGTGGAACAGGGCAGCGGGGGCAAAATGCTGAGACTGGGAGAACCAGAAATGTGCTGAAGTGGAAGAGGTAGTTTGGGCCATTGGGTCAGCAACAAGGCAGGTGATCAGAAATCCTGACGTTAAGACAAGCGAAGTTCAGGGCACGCTGTGCTTCAGAAACCAGACAGTACAGAGAGAAATCAAGAGGACTCTAGTGCTAAAAGACACAGTTTATTACTCATTCACTCATCATATTAATTAAATAACTCCTTCAGTCATTCAACATTTATCAGGTATTTCCTATGTCTTATCATGATGACCCCATGTGTGCAGAGTAGAACTGTGCTTTATAGAGTTTTCAAGGCTAGTAGTCAGGCACTTAGCTGTTTGTACTATCCAGGGACATGGGGTCACCATGAGTGGGAATCGACTTGATGGCAAATAACAACAACCCTATGTCCCAGACCCTGTGCCAGGCACTAGGAATTTAAAAATAAACAATCCATTTTTCAAGTGTCTTATAGTCTCCTGGGAACAATGGGCTGGTAAACAGACCAGTAACTTGTTTCTTGACAAATGTCACCCATGATGCTATCGGCAGCCTAGCAGAGAGGCTCACCCTTCCCAGATGGGGCATATCGGAAGGCTTCCTGGAAGTGACTTCTGAGCTGGGCATTGCAGGAGGACTATGGGCAAAGTTGGCAGAGTAGGGGGTAAAGAGGTGTCCTAGGAAAAACAAACAACAGGTACAATATCCCAAGGGCAAGAAAGTGCTGATAGTATGAGGAACTGTATCCCACTGTAATTTACCAGGAGCTCAGGGTGTAGTAGAAGGGAGCAGACTAGAGAGCTAGACAAGGATCACATCATGGAAGTCCTTTAAGTGATGCTAAGGAGCTTAGATTTTATCCTGAGTTTGAGTGATGGGACAACACTGAAGGATTTAAAGCTGGAAAATGGTAAGCACCATGGCGGCGAGAATGCAGACACAGAGACCGGTTAGGAAGCCCTAATCCAGATAACAGGTTATGAGAGCCTGAACCAAGGCAGGCAGTGAGGATGGAGAGAGGGACAACCCTAATCTTTTAAGGAAGTGGTGGCAGGTTGAATGGGAGAGAATAAGGGAAGGGAGGGAGCTTGAATGAGTTTCAGATTTTTGGCTTGTGCTACTAAGGTCAGAAATAAAAGTGGAGGAGCCAGTTCAGAATGGGTGTGGGAGGCAGGCAAGAAGCAAGATGTCAAGTTCAGTTTGGGACATTCTGAGTTTGAGCTCCCTATAGGACATCCAAAAGGTTCGTGGGTGGCACAAACAGCTCGTGCTCGACTGTCAATCTAAAGATTCGTGGTTCGAGTCCACCCAGTGGTGCCATGGGAGAAAGGCCTGGCAATCTGCTTCCGTAAAGATTGTGTTGTTGTTGCTAGGTGCTCTTATAGCAACCCTATGTACAACAGAATGAAACACTGCCTGGTCCAGTGCCATCCTCACAATCATTGCTATGTTTGAGCCCATTGTTGAAGTCACTGTGTTAATCCATCTTGTTGAGGGTCTTCCTCTTTTCTGATGGCCCTCTACTTCACCAAGCATGATGTCCTTCTCCAGGGACTGATTCCTCCTAATAACATGTCCAAAGTACGTGAGACAAAGTCTCACCATCATCGCTTCTAAGGAGCATTTGGACTGTACTTCTCCCAAGACAGATTTGTTCGTTCTCCTGGCAGTCCATCGTATATTAAATATTCTTCGCCAACACTATGATTTCAAACTCTTCAATTCTTCTTCCATATTCATTGTCCATCTCTCATATGTATATTAGGTGATTGAAAATATCATGGCTTGGGTCAGGCACACCTTAGTCCTCAAAGTGATATCTTTGCTTTTTAACACTTTAAAGAGGTCTTTTACAGCAGATTTGCTCAGTGCAATGCATTGTTTGATTTCTTGACTACTGCTTCCATGGGTATTGGTTGTGGATCCAAGTAAAATGAAACCCTTGACAGCTTCATTATTTTCTCCATTTATCATGATGTTGCTTATTGGCCCAATTGTAAGAATTTTTGTTGTCTTTATGTTGAGGTGTAATCCATACTGAAGGCTGTGGTTTTTGATCTTCATCAGTAAGTGCTTCAAGTCCTCTTCTTTTTTTTTTTTAGGAATCAAGCTTGTGTTATCTGCATATCGCGGGTTGTTAATAAGTCCTCCTCCAATCCTGATGCTGTGTTCTATAGTCCACCTTCTCAGATTATTTACTCAAGATTGAACAAATATGGTGAAAGGATACAACCCTGATGCACACCTTTCCTGATTTTACACCACGCAGTATTCCCTTGTTCTGTTCAAATTACTGCTTCTTGGTCTATGTACAGTTTTCTCATGAGCATGATTAAGTGTTCTGGAATTCCTATTTTCCAAAGTGTTATCTATAATTTGTTATGATCCACACAGTTGAATACCTTTGCATAATCAGTAAAACACAGGTGAACATCTTGCTGGTGTTATCTACTTTCAGCCAAGATGCAGCTGACACCAGCAATGATATCACTCGTTCCCCAACCTCTTCTGAATCTGATTTGAATTTCTGGCAGTTTCCTGTCAGTGTACTGCGGCAACCTTTTCTGAATTATTATCTTCAGCAAAATTTTACTTGTGTGTGATAATGATATTATTCAATAATTTCTGCATTCCCTTGGACCACCTTTCTTTGGGATGGGAATAAACATTGATCTCTTCCAGTCAGTTGGCCAGGTAGCTGTCTTCCCAATTTCTTGGCATACATGAGTGAGAACTTCCAGTGTTACATCTGTTTGCTGAAACATCTTAATTGGTATTCTGTCAGTTCTTGGAGGCTTGTTTTTTGCCAATGCCTTCAGTGCATATTGGCCTTCTTCCTTCAATACCATTGGTTCTTGATCATATGCTACCTCATGAAAGGACTGAAAGTTGACCAATTCTTTTTGGTACAGTGACTCTCTGTATCCCTCCCATCTTCTTTTGATACTTCTTGGATCATTCAATATTTTGCCCATTGAGACCTTCAATATTGCAATTCGAGCGTTTAATTTTTTCTTCAGTTCTTTCAGCTTGAGAAATGCTGAGAATGTTCTCTTTTGGTTTTCTAACTCCATATCTTTACACATTTCCTTATAATACTTTACTTTCTCTTCTCAAGCTGTCCTTTGAAATCTTCTGTTCAGCTCTTCTACTTCATCATTTCTTCCTTTCACTTTAGCTACTCTGTGTCCAAGGGCAAGTTTCAGAGTCTCTTCTGACACCCATTTTGGTCTTTTCTTTCTTTACTGTCTTTTACATGACCTTTAGCTTTCTTCATGTATGATGTCCTTGATGTCATCCCATGACTTGTCTGGTCTTTGGTCATTAGTGTTCAATGCATCAAATCTATTCTTGAGACAATCTCTAAATTGAAGTGGGTTATACTCAAGGTTGTACTTTGGCTCTCGTGGATGAGACCCATAAAGATTATACTGAGAAAACCCTATGGAGCAAGTCTACTCTGTAACACACAGGGTCATCACGAATTGGAATTGACAGCAACAGGTTTTTTTTTTTTTTTTGCTTTGTTTTGTTTTTAACAGGACATCGAAGTGGAGAGGTTCAGTGGGCATTTGGAGAAGTGGATCTGGACCTCAGAGGAGGTGTTTGGGCCAGAAATGCAGATTTGGGTGTTGTGGGTCGAAACTTTGGGGTAGATGAGATTGCCCAGGTAAAACATCTAGAGAAGAGAAGAGGGCCAAGGATAGAATCATGGGAAACAGAAACCAGGGGCAGGTGAAAGAAGAGGAGTCAGCAAAGGAGAATGACAAAGAGTGAGCTAAAAGGTCAGAGGCAGACCTGGAGGGAATGGAGCTGGGAAGCCAAGGGGAAATAGGGTTTTTAAGAAGAGGGAGTGGGCCGACTATCAAATGTTCAGGTAAGTAAGGAATGCAAGACGTGCATATGATTTGGCAACCAAGAGGTCATGAGGGACTTTAGCAAGCCCAGTTTCAATGAAGCTGTGGATCCAGGGAAGCCAGATTGCAGGGGTTATAGAGTGAATGACAAATAAAGGAGATCTCCAAGGAGTCGGGCTTTCAGGAACTGGGAGAACACAGAATTCAAAAGGATGGGCAAAGCAGAAAGAACTAGTTGAAGGCACTAGTCTTCAGAGGCCTTCATTTAGGAAGCTTCTTCCTGATGTTAAAGGGTTTAAGTGTGATTCTGGTTGGAACTTCAAGGAGGATACAGATGACTCCTGACAGTGGTCTGAGAGTTTCAGGCCCATTTGGTCCAGTGTTGGAAGACAGGGCTAAAACTAAAACTTCTCAGCTTAGTTCACACAGTGTAGTAGAAAACATTTGGATTTTGGAGCATTTGAGTGAGTTTAAATCCTACTTCTACTTATTGGTTATATGATCTTAGACATGTTGTAGCATGTCTGCCCATCACAGAGTTGCTATGAAAACTAAATGAGGTACACTTGTACTTAGAAACTGTTCAACACAATTTATATTCCAAGATCCTAAATTATAATTCGTAACTGACTTTCCTCTCTTTCCTCTTTGTCCGCTTTCCTTTGAACACCTAACTCACTCTCATGGCTTCAAATGCCATTTTTATGTTACAAATTCCTAAATTACTAGTCCTAACTTCCCACCTATAGCTCCAAATGTTTATGTGTATCTTCATTTGATATCTCATTCTCACTACAAGCTTTGCCAACAATGACATCTTCAAACTCCTTAGCCTTTCCAAATTCCTCATTTTAGTCAGGGGCATCACACTCTTCCCAACTCCCAAACCAAAAACCTATGCATTGTCTTGATATTTACAGTATTACTCAAGGTCTTGGCAGGAGTCAGATGGCTTAGTTGAAATGAGGTAATAGAGGAGAATTTCATAAGGCATCATTTACAAGAGAGACCGATAAGGGATGGAAAAACTTCTCATGGAAATAACAGTGGGGTGCTGCTTCACCCTTAGGCCTGAAGGGGCAGGGGAGGAGCAGGAACTGGAGCCTGAAGAGAGTAGCTGTAGCTGTAGGAGTAGCTGATAAGCACTGTGGCCTTTGGTAGAAAGAGACAGCCAATCCAGGATGACATGGGGAGATCCCTTACCTCATCCTTCTCCAACCCCTCTCTCCTGCCCTTGCGTTTCATTAGCTGAAACCAGCCAAATCTGAGAGCAAGGGAGCTTGTTGATACAATTCACTAAAGGTCAGCCTCCTGGGCACAGAGAAAGATGGAGGGTGGATCTGTGGGGGAAAGTGGAATACATCTACCACACTGGCAATTTTTTATGGCCTATAGCCAGTAGCCCTGGTGGTGTAGTGGTTAAGAGCTCAACTGCTAACCTAGAGGTCAGCAGTTTGAATCTACCACCTGCTCCTTGGAAACCCCATGGGGCGGTTCTGCTTTGTCCTATAGGGCTGCTATGAGTCATAACTGACTTGACGGCACCTAACAACAACAAAGAGTATGTTTTCAAACTCTTGTTTACTCCTTTTTAATCATCATCATCATCATCACCATAACTGCTATTGACATTATTTCATTTAATTTTCACAACAATGAGATGAGGGCTATTATGATCTTGATTTTACAGATGAGAAAACTGAAGCTTGAGTTCAAGTTGCCTAAAATCATACTGTCAATAAGTGACAGGGCCTGAACTGGAGCTCTGGTGTGTTTGACCTTGTAGTCTCACTATACTATGTTTCTCTCCTTGGCAATATCTCTCCAATTCACCCGTTCCTCTCCGTTTTCATGAATGCTGCCTACTCCAGGCCCTCCTGATCATCTCCAAGCCTGGTTTAAGCCTCATTTCTTCTGTTGAGCCATGGCAAAGTACCAATCCATGGTCTCTTTTCTCAACTGGAATAAAACCCTTGAAACCAGGGACAATGTCTGACACAATTTTTTTCTCTCTCACACCCCTGGCCTAGGGCCAGACATGGGCAGTGCTCAGGAAATGTTTTCCAATTGGGGATACAAGGCTGAAGACTCTGTACATCTTCAAGGCAAGCCCTTGACCTGCACAGTTTAAACATTCACCTGCACCAGGCTGCACATGGGCAAGTCTGAAAGACCATTTCGTAGCTTTTGGTTAGGTCTTTCTGCTGTTCCTTCCCCAGTTCACCCTCAAAGTGCCCTTAGACTCAAACCCATTTTTAAGTTCCAGTAGCTTCAGACATACCTCCTAGTAGAGCTCCAATTTCCTCCTCTATAAAATGAGGATAATAAAATCCACTTGGTAGCATTACAACATTGATGTGTGGATCAAATAGGATAAAGAACGGGAAAGTGCTTCCTAAGTGGAAAATCACTCTGCAAATATATGGGCTAATTAACGTTCCAATAAGGAAGTTCAGAGGCTTCTGAGTGGGTTTGGGGAGAGAAATCAGAAGTGACTGTACTTTTTGAGCAACGTACTATGAGGGAGTTGTGAATGTTGAGATGGATCTTAGGTTGTATATTTTTAGATGTCAGACACTGAAACTAAACAGTTGGTGTTGCCAGGAGAAGGGTGGTGGCTTGGTTTTCACACTCCTGGAAGGTACACTCTCCTTATGTTTTTTTGGAAAAAGAACTACACTCACAGTTTTGCATATGAATGATGACAGTGACTTCACTGCTGTAGGTCTTGGAGAAACTGCAAGGACATCTTGAACTCCTGGAGCAGGAGTTTCTGGCAACCAAGGAGAAGCATCTGACTTTGCAGCAGCAAGGCCACAAGCACAAATCCCCAGCTGTCGATGACTTTGATCCAGAAAGGTCAGGTTTAAAGTAATTGCATGAGGTGGAGGGTTCAGAGCTGACCTTCCTTGGGTGTGATTCTGATGTGGCTTCTGGCTTAGTGCTTGGATAGCCACTGGTCTAAGGTCAGCAAAAACTGTGCCACCAATGAACAAAGTACCACCTCATGCAACAAATACTTATGGAATACCTGCTGTGCGTAAGGTGCTGTGCTGGGCATTGACCCAGGTGGAGCATCCAAAATTAGCAAGAGTCTTGTGGAGAGAAATATTATGCCACCATTTTGCACTTGTTGAATGTCATTATACTTGATCCTGAAACCCAGAAGAGCAAAGGAAAACCCCAGAAAAGCTCACATGCTAACCCTGGAGGCTCTCTCTCCTCTCTAAGCCCTTTCTCTTCTCTTCTCATCCTTTTCCTCCCCTTTTCTCCCCACCCCTCCATTATCATCCCTGCCTGTTTCTTCTCTTCCTTCCTTTTTCCCTTTTCTTTCTCATTCACTGAAAATTCCAAGGGGCAGTGGGCAGGAGAGGATCATTATTATGTTGGTCAGTGTTGGGGTGAGGGACCCATAAATCCTGACAAAGGGAAAATGTTAGGGTTTAAAGTCAAATGATCCCTGAGCTAATTCACATTAGAGACTTGGAGGCACAACCTTTGAAGTTTGCAACTGGCCATTTTTAGAGCGCTATACTCTTCTCTCTCCAATTCAAATAATTTTAAGATGTATTCTGAGACTCAAGGCTAGGATTGTTTCCATATAATTTCCTGTATGAGTTACAAGAATCCATTTAATAAGTTTAATACTTGTAAGTTTTGCTCTTTCTATTCATAGCTTTCTAACACAGAATCATTCTTGATGCCAAAATATTTTAATGGTTTGTATTTTGGCACTAGCATCCTGAGGTATTTTTTTCCTAAGGTACTGATTTCACATTTTCCAAAAAGAATGAAACCTCTGTCTACTGCTGTTATTTCAATACTGAGTAATTAGACAGCAAGGGTGGGGTTTTAATATTGACTTTCACCAAAGGCTTATTACTATTATTATTTTTTCCTGAGGGGGAAAAATATTTGTTTAAAAATTTATAGAGAATGATCTTTATTTTCCACGGGATCCCACTTGTTTTGGCAGTCATTTTAAAGACAGGCCTCTCTGCACATTAAGACCAAAGTTATGCAATGCTTTATTTATATCCTAGCTACAACCACACAGTGTCTGGCACAGTATAAATCAAAAGACTTTCAACTGCAGTTACATCCCATATACAGGAGAAGCTTTTAACATCAGGGCAAGGGAGGGATCCAGCCTCTTCCGAAACTCAATTAAAGCCACCTCAGGACAAGCCAAGGCTGGGCAGGGCGAGACTGGTCCTCTGTACTTGTATGGGCATAACGTGGCAGTGAGCAGAACCCCAAACAACCTGAGATGGCTTGGTATGTGAAGAACTTTCTAAGTGTTGAGCCCAAAGGCTTGTGGATGGCCCTGCAAGAATTCTGCAAATTTATTGACTAATCACTTGTTTAAGTCAGCTGTTCTGTTCTTATTTAAAATGTCACCTTTAAAAGGTAAGGTGCAAAAATACTCACCCGGATTCCATCCATCTTATTATTCAGGATGGAGTTCAATAGTACTGTGATCCTTTCACATAGTAACACCAGGAGGCAAGGAGTCAAGAAGTGGGGTTCTACTTCATCAAGGCTCTTTCCCTGATATTCTCAGCATATAATCTTGCCTCCTGCTTTACAGAACAAACATGAATTCTCTCAAAAAATATCTTTTTTCCATCTCCAGATCGCCATGTTTTCACCTACTCTTTCTTCCTTCACCACTTTCCAACTGCTCCAGTCATGGCCCTTGAGCCTATCACCTCCCACTACCTTGACGATGCCTTTCTCCCTTATTTTACTTCCTTCTCTTAAATTTTGTCTCTTCTTGTCCCCTACTTCTGCCTGCTGGATTATAAACATATTTTCATATATTTTATTCGATTTTTTTTTATCACTTTGAGTTTTCATGGTTAGATCTTTGTTCCACCACTTATTGAATAGAACAGCCTTGCCCCATTGATTGAAAAGGCCGCTTTTAGCATGTATGAAACTTTCACATGTCTAGGGCCTAGTTCTATTCTATCCTTTTGATCTATATTTCTATTTCTGCATTAACCACACAGCTTGTAATTATTATCGTTAGTGTATATTTTGAAGTATTTCTTCTTTTAAAACTTTTTTTTCGCTATTCTTGCACACTGCTCTTACTAATAAACTTTGTAAGCAACTTGTCATGTTTTCTTCATAAAATCCCTTTAGAATTTTATTTTCAATTGTAGTAAATTTACAGACTAATTTAGGAAGAGTTAAAATCTTTGCAGTGAGTATTCCCATCCAGGAACATGTTTCCTTCATGTAAACTTTACACATTTTCGTTGTTGTTTTTTACCGCTAGTTTTGTTAGAGTTTTTCAGAAGATAGTTAATATGTTTTCTCTAAATGGTATGTAGGAAACACAAAACATAGTATATTTAACTTGTACTGGGCTACTTTGTGCAACACTCTTCTTAGTGTTTTGTTGGTTTTTCAGTTGACTGATTGTTTTAGTTTTTAGGTATGAAAATCATAGCGTCTGAAAACAATGATATTTTTCCTCCCAAATATTTACACTTTTTTTTCTTCCTACCAGTTCTTATAGATCTCATTTATTTCTACTGCTTTATTTCATTTGCTAGTCTTTCCAGAACAATATTGAATAATATTGGTGAAAGCAAACATTCTCGTTATGGTCCTAGTGTTAATGGAAATGCTTCCAAATGTGATAACTGTTGTAGGTTCAAGGAGATAAGCTTCATCAAGAAAGATTTCTTCTAGGATTTACTGGATTAATTTTTTTTTTTTAATTTAGAAAGATGTTTAATTTAATCAAATGAGTTTTAGGAATCTATTTAGAAGGGCATATAGTTTTTCTCCTTTATTTTTATAGTGAATTGTATTAATAAATTTAATACCAAACCATAGAATAGGCCAGGAAAATTTGTCTTTTCTTTTTATGTTCCAGAAGAGCTTAATAACACAGGAATTCTGTTCCTTAAAGTCCTGGTAGAATTCACTCACAATACCACTTGGGCTTGGCACTTTCTTGGGGGGTAGATTTTTGCTAATCTGCTTTATGTTTTTCTGGTTATTAGTGTTTTCAGACTTGCTACCTTTCTGAGTTGTTGTTAGGTGCCGTCGAGTTGGTTCCGACTCACAGCGACCCTATGCACAACAGAACGAAACACTGCCCGGTCCTGCGCCATCCTTACAATCCTTGTTATGCTTGAGCTCATTGTTGCAGCCACTGTGTAAATCCACCTCATTGAGGGTCTTCCTCTTTTCCACTGACCCTGTACTCTGCCAAGCATGATGTCCTTCTCCAGTGACTGATCCCTCCTGACAGCATATCCAAAGTATGTAAGATGCAGTCTCACCATCTTTACTTCTAAGGAGCATTCTGGTTGTACTTCTTCCAAGACAGATTTGGTCGTTCTTCTGGCAGTCCATGGTATATTCAATAGTCTTCGCCAACACCACAATTCAAAGGCATCAATTCTTTTTCAGTCTTCCTTATTCATTGTCCAGCTTTCACATGTATATGATGCGATAGAAAATACCATGGCTTGGGTCAGGCGCACCTTAGTCTTCAAGGTGACATCTTTGCTCTTCAACACTTTAAAGAGGTCCTTTGCAGCAGATTTACCCAATGCAATGCGTCTTTTGATTTCTTGACTGCTGCTTCCATGGCTGTTGATTGTGGATCCAAGTAAAATGAAACCCTTGACAACTTCAATCTTTTCTCTGTTTATCATCATGTTGCTCATTAGTCCAGTTGTGAGGATTTTTGTTTTATTTATGTTGAGGTGCAATCCATACTGAAGGTTGTGGCCTTTGATCTTGATTAGTAAGTGCTTCAAGTCCTCTTCACTTTCAGCAAGCAAGGTTGTGTCATCTGCATAACGCAGGTTGTTAACGAGTCTTCCTCCAATCATGATGCCCCGTTCTTCTTCATATAGTCCAGCTTCTTGTATTATTTGCTCAGCATACAGATTGAATAGGTATGGTGAAAGAATACAACCCTGATGCACACCTTTCCTGACCTTAAACCAATCAGTATCCCCTTGTTCTGTTCAAACAACTGCCTCTTGATCTATGTAAATGTTTCTCATGAGCACAATTAAGTGTTCTGAAATTCTCATTCTTCGCAATGTTATCCATAATTTGTTATGATCCACACAATCAAATGCCTTTGCACAGTCAATAAAAAACAGGTAAACATCCTTCTGGTATTCTCTGCTTTCAGCCAGGATCCATCTGACATCAGCAATGATATCCCTGTTTCCATGTCCTCTTCTGACACCAACCTGAATTTCTGGCAGTGCCCTGTTGATATACTGCTGCAGCCGTTTTTGACTGATCTTCAGCAGAATTTTGCTTGTGTGTGATATTAATGATATTGTTCTATAATTTCCACATTCGGTTGGATCACCTTTCTTGGGAATAGGCATAAATATGGATATCTTCCAGTCAGTTGGCTAGGGAGCTGTCTTCCATATTTCTTGGCATAGATGAGTGAGCACCTCCAGTGCTGCATCTGTTTGTTGAAACATCTCAATTGATATTCCATCAATTCCTGGAGCCTTGTTTTTCACCAATGCCTTCAGAGCAGCTTGGATTTCTTCCTTCAGCACCATCAGTTCCTGATCATATGCCACTTCTTGAAATGGTTGAACATCGACTAACTCTTTTTGGTATAATGACTCTGTGTATTCCTTCCATCTTCTTTTGATGCTTTCTGCGTTGCTTAATATTTTCCCCATAAAATCCTTCACTATTGCAACTCGAGGCTTCAATTTTTTCTTCAGTTCTTTCAGCTTGAGAAACGCTGAGCGTGTTCTTCCCTTTTGGTTTTCCATCTCCAGCTCTTTGCACATGTCATTATAATACTTTACTTTGTCTTCTCGAGCCGCCCTTTGAAATCTGTTCAGTTCTCTTACTTCATCGATTCTTCCTTTTGCTTTAGCTGCTCGACGTCCGAAAGCAAGTTTCAGAGTCTCCTCTGACATCCGTCTTGGTCTTTTCTTTCTTTCCTGTTTTTTCAGTGACATCTTGCTTTCTTCATGTATGATGTCCTTGATGTCATTCCACAACTCGTCTAGTCTTTGGTCATTAGTGTTCGATGCATCAAATCTATTCTTCAGATGGTCTCTAAATTCAGGTGGGATATACTCAAGGTCATATTTTGGCTCTCGTGGACTTGCTCTGATTTTCTTCAGTTTCAGCTCGAACTTGCATATGAGCAATTGATGGTCTGTTCCACAGTCGGCCCCTGGCCTTGTTCTGACTGATGATATTGAGCTTTTCCATCATCTCTTTCCACAGATGTAGTCAATTTGATTTCTGTGTGTTCCATCTGGCGAGGTCCATGTGTATAGTCGCTGTTTATGTTGGTGAAAGAAGGTATTTGCAATGAAGAAGTCATTGGTCTTGCAAAATTCTATCATTCAATCTCCAGCATTGTTTCTATCACCAAGGCCATAGTTTCCAACTACTGATCCTTCTTTGTTTCCAACTTTCGCATTCCAATTGCCAGTAATTATCAATGCATCTCGATTGCATGTTTGATCAATTTCAGACTGTAGCAGCTGATAAAAATCTTCTATTTCTTCATCTTTGGGCCTAGTGGTTGGTGCGTAAATTTGAATAACAGTCATAGTAACTGGTCTTCCTTGTAGGCGTATGGATATTATCCTATCACTGACAGCGTTGTACTTCAGGATAGATCTTGAAACGTTCTTTTTGACGATGAATGCAACACTATTCCTCTTCGAGTTGTCACTCCCAGCATAGTAGACTATGATTGTCCAATTCAAAACGGCCAATACCAGTCCACTTCAGCTCACTAATGCCTAGGATATTGATGTTTACACGTTCCATTTCATTTTTGACGATTTCCGATTTTCCTAGATTCATAGTTTGTACATTCCAGGTTCTGATTATTAATGGATGTTTGCAGCTGTTTCTTCTCATTTTGAGTCGCGCCACATCAGCAAATGAAGGTCCTGAAAGCTTCACGCCATCCACGTCATTAAGGTTGACTCTACCTTGAGGAGGCAGCTCTTCCCCAGTCATCTTTTGGTGCCTTCCGACCTGGGGGGCTCATCTTCCAGCACTGTATCAGACAATGTTCCGCTGCTATTCAACAAACTCACAGACACATGGGGGCCTTTCTGAGTAAACTTTAATAATTTCTATTTTCCTAGAAACTTGTCCATTTTACCTAGGTATTAAACTGTATTGATATAAAGTTGTTCAGTCCCTTTTAATTTAAGAAAAATTCCCACATTATTTTGTCTTTCTCGTTCCTAATATTATTTATGTTTCTTGGTCAGACTTTCTAGTAGTTTATTTCATAGATATTTTCAAAGAAAATGTATTTTGTTTTACTAATCAAATTCCTTTAAATTTCGTATTTTTCTGCTTACTTTTTACAAATCCGTTCCTTTTCTTAATTTACTTTGTAGTTCTTTTTCCGCCTTCTTGTTTTGAATACTTAGTTTATTGATTTTTTGAAATTTTCCCCTAATAATTCATTTAAAAACTATAAATTTTCCTCACAGTATTGCTGTAGCTGCATTACCTTAGTTTTCATACGTAGTTCTCTCAATATTATCTGCTTGAAAATTATCTCTAATTTTCATTTCATTTCCTCTAACCCAAAAGTTTTTTAGATGAGTGTTTTTTCCAATCAGATTTTTTAAACCATCTTTTTTGGTATTAATTTCTAGTAATCAGAGAACAAGAGCCATAAGATTTTTTAATGTTTTGGAATTTGTTGAGTTTTTTTTTTGTGTGGATTAATATGATATAAATTTTTGTAAATGTAATGGAATTGAAGAAAACGGATTCTGTTTTTTGGGTAAAAATATATTTATATTAATTTTCACATGTACATAAAATCGTACAGATTAGTCAAGCTTATTAATTAAATTATTCAAATATTTTCTTCCTCTTTTTAATTAAAAATATTTTTTTCTTCCTCTTTTTTAATTGACATAAAAAATTTCCATAGAATCACAACTGTTAGAATTGTAAGGGATCTTGAAATGATCAGATCTTGATATTGTTATTTCCAGGTTACAGTTGAGACACTGGAGGCCTGGAAAGATTAAGTAATTTACCCAAGGATTCACAGCTAATGAACAACAAAATGAGGATTAGAGCTCAGGCTTTCCCAGTCAAGCCATAAACACGACAGCACTCAGGGCTAGAGCCCGTTATCCTTCCCATCTGAACAGAGACCACATTAACACTATAGATCACTGCAGTCAGTATTCAAGAACGGTTGTTGCTAAGTCAGAATGCTGACTACAGAGAATAGAAAAAAATTTTTTTTTTAGTTTATTTGATTATCTTGTTTGCTTATGCTTACTTAGGAAAGTAGAAGGTGAAATCTTCAAGTTGGAGATGCTACTTGAAGATGTTAAAGAGAAAGTTGATGAACACAAATGTACGTCACCTACCTCTCTTCCTGTGAGTTCTCCAATCATCCTGGCTGACTTGGTATCCGTATCTTCTCCACCTTCAAATGAGGTAATAAAGCCACATATAACCTAATTTGGTGTCAGGAAAAAATGGTCTTTATGCATTTGTAGGATACTAATTCATGGGCTTACTGAATCTATTTTAATACATCTTGAAAGCTTTCCAAAGTCCTATGAATCATATTGAGAGGAGCGTTGGTGGCGCAGTTGTTAAAATGCTCGGCAGCTAACCAAGTTCGAACTCACCAGCTGCAGGAGAAAGATGTGACAGTCTGCTTCAGTAAAGATCTACAGCCCTGGAAACCCTGTGGGGCAGTTCTACTCTGTCCTATAGGTCACTATGAGTTGGAATTGATGCAACCTTTTTTTTTTTTTTTAATTACAAGCTATTTCAAGCGTTGGTTTTTTGAAAAGTCTAATTTGTTTCAGATCTAACAATGCAGTTGAAACTGATGAACTGTTGAAGAGCTATTCTGGATGAAGAGTAAATTTTTTTGTGGATTGTATCTGGAAGCAATAACTTTTCTTCTTAATAGTTTTCTCTCTGCTAAATAAAGGCTAGCACGCAGTGTAGGAATGATTTCCCATGAGTCCACTTCCAATTTTTCCTTCTCTCAAGTTAAATTCTTTTGGATTTCCTGCCTACGCAAGGTTGAGAATTCACATCAATCACCCCTGTCTTTCTTCTTTCACTTATTTTTTTAGTGTCAACTATCAAAGCATTTCAGACTAAACTGAAATTCTGGGAAACTGAGTCATTTGACTAATTGTCTTAAACTGACTCTTTCATGTCATACAGTATTTGAAGACTGTGGCTGATATTCAAAACGTGAATGAGGTTTTTTGTCAGAGCCAAGGACACGATGAAGATTATATAAATGTTTGGCCTTCCAAAGAAGTGTTTGCCTCCTTAAAACACTTAGCGGCCTGGCAAAATCTCACTCATTCAAGGCCCAGCTTCAGAGTTAGGTCATTTGTGTAACTTTGATAACCACACCCCACCTCAGGCAGAATTCTTTGCTCCATCTTCAGTGTTTCCACTCTACGGTGTCTCATTGGTCTGTACCTTACTCACCTCTGTATCCTGATCATCTGACTGAATGTCTGGTATGAAGTCAATGCTCCAGTGCATTGGATGTAACCAATTTCAATGCTTTCCAAGCAGTCTGCAAGGTCCATAGCATGCTGTCCCCTAGTCCTAAACCTTCATCACACTTCACGGTGTTATGAGGGAGCCTAGTGAGTCAGTCCAGCCACCTGCCAGCAGCTCGCTCAGGTCTGGGCTTGCTCATCTTCATTTGGCCAGTGGTTAAGAGCTCAGGCTGCTAACCAAAAGGTCAGCAGTTCGAATCCACCAGCTTCTCCTTGGAAACGCTATGAGGCAGTTCTACTCTGTCCTATAGGGTCACCATGAGTCAGAATCCACTGGACAGCAACAGGCAACAGGGTAAGTTTACAGAACTGTCGTGAAATGATGAGAAATCTATTACTTTGTGATACGTAGCCCTGAAAAGAGAATCTATAGCTAATGTTTTAATTCATTCATTCAGAGCCCTAGTGGCTAAGGTGCTCTGCTACTAATCAAAAGGTCAGCAATTCAAACCCACCAGCTGCTACACTGGAGAAGGATGCGGCAGTCTGCTTCTGTAAAAGATTTACAGCCTTGGAAACCCTACTGGGCAGTTTTACTCTGTCCTTTATAGGGTTGCTCTGAATTGGAAATCGACTCGACGGCAGTGGGTTTATTCATTCATTCAGAAAATATTTATTGCTGTATGCTAGGCACCTTTCTAGCATATAGCAACAAACCATTCAGCTACTAACATAAAGGTTGGGGGTTCAAGTCCACCCAGAGGTGCCTCAGAAGAAAGGCCTGGCAATCTACTTTGAAAGCTCACAGCCATTGAAAACTGTGTGGAACACAGTTCTACTCTGACACACATGATTGTCATGAGTCAGAATCACCTTGACAGCAAATGGATTATTTTTAAGGCACCTTTCTAGCTATTGTGGATTTAGCTTAAACATGGCAAACAAATCACCTGCCCTCAAGACGGGCTTCATCTCTGTGAAGGAGACATACAATTAACAAATAAAACAAACATATAATTATAGAATGTTAAAAACACTATGCAGGAAGTAATATTGCATGCTGCATGGACTCTAAAGCCAGACTGCCTAGGTTTAAATCCAGGCTCTAAAATTTATTAGCTTTCTGACCGTGGGCAAGTTATGTGACCTCTCTGTGCTTTCAGTTTCCTCATCTGTAAAATTGAGATAAAAATAATACCTGCCTCACAAGGTTGTTATGGGGTTTAAACGAGTTAATATATGTAAAGTACTTAAGTGGGGCCTGGCTTATAGTATGGCACTCCCTGGGTGCTAGCTACCACGATTATTAGGTAGGTAATGTTTTTTTAATGGGATATAGCCAAAAGTAACTAACGGGAGGCTGGGGATACTAGGGAGAGATGGTCAGGGAAGGCCTTTCAGAAGAGACAAGATTGAACTGAATCCTAGAGGACAAGGAGGGGGCAGCTAGGTGAGGAGTCCAGGAAAAGGCACTCCTGGCAAGATGTCATGGTGCATTAGGGGTGGTCTGGGGCTCTTGTGGGGGAAAAATGTGGCAGTCTGCTTCCATAAAGATTACAGCCTTGGAAACCATATGGGGCAGTTCTACTCTGCCCTGTAGGGCCGCTGTGAGTTGGAATCCACTCTATGGCAATGGGTTAGGGGATGTTGAACTGATTTTGAGTCATCTCCTGTGGTACTGTAGCCCTAACGGCAAGTCCTTCTGTGTGGTTTCCCCCTGGTTCCCAAGGAGCACCTTGGTCACCCTTCTGAGCCTCCAAGCAGGTGTGGAAGTGAGGGGATGGGAGTAACCCACGCAGGACTGCAGGAGACCCCCTCTGAGGAGCTCCGCGAGCTGGACCCACAAACGTGAGTCCTGCCTCCCTCACCCCCTCATCTCTCCTCTCCGCGCAGCCTCGGGGAAGGAAGGCGGTAGGATAGCGGCCCAGTCCACGCAGCCCCTCCAGAAGTTCCAGGAGGCCCCCACAGGAGAAGTGAACTTGGACTGCGCATTGAAGTACAGTGGACTGCTTCTCCGCCTGCACCCGGACAACCAGGGGGCCTCCACAAAGTCCTGGGCAGAGATCCAAAGAGCGGGGAAGCAGAGGGCGGGGGGTGGGGACGCAAGGAGTAGGAAAAACGAGAAATATCCAGCGGTTACATGACGTCCGCACTGCGCTCTGCCTCAGGTTGCACGTTCCCACCGCTCCAAGACTCCTCACCAGATTAAAACAAACACAAACAAACAAACAAAAAGTTGATTCCTACTCATAGCGACCCTGTAGGACGGAGTAGAACTGCCCCATGGAGTTTCAAAGGAGCGCCTGGTGGATTCCAGCTGCCCCATAGCTCTTAACCACTATGCCACCAGGGTTTCCCACCGGGTTAAAGAAGGGCCAAATAATCCCAAAGTGTGGGTGCTCCCCGGGAGCTCAAGAACTGATGCAAAAATTCAAACTGCTTTTTATTTTATTTCTTTTTACCAGTTACCTAAACTGGCCAAACAGGGCTGTGGCTGTCCAGGACCTGCCGGATCAAATGTCCATAAGGCCATCTTCTGTCTCCCGGGTAATGTCCAGTTGCCCAGTCCTGGTTCTGCTCTGTTCACCATAACCATAACTAGTGTTGCTGAATGTGACATTGAAATTGGGGTGATAAAGATCACCTGACACAAATTGGCACCCTGGATGTCGGTGCTGGTGATAACTGCTGGTATTACTAATAACCCCACTTTTTCAGTGCTCAGGAGAAACTTGGCTGGGGTATGTGTTCTAGACAGGGCTTTGATCCGGTTAGTTCAGCTTCGAATCGCTGCTGAGAATTTGCATTTCTAGCAAGTCCCCAGGCAATGCTAATGCTGCTAGATAGGGACTAGTTCTGAGAACCTAGTAGAGCTGTGGTTCTCAAACTTTACTATATGTAAGAATCACTTCTAACCCTGTGAGTCACCCCTGGAGATCTTGTTAAGATGTAGATTCTGATTCAGTGTATCTGGGGTGGAAATGCAAATTCTCAGCAGGGGTTGGAGCTGGAATGAACCAGTTCCCTGGTTCTAGACCAGGGCTTTTTCAGCTTTAATATGGGAGAACTTCTCTACAGATCTTGTTAACATGCAGATTCTGATTCAGTAGGTCTGGGTGGGGCCTGTGATTCTGCATGTCTAACAAGCTTCCAGGAGATACCAATGCTGCTGGTCCTGGGACCACACTTGGAGTAGCTGTGATCCAGAGATTATCTCATGAGTGAACTGGAAATACAGGGATTAAAACCCCCTGGGTCTAAAATAATAACAATATTATAATAATAAGCACATTCTGCTGGTTCAGAACTTTACAGTTTACAACGATTTTTTGCAGAAAAGGAGTTGGAACCTTGGAAGATTTGCCCAGGGAAAAACAACAGGGTATGATAGATCCGAGTTTCCCAACTCTGGTGGGCTGGCACCTCCCTACATTCTAAGCCAGTTTGTCTTAAATGTGAAGTGCAGGGGTGACTCTGCGGGATTAGAAGTGAATGAAGAAAACACAGAAAAAATAGAGGAAAAAACCTATTAAAAAATTATAAAAGTGATACATGCTTATTGCAAAAAAGAAAAAATCAGAAAGTAGAGAAAAGTATAAAAAAGAACATTCCACTGGGAGAAAAATTATTAACATTTTAGTATATGCTTCCAGTCTTTTTTAAGTCTCTGCATACATATATATAAGGATCACTGCTGGCGCAATGGTTAAGCGCTTAGCTGCTCACCAAAAGGTTGGCACTTCAAACTCACCCAGTGGCTCGGCTCCTGTAAAGATCACAACCTAGAAAACCTTATGGGATAGTTTTACTCTGTCATAAAGGAGCCCTGGTGGCACAGTGGTTAAGCGCTCAGCTACTAACTGAAAGGTTGGTGGTTTGAACCCACCAGCTGCTCTGAGGGAGAAAGATGTAGCAGTCTCCTTGCATTAAGATTACAGCCTTGGAAACCCTATGGAGGCAGTTCTACTCTGTTCTACAGAGTCACTCTGAGTTGGAATTGACTTAATGGCCACAGGTTTGGTTTTGGTTTATGAGTCAAAAATCACCTCAACAGCATCTAACAATATACACACACTGTATATACATTTTTGCAAAAATGGAATCATGCTATATTGTTTTTTATCTGCCTTTTTCATTTGACCCTATATTTGTAGACATCTCTCCATGTCACTTAGAATAAACCTACAGCTTCATTTTTAGTGACTATTTCACTATATGGATGTGCCCCGATTCATTTAACCAGTCCTTTATTGATGGACATTTATTTTTTTCCCAGTTCTTTGATATTATAAACACTGCTTCAAGGAACACTGTTTTACATGCAAACTTTGGGCCATAGTTGATTATTTCCTTAAGATAAAAACTTAGGGGTGCAGCTAATGATTCAAAAGATACACATGTTGAAACTAATGATAAGCTGGCCTTTAGCAAGGTGGTACCAGTTCACAGGCCTACAGCAGGCTCTGCGAATGTGGGTGTCTCCATCCTGAGCCCACCCCGGGAATTGTTATCTTTTTCTTTTCAACCTTTGCTAAAGTGATAAGTGAAAACTGCTATCTTATTGTTTTCATTGGTGTTTCTTTGACTGTTTGTGAAATCCAACCTATTTTCATATGTTTCTGGCCATTTGTACCTTCTCTTTGATAACATCAACACTTTAACTTATTTTTGCAAAACCGAAAGTAGCTAATGTTTCAAAAAGACAGACAACTGGGAAAATATTAAGAGTAATGTTCAATGCTGAGCTCTTTATTATTCAAAGTGCTCCAACAGATGCTCGAAGGGGCAGTAGAATTGTGGTTAAGAACATACGTATATGAGTCAGAGAGGTAAAGTTTCAAATCCTGGCTCTGCCACTTACTCTGTGTGACCTTGGCAAGTTGCTTACATTCTCTGAGCCTCACGTTATTCATCATTGATTCATCATCAAAATGGGGACAACGTGGGATATGGGAAGGAATAAAGGACACTAATATGAGAAGCACCAAAACCAAACCCACTGCCATTGAGTCGATTCCAACTCATAGCAACCCTGTAGGACAGGACAGAACTACCCCACAGAGTTTCCAAGGAGCGCCTCGTGGATTCGAACTGCCAACCTTTTGGTTAGCAGCCGTAGCACTTAACCAGTTCGCCACCAGGGTTTCTGGCACATGATAAGCAATCAACAAATGGTTGTTTTTGTTAGTCAGAACACACTGAAACCCTCCAAAAAATAAACGGACAAAAGAACTAAAAAGTCACAAGCAGGAAATACAACCAATAAGTAAGCATGTGGTAAAACGTTTACCTCCTTTAATAATGAAGGAAATGCTAATTAACACAAAGCGCTACCGTCTCCCCTCCCCCCTTTATAAATGAACAAAAACATTGTCAAATGACAATTACTGATGCTGAGGAAGGTGTGGTCAAATCGTGGGGCACACACGGTTGGTGGCTGTGTAATCCCCACGACCTTTGTGGAAAGCAATTTGGCAATAAGTATCATCACGCAAACCTGTTTGCAACCTTTGACCCAGACATTTCCTGAGGAAGTAATTTGGAATATGGAAAAAGCTATCTGTACAATGGTGCTCATGCCAGCATTGTTTATGACGGTAGAAAGAGTACATTTATCTTCAGCTTAAATAAAGGATAAAAAAAAAAGAGTACATTTATCTTCAGCTTAAATAAAGGATAAAAAAACAAAAAATATATGCTGGATAGCATGAGCACTTTCGGTTCAGTAATATATTTTTGTTTTAAAAAGGAATTTGTAATCAATTATTGAGGCCTCTAGATAGTCTCTAAATCTTGTTTTAATTCATAGTTGAACATATTGTTTTGGAAAATCTTTAAGAGTCTACTAACTAGTGGTCACATGGATAGATTTAGAAATCTTCTTAAATCTACTTATTCTCCGGTGAGGCTTGGAGTAATTTGAAACTAGGGGAAATTAAAAAAAAGAAAAGGAAAAGGAAAAACATTCTGTCATCTGCAAACCAGATTTAAAAATCAGTTTGGACAAGGAAAGAAGTTAAAACAGTGTGGAAGCTTCTTTTCTACAAGCCCCAGGTCATTAGAAGCATAGACCCCACTGAGAACTTAGAACCAAGGGTTAGTTATTTTTTCTTCCTTCTGAAACCCTGGTGGTGTAGTGGTTAAGTGCTACAGCTTCTAACCAAAAGGTCAGTAGTTCAAATCCATCAGGTGCTCCTTGGAAACTCTATGGGGGCAGTTCTACTCTGTCCTGTATGAGTTGGAATCGACTCGATGGCAATGGGTTTTTTTGTTTGGTTCCCCTGGGCCTCAGTTTCCCCATCTGTAAAGGGAGCGGCTTGGTGAATCTATCCTGAATTCTGAAATTGAGCGGGCGAGTCCAGCCCAGTCTGAGCTGCTCACTGAGCCGTGCTTGGCAGCGGTGAGGGTGAGTCACATCCTCTGTCACCACGTCTGTGTGTGCTTTGTGGTGCAGGAGGACCCCAACGACACCACGGGAGGGCAGGAACGTGCAGAAACAACAGCGCCAAGTCCAAGCTGTGCCTTCTGCCACCGGGCCCTTGAACGGTGAGAGCTTCTTGCTGCTAACTTCCCAGGGTGGGTGGGTATCGGTCCTGGGATATTAACTCTAGTGAGAGTGGGAGTCAACTGACTGGATGGATGCCAGAACCTGCTGGTCGAGTTATTATAGGATCTCCATGTCAGGGTGGGGCACATAGCTCAGCCTCTTTCCCAGCTTACAAATACCTCTAGCAGTGGTTCTCAACTGGGGTGAGCTTCAAAACCCCCAGGGAGATTTTTAATAATTCACATACCTCGGCCCCACCTACTGAGTCAGCATCGCCAGGAGTGGAGCCCTGACAGGAATATTTTTTAAAGTCTCCCCAGGTGATTCTGATGAGGCCCCTCGGTTAAGAATCACTGCCGCAGCTCTTGGGATGTGGTCCTGTAGGCTGTTTTAACCTCGCCCAGATGACGGTTTATTGTACACCATTGTTACCAGCTTCCATCATCACTACTTATGATGAACAAAAATCTTCCCTGTGGGATCCCACCTCTGCCCCCTCACTGTCCCGCTGGAAGCAAGCCTAATCCCTCTTCTCAGGGCTTGCTTCTTCCCATTCCTAAGCAAGGAACCTTCCAGAGGCAACGAGAGTTGTGTATCGCATAAAGAACAGTAGAAGGATTTTTCGTGCTTTGGAAACACTCATTGGATCAACCATTAGCACATGCGGATTCAGAATTTATTTGGAGCTTTGGTCAGTTAAAAATCCCTGGGTGGTGCAAACGGTTAATGTGCTCAGCTGCTAACTGAAAGGTGGGAGGTCCACCCAGAGGCACCTCGAAAGAAAGGCCTGGTCATCTATTTCCAAAAAATCAGCCATTGAAAACCCTATGGAGCACAGTTCTACTCTGACACATGTGGAATCGCTGTGAGTCGGAATCAACTCAACAGCAACTGTTTTCAGTTAGCTAGAGGTGCGCCACCTCTAAGCTCACAGGGCGCTGTGGACTTGGCCCAAAGCTTGGCTAATTTACCTTGTAAGGTCAAGAGTCGAGGAAGGAGGAGGCTGTGTAGTACGTAATCACTAAATGGACTCTAACAGAAGCAGGTGACATGGTCTGAAAGACTGCAGTTTCCTGTCAGAAAGCGTTTCAGCACAGGAGTGGTCACTTGTCCTAAGTGTTCCGTGAGTTTCCTCCCACTAAAAAAAGAAACAGCCGGATGTTTGTGCTAAAAATCACCATGTGTCACGTGGGTGGACCATTACTTTACACCAAGATGTCGGTCATCACCTTTGAGCTTTCCTGTACATTCCAAAAAACCAAAACCAAACCCAGTGCCGTCGAGTTGATTCCGACTCATAGCGACCCTATAGAACAGAGTAGAACTGCCCCATAGAGTTTCCAAGGAGCGCCTGGTGGATTTGAACTGCTGACCCTCTGGTTAGCAGCCGTAGCACTTAACCACTACACCACCAGGGTTTCCCCTTTACATACAAGGAGCACTAAAGATGCTAACTCACTGGGTCATCCCAGGCCTATCTTTATCTATTGAAGTAAAATCTAGATAATAGATTTTTTTTTTTAGGTTTTACTAGGTTTAATAAAAATATTTTGACATTTAAAAAACATTTTGATTAAGCATTCAAGGTACTAAATGTTTCTGTCCCAAAGTCCTAATCTCAAATACCAAGACAAGGACCAATATTCCAGACTAAATTTACCCCTTTATGGTGGACAAGATAGAAGGAAAAGCACAGCCAAGTATAAAATCAGATCTAACACTGAATCCACTGCTGGGGAATGATGAGGAGATATACGTTGAAATCTTGTTAAACTACATCATCCCTGAAGAATTAATGATTAATTGGAAAAAAAACCAAGTTGCTGGTGAGTCAATTCTGACTGATGGCAATGCCATGTGTTGCAGAGAAAAACTTTTCCATAGGGTTTTCAATGGCTGGTTTTTCAGAAGGCCTTTCTTCCAGGTGCCTCTGGGTGGACTCGAACCTCCAAAATTTATGTTAACAGCCAAGTGCATAAACTGTTTGCACCACCTGGGGACTGCATTAATTAAAGGGAGGGCCATATACTCTTTATGTTTCACAAGCTGTATGATCTTTTAAGAAGATTATATACATCTTGGATACGATGCATTGCTTATGAAGCTTGCCTGTGCAAGTACTGAATATGTTTTATATGTGCAGTTAAATAATATACACGCTAAATGTAAAACTCTTATTCCTTTGTGTTATTTATGGTGTAAAACTTTGGATTTAAGAGTGCACTTTACCTATTTTGTTTTGTCAAGAAACTGCCTCCTGGAGTTGAACTGCCCTGTCATTTTGTTCAGTAAGAAGATTTTAGTCCACACAAGAGTTTAAAAGCAGCAGCAGAAAGTCATGTGTTGGTCTGAGTTCACTTGAGTGAGATCCAAGGTTTCCACTTTGGGGAGATGTTCAAATGCCCTGAAGGAGGAGGGCGGAGACAGAAAATGAGGTGTGAGAAAATATATGACTCAGGAGGAGAGCATGTTTTTCCAAGAGGGAAATGGCCTGGCTTCTTAGCCCCCAACGCCACAAACCCCAAGCGCTGGGCCTCCGTCTGCCAGCAGCAGGCCCAGGCACAATTGGACGTGCATGTGTGTTTGCTAAGCAATGCTTCAGGCTAATCCCTGAGGAATCAGTCTTGTCCCTGACTCAGGGCTGGTCCGGGATAGTTTGGGCACAGAGCCCTCCACACTAAGAATGAGCAACTTTCCCTTGGGACTATCACTGTATCCCAGGGGCTGAGCAAGAGCTATGTTAAGAATTGTTATTAATTAGAGTTCCTTTGGACGAATTTTTTGGACGAATTAGAATTTCTATGAAGGAGGGAGGCCAAAACTGCGGGTTAGAGGATTCTCCTGGTAAACAATAGTAGTCTCTACTCTCTGGTACCCCCTGGTGGCCATATGCAGCTTCAGTTAATCCCACAGGTTCCCATAGCCTTTAGTTTCAGAGACATGAGGTGAAACCCTCTTTCCTGGATTTTTTGGATACAGTCAGCTTGTATTTACAGAGCCAAGGCCATGTGACCCAGGATTGATGTTTTGCACAGCTTCTTCCTATCATAAGAATTGATTTTGAGAAACATAGATGAGGAAAATCCAGTTTATAATTCCACACTTCAAATTTCTATTTTGTACAAGTATGTATCATGATTACATATTATCCTCTGGGGAACAAAACAGATTTATTTATTTATTCATTTATATTTTTGGTGAAGATATACACAGAAAAACACACATCAATTCAACAATTTCTACATGTACAATTCAGTAACATTGGTTACATTCTTCAGGTTGGGCCAGATAGTCTTTCTCATTATCCTTTTCTGAATTGCTTCACCACCATCAACACAAACTCACTGCCCCAATACTCATAAGCTTCTCATCTAACCTTTCGAGTTGTCATTGCCAATTTGATCTCATAATGATAACCCTTTGAAAGAATACAATGCTCAAGGCAGACATGCTTTTCTAATTGAGCTGAACTCTTGTTTGGTTTAAAGATGACTTTAAGGGATAGTTTTGGTTTAAGTTTTAAAGATTTAGTTTTGAGGGTTCATCTAGACTCGGTGGCTCCAGAACATCTGGATTCCATGAGAATTTGAAGTTCTAAAACGTGTTTATTTTTCATGTTTGGTGTAAATGTTATCAGGCCAAATTGTGCTGGGCGCCATTTCTTATGGCATAGCTCTGAAACAAACAACAGAGGGGATCTCTGTGTTGAGAATGACACACCCCATCTACATCCTTCCAGGCTGTGATATAAGAAACTTAACATTTTCATTTTACCAATACTATTCCTATCTCTGTTGTTAGAAGTGTACTAAAAGTTTATGGGATCTTCTGCACCTTTTCCAGGAAGCAAAAATTGGAGAAAAGAGGCCACAGAAGGATCAGCTGTGGAAGGTTTTCAATCATCATTCAAGAAAAACCATTGCACCTGTGTTCAACCTGCAGTAAGTAGAAGGGCCTGGGGGCTGTGGGTGCTCAGTCTTCAAGGCCCCTCTCCATGTGGTCTACTCGTGATGGGAGGCAGCTTGCCGCCTGCCACTCCAGACAACACTGCCCTGGACTGGAGTGTAGCACATTGTATTTTTGAAGCAAACTATGAAAAATTCACAATTCAATAAATTCAAATAAGATGTGGTCAAGTTGGGTGAAGAGCCAGCACATATTTCTGACTGAAATCCTAGGATCCCATGCACCCAGCCACCAGGTGCCCTCCGTTCTCTTTGTCATCACCCTTTCATCATGATCCATAACTCTGCACCTGGTAAGGTTACTGGCCACCTGAGAGTCATTCCTGAGTGGTACCAGGTTGTCCACACACATTTCACAGAAGTAGAGAAAGTTAGAGCTGGGAGCAGACTGAGAGAGCACCCAGTGCATGGAACTCAACAGCTTTTAGTCACAGGATCATTTCTCCAAAGATAGTTTAAGCAGAAAAAATCCCCTGGCAGAACTGCCTTGGTGAAGAAGAGGTGAGGCAAAAGGCCTGCCTGCTCAGGGAGCTCCTGAGCTGAACAATCACTGTTGGAGCCTGATCTACCCAGGTTACACGTGAGAAAACGGGCAAGAGAGCCAGTGAGGCCTGCCTACACATTCACACAGTTTGCACAGAACCTTTCCTTCAACTCAGTGTTCCTTCTGTTATGTCACATTTACTTCCATGCTGGCCTCTCAGTAGATGATACATTTTCATGTAATAATAAAAATAAAACCAAACTAGTTGCCATTGAGTCAATTCCAACTCATGGCAACGCCATGTGTCCAGAGTAGAACTGCTCCAAAGGGCTTCAAAGCTGTGACCTTTCAGAAACAGATTGCCAGGCCTTTCTTCTGAGGCACCTCTGGGTGGGTTCAAACCACCAACCTTTCAGTAGTAGTTGAGAGCTGAAGTGATTGTGCCACCCATTTATCGAATACTTACGCCATGATAGGGTCCAGTAAAACCAGGTGCTGTCAAGTTGACTCCAACCTGTGCTACCTCATGTGTGTCAGAGTAGAACTGTGCTTCATAGAGTTTTCAATGGCAGATTTTTCAGGAGTAGATCACCAGGCCTTTCTTCCAAGGCACCTCTGGGTGGACTTGAACAACCAACCTTCAGTTAGCAGCCGCGAGTGTTAACCGTTTGTACCATCCAGGGACTCTAGAACAGGTTAACCCACCACCCACTGCCGTCGAGTCTATTCCGACTCATAGCGACCCTACAGGACAGAGTAGAACTGCCCCACAGAGTTTCCAAGGAGTGCCTGGCGGATTCGAACTGCTGACCTCTTGGTTAGCAGACATAGCACTTAACCGCTACACCACCAGGGTTTCCCTAGAACAGGTTAGAGGTTTTGAAAGTGTGGTCAGAGGGCTCCCGGGGGTCCCTGAGGCCCTTTCGGGGGGCCATGGGGTCCTCCCTTTTCCAACTACATATCTGAGTGAGGGCACATGTTACAACAGATGGAATGCAGAAGCAGCTATGGAATCCAGCTTCTATCAAGCCGGACCTTCCAGATAGTTTGCCAAAACATAAAACAAGACCACTCTTCTCAATAATTTTTTTAGTTTTAAAAAATATGGCTATTTTTCATAAAAATATATTATTTCATAAACATAAAATGGATTTGTTGTTATTTTTAAATGACATAATAATATATGAACATTTAAAAAAAGTTTTTAATTTTAATTTCTTAAAAAAAAGCCACACGATGGTCATTTAGTCTTAGAAATATCTGGATTATTCTGCACAAGCAAAAATGACTTGTAATTTATACACAGACATCTCTCTACCCCGTCCATCTTCAGCTGACTGAACGTTGTATGACAGCCCTTTTCTGGAGCAGGAAGAGATTTTTCACCACAAATATATAAAATTGTACATAACATGGTATATGGTAGATAAAAACTATATTGACAAAGCTCTTTGGAGTCCTCAATAATTTTAAGAGTATAAAAGGGTTCTGAGACCAAAAGTTTGAGAACTGCTGACATAGTGCGTATTGTTTAATTATCACGACACCCCTATGAGATAGGAATTATCATTTTTATTTTATAGATAGGGAAATGGAGGCTCAGAGAAATTAAGTGACTTGCCCTGGTGGCACAGTGGTTAAGAGTCACGGCTGCTAACCAAAAAGGTCAGCAGTTCGAATCCACCAGTCGCTCCTTGGCAACCCTATAGGGCAGTTCTACTCTGTCCTATAGGGTTGCTATGAGCCGGAATCAACTCGACGACAACAGGTTTGGTTTTGGGTCTTGCCAGGGTCACGGAGCTAGCGTATTAATTACTTTTGCTGTAAACTATCCCAACACTTAATGGCTTACAACAACAACAACGACAACAAAAACCCGTTGCCGTTGAGTCGATTCCGACTCATAGTGACCCTATAGGACAGAGTAGAGCTGTTACATAGAGCTTCCAAGGAGCACATGGTGGATTTGAACTGCTGACGTCTTGGTTAGCAGCCATACCACTTAACCACTATGCCTCCAGGGTTTCTATAGGTCAGGAATTTGGGATCAGCGGCTTCGCTGGGTTTTCAGGCTCAAGATCTCTCATGAAGTTGCCGTCAAAATGCCAGCCAGGACTGCAGTCATCTGAAGGCTTGATGGGGGCTGGAGGATCTGCTTCCAAGGTGGCTCACTCACGTGGCCATTGACAGGAGGCCTCAGTTCCTTGCCATATGAGCCTTTCCATAGGGCTGCTTAAGCATCCTTACAACATGGCAGCCAGCCTCCCCCAGAGCAATGATCCCAGAGAACAAGAAAGACCAACATGGAAGCTTCGATGTGTTTTATGACCTAGATTTGGAAGTTTTACACCATCAAAATTGCTTTATTCCTGGCCATCTAAAATGCATCAATTGATCTCAACCCACCTGGAGCAAAAGAGAACAAAAAACACCAAAGACGCCAGGTAAATATGAGCCCAGGAGACAGAAAGGGCCACATAAACCAGAGACTACATCAGCCTGACAGCAGAACTGGATGGTGCCTGGCTATCACCGATGACTGCCCTGACAGAGAACACAACAGAGAATCCCTGATGGAGCAGGAGAACAGTGGGATGCAGACATCAAATTCTCGTAAAAAGGCCAGACTTAATGGTCTGACTGAGACTGGAGGGACCCTGGAGGTCATGGTCCCCAGACCCTCTGTTAGCCCAAGACTGGAACCATTCCTGAAGCCAACTCTTCAAACAGGGATTGGACTAGACTATAAGAGAAAATGATACTGGTGAGGAGTGAGATTCTTGGCTCAAGTAGACACATGAGACTATGTGGGCAGCTCCTGTCTGGAGGCGAGATGAGAAGGCAGAGGGGGACAGGAGCTGGCTGAATGGGCACAGGGAATGTAGGGGGGAGAGAAGGAGTGTGCTTGCTGTCTCATTAGGGGGAGAGCAACTAGGAGTACATAGCAAGGTGTATGTAAATTTTTGTATAAGAGACTTGATTTGTAAACTTTCACTTGAAGCACACACACACACAAAATCCCTTTATTCTATTCATTAGAAGCAAGTCACTAAGTCCAGCCTGCACTCAAGGGGAGGGGAATTAGACTCCATCTTTTGAAGGGAGTATCGAAGAACTTGTGGAGATATTTTCCATCATCACAACTAGTAAGTGGCAGAGCCAGACTTCAAACTCGGGTGCATCTGAACCTTGTGCTCTTTTCATTGTTCAACACAGCCTCCTCAGGCATGCCCCCTGTCCTCTATTTGTTATTTCCTCGGGTTCAGTTTGAGAAGGCACTCAATGACTACTGACTGAGTGAGATTTGGAGAAACAATCTCCCTAGAGCTCATGCCATGACTCATACTTTGAAAGATAATGTTAAAAAGAGTGCAGGGGCAGGGCCAAGATGGCTGACTAGGTAGAAGCTACCTCGGATCCCTTTTGCAACAAAGACTCGGAAAAACAAGTGAATCGATCACATATATGACAATCCATGAACCCTGACCATCAAACACAGATCTAAAGAGTTGACCTGAGTGACAGAGACTAAGAAGGAGCAACCACGGGGAAGCAATGACTGTTTTTGGAGCCTGGAGCCAGCGTCCCAGTCAGAAAACCTTGGTGCCAGGCTTTGGACTGGGCGCAGGGGAGCTGAGCACGGCATCCTAAGATGGCACAAACACGGGAAGCAGCCCTAGCTCCCAGAAGTGACCTTGGGGGAAGCCCAGCCAGTGCATGCAGGCAGCGCAGTGACGCAGCTGACAAGAGGAGAAGTCAACGGGAGGCAGCGACTGGTTTTGGAGCTTGGAGTGCGGCGTCCCAGCCAGGGAACCTTGTCGCTGGGCTTTGGACTGGGAGCGAAGGAACTGACCACGGCTTCTGAGACAGCACAAGCAAAGGACGCGGGCCTGACCCTCAGGGGCAATCTCGACCTAGCCAACGCACACAGGCTACACATCCCTCAGGAATCTCAGATAAAACAGTCATCACCAAACAAGTTAAGTAGCTTTGTCTATATTCTGGGGTGCTACTCTCTCCTATCTATCTGATCCCTCCCCTCCCCTTCCCAGGTGGCTTCATTAACACTGGAATTTCCTGAGCCAGACAGTGAAGTGCTCTGCATTTTTTTGTTGTTGTTGTTGCTGTCTTTTCCTAGCCCATTCTCCTGGCTTGAGAGAAGCAGCTACAAAAAACCCAGGGACCAAAAATCCTTCCCTGACTTCCCGAAATTGGGCTAAAAATACAGAACTAGCTCCAGCCAAGCATATGAGATCCAGAGTCTTGGGCTTTCATCCCTACAGGAAACAAGGTGGCTATTATAATGCAAAGGCAATTCTGATAGGGATCTGACTGCAATTGTTTTAGCGGATTACTGGAAAGACAAGTTTCCCAGGTCTGATATCTCTACCTATTAAACAGAGCCCTCACTGACCCACAACAGGGAACTGAGGGCTGAAGCTCCCCCCAGACCACCTAGCCTCCTGCCATAGGGGTCTGAGGATGGTGACACCTACCAATCTGTAGAGGTACATGCATTGGGTGCCTAAGGTACAGCTGGAGAGCCCACCCACCAAAGTGCTTTAGGAATAGAGACACACCTACCTCACTGGCACTTGGGGGAAGCCTGTCAGCATCCTGCCCCCCTGGGGTGTGACCCCCTGCTCCTACTAGAATCTGGCACACACAACTATCACCACTACTTCTCCAGGTGGATAGGTGACAGTCTGCACCACACACTTGGTGACCCAAAATCAGATTCTACTCAAGAATAGTGAATGGACTCAGGCTTATATATCTGGTAACAGCCCAAACCAGCTGGTAATAGGACATAAGTGATTCAAGGGCTACAACAATCAAGACAGTGCAATCTAGTAGCCCATCTACATATATTGAAAGAAAACAAAACAAGATAAGACTCAGTGAGCAAATATAAAATAAATCATTACAATATCTTATAGATGGCTCAGAGACAGCAGTCGATATCAAACCACATAAAGAAGCAGACCATGATTGCTTATACAAATCCCCAAACTAAAGAATCAAAATCTTTCCCAAATGAAGATACAATCCTGGAATTGCCAGATGCAGAATATAAAAAACTAATTTACAGAATGCTTCAAGACATCAGGGATGACCTCATAAATGAAATAAGGCAAAAAGCCAAGGAACACACTGATAAAGCAGTTGAAGAAATCAAAAAGATTATTCAAGAACATAGTGGAAAAATTAATAAGCTGCAAGAATCCATAGAGAGACAGCATTCAGAAATCCAAAAGATTAACAGTAAAATTACAGAATTAGAAAACTCAATAGGAAGTCAGAGGAGCAGAATCGAGCAATTGGAATGCAGAGCGGGGGAGCTGGAGGATAAGGCAATTGACACCAATATAAAAAAATCCAATATAGTTGAAAAAAATCAGATAAAAGAATTTAAAAAATGAAGAAACCCTAAGGATCATGTGGGACTCTCTCAAGAAGAATAACTTGTGTGTGATTGGAGTTCCAGAACAGGGAAGGATAACAGAAAATACGGAGAGAATAGTTGAAGATCTGTTAGCAGAAAACTTCGCTGACATCTTGAAAGATGAAAGGATATCTATCCAAGATGCTCATCGAACCCCATGTAGGACTGATCCAAAAAAGAAAATCGCCAAGACATATTATCATCAAACTTGCCAAAACCAAAGATAAAGAGAAAATTTTAAAAGCAGCCAGGGATAAAAGAAAGGTCTCCTACAAAGGAGAATCAATAAGAATAAGTTCACACTACTCAGCAGAAAGCATGCAGTCAAGAAGGCAATGGGATGACATATATAGAGCACTGAAGGAGAAAAACTGCCAGCCATGGATCATATATCCAGCAAAACTCTCTCTCAAATATGAAGGTGAAATTAAAACATTTACAGATAAACACAAGCCGAGAGAATTTGCAAAAACCAAACCAAAGCCACAAGAAATACTAAAGGAAATTGGTCAGAAAATCAATAATATCAGATACCAACACAACACAAGGTCACAGAACAGAACATCCTGATATCAACTCAAATAAGGAAATCACAAAAACAAATTAAGATTAATTTTAAAAAGAAAAAAATGCTCAAAACAGGGAATCATTGAAGTCAATATGTAAAAGATCACAATAATCAAAAAGAGGGACTAATTATAGGAGGCATAAAACTGCCATATGGAGAGGAAAACAAGGCTGTATAGGACAATACAAGTTAGGTTTTTACTTAGAAAAACAGGGGTAAATATCAAGGTAACCACAAAGAGGTCTAACAATTCCATAACTCAAAATAAAAACCAAGAAAAACATAATGACTCAGCAAACATAAATTCAACTACTATGAAAATGAGGAACATACAATTTACAAAGAAAAACGTCTCAGCACAAAAAAGTAAGTGGAAGAATGAAATTGTCAACAACACACACAAAAAGGCACCAAAATGACAGCACTAAACACATACTTATCTATAATTACACTGAATGTAAATGGACTAAATGCACCAATAAAGAGACAGAGAGTCTCGGACTGGATAAAGAAACATGATCCATCTATATGCTGCCTGTAAGAGACACACCTTAGACTTAGAGACACAAACAAACTAAAACTCAAAGGATGGAAAAAAATATATCAAGCAAACAACAAGCAAAAAAGAGCAGGGGTAGCAATATTAATTTCTGACAAAATAGACTGTAAAGTTAAATCCACCACAAGGGATAAAGAAGGACACTACATAATGATTAAAGGGACAATTGACCAGGAAGATATAACCATATTAAATATTTATGTACCCAATGACAGGGCTGCAAGATACATAAAACAAACTTTAACAGAACTGAAAAGTGAGATAGACACCTCCACAATTATAGTAGGACACTTCAACACACCACTTTCGGAGAAGGACAGGACTTCCAGTAAGAAGCTCAATAGAGACACGGAAGACCCAATTGCTACAATCAACCAACTTGACCTCATAGACTTATATAGAACACTTCACCCAACTGCTGCAAAGTATACTTTTTTTTCTAGCGCACATGGAACATTCTCTAGAGTAGACCACATATTAGGTCATAAAACAAACCTTTGCAGAATCCAAAACATTGAAATATTACAAAGCATCTTCTCAGACCACAAGGCCATAAAAGTGGAAATCAATAACAGAAAAATCAGGAAGAAAAATCAAATACTTGGAAACTGAACAATACCCTCCTGAAAAAAGACTGGGTTATAAAAGACATTAAGGAGGGAATAAAGAAATTCATAGAATGAAACAAGAATGAAAACACTTCCTATCAAAACCTCTGGGACACAGCAAAAGCAGTGCTCAGAGGTCAATTTATATTGATAAATGCACACATACATAAAGAAGAAAGAGCCAAAATCAGAGAACTGTCCCTATAACTTGAACAAATAGAAAGCGAGCAACAAAAGAATCCATCAGGCACCAGAAGAAAACAAATAATAAAAATTAGAGCTGAACTAAATGAATTAGAGAACAGAAAAACAATTGAAAGAATTAACAAAGCCAAAAGCTGGTTCTTTGAAAAAATTAACAAAATTGATAAACCATTGGCCAGACTGACTAAAGAAATACAGGAAAGGAAACAAATAACCGGAATAAGAAACGAGATGGGCCACATCACAGCAGACCCAACTGAAATTAAAAGAATCATATCAGATTATTACAAAAAATTGTACTCTAACAAATTTGCAAACCTAGAAGAAATGGATGAATTCCTAGAAAAACACTACCTACCTAAACTAACACAATCAGAAGTAGAACAACTAAATAGACCCATAACAAAAAAAGAGATTGAAAAGGTAATCAAGAAACTCCCAACAAAAAGAAAGCCCTAGCCCAGATGGCTTCACTGCAGAGTTCTACCAAACTTTCAGAGAAGAGTTAACACCACTACTACTAAAGGTATCTCAAAGCATTGAAAATGATGGAATACTACCTAACTCATTCTATGGAGCCAGAATATCCCTGATACCAAAACCAGGTAAAGACACCACAAAAAAAGAAAATTACAGACCTATATCCCTCATGAACATAGATGCAGAAATCCTCAACAAAATTCTAGCCAATAGAATTCAACAACATATCAAAAAAAAATCCACCATGACCAAGTGGGATTTATACCAGGTATGCAAGGTTGGTTTAATATTAGAAAAACCATTAATGTAATCTACCATATAAATAAAACAAAACACAAAAACCACATGATCTTATCAATTGATGCAGAAAAGGCATTTGACAAACTCCAGCACCCATTTATGATAAAAACTCTCAGCAAAATAGGAATTGAAGGAAAATTCCTCAACATAATAAAGGGCATCTATACAAAGCCAACAGCCAACATCACTCTAAATGGAGAGAGCCTGAAAGCATTTCCCTTGAGAACAGGAACCAGACAAGGATGCCCTTTATCACCGCTCTTATTCAACATTTTGCTAGTTGTCCTAGCCAGAGCAATTAGACTAGACAAAGAAATAAAGGGCATCTGGATTGGCAAGGAAGAAGTAAAATTATCTCTATGTGCAGATGACATGATCTTATACACAGAAAACCCTAAGGAATCCTCCAGAAAACTACTGAAACTAATAGAAGAGTTTGGCAGAGTCTCAGGTTATAAGATAAACATACAAAAGTCGCTTGGATTCCTCTACATCAACAAAAAGAACATTGAAGAGGAAATCACCAAATCAATACCATTCACAGTAGCCCCCAAGGAGATAAAATACTTAGGAATAAATCTTACCAAAGATGTAAAAGACCTATAAAAAGAAAACTACAAAGTACTACTGCAAGAAACTAAAAAGGACCTACATAAGTGGAAAAACATAACTTGCTCAGGGATAGAAAGACTTAACATAGTAAAAATGTCTATTCTACCAAAAGCCATCTGTACATACAATGCACTTCAGATCTAAATTCCAATGATATTTTTTAATGTGATAGAGAAACAAATCACCAACTTCATATGGAAGGGAAAGAAGCCCCGGATAAGTAAAGCATCACTGAAAAAGAAGAAAGTGGGAGGCCTCACTCTACCTGATTTTAGAACATATTAACAGCCACAGTAGTCAAAACAGCCTGGTACTGGTACAACAACAGGCACACAGACCAACGGAACAGAATTGAGAACCCAGATATAAATCCATCCATATATGAGCAGCTGATATTTGACAAAGGCCCAGTGTCAGTTAATTGGGGAAAAGATAGTCTTTTTAACAAATGGTGCTGGCATAACTGGATATCCATTTGCACAAAAATGAAACAGGACCCATACCTCACACCATGCACAAAAACTAACTCCAAGTGGATCAAAGACCTAAACATAAAGACTAAAACGATAAAGACCATGGAAGAAAAAATAGGGACAACGTTAGGAGCCCTAATACAAGGCATAAACAGAATCCAAAACATTACCAAAAATGACGAAGAGAAACCAGATAACTGGGAGCTCCTAAAAATCAAACACCTATGCTCATCTAAAGACTTCACCAAGAGAGTAAAAAGACCACCTACAGATTGGGAGAAAATTTTCAGCTATGACATCTCTGACCAGTGCCTGATCTCTAAAATCTATATGATTCTGTTAAAACTCAACCACAAAAAGACAAACAACCCAATCAAGAAGTGGGCAAAGGATATGAACACACACTTCACTAAAGAAGATATTCAGGCAGCTAACAGATACATGAGAAAATGCTCTCGATCATTAGCCATTAGAGAAATGCAAATTAAAACTACGATGAGATTCCATCTCACTCCAACAAGGCTGGCATTAACCCAAAAAACACAAAATAATAAATGCTGGAGAGGCTGCGGAGAGATTGGAACTCTTATACACTGCTGGTGGGAATGTAAAATGGTACAACCACTTTGGAAATCTATCTGGCATTATCTTAAACAGTTAGAAATAGAACTACCATACAACCCAGAAATCCCACTCCTTGGACTATACCCTAGAGAAATAAGAGCATGTACACGAACAGATATATGCACACCCATGTTTATTGCAGCACTGTTTACAATAGCAAAAAGCTGGAAGGAACCAAGGTGTCCATCAACGGATGAATGGTTAAATAAATTATGGTATAGTCACACAATGGAGTACTACACATCGATAAAGAACAGTGACGAATCTGTGAAACTTTTCATAACATGGAGGAACCTGGAAGGCATTATGCTGAGCAAAATTAGTCAGAGGCAAAAGGACAAATATTGTATAAGACCACTATTATAAGATCGTGAGAAATAGTATAAACTGAGAAGAACACATTCTTCTGTGGTTATGAGAGGGGGGAGGGAGGGAGGGTGCGAGAGAGTTATTTACTGATTAGTTAGTAGATAAGAACTACTTTAGGTGAAGGGAAGGACAATACTCAACACACAGAAGGTCAGCTCAACTGGACTGGACCAAAAGCAAAGAAGTTTCCGGGATAAACTGAATGTTTTGAAGGTCAGCGGAGCAAGGGTGGGGATTTGGGGACTATGGCTTAAGGGGACTTCTAAGTCAATTGGCAAAATAAATTCTATTATGAAAACATTCTGCATCCCACTTTGAATTGTGGCGTCTGGGGTCTTAAATGCTAACAAGCAGCCATCTAAGATGCATCAATTAGTCTTAACCCACCTGGATCAAAGGAGAATGAAGAACACCAAGGTCACAGGGTAACTATGAGCCCAAGAGACAGAAAGGGCCACATGAACCAGAGACTTACATCACCCTGAGACCAGAAGAACTAGATGGTGCCCGGCCACAACCGATGACTGCCCTGACAGGGAGCACAACAGAGAACCCCTGAGGGAGCAGGAGAACAGTGGGATGTAGACCCCAAATTCTCATAAAAAGACCAGACTTAATGGTGACTGAGACTAGAAGAATCCCGGCTGTCATGGTCCCCAAACCTTTTGTTGGCCCAGGACAGGAACCATTCCCGAAGACAACTCATCAGACATGGAAGGGACTGGACAATGGGTTGGAGAGAGATGCTAATGAAGAGTGAGCTACCTGTATCAGGTGGACACTTGAGACTGTGTTGGCATGTCCTGTCTGGAGGGTAGATGGGAGGGTAGAGAGGGTTAGAAACTGGCAAAACGGTCACGAAAGGAGAGACTGGAAGGAGGGAGTGGGCTGACTCATTAGGGGGAGAGTAAGTGGGAGTATGGAGTAAGGTGTATATAAGCTTATATGTGACAGACTGACTTGATTTGTAAAATTTCACTTAAAGCACAATAAAAATTACTTAACAAAAAAAAATGAGTGCAGTAAGGCAGAAAGTGTTGAGAGGCTTTGTCCCCTGGCTGACCCTTTCCTGGCACTGAGATGCTGCTTAGACCTCCTGAGCTCAACGTGTCCACCTACCTGGCCCATGCTGCCAGGTCCTGGCCTTACCTGAAGTGGTGCACTGCCCATGGTCTGCTGAACAAATTCTAGACCTGCACCACACACACACACACACACACACACACACACACACTCTGCCACTAACCTTTCTGTGGCACTGATGAGAGCAAAGTTATGATTTAGGTTCTCAAACGGGCTTATGAATTTCATGTAGGGGAAAACCATCTTTCCGATTGCCCGACTGACCAAACACAAGCTCTTGGCCACAGCAGGTTCTGAGAGAAAGGGTGGGATGTATCAGGGTAAATCTGGAAGAACAACTGCAAATGTGAGATTATCTGACAATTCAGTGGCCATATTCTCACACATCCATTCATCTGGCAGACCTTAATTGAGTGGCACAGTGGTTAAGAGCTATGGCTGCTAACCAAAAGGTCCGCAGTTTGAATCTACCAGCTGCTCCTTGGAAACCCTATAGAGCAGTTCTACTTTGTCCTTCAGGGTTGCTATGAGTCAGAAGCGACTCTTAGCAATGTTTTTTGTCTTTTTTTTTATGTGCTAGGCAGAAGAGTGCTGGTAGCATGGTGGTTTAAACACTCAGCTGCTAACCGAAATGTCAGTTGTTTAAACCCACCAGCTGTTCCTTGGTAGAAAGATGTGGCAGTCTGCTTCTATAAAGATTTACAGCCTTGGGAACCCTATAAGGCAGTTCTGCTCTGTCCTATATGTTATGGCAACAGGTTTGGCGTTTTGGTATGTACTAGGCAAGGAGTGGCACAAACGACTGAGTGCTCATCTACTAACTGAAAAGCTGGCAGTTCAAGTCGACCCAGAGGCACCTCAGAAGAAAGGCCTGGCAATCTACTGAAATATCACAGCCATGGAAAACCCTATGGAGCACAGTTCTACCAGGGCACACATGGGGTCTCCATGAGTCAGAATTGACACGATGGTAACTAATTTTTGGTTTTACGTGCGAGGCACATCTTGAGACTTTCATATGAGGACTGTTACTTACCCAGTCATCTCTCAGTTTTCAGAAAGGGATCCCAAATGACACTCCTGGGCTGGTAGCTCCCCTTGGTGTCACAGCCTGGGGAAGTTGGACACTTTGTTGCCTAACACATTCCTGGCACAATTAGAGTTCTGCTCTCCGCCCCATATTTGATAATCAAGAAGCTCACACTTCCTTTGTGTAACTTCAGCTTTTTCAGGTTCTGATGCAGGAAACAGCTTCTATTCTGATTCTGGCACGGGGCTGCAGAGCAACAAATGTGAGAAGTGTGGCGCTAAGATTTCTACCTCCCCAAGAGTCAGCAGTAAAGAGCTGCCTAGAGGTGAGACACTTGGGGGTCCTCGAAAGATGGTGTAAGTGGGAACAGCTGTTGTTTCCAGGCACCTGGTTGTTGCTTTTCATTTTGTCTTTAGAATTTCATTATAGCCACAGCGCCCCAGCACAGAATTACTTAAATTATTGTGAAATAGGTCCTTTTGTTCAGCTCTGCTTTTTAGACGAAAATAAAAACTCATCACCTTGTAAGTCCATCTCCTGCTTGACCATGTCCCAGATGTTGGGAGACCCGCATTACATTGGCCACTACTTCCTTTTTTGGGGGGTCCCTGTCCTCCCCAGTCTGCTCCTCAGATCTCCAGCCCTACACCTGGATGGCAACAGGCTGGGCTGGGGGTGGGCAATCTGAAATCCTAGTGACAAAAGACTCCAAAGCTTATTAAGTGCTACACCAATGCCAGCTGGTCACAAATCACGCATGGTTGCTGCATAAATGACGGACAGAGTGAATAATCACCACTACTGTTGGTATTATTCAGAAGTGGCTGATGCTGTAAATACATCCCCACTAAAAGTCAGCATGTATAAAAATAGACTACACTATTTAAGGAGCCCTGGTTGCCAGTGGTTAAGAGCTACAGCTGCTAACCGAAAGGTGGGCAGTTTGAATCTACCAGCTGCTCCTTGGAAACCCTTTGGCACAGTTTTACTCTGTCCTAGGGGGTCACCATGAGTCAGATTCGAATGGATGGCAATGGGTTTGGTTTTTTTTTTTTTTTTTAATATATATACTATTTTTTGATTTAAAAGTAGCCCTAGTGGAGTAATGGTTAAGCACTTGGCTGCTAATGGAACAGTTGGCAGTTTGAACCCACCCAGCGGCCCGGCAGGGGAAAGACCTGGAGATTTGGCTTGTAAAGAATACAGCCTAGAACACCCTATGAGGCAGTTCTACCCTGTCATGTGGGGTCGCTTTGAGTGGGAGCTGACTTGACAGCACCTAACAACAACATATTACTTAAGCATTATATTGTTAATTTCTAATGCAAAAATCTTACTGTCTTTGGAAAAAAAATTAAAATGCCACAAAAAATTTATTTACAAAGATGACTAAGACATGACCCCTCTTACTCAAGGAATCAAGTCTGTTGAGAGAAAGGAATTCATGCCCAAACAAACATAGTTCAAGGCAAAGTGTGGTAAGTGCTAAAATCAATGTCAAAGTGTGCTAAGGGAACACAAAGGAGGGAAAGAAGCACTCCTTGTTTTACCCCTGAATCATGGCCAGCCCTGATTCTCTACAGGGGCCGCATCCTTTCCTTGTGGTGAGTTCTCTTCATACCTGCAGAGATCTTCCTTTCTCTCCCTGGACAGCGTCCCCAGGGAGAAGGTTTTTCACCTTTCATATTTTCCAGTGCCCACCACTAAACAATGTCATTTACCTGGTTGACCTCAGCTGTGCCTCCCCTATCCCTATCCACCTCCAGCTGCCAAACCGTCCAGCTGGATGTATTCTCTCAGGGTGACAGTCAGAGAATGGGCAGAAGCCACAGGGCAGCTTTCTTTACTGTCCCCTGGGTCATTGGGTCTGTACCCTATGAGACCTGTTACTCCAGTATATGAACAATGAAAACTAAGGAAGCTGAAATGTGATCTTGGACTCCATTAGTAAATTTTAAGAGCCCAAGATGGTGGAAGTCACAGGGAGGCAACTTTTGCCCAATGGTAAAAAAAACAACCTTCGAGCAATTGGAGCTGACAGCTGTGGAGTGGGCTGTTGCAGATCTTGAGCCCCATCTGTAGACTGGGTGACCATTTACTTTGTCAGGATGTCGTCAAGAAGACTGGGTTAGAACTGGACAGGATGATCCCCAAGGTCCTTTCCAACTCTGAGATTCCATGTTTCAAATTAAATCCAAAATTACTTTTGCAGAGTACCAGAGGATTAAGGCTCATTAGCATTCATCGTTGCTCCAGTTTGGGTGGTTAGCATGACTGGATTTGGACTTTCTGGCTTCTGCCCTGCCCTTCTGTGTCTGAGGGACAATTTTTCCCTGTTTCTTCGGCCAAATGGGCCCCTCCTGAGGGGGAGTGGTGTCTAGCTACTAGAGACCAGCGAGTAAGACGGGAAACCTGGAAGGAGAAGAAGGGAAAACAGGGAAGAAAATGGGAAGAGGGAGGGAGGAGGGCAGCCTCCGTGCCAGAGAAGGTAGATTCGTTGGCCACTGATTTCTCTTTCTTCTTTTGCCTGGCTCTCTTCTTGTCTTCCTTGGTGACTTTACTGCATTCATCTTTTTCTCTGTTCACTCTCTATTCTCTGGAATTGCCTTAGGAACAACTGTTAGCTACTGACTCCTAGAATCATTGCTTCTAAAGTTGGAGAGGACTTCAGGGATTCATTTGGTTCAGTCTCTTGGAAGATATTATCACCTCCATTTTTCAGAGAAGTAGTTGAGCCCAGAAGAGGTAAACAACAGGCCCGGGTCACACAGTTACGCTCAGGGAACCTAGAATCCTGATCTCTTGTTTGCTAATAAAACTTATCCTAAGTTCAGAACACTTGATACACAGTTCTTTCTTTTTATGCTCCCTTTCTGATTTATTAAAATTTTATGAAATGTTTCATTCACACAGAAAAGTTCAGAAAATGATACCCAGATACCCACCACTTGGGGGATCATCAGATTTTTTTTTTATTATGATAAAAATACATATAACAAAACTTTTGTTCATTCAACCGTTTTTACATGCAGAGTTCAGCGACATTGATTACATTCATCAGGCTGTGCACCCAGCACCACTATCCTTTTCCAGATTATTCTACCACCATTAACAGAAGCTCAGTGCCCCCTAAGCCCTGGTATCTCCTCCTCCCTGCCTCCCACTCCTGGTAACCACTAGTAAGCTTCGGTCTCTATACATTTTTCTATTTTATATAAGTGGGATCATACAATATTTGTCCTTTTGTTACTGACTTCTTTTACTCAAAATAATGTTTTCAAGGTTTATCCATGTTGTAGCATGTATCAAGGAGCCCTGGTGGTACAGTGGTCAGGTGCTAACCAAAAGGCTGGTGGCTTGAAACCACCAGCCTCTCCATGGGAGAAAGGCATGGCAGTCTGCTTCTCTAAAGATTACAGCCTTGGAAACCCTATGGGGCAGTCCTACTCTGTCCAGTAGGGTCTCTATGTGTCGACTTGACGGCAACGGGTTTGGTTAAATGCATGTATCAAGACTTCATTTCTCTTTATGGCTGAGTAGTATTCCACCATATGTATGTATCACATTTTGTTTATCCATTCATCTGTTGATGGACATTTAGGTTGTTTCTACCTTTTGGCTATTGTGAATCATGGTGCAAGGAACACTGATATACAGGTTTCTGTTTATTGGTTCTTTTGGTATATACCTATGATTGGGATTGCTGGGTCATATGGTAGTTCCATGATTAACTTTTTGAGGAACAGCCAAACATTTCCACAGCAGCTATACTATTTTGCATGCCCACCAGCAGTGTACAAAATTCCATTTTCTCCACAGCCTTGACAATACCTATTATTTTCCATTTTTTAAAAATAGCAACTTTGCATGTGTGTTTTGGCCATATGTATAACCTCTTTGGTGAAATGTTTACTCAAGTCCTTTGCCTATTTTTTAAATTTTTGATTGCTTGTCTTTTTGTTGTTAACTTTTAGGAGTGTTTAAATATATTCTTCATATTAAATTGGGATCATTTTTGAGGCTCTGAATTTAATCATAGCTTCCATATTTCAGCTTGTTCGAAACCAAAAAGGGTGTGTTCCCAGACAGAAAATTTGAAATCCTCTCAAGATGAACATGAACGCATGCCAGAAAAGTAAGTGTTATTTTATTATTAACTAATAATAACAAAAAATGGCTACCATTGGTTGGGGGCATAATGACATGTTTAATGCTTTAACTACCTGTCCAAGGTCACCTAGGTCATATGTAGTAGGGAGTCAGGATGCAGGTGGCTACTGGGGGGAGGATTGGATTAGAGGAGTCAAGAGTTGGCCAAATAAGAGTTTAGTTCAGTAATCCAGATGAGAGACGATGGTAGCTTGGCCTGGGATGGTGGAGCTGGAAACAGAAATGGATGGATTCAAGAACTACGTAAGAGGCAGAATCAGTAGTGCAGTAGCTTAGGCTCTGGACCCAGACTCACTCAGTTTGAGCCTGCTACCCATTACAGAGCAGTGTTTAAGAATGTGACCTCTAGAGACTTCTTGGGCTTGCCTCTGTGTCCTTGGGCAGGTTACTTGACCTCTCTGTGCTTCAAGTTCCAATATTTAAAATGGTCATGATGATGGACTAAACCACTGAGGGTTAAGTGAATTAATACATGGAAAGCATTTAGAATGGTACCTGGCTCATAGTAAACACTCAGTAAGTGATGGCTGAGGAGCCCTGGTGATGCAGTGGTCAAAGTGCTTGGCTGCCAACTGAAAGGTTGGCGGTTTGAACCCACCAGCTGCTCTGTGGAGAAAGATGTAGCAGTCTGCTTCCATAAAGATTATAGCCTTGGAAACCCTGTGGGGTAGTTCTACTCTGTCCTATAGGGTCACTATGAGTTGGAGTCAACTCGATGGCAGTGGGTTTGGTTTTTAAGTGATGGCTATTATTAATATTGTTGATGGCAGTGAGGGCCTGGCTATAGGGAGGTGGAGGACTCTGAAGCCCTGGCCTTTCCCACTGCACCACACTGCTGTGCCCTGTCCGGGATTTTTCCTTATCTAGGTACCCCTGGGAAGCCCTGGTGGCCTAGTGGTTGAGGGCTACGGCTGCTAACCAGGGGCTCCTTGGAAACTCTGTGGGGCAGTTCTGCTCTGCCCTGTAGGGTTGCTATGAGTCGGAATCGACTCAACGGCAACAGGTTAGGTACCCCTGATGCTGAGTCACCTCTCTCAACTGGAGGATAGGGCCACTGTGTTAGGTCAGTCTGCAGAACCATCCAAAGTTAATGTGTTAGGGGGAGAGGGATGAAGGGAGGCTTTGAAGTCACAAGCATTTGACCTGAGACTTTCTGGAGATGATGTCACTCACAAGTGTTCTGTCTACCAAAGAATTCACACTTAACAGAGGGAATCTCAAGCCAGGTGAGGGTGGCTCATGGCAGACCCGCTGGCAGGCACGTTCTTGTGCACCTTTTGGGGCTACCATTTACGGTTGTGCAAACTATAACTCCAGGCAGTGCCCTTCAGATAGGCTGATGTGAATGAAACCTCCTAGAGCTATGCAGTGCACAACCTGAACACATGTACATAGTGGCCTTGGCACCCTTCATACACCTAGTGCAGACTGAGGCCCATCCCTAAGTGATAGAGTCATGAATACAGCATAGTAGTCTAGGAGAGATGCTGCTTTTATTTGTTGACTGCTGCTGCCCCCTTGCTGTGTAAGTTCACTGGTGCTAGAATGAGTAAACCCAAGGTGCCTGCAGTTGGCAGATACATGGGTAGAAGGTTGGCCCCAGGAGAATAAAAATGGAATAAAAACCTCTTTGGAGTCTTGCCTTTCTTCATACCAGAAAAAGAGACAAATTCTGAGAGCAGATGCCCTTGATGGTCTCAGCAACGAACCTTGTCCTGAAGCTCAGCTGTGGTACCCTGCAACAGGACATTGGGAACTATAAAAGGCAGGGGGTATCCCTCTCCCATGCCCCCTTTAACACACACAGGGTCATCACTGAACCACAGGGCTGAGCTGAAAGGGAGAGTGTGCTTGAGGGGGTGCTTCACTCAAGGATCAATGTACTCTTGCCTTCCAGGAAAGATCTCACGGCTTTCAGGACCTACAGCTCAGACCTTGCTACACCCGCACTCCATTCCCACTCCCGAAGGATTTATGGAAGCAAATGCTTATGCTGCTTTAGGAGTACTGACAAAACAGAATTTGAGGTGGGGACTTAGAAAAAAAAAAAAAATTCTAGAATTCCTGTAGTTCCTAAGTTTGGTCTTGACCACAGAACTGATGGCTTTTACGTTTCTGCAATGAGCAGTGGGAACGGGGGAGGTAGGGAGAGGGCAGAAAATGCTCTGCTAAATTTTTGGTTTAAAGACATTTTGTGCTCACACTAACCTAAAGACACATGGCCTTAGCAGCCTCATGGTTTGTTTTATTTCCAGACTCGTTCCCAGGAAAATTTCCTGGAGAGAATGTTTTGGGGTGGTTCTTTTCCTCAGCACAGGATTCCACTGGCCCGGGCTTTGAAGGCACTGGAGTTTGTCTCTAGCTGTGCCCCCAGTTCTCGTCCAGTGACGCTGCTGTTAGGGCTGCATGCCCCAGCAGGTTCCTACTTGCAAACTAATCTTCAGGCCACTCTCAAATGCTTCCCTACACACCCATGGGCTGCAGTCCCTGGGTGCCCTCTCTCTGGCCCCATATCCCCTTCAACGGCCCTTCTCTTTCTCATGGGTTCCTTTTTCTGCAGCATGGAAAAGCCCAGCAGGCTGCGACCTCCACCCTCTGATTCATGCTTATCAGTCACGTGCTGGTCTTTTTTCTATCCCTTTCCTTTGCAAATATATTCCATCGCAGACCGGTTTCCTAGGAAACCAGCCCTCCAAAACAGAAATAGACTGTGTGGAAAACAGAATCCTCCAAAAATTCCACCTTGCAGTGTTTAATAAGGAGAGAACCCAATTAACAGAAATAGCAGTGACTAAAATGTGTGGACTTTCCCTCTGCAGGTTTTAAACTCAGCCTTGGATCACGCTCTGAGGACAGCAACCGTTTTGAAAGAAACTACCGATCAAATGATTAAATCAATTGCAGAAGATCTTGCCAAAGCACAGAGACGGAGGAATCGACTGAAATATTAGTTGTTCAACCCCAGGCAACCAAGGATTAGAATGAAAGAAAGCCTGACTTTCACACACACACACACACACACAAAGTATTTTACTTATTACACAATTTAGAAAGATGACTTTTCAGAAAACACACCAAAATTACAAGAAATGGGTAATGCAAGTGGTTCAATGAAAAAAAAAATTGGGTCTTTGATCTTTGAAATAAACATCAACCAACAAGTATTTATTTTAAGATAAATCTATGTTTTTCCTAATGCATAATAAATCAAAACAATAAAAGAAACTTAAACCAAACCTTTTGCCATTGAGTCAATTCTGACTCACAGGACAGAGCAGAACTGCCCCATAGGCTTTCTAAGGGCTGCAGGCTTTGTGGAAGCAGAAGGCCAGATCTGTCTCCTGCTGAGCTCGTGGGTTTGGTTAGCAGCTGAGCTCTTAACCACTGCACCACCAGGGCTCCTCTTTAACCTCTGAGTCTGGCAAAAATTCAGGTTTGAAACGACCCAGTGTCAGTGAGGATGGGGGCAAGCAGGCACTCTCATACATTGTTGGTGGAAGTATAAATTGGTGCAACCTTTTAGGGAGCCAATTTCATAATCAGAATCTATAACATTCCAAAAGCACTTAGCCTCTGACCAGCAATTCTATTGCCAGGAATTTACTTTGTGGCTAACTCACACAAATACGCTGTGGCATGAGCACAAGAATGGCCTGATGGTAGCAGCCCCCCCAGTGGAATTAATACTGTGGACGACAGGTTCATAAACAGCAGTGCAGCCACACAAATTAATACTCTGCAGCCGATGAAAAGAATAAGGTGGATTATCTGCAAGACAGTGAAAAAAAGCAAGAGGCCTAACTATATATATAGTGTGACCTCATTTGTGTATGTTTTTTAAGGACATACATATTTTCTGGAAAGGTACACAAAATTCCTAAGTGGTTACTCCTGAGAAACCGGATAAGGGGTTTCAGAGGCATTTTTACTTTTCATTTGCTTTCTGTAATGTATGAAATTCTTACCACATGCTTATATTATAAATTAACATTCTTTGTTTACCGACTTCTTGAAGTCAGAAATACACAAAAATGAAAACTGGGATCATTATGTCTAAAAATGGTGGAATGGGAGAGGGTTTTGCTGTGTATATTTTCACAAAAAAAGAGGGAAGAAAAGTGAAGACAATTCACTAAAATTGAGAACTACAGATTGTTTAAGTAAATTCGTAGCATTTCATATAAAATGCCAGAGTAAGTTTTTGTTGCTAAGAGAAGCTTCTGATTTGGTTCTTTGTTGTTGTTGTTAGGTGCCGTCGAGTCAGTTCCGATTCATAGTGACCCCACGCACAACAGAACGCAACACTGCCCGGTCCTGCGCCATCCTTACAATCTTTGTTATGCTTGAGCTCATTGTTGCAGCCACTGTGTCAGTCCACCTCATTGAGGGTCTTCCACTTTTCCACTGACCCTGTACTCTGCCAAGCATGATGTCCTTCTCCAGGGACTGATCCCTCCTGACAACATGTCCAAAGTATGTAAGATGCAGTCTTGCTATCCTTGCTTCTAAGGAACATTCTGGTTGCACTTCCTCCAGACAGATTTGTTCATTCTTTTGGCAGTCCATGGTATGTTCAATATTCTTTGCCAACAGCACAATTCAAAGGCGTCAACTCTTCTTCAGTCTTCCTTATTCATTCTCCAGCTTTCACATGCATATGATGCGATTGAAAACACCATGGCTTGGATCAGGCGCACCTTAGTCTTCAAGGTGACGTCTTTGCTCTTCAACACTTTAAAGAGGTCCTTTGCAGCAGATTTACCCAATGCAATGCGTCTTTTGATTTCTTGACTGCTGCTTCCATGGCTGTTGATTGTGGATCCAAGTAAAATGAAATCCTTGACAACTTCAATCTTTTCTCTGTTTATCATGATGTTGCTCATTGGTCCAGTTGTGAGGATTTTTGTTTTCTTTATGTTGAGGTGCAATCCATACTGAAGGCTGTGGTCTTTGATCTTCATTAGCAAGTGCTTCAAGTCCTTTTCATTTTCAGCAAGCAAGGTTGTGTCATCTGTATAACGTCTGTCAGTTTGTCGTACTGTGGGGGTTTGCGTGTTGCTGTGATGCTGGACGCTATGCCACGGGTATTCAGATACCAGCAGGGTTACCCATGGAGGACAGATTTCAGCTGAGCTTCCAGACTAAGACAGACTAGGAAGAAAGACCCGGCAGTCTACTTCTGAAAAGCATTAGCCAGTGAAAACCCTACGAATAGCAGCAGAACGTTTGCTTCTTTAAGACTGATTTATCACACCCTTACTGATGGAGCAGCAGATCACTGATTTTTTCTCTCTTTTCCTGAGGCTTCTCAGCTCTGTACACTCCAAACATTCAACAATTGATACCTCCAACCCCTAGAGCCTGGCCTGGTGTGAGGAGGGAGTTGAATCCCTTCCCACTTTGAAGATTTTTGTGCTGACCAGGGCAGAGGCTTATTTCTCTAGCTGGCTGGTGGATGAGATATTTTTAACTTGGAGCTTGGAAACTGGTTTAGGGTACCTTGGAAGAGATAAAGCAGAGGCGAGCCTGAAGATACCTCTGACTCTGTGGCTAATTTTACTTTAGGCTGTAGCACCATCAGGAAGACAGCGAAGACTTAATGATCGTATTCTAAGAGAAAAAAGGAGGCTTGTACTGAGTATGTTTTAAGAGGCTTCTAGCTTTATCTAACTAAATTTAATCACAAATTGACAGCCTGCTTCGTATGCCAAGCCTCACAATTCCATTCCCAAGTTTAAATTACACACTTCCCTGGCTCAGCTGAAGTGTTCTTACATGATTCACTAGCTTAAGACCTTTTTAAATTTTCATTCCTCTTTGAGAATCTGATGAGAGCTACGGAGTCTCCTCCCATGTCCCACTCTCCCATGGAAAAGGGACATAAGAACACACACACAATTGAGCACACGATTTAAAGAAGTTCACGGATACCCTGAAGCCAGTCCATGGAACATACGTTAAAAAGGACCATCATAAATGAGTATTCCTGATCCCTCAAATTAACATTTACAGAAACTTGCATTTGTAAGCATTTATGGATTTTAAAAAGATATGGTCTACCTCTGCCTTATTAAAACCATATTTATTGACTGTAGTTTTGGCTGTCTCCTCCCTCATGCAACGTCTTTCTTGTAGGCTTCTCATTCTGCTCCAGTAATAAGCCAGAAAAACAAGCTCGTTAAGCAAAAGTAAAGGAACCCTGGTGGTACAGTGGTTAAATGCTCGGCTGCTAACAAAAGGACAGCAGTTCAAACCCACCAGCCGCTCCAAGGGAGAAAGATGTAGCAGTCAGCTTTCGTAAAGATTGATGGCCTTGGAAACCCTGTGGGGCAGTTCTCCTCTGTCCTACAGGGTCCTTATGAGTCGGAATTGACTTGATGGCAGTGGGTTTGGTTTTTGTGGTTTAATTGTAGCCCTAATGGGGGGCCAATGGGCTCAGCTTTGTCTAAGGGCAGCACGCTGTAAAAGAACACTTGGCTGAGTTTCCTCGGAAGCAGAAGCCTCTTAGTGCTTATTTCCAATGTGTAGCTGCTTGAGGCTGCTAGAAGCATGACAGCAGGGCCCTTTGGGACATTAAACCAAATGAAAAAAATACCCAAACCCTCACCTCCCTGGAGGTCAGGCTGGTATCTCGTGTCAACGGCCATTACATGGGTAGTCTTTCTGGTGTGGCCTGCCCCCAACCTAAGTCATCTTATTAGCATAAACTATCAGTTGTCTTCCAAGGGGCCCACCATGAAAACAAAGACACTCCAATTACTCAGGAAATCCCAGGGGCTTAGCGGTTACTTCCAGGAACTGGGGACAAATGCTAGCCAATTTTTTTCTATTATACAGGTTTAGAGATGATCTCCCAGGAACCTGGGACAAAGGCCAAACTCTTTATTATACAGCTTGTGACGCTACCATGAAATAGGCACTGTCACCCACTGTTGCAAGGCTACAAAGTGAGGCCTTTATGGAAGAAAATGTGCTGGTATCTATCAATATTTTAAATGCATAATTCCTTGATCAGCTACGTCGTTGCTAGGAATTTACATTATGGAAATATTTGTGTAAGTCTGTGAAGGTAAGTGCCCAAATAATTCACTGTGGCATTATCTGTAAGAGCAAAACTCTGAAAACGAGTGACATATAAATTGTGGTCCACCACATGAGGAAAGATTTGAAATGTAGATGTTCCCTTGTAGAACACATACACGTACACATCTACAGATACATCCTTATGTTATTTAGCCTCATACAGGTATTTATTTAAAAACAAACAAACAGGTATTACCTGGGTAGGGAGACTAAAGTGCATTCTGACAAACCGATTTGATTCTCCTGGAATCTAGATCTCTGGGTCTCTGGAGTGGGGGTGGCCTGCTCAGGCCACTGCCCTTAGGTGTCCTTTCGAACCTTGGGCCTTTAAGGAACTGTTTTCCTAGTCACCTTCAAGTCAAACAACAGCCAAGTGAGCAGCTTAGCTGAGATCATTTTGCCTTAAGCATTGGGCTCTTTTAGCAAATTATCCATATGCAGGCTGGCTTCCAGGAGCAGGAACCCCAGGGTCTGACTGGAAAATGTATGTCAAGTCCTTAGTGACTCTTCCTCCAACCCACCAACCCTGGAACCCTGCCTGTGCTCTGATGTTATCTTCTGAGAAATTAACATGACGATGACTTATATAACCCACTTTCACTGTCCTGGCTTTCCCGAAACGTTCCAATTTGAATTCTACTTGTAGCCGGGTGGAAACTCCCGGTTCTGCTTAGTGCGACTTGTCTCAGAGAATAAATGAGACCGAGGTGGGAGAGTAGAAAGGCACCTTTATTTCACTGTGCAGGGAAAGGAGCAGTCAGAGCTGCCGCCGCTAAGACTATTCAACCTGAGGAGAAAGGTTACCTTTAAGGGGTTTACGAGTAGGAAGTTCATGCAAGTTACATCGGCAACATTCTTAATCATACCACGCAGGCGCAATGGGGTTTACATATAACGTCATGCATCATATGTTCAGAAAATGGTGGTTAAACTCCACCCAGAGGTGGTGAGGTTACTATGCATGAAGCATTTAATGAGCTAAAAGATTATCCTGAATGCCAACATGGCGCCTAAACCAGTTTCTGTCAATTTCATCTAGTTTCGGGGCAGCAGTTAAGGAGGAGGAACCAGGATTCTAACGCAAAGTTACGGGGCATGCCAAGCAAAGGAACCAGGATTCTAACGTAAAGCCATGGGACGGGGCGTGCCAAGCACGCTGCTTGAGGCAGTGGAATTTTCCACAGCCTAAGGACCTCTGTCTTATCCTTACAATAAAAGTATTCTGTTACACTCATTTTTGGTGTTTCTCTGCACATTTAGGTTTTCAATAATTCTTTTTCTTCTTTGTAACTCTCTCATTTAAAACTTTTTAAAAGTCCCCAACTTCCCCTTTGACCCAAAAAAAAAACCGAGAAAGATAATTTTTGCAATTATATATTTATTTTCTCTTAGAATGTTCATGATTATTCTGTTTCCTAATTTAAACATTCATGATTTCAAAACTGTATAAAATTGTGTTCTGGAGAAGTTACCTAGCTAGTAACTAGTAACTACCACTTTATTTCTATTATTGACAACGAATTATTTTATACATAAAAGAAATAATTTCAGTTGAAAGAGAACTGTATTTATAGAAATCTATCATACATACACATTTACAATTTTAACTTTTGCAATCTCTTCATTTAAAATCATTCTTTTTCAAAACAGTATTCTTCCGCATAGGACACTTAGATAAGTAACAAGTAATTAGTATGTACATAGGTGGCTGTGAAAATTACCCAATTCTACTAGAGTCTGCTCTAAAGGTAAAAGATTTTCTTTTAGAAGGCATTTTAACATTTCTTCTCACCGTATACCAAGCAGCAATATTTAAACTGACAAACCCAATGACAGGTAGTCATAAACACTCCCTTCAGAAATATTTTTAGAAAGTTATCTTTCCATAAAAATATTTACATTATTTAAATTATATGATAGCAACATTTCTTTATCTATTTTAATTGAACATATTAATGAGAATCCTCCAATAAAGAAACAAAAAACTTATTCATCCTTAATAAAGGCGATTTTATCCTTGGATTTATTCAGCATCTTTATATCATCCAACAGCTTTTTGGGTGTTAAAATATGCGTAGAACCTGGTAGAGGAAAAGGTAGCTTTTCAGAAATCGGGTTTTCCTTGGCTTAATATATTGGCTTGTCCTTCAAATATGCAAAGTGCAGTCGCTTGGGACAATTTAACAAAATTTCTTTAGGGCATTTTTCTGAAAATCTGCCTACAGTACTGCAATCCTTGCTGTTTATTGAGCATGCTCAATAACCCTTCAGAGACACTGCCCATTCACAGTACTTTGTCTACTCTGTGTCAGTATACTGAAGAGCAAAACTGGGGATTACTGTATCAACGCCAAACAACAGCAAAAGTCATCGTTCAATAACAGAGGACCCGTAAGCAATGCTGCAGACAGAGACCTGATGTACTGATCCTGTGCCTCTGTGGATCAAGAGAGTGATGCAGTAATGGAATGATTTTCCTATCACTGGTTTTGAGCCCTGGTGATGTAGCGGTTAAGAGCTACGGCTGCTAACCAAAAGGTCAGCAGTTCAAATCCAGCAGCCACTTCTTGGAAACCCTATGGGGCAGTTTTACTCTGTCCTATAGGGTCGCTATGAGTTGGCATCAACTCGATGGCAATGGGTTTTTTTTTGTTTGTTTTTAGTTTTTTGGCTCTGGTTGAAATTCTTAAAACTAAAATTTACGTTTTGTGTTTTTTAACAATCAACAATTTAGTCCTAAATGTAAAAGACGATAAATTTTTATATTTATATATTTTTTATTTACAGTTTGTTTTAAAAAAAATAGAAAAGAGGAAAATAAAAGCCTTACCAATAATTACTTCACAGGATTTATGTGCCTGAGAAACTTCATAGGCGCAGCGCATTTCAGAATATGTAATTCCTCCAATTACAAATATAATCAGCTTTGACCCATTTTTTCGGTCCTCTAAATAATGAGCTCTGGGTTTCTGGCGAGCACTAAAAAGTAAAAAACACAAGTACGTTAAAAATACTTCCCAAGCCATATTGCTTGCAGACTTTTGAAAAAGCTTAACTTAACTAAATTCAAATTTGGTACCAGTTACTTTGATCTTAAGAAAACGCCTTAAACTGCGGTTGAACAGAACACCAAAAATTAGGCAGGACAGCCCCACTTCCTTCAAGTTTCAATTTGGTTCCAATACAGAGTTGGACAAATCACTCAAAATTGGTCTCAGCATTTTCATTTTCAAAATAAAGCTAACAGCCTCTCTTATTTATTTCATAGGAAAAAATAATATACCTGAAAAGACTGAGGCTTCTTTACAATTAAAAAAAAAAAAATGGGGGGAGTGGCATTGAAACATGGCAGTGGAGCGGGCAGACAGATTTGGATCTGGTGTGGTACTGGGCTGTCCTCTGCTGGGATCCAGAAAGGCATGACGGTAGGAGGCTGAGCGTTGGAGTGTGACCTGAGCTCCAAGCCTGACTGCTTCTAACACGGTATGATCTTCAGCAGTTACTTAACATCACCCGAACCTCAAGGGTTGCTTTAAGGATTAAATGAAATCATGTACACAACACTAGGTACAGAAACTGGTGCCTGGTAAGCACTCAACAAATAAACTGCCATTATTTCTACAATTTTCCCCCCAGATTGCTACAGATGTGCCTTGTCCAATACAGTAGCCACTAGCAACATAAAAAAAAACATAAGCCCATTTAAATTAATTAATAAAAAATTCAGTTCCTCAGTCGCACTAGCCACATTTCGAGTGCTCAGGAGCTACATGTGGCTAGTGGCTATCACACTGGATGCTGCAGATGTAAAACATTTTCATTATCACAGAGAGTTCTATTCGACGGCCTTGCTCTCCATCATAGGACTCAACTTCTTTTGTTCCCATATCCCACTGGTAAAAATTTTCTGCTTTTATTTAAAAAGTAAATATATATTAAAAAACAAACATTTGTATACATTTAAAAACACATATTAATTTATAAATTATATTTGTATATAATGTAGTAAAGCTTAATTTTTTTCTTTTTTAGATAAAAGTAAGTACAACAGAAAATCCGATATTTTCTTCCTGAACTCAATACATCATTGCTACTCATGTTGTAACTACCGTTAACTATTTGAGAAACCACTTTTCTAGATGACCTCTAAGGCCCTGTAATATAGGATCTCAGAGTAAACATTTAATGTTTTTAGTCTAGCCTTTGGGATGATCATTTCCATTTACCACCTTAAGGAATGAAGAGGTAGTGGACAACAGGTAAGAATAAAGAGAATTAGTAGTTGGTTTTGAAAGATGAAACAGAACAAGATATCCTCTTGTTCCCATTCAAAAATAAGTGAAAGACATACTAAAAATGCAACTTTGGTTTAAAAACTTTTTCAAAAGAGAGAGAGAAATAGAGTAAGAAAGCAAAGGTAAGGAGATAATATTGCTAAAAACAATTATAAAATGCTACTAATTTCTAAACTTCTGAAGAGCAATTTCAGGTACTCTGGGAGATACAAAAATAATGAGTAGATCCCTAGATCCTGAGAAATCTCCCTCTACAAACACTTAAGAAATAATGGTTAAAATAAGACCCAGTTATTTTCTACTTTGAGTATCTTGTTGACATCATGCGTTTTTATTAATGGAAGCATGTTGAATTATTGAGCGGGTCCGACTTTTTGGTAGATAACCAAAACCAAACCCACTGGCATCAAGTCGATTCCGACTCATAGCGACCCTATAGGACAAAGTAGAACTGCCCCATAGAGTTTTCAAGGAACACTTGGTGGATTCAAACTGCTGACCTTTTGGCTAGCAGCTGTAGCACTTCACCACTGCACCACCAGGATTTCCTTTTGGTAGACAGTATAGATTTTTTTTCTTGCCCTCTCCCACAAGCCTACTTGTAGTGCTTAGTGGCATATATGTTATACCACTAATTCTACCCCCGAGTCCCACCACAGCCCACTGGTACATATGTGTGCCACATAAAAACTTACAAAATTTCTACTTTTCCTACCAAAAATTCAGACACCTCACACAATACCATATAAACACAGTAACTTGTGGCATACACCCATTTCTTCCATTTCAACAGTTATACAGGTACCTGCCTGCCAGCAGCATATACTGCCATTGGGACAGCAGCTTCCCAACGAACCCCAGAGTTACAAAAAGTAAGTGGTATACTGCTGGTCCTATCAGCTGAAAGTAAGCAAGTAAGAGAAATCTCCAGGGATCAATAATAAAAAAGAAGCTAAAAGCTAGAGCAGTAAGCTGAGTTGATATTCTGGCTGCCTTGTGGAGTGTTTTCTAATCTTAGTAAACAAAGGGCTTGGGCGTTTCACTTATATAAGCAGAGGAGATAAAAACCTTGGGTATTGTGCAAGGTAGGGATTGGGAACTGATACCCCCACATAAGGTCAGGAAACTCAAAGTCATAGGAAAATGACAAAGAAAAGCTTCCCCTAATAATTCTGAGCCACAGACTTGCTTGCCCTCATCAGAGTTTTGGGTTTTCATTTCCGCTGCCTTCATGGTCTCAGAAACCCCAAGCTGAGAAATTAACAGATGTGAAAAACAGGCTCTAGGCCCGGCAGAAGCAAATGCAGAACCTCTCTGAAGAGAACTACTTTCAACCCTGGCTACTGAAATGAGCTCAGGATCCAAAAATATAAAATACACGAGGAAATAATCAACCATGAGCGTCTGCAGAAATAAAAAGCAAAATTCCAGAATGTAAAAAAAAAAAGCAGAACTGCAATGAATGTCAGATATTGAAATTATTAGATACAGATTATAAATTATGTTTAAAATGATCAAGGGTAATAAGGTAGGGCAGAAAACACGACAAAATAAATAATAAAAAAAACCCAAGCATATTTGAAAAGAAACAAGTAGAACTTCTAAAATGGAAAATCACTGAAATTAAAAACTCAAAAAATAGCTTACCTAGCTGATTAGACACACACTTAAATGAGAAAAAGCTGAAAACTAAATCTGAAGAAAATTTTCCAGAATGAAATACAAAAAGTCAAAGGGACAAAAATTTGAGAGATTAAGGGACACTGAAGATAGAATAAGAAATTTTAACGAAAGACTCAGAAATGGGAATATTTGAAGAATTTCTGAAAGAGATGAATACTCAGATTCAGGAAATAAATTCCAAGGAAAAGAAACAGAAATAAACCCTTACATGGACAAAGCATAGGGAACGTACAGAACACCAAAGACCAAAAGCAATCAGAAAGAAAAGGCAAATTACCTACAAATGCGCACACACAAAAGCGTGCCTGCATGCGCACACACCTGCATCTTTCCAAAAGCTAAAACAGAACCTTAGAAAAATCAGGATAGCACCTCAAACTTTTGAGTGAAAATAACTGTGAACCTAGAAAGTCATAGCTGGCTAAAGCTATCACGTAAGAACGAGGACAAAATGAAGTATTCTCAGACAAACAAAACCATAAAGACTTTACCACCCACAGACCCTCACTGAAGGAACTTCTGAAGGAAATACTTCAGAAAGGAGATAACTGAGCCCACAAAAAAGGGGATGTAAGAATGAGTGGTAAGCATGTAATTGGTAAATATACAGATACAATAATAATGCTGATTATTAACTTGGGAAGTAAAAACACAAAGTAAACAAAAATAGGCTATCAAAATAATATTTAAGGGTAGTATGGATTGAATTATATTTGCTCTAAGGTTCTTGTATTGATCAAGAAAATGGAAGAGATACTAATTAACCTTAGACTTCACTGCATCAATCATGTGTATTAAAATTCTAAGGATAACTGCTATAGGAAATAAAAATAGAATGTATAACTTTCAAACTAGTAGAAAAGAAAAAAATAAAACAAAACTAAAGAATAAGTCCTTAGCCCAAGAGAAGGACCTTAGAGAAACACTCAAATACATACAGATATGTAAAAAAAAAAAAGTACTAAGATATGTAAAAATGCTCACTGTATATGATTTGTGATGGTGCCATTTTGACACAACCTAAAGTAGATGAATAAATTGTGATACTCATAAAACTATATGCCAACCAGCAGTAAAAATTAATGAACACAGTTTTGTGTATCAACTTGGGATACATTTCACATATAATGCTGAGGGGGGAAAGGGCAAGGTGCAGAACAATATGTACAAATAGGACATCGTTTATACAGAGGACTTGTGATATTGGTGGAATAAGGTAGCAAGGTGATTCTTCTCCAAGAAAACAAGTATAAACCTTCATGAAATTGTCAAAAACAATCCTTTCGGGTTACTGGAAAGTGACCACAGGCAGACAACAAACTGAGAAGCATTTACTCTTGCATATCTGTTAGAATATCGGGTAAGAATGGTGGGGGTGAGTATGTGGCCTTCTAGCCTGCAGCTGTACCCATCGTCCCCCAGCTCAGTTGGCAAAAACTATAGCTTTGCTGACCTGAGGCTGGCTGTGCTGTGTTCCCAGACGTGAAAGATTTGATTTGAGGTAGATGGCATGGGGAGTGTGAAAATCTGCAGTTTTGGTGGTTAAAAATGGCAAACTTGGCTCAGAGTAGATGGGAAAAAACCTCAGCCTTGGCAGCTAAGGTCCAGATTTGATTCCGGCAAATCAGCCAGAATTTAACAGGGAAACCCTAGAGGTAAGAATGCAGACAAGTTCCTTGGCTGACTGCTAAAATGCATGTATGGGAGAAACCTGAGAAAGGACAGGGTAAAAATGAAAGAAAACGGAGACGTGAGAACTGGCTGTTACTTGGAATGCATCCCTCACTCAGCTTGATCAGCAGGGGATGGAAGCCTTATGGGCTTGAGGTATCTAAGCATATCTCTGCCCAGATAATTAATTGGCTGACCTCTAAACTATACAGATACAGTGGTAACCACTAGGAAGTCATACTAAAAAATAAAAATAAAAAAATTCAGTAAAGACATGAGTGGCTACATACTGCAGAAGAGAAAGGTTCCACATTTGAAGCCCATTCAAGTTATTAGACAAAAATTCACCATGGGTACAATATTTAAAAGTTCAGTTTTCAATAAAAAATTAGTAGACATGAAAAGAAACTAGAAACTGTGACCCACACTTTGGGGAAAAAAAGAAGTCATCAGAAACTGACTCGAGTAGACCAAGATGATAGATTTAGCAAAGACTTCAAAGCTGCTACTATAAATATGTTCAAAGAATTAGAGAAAAATATGCTAATGAGTCAACTAGTAGGGTAGAAACTGAAGTTCTAAATGTGAGAAGTACAATAACTGAAAATTCACTAGATGGGCTCAACGGCAGACTTGAGATGGCAGAAGGTCAGTGAACTTGAACACGGATTGACAGATAATATCAAATCTGAAGAACAGAGAAAGAAAAGAGTAAACTAAACAGAACCTCAGTGACCTATGGTACAATCTCAAATCTTCCAACATCAGTGTAATGGGAGTTCCAGCAGAGAGGAAGAGAAAGGAGCAAGAAAAAATTTTGAAAAGTTAATGGCCAAAAACTTCCCAAATTTGATGAAAATTATCAACTTACAGATCCAAGAAATGCAACAAACCCTAAGTAGACTAAACACAAAGAGAACGATGTCTAAATATATCACAGTTAAAATGCTGAAAGCCAAAAAGACAAAGAAAAAAAATCTTACAAAACACAACTCTATACATTGTTTAGAATACAAATATATGCTTAAAAAAAAAGCCATATAAGTGAATGATAAACACCAAATTCAAGAAAGGGAAAATAATAAAATCAGGGAGGGATATACAGTAAGCTTGAATTGTACTCATAATATATTTAAACTGGACATTGAGTATAAGGGTATGTATTAAACTACATATCTTTATGTTTCAAAAATTTCATCACCAAAAAAGCTATCGCTTTAAGCCTTATGCTATGTAGAGGAAAAAAAAAGCAGGGGGAGGTGGATCTCTCTGATTTAGTTACAAAATACAATTAAGTATGCCTTTATATCGCTTGGAAACCCTGGTGGCGTAGTGGTTAATTGCTACGACTGCTAACCAAAAGATCAGCAGTTCAGATCTACCAGGTGCTCCTTGGAAACCCTACGGGGCAGTTCTACCCTGTCCTATAGGGTTGCTATGAGTCCGAATCGACTCGTCGGCACTGGGTTTGGTTTTTTTTTTTTTTCGTTTTATATGTTTTATATTGCTTATCAAGACTCACTTAAAACAGGTTAAAAAAAAAACAAAAAAAACAACTGTCTCTCACATGGCTACATGCTTCAAGAGACTTACCAAATATAACAGGGTACCCGCATTCCATTTCAATACAGGTATACATCTCTTAACTTTTAGATATGTTCTGTGAAATAGGACGTTACGTGCTTTGGACATTGTGCGAGCACCGTATTATACACAGGAGAGAGGTGTGCGGTACAGACCCGCACCATCCTGCCAAAGGACTTCATGAAAACTTCGGCTCTACCACTGCTGTTCCTGGGTGGTCACTGCTTGGTCTCTGGGATCCGCATCCGGCCCCTGTCCGCCCACCGCGGCCTGCTCACCATCCAGCCAGCTGCCTCCTTTCCCTTCCTTCCTGCCTGCCTTCCCCACCCCACCTAATGGGCTTTCAACTCTTCCAGCTCCACTTGCCCATCCTCTGCCTCCACCCCCAGCTACCTTGCCGCCTCCTCCTCCCACCACTGCCTCAGACTGGATCACTCGGCCATTGCCATCATGGGAGGAGCTGCAGCCTAAGCCGGGATGTAATGTGCAGCATGTCCAGGCCCAGCGGGGCATCCCCCTTGGTAGTTCCGGTTGAACCTGCATGGTCCCTGCCTGAGGTGAGCGTGGTGGGACAGACAGATGTGGATGGGCCTCAGGGCTGAGGCAGACACGAGACCCCCAGAGCTGGTGAGAGGCAGATGGAATCTCAGTACTTAGCAAAGTACATCCCCTACATCCCATTCTCTGATAAGGATTTCTGAACTCTATCATAACCCTGGAAACCCTGGTGGCATAGTGGTTAAGTACTATGGCTGCCAAACAAGAGGTTGGCAGTTCAAATCCGCCAGGCACTCCTTGGAAACCCTATGGGGCAGTTCTCCTCTGTCCTATAGGGTCGCGATGAGTGGAAATCAACTCAAAGGCAGCAGGTTTATTATAACCTTACGGGACCACAGATTTATATGCAGTTGGGCCTTGGCCAAAGGGATGTTAAGCGATGCATATCTGTAATTAGTTTGCAATATCATACTGAAAATTTCACTCATTTCATTTATAGCTTTTACCTCACAGCTCCAGAGCCATTCCATACTGCTGGACACTGGGAACAATATGGCCATTCTCTGGAATCTAATCTGTTATCAATGGCATCCTAGGGAAGAAAAAGAGTTAACACCATCAAGAAAATGCTGTGAATTCTAGGACATTTTTTTCTGTTTGTACTGCAAAAAGGTCAAAACTTCTATTTGTCATTAGGGAATATAAAGATATATAAATGTTTAATGAAATAAGATTAGCCCTCATTTTGTAACTCACAAATATTACTTGTTTTGACATTTAATGCAATCATTTACTTACTAAGCCAGTATTTACTGCATGCCTACATTTCTTCATTTGATGGGTCATCACACTGTTGTGTGGATTCCAGGCACATCATTAGGACTTCGATACCTCCAAAGTGGTTGGGATTTCTAAATACCATCCTAATCCTGACATAACTCTTGAGCGACCAGAGTCCAGGCTTTGGCCTTTCAAAGTAGTGGACTCTAAAATAGATGTATACACCTGGCCTGGAAGTACTCAAGACAATGTAAGGGGTAGGGGAAATTTTCTTTTTCATCTTTAAAATTTTTCTTTCTAAATTTTATATTTTATGATGTATTTACGTGTATAAATATGCTATATTCATAGATTATGTATGTTTTATTAGTACGTTGTTGCTGTTGCGTGTTGTCCAGTGGATTGGTTCATGCTCACATTTTTATTGTTCAGTGTGCATAATTTAAAATATCTGGAGACCATGCTTTATAGCATATGGTACAAATGGCATAAACAAATGGTATTAAATATTTCAATGAGACTACAAGGAAGAAACAAAATTTAAGAGAAATCCTGAAGTCCTAAGATTTCCACTGAATCAAATGTGGATTTTCTAAATTAAGCATGCAAATCCTTGTTAAAGGGTTCAAGAAAGTCAATTCTTATTTAAAAATACTAGCCATGAGAAACTACTTAGCTCTACATTCTTAATGTGGGAAAGGAAATAATATCTTAGGTTGTGGAAAACACAGTCTAAATTCTTTAGATTTTTTTAATCTATGATTAAGCATGTGTGAGTGATATGATTTTGACTGAAGAATTGGTGTAATGATTTTGTTGAGCTCATAATGTAGTTTTTATTCATTTTCTAAACAAAAGTTTACTGACCTGTTTAAGATGAAACAGTGTGAGACCATTATTACCCCCATCTCCTAAAATTCAGTACTGTTTTCTAAAAGCAATAGTGCTAAGTATCAACCGTCTGTTGCTCTAATGCCAATACTATAGTCAAGTTTACATTTCAATCATAAATACATTTCCAAGAATTTTGGAATCTAATAATTTCTAATAGCAGTACGTATAAAGATGTTATTTGTTGAACTTTCCAATAAATTTTTTTGTTTATGATACATAAAAAACAAAAACAAAACCTGTTGTCACTGAGTAGATTCTAACTCATAGCGACCCTATAGGACAGAGTAGAACTGCCCCATAGGGTTTCCAAGGAGCGCCTGGTCAATCTGAGCTGCTGACCTTTTGGTTAGCAGCCGTAGTACTTAACCACTATGTCACCAGGGTTTCCAATGACACACATAGTAATTTAAAATTATACCAGTACTTTCTTCATAAAACTTGGTTTTTAGTTTTTTTTATGTATTTTTAGGCAGTAAGCGGTGTGAGTTTGTTTTAGGTCTCTAAGAAAAGAATCTTCAAGAGTTTCCTTTCCTTCCTTGACCCCAGATACAACCTGCTTTGATGAATCGTCCTAGCACTGCAGATAATTCCTGCCCAGAAGATACATTCAGACTGACAAATAAACGTGAAAGGTAAAGAATACTCTCCAGTGGGTGCCTGGGGTAGAAGTAAGCATTTAATGATCTTTACCTCCATAATATCTTTGATAAATGGTGTCCATCGAGAAAGCTGAAAAGTTTCTTCTGCAGATCGATCCTTTCTTGATGGTCTGGCCTGTTGGGACTAATATAATCAGATGATAAACTTTAAAACCAGTAATTTATTCAGTGATATTCACTTATTATATTTTCTAACAAAGATATTTAATTTACCACATATATTATGCTGTATTTGACTTAAAACAAAGAGTGGAACTGCCTGCTTAAAACAAAAAACCCAGAATACTTTGGTCATATAACTTCACCAAACAGCACGTTGTGCTTTAATGCTAAAATTCATAATAGTGTCAGAATATAGGTTTACTCAAAGTACTATAAAACTTGATGGAAAGAGTGAGATTCTAAACAGAGTCGTTTCAAAATTTGACTTCGAATCTAAATTTTGTTAAACCAGAGAACATACAGTTATTTTCTGTGCTGTATTAGTTAAAATAAAGGTTAAATAATGTATAACGAAAACCTGAAAATTGCTATAAATGAATCACACAGAGAAAAGCATAAATAGTAGATAGCAATAGAAGCCATAAAATACAAATTCACTAGAAAAGTATGTATGTCCAAATTAATGATATATGGAAAACAAAATTTTACAATCAAAATCTATAAAATGACATAAAGAAGGCTATCCACATGGATTAACACATACGTAAACATATTTAATGCAAACGGCCACACATGTATATAAACATGTATATAAGTACGCACAGAATGTAAGATTTCTTACTTGGGGGACAATGGGAACACCAAGGTAACTCCAGTTACGAATCATATCACTCTCATTTTCTATCTTTACATTCTGGACCAACCTGTCCAAATTTTCTTCCGTCGTTCCTTAGGGAAGTAAAAACGTGAGTGCATAATCCCGTAATTGCTGCTGTAGTCATTTCTAGGTTTTAGATGGTACCCATGAAAAAAGCTTTTTAAATAAAAAGTAAACAAATTATATCCCCTTCAAACTCCCCCCAATTTCATATTTTTCTTCTTATTTATCTCAACCAACTTCAGCTACTACCTTTGAATTTTCTAAGATCCTCTCATGATCAAAGTAGACCACTTATTTAATATTTATTTCAGAGCTGGGTATTTTAAAACATTCACGAAAATAAATAAAATCCCCATTACCATTAATACCGAAGATATAAAGTAGAATTGCTCTTATTTTGTCATAATTATCATGATTTTTGTTGAGTAGAACTGGAAGGAGTACGCGCATAGAATCTTTCACTTTCTGTCCTTCTACATCAGTTCCAAGTGCCAGGTCCTTCATGAAAATAAAATGTAGTCAATGCTCTATAATCCAAACTAATCCTTTAGTTAAGAGTGTCTATTATTAAATCTAAATAAATAAATAAATAAAAATAATAAAAATTTTTTTTTATTATTAAATCTTGCCAAACTTTAACGGCACGCTTCACAGGAAAATGTGAGCATCATTTGTAAATTACTGATTGTAAAAAATGTAAAAGGTCAAAAAATAAATCAGAGAAGAAGAAAATCATTAACCCAAATCTGTGCTGTCCAATACAGTAGCCATTAGGCACATGTGGCTACTGAGCACTTGAAATGTGGCTAGTTTGAATTAAAGATGTAAGTGTATATAAGGACCCCTGGTGGCACAGTGGTTAAGTGCACGGCTGCTAACCAAAAGGCTGGCGGTTTGAACCCACCAGCCACTCCACAGGAGAAAGATGTGGCAGTCTGCTTCCATAAAGATTACAGCCTTGGAGGCTCTATGGGGCAGTTCTACTCTGTCTATAGAGTCACTATCAGTTGGAATCAACTGGATGGCAATGTGTTTATAAGTGTAAATATAAATTTTTCAAAACTTGATATTAAAAAAAGAATCCAAGATATATATCATTAATAATTTTTATATTGACTACATGTTGAAATGATAACATTTTAGATATATTGGGAATAAGATATACTATTAAAATCAATTGCACTTATTCCTTTTTACATATTAATGTGGCTACTAAAAAATTTAAAATGACATGTGTCTTGCATTATTACTTCTAGTAGCCAGTACTCATCTAAACAGTTGAGGCATTACACACACTCCTCACTTATCAGCACGGTTAGGTTCCAAAGACCAAGTTGTTGTGTGAAAATCAGCATTATGCTAAAACGGGTTTTTCTGTTTTGTTTTCTGACCATCCATTTGTCCAATTATTTTTTAATATAGAAAATAATAACAGCTAAGATTTACTGATGTGTTGATCACTGTGATGAGTCCAGTTACGGATTATTCCTCTGCAGAGACGGAGGCTTGGAGGAGACAAAGCTGGATAAAGCCAAGCTATGTGACTGGAAGGCCTATGGCTTAACCACTTCACCCTCCTCCTGTGTTGGGTCAGAGCTTCCCTCCAGGGTTCCACTCCCACCTCTGTAATCCCTGTGTTCACAATCCTGAAGCCTGCTCTGCCTTCTGCTAGGACACTGGGAGCCTGGTCGCACACCTGGCCCCACTGAGGCGGAAGCCTCAGGCGCAGCTCGGCTCACTTTGGGATGTCGTTATACTTGCACACATTTCTTCCAAACACACTCTCTAATGCCTCTTTCTTCCCTCCCTTCCCACCTCACCCCAATTTTAAGCTGCAGGGCCTCGGGTGGCACAGAAGCAGGGAAATGCAGAACAGGCTTGCTGCTGCCTGAGTGTCTGCCCAGAGGCTGTGGCCATGCAGGAGAACGGCCCTGCATGGCAGCTGGATGTGGTGCCCCCACCGGCAAGAGGTTGCCCGGAGGCCCTCCTCAAGTGAGGGAACCTCCATGCCTGCTGCCTCATTAATGCACAAAATAGTTGGTAGTAGATTTTTTACTATTGTTACAAATGTGAAATGTTGGATAATGGGACAGTTGATAAGTGAGGACTCGAAATTCTGAAGGATGCTACATTAAATGCCGTGTCCCCAGAGAAACTTCTGCCAACAATACTACCTCAAACGAAGCTTCAAAACTTAAATCATCCCAATCAACCAGATATGCATAATCACAGATTAGGAGAGGCTGTTTCCTATGATTCTGTATAGCTACTTGTTAGTATCAGTGGGTGTGGTGCAATGGGTTTCTTTTACGTGGCCTTTCTGACCCTGGGTTTGCAATTCTCCCAAAACGATTGGCTGGGTTACAATCTACCAAAGATTGGTTGGTTTGCTATTCACATAAACGCCCTTGCAGAGGTTAGTTGGTTTGTTATCTGCATAAGTGGCTTGCAAGTGTTAGAAGGTTTGTTATCCACGTAAGTGACCTGCAATTCACCGAAAAGGATTGGTCAGTTTATAATCCGCCCAAGGAATTGGATGGTTTTAGGAAAGCCCTGAAATTGACAAGGAATTTGCCTATATTAGTGGCCAATCTCACAGAGGTTAACTGGGGACCTCTTGATCAACAAAAAGCCTGGAAAGGAGTATGTCCTTTGGGTCCAGGGTCCCTGTGCTGAGAGCTTCCTTAACTCAAACCAAAACCACTGCTGTCAAGTGGATTCTGACTCATATCGACCTTATAGGAGAAAGTAGAACTGTCCCACAGGGTTTTCAAGGCTGTAATCTCTGGTGACATACTGGTTAGGAGCTTGGCTGCTAATGAAGATGGTCAGCAGTTCAAATCTACCAGTCACTCTTTGGAAACCCGAGGGGGCAGTTCTACTCTGTCCTACTGGGTCACTATGAGTCAGAACTGACTTGATGGCACCTAACAACAACAATCTTTACGAAGCAGACCACTACATCGTTCTCCCACAGAACGAATGGTGCTTTCAACTGTCGACCTTTTGGTCAGCAGCTGAATGCTTTAATGGCTGCGTCATCAGGGCTCCCTGAGAACCTCTCAGAGTCCAGTAAAAGAGCTGTAATATAGGTCAAGGGCTGTAACACTGAGCTGATAACACAAAAGAGGTCCAGAAGGGGCCCAGTGACAGAAAGCAGTCAGGATGGCAGCAGTGGGAGAACTGGCCAACTGAGAAGATGACAACAATGGGCAGAGTCGGCCCACAGACTGGAACTAGGCACCTCCGGGCAGGACGTCACCAATAGAGCTGGATGCCCGTAAAAATGAAGCAGCTGCAGTCTGGGCTGATGCAGGCCGACACCTGATCAGAGCAAGCAGCAGTGTGGGGATGACATGGCTTGTCTTGGCAGCCGCAGATGCCCTAGCTGTGCTAACAGCTGTAACACTAAGGCCAAGAGGAAGCCTGCCCTGAAGGGACCAAAAGAAGGCCCACAGAAGCTTTGGCATATACTGTACAAGGGTTGCCCATAAAAGTTTTGCCTTGAGAGCTGTTGTAATGCTGACCTAACCCTGGCACTGGCGCAGGATTGTCCCAAAGCTGCTGGCTGAGAGCTGGACCAATATGCAGAGAAGGCTACGAACAGCCAAGAAAAGCTACTGAGAGAGATGGAGAGAAAACAAATACAGCCATGCCGCACCTGACCCAAGCTGGCAACACTGCTGACACACACACCTGCTGCCACCTAATCCATGGTGTGCCCGCCCAATGACACAGAAATGGAATGGGTAATTTGGGAAGGGTGAACAGGTCCCCTTTTAGACATAGGTGGGTTCCTCTCCTACAATGCTAAGTGGGGTACTTGTGGGGGTAGACTGGTCTGATTCACCTCAAATCTGTTCCTGTTGTTTACTGTTTGCTTTCTGTAAGTAACCTGTTCCTATTGTTTACTGTTTACCTTCTATAAACAAAACTATAAATAGTGGCTTTTAATCAGGAACATTATGTAAAGTGTCTGTCTGTGTACGACCTAACCAGGATGGATAGTAGAGTTCTTATCCTAGCAGTCTCATGATTCCCTGGGATTTAGAGGTACAACCTGTGTGTATACATGCACATAGTTCAGTGGGGAATGATATTTAAAATAATTCCTAGGTGGGTCCCCCTCTAAGAGAGATTCTGTGATTCTGTGAAATCAGCCACTGTGTCAAGCAAACGGTTAGGTTTTAACTTACAAAAAGTTCATTCTGGAATCTATTATGAACATAGGCATTTCTGACTCTGCACATACCTGTTCAGTTTTGCAGAGCTTTTCTATATTAGGCTTGAATTTACTCATGCAGTCTTCTGCTAAGTTAAGATGGACAACTTGCTGAAAAAAAGGAATCAATCATTTAAAACATTTTCTTTTTTGTGCAGCTGGGTAATATAAACTTTTGAGGGGCCTTAAAAAAAAGTGTTAGGAGGAAAGGGTACATTTAAGCAAGGGAACTAGCTCAAGAAAAAGAAAAGTGAGAAATAACATGATCTACAGGGGACAATCAATAGACAATCACAAATAAGATAGAAGAGTTGAATTGGTATTGAGTTTGTGAGTAATGAAAAATCATGTGAGAAAAAAACAGTAAGGCCCTTGAAGTCCAACCAAAAATTAAAAATTTATATTACTGATTCTTGCCTAGAGTGAAACATGATAAAAAATGTGTAAAGATTATTCTTACAGTGATTCGTAAGAATGACTGGGACAACAGAAAAATAGTTTGCCTGCCCACACTGCTTACCTGCTCTTAAGTCTACTAATACCTTTAACTATTAATTTAAAGGAACATGCAATACAACAACCATTCATCAACCCATTGTGGAATTTTCTTATGATATGGATAAATACTAAACTTATTTTGTCTGGCTGTTCAAGACAAAAACATAAAAGAGGTATAAGCTGGATTTGCATAAATGATATATATATATATATATATATATATATATATATATATATATATAAAACATTACTAGGAAGCTTAGATATTTGGAGTATTTTCTCAGACCTAGAGTAAGGTTTTAGTGGACAACTAACACCAAGTATTTCATAGCATACACTGCTAAGTCTGATTACAAAATTGGATGGACCAATAAACTAAAAATAATAAGGCATCTCATAGACAATACTGCTTACCTTAGTAATCTGTTTACGGAAATGGGGCATCTTTTTCATTAGTTGGGCAAGAGCACTAAGTGATGTCTAGGAAGAAAGCAAATATTTTTTAGGTAAATCTATGATTCAGTTATTCTATATTATAACTTTTAAATCCTGGAGTTTTAAATATTACCAAATCTAGTTAATTTACTAAATACTTGGCAAATTTTTTTAAGAAAACAAATTCATGAGGTTTCTAGTTTCAGTCATGATGAAGCAGTCAACATCAAAATTATTCACCCTGCATAAACAATATAATTGGACAAAATAAATAAAACAACAGTTTCCCGGTAGCAGGTAATAAACAGCTCACGGGTGAGATCCTTGAGCAATGGGAATCACAAAAGATGAACTGCAATCACCCTGGCCTTTTTCCTGGGCACATTTTCAAACCACAGTGGAAAGAAATAGAATCTAGGTAGAAAGCAACACAGTAGGAAGAAAAGGTCAGTGTTTGGGGTTGCTCAGGTCAAGTTTGGGAGGCAGGTACTAGAAAGGATGTAGTCAGCTAGAACACAACCCAAAAATGTTTAGAGAGGTTACCCTTGGATCCCTGGCTAAATCTTAAACTGGATTGTACAGGGCAATACTCTGGAAGGTCAAGTACAAAACAACTTCTGGAGCTGGGGGGCGCTAAACAATGGACAGAGATTTTAAAGGTTTCATAGTGCTAAGAAAACACTGGCATCCTGACCTAGACAGCCTACGGAAAACGGGGTGAGTATTCTACACATTTAGTACTAGGATTATGCCTTAGTTCTGAGGGTAAAACTGCAACAAAACTTAACAGAAAATCTCAACAGAATCAAGGTCATTCATGAGTAAAGTTAATTGCCTGCTAGAACAAAATACGACACTCTCTGTAAAGAAGACAGAACATAGGGCCTCTGCAATGTATCATCCACAATAAAAAATAACAAGAGAAACAGGAAAAAGTAAAAAATACTCAAGTGATAAAAGAGTCAATAAGAGCAGATCCAAGATGATCCAGATGTTAGAGTTAGCCAACAAGGACTTCAAAATAACATACTTACATTAAAGAAGACAAGGAAGAAGATGGAGTAAATGGATGAAAACACAGAGTAGTTCAACAAAGCATTAGAATTAAAAAAAAAAATCTAATGAATGTCCTATAACTAAATACAATATTTGAGGAGGGTGGAGCCAACAAGGCGCTATAGACAGAAGCACCACGCTGTCCCTCTATAGTAAAGACCTGTAAAACAGAGTTAAACGTCAATCCTGGAACCCTAACCATCAAATGAAGAGATAAAGAACTCAACCAAGCACGAAATGGAATAAGAAACTGACAGAGAACAGAGAGCAAGGAGAGATACAGAGTAGAGGTCCCCTATCAGCTAATGCAGCACGGATTTGCCATCTTGGACTTCTGCCGGAGATCGGCATACCGGTAGTACAGGAAAGCAGCTTCATGGAGCTCCCAGCAGGAGACACAGCACCTGTTGGACCTGCCCTGCTGCACAATAGCAGAGCGACTGGCCTTGCCCACTGCACACGGTGGTGAGAACTATTGTGCCCACTGAAGAGCAAACAACACAACACCCAGCTCACCTGCTCAGATGACCAAAATGAAACAAAAAAGCAGGATGAAACAATCTACAATCAATAAACGAAGAAAATAATGACCAAATGTCCTGAAGACAGCAGACAATATTAAAAAATCAGGATAAGATGGTTTCAATAGACGTCCAAAATAATACGCCAGATGACTTTCCAGTAGGAGAAAAGGCACTGGAACTATCTGGTAGGGAATTCAAATCTCTAATACAGCTATCCAAGAGTTGAAGAAAAAGCAGAGAAAAATGAGGAAAAAATAGACAAAATCAGGGAAAAAACAGACAGAACAATGGAAGAAGTCAGGAAAATAATACAGGAACAAAAAGCCAAAATAAATCCGTAACTAGAAATCACACAAAAACAGCAACTAGAAATCCAAAAGATAAACAATATTTCAGAAACGGACAATGTCAGAGAAGGTCTGAGGAGCAGGTCTGAAACAATGGAAGGTACGATCAGCGAAACGGAAGACAAATACTTGGATACCATTTTGTTTGGGGAAAAATAAGAAAAAAGAATGAAGGAAAATGAAGAAACCCTGAGAACAATGTGGCATACAATCAAAAGCAAAAATCTGCAAGTGCATGCAGTTCCAGAACAGGGGGAGAAAATGGAAAACGCAGAGAGGATCACTGAAGAATTGCTGACAGAAAACTTCCCTAATATCACAAAATATGAAAAGATGGCCATCCGAGAAGCTCAACGAAACCCATATAGGACAGATCCCAAAAGAAAATCACCAAGGCATATCATAATCACACTCGCTAAAACCAAAGACGAAGAAAGAGACTCCTGAGAGCAGCTTCAGAAAAACAAAAAGTCACACACACAGGGGAAACAATAAGATTAAGCTCTGGTTACTCAACAGAAACCATGCAGGCAAGAAGGCAATGGGATGACGTATATAAAACCTTGGAAGAAAAAAATTGCCAACCCAGAATAATATACCCTGCAAAACTTTCGTTCAAATATGATGGTGAAATTAGGATATTTCCCAGATAAACAGAAATTAAGGGAATATGTGAAAACCAAACCAAACTTAAAAGAATTATTAAAAGGAGTCCTTTGGTTTGAAAATAGACAACAGCCTGAATCTAAGATGCAAGATAACACCAGCCAGATACTAACCTAGAAAATGAACTCTCAAGGATTAATCAAAACTAAAAGATTTACAACAGGGAACTACAGAGATTAATCTGTAAATGACAACAACGTCAGAACAATAAAAGAGGGAATAAACAGTGTAGGTACAAAACTTTCTAATGGAGAGGAAGGCAAGGCAACACCAAGTAATAAAAGACTGGTTCAGACTTAGGTAATAGGGTAAATTTCAAGGTAACCACAAAGAAAGTTAACAAACCCACTCATCAGAATGAAGAACAATGTAAAGTCTCAGTACAAAATGAACAAAACAAAACAAAAAATCCAGAAACAAAAGGAATTCAGCATAGGAGAATAACGGAAACAAAGAAAACGTCAGCACCACGAGAAAAAAAAAAAAAAAAAGCACTACAAAATGACAGCAATGAACTCACACCTATCAAAAATTACACTGAATGTAAATGGTCTAAGTGCACCCACAAAGAGACAGAGAGTGACAAAATGGATTAAAAAAACAGGATCCATCAATATGCTGTCTACTAGAGATAAAAAAAATACCTTAGAAAAAAAGGTTGAAATTTATTAAAAATCAAAGGATGGAAAAAAAAATATATCAAGTAAACAGCTACCCAAAAAAGAGGAGTGGCAATACTAATCTCAGGTAAAATAGACTTTAAAACAAAAACCACCATAAAAGACAAAGAAGGGCATTATATAATGATTAAAGACGGTATCCATCATGAAGACATAACCATAATAAATATCTATGCACCCAATGACAGGGCTCCAAAATACATAAAACAAACTCTAACAGCACCGAAAAGAGAAACTGACAGCCCCACAACAATAGAAGGAGACTTCAACACACCACTCTCGGTAAAGGACAGAACATTTACAAAGAAACTCAACAAAGATACAGATGATCTAAAGGCCACAATCAGCCAACCTGACCTCACAGACATATATAGAACACTCCACCCAACAGCTGAAAGTACACATTCTTTTCATTGCACATGGCACATGGACTGTTCTCTAGAACAGACCACATCTTAGGCCACAAGGCAACCCTCAACAAAATCTAAAACACTGAGATAATACAAAGTATCTTCTCTGATCACACCACCATTAAAATAGAAATTAACAAGAGGAAGAGCAAGGAAAAAAAATCTATTACATGGAAACTGAGTAACACCCTGCTTAAAAACCACTGGGTAATAGAAGAAATCAAAAATGGAATCAAAAAATTCTTAGAATTAAACAAGAATGAAAACACCTTTGGGACACTGCAAAGGCATTCCTCAGGGTCAACGTAGAGCAGTAGAGGCACACATCAAAAAAGAAGGGATAAAATCAAAACATTAGCTATACAACTCAAACAAGTAGAAAGAGAACAGCAAAAGAAGCCCGCAGCCACCAGAAGAAAGGAAATAATAAAGATCAGAGGAGACATAATGAAATAGAGAATAGAAAAGAATCAACAAAACCAAAAGTTGGTTCTTTGAAAGGATCAACAAAATTGACAAATCACTGACCCAACTGAGAAAAGAAAAACAGAAGAGGACTCAATAACCCAAATAAGAAATGAAATGGAGGACATTACAACAGACACAACTGAAATAAAAAGGATTATAACAGAGTACTATGAAAAACTATATTCCAACAAATTTGAAAACCTAGAGGAAATGGACAAATTTCTAGAAACACACTACCTAGCCAAACTAACACAAAATGATGTTGAAAATCTGAACCGACCCATAACAAGAGAAGACACTGAAAAGGTAAAAAAAAAAAAAAAAAAAACAACTCCCAACAAAAAAAAGGCCCTAGCCCAGATGGCTTCACTGGAGGATTCTACCAAACATTCAGAGAACAGCTTGCACCAGTGCTACTCAAACTATTTCACAATGTAGAATGGAAATGGATACTTCCAAATTCATTCTATGAAGCCAGCATAACCCTGATACCAAAACCAGGCACAGACATCACAAAAAAAATAAAATTACAGACCAATAGCTCCCATGAATACAGATGCAAAAATTCTCAACAAAATTCTAGCCAACAGAATTTAGCATCATATCAAAAAATAATACACTATGACCAAGTGAGATTCATGCCAGGTATGCAAGGATGGTTCGACATTAGAAAATCAGTCAGTGTAATCTACCGCATTAATAAAATAATTACATGATCATCTCAATTGACAGAGAAAAGGCATTTGACAAAGTCCAACACCCATTCCTAATAAAAGCTCGATAAAATAGATATAGAATGGATTTTAACCAACAGCCAATATCATTCTTAATGGAGAGAGGCTGAAAACATTCTCCTTGAGAACAGAAACAAGACAAGGATGCCCTTTATCACCACTCTTATTTAACATTGTGCTGGAAGTCCTAGCCAGTGCAATAAGGGAAGAAACAGAAATAAAGGACATCCAAATTGGTAAGGAACAAGTAAACCTGTATTTGTATATGATATGATACTATACACAGAAAACCCAAAAGACTACACAAGAAAACTACTGAACTAATATAAAGATTCAGCACAGTGGCAGGATACAAGATAAACATACAAAAATCAGTTGGATTCCTATACACCAATAAAGAGAACAATGAAATCAAGAAAACAATACCATTTATAATAGCCCCTAAAAAAATAAAATACTTAGGAATAAATCTAACTAGGGATGCAAAAGACCTATACGAAGAAAACTACAAAACACTACTGCAAGAAACCAAAAGAGATCTACATAAATAGAAAAACATACCATGCTCATGGACAGGCAGACTCAACATTGTGAAAATATCAATTCTACCCAAAGCAATCTATAAAAACAATGCAATCCCAATCCAAAAACCAACAACACACTTTCAAGAGATGTAAAAACTAATCATTAACTTTATATTGAAAAGGAAGAGGCCCCAGATAAGTAAAGCACTACTGAAGAAGAATAAAGTAGGAGGACTTGCACTACCTGACCTCAGAACCTATTACACAGCTATGGTAGTCATAACAGCCTGGTACTGATACAAAGACAGATACACTAACCAATGGAACAGAATTGAGAACCGAGATGTAAATCCATCCACCTATAGTCACCTGATCTTTGACAGGGCCCAAAGCCCATCAAATAGGGAAAAGTCAGTCTTTTTAATAAATGGTGCTGGGAAAATTGGAGGTCCATCTGCAAAAAATGAAACAGGGCCCACACCCCACACCATACACAAAAACTAATTCAAAATGGATCAAAGACCTAAATATAAAACCAAAAACTATAAAGATCATAAAAAATAGGGTCAATGCTAGAGGCCCTAACACATGGCATTAACAGGACACAAACCATAACTAACAACACACAAACTCCAGAAGATAAGCTAGATAAACTGGGATCTTCTAAAAATTCAACACTTATGCTCATCAAAAGACTTCATTAAAAGAGTAAAAAGAGAATTTACAGACTGGGCAAAAATTTTTGGCTATGACAAATCTGACAAAGGTCTAATCTCTAAAATCTACAGGAAAATCAAACACCTCTACAGCAAAAAGAAAAATAATCCAATTAAAAAATGGGCAAAGGAAACGAACAGACACCTTATCAAAGAAGACAGTCAAGTGGCTAACAGACACAGGAGGAAAGGCTCTCGATCACTAGCCATTGGTGAAATGCAAATCAAAACCACTATGAGATACCATCTCACCCCAGCATCAGTGACACGAATTAAAAAAAAACAGAAAATAAATATAGGAGAGGCTGCAGGGAGATTGGAACTCTTACGCACTGCTGATGCGAATGCAAAACGGTAAACCATTTTGCAAAATGATGTGGTGCTTCCTTAGAAAGCTAAACACAGAAATATCATATGATCCAGTAATCCCACTCCTAGGAATATAAAAAAAGAAGTAAGAGCCATCACAGGAATAGTCTTGTGCATACCCATATTCACTGCAACACTATTTGCAACAGCAAAAAGATGGACACAAGCTAGATGCCCATCAACAGACGAATGGAAAAACAAACTATTGTACATACACACAATGAAGCATTACACAACAAAGAACAATGATGAATCTATGAAGCTATCAACATGGATGAATCTGGAGGGCGTTATGCTGAGTCAAAGTAAGTCAATCACAAAAGGACAAATATCATATGAGACCATTACTAAAAACTCATGAAAAGGTTTATGCACAAAAATAAACAATCTTTGATGGTTATGAGGGAGGGCAGGGATGGGGATGGAAAAACACTAAATAGACAATGGATTGGTGGTAACTTTGGTGAAGGGTAGGGCAGTGCATGGTACTGGGGAGGCCAGCACAACTTGTAAAAGGCAAGGTCATGTAGGTTCTGTGGACACATCCAGGCCTGAGGGACCGTATTGCCGGGCTGAGGGCTGTGGGGGGACCACGGTCTTGGGGAACATCTAGCTCAGTTGGCATAACATAGTTTATAAAGAAAATGTTCTACATTCTACTTTGGTGAGTTCCGTCTGGGGTCTTAAAAGCTTGTGAGCGGCCATCTAAGATACTCCACTGGTCTCACCCTGTCAGGAGCAAGGGAGAATGAACAAAACTAAAGACACAGGGGAAAGATTAGTCCAAAGAACTAGTGGACCACAACTGCCACAGCCTCCACCAGACTGAGTCTAGTACAGCTGGATGGTGCTCGGCTGCCAAGGCTGACTGCTCTGATAAGGATCACGGTGGAGGCTTCCAGACAGAGCTGGAGAAAAACGTAGTACAAAATTCTAACTCACAAAAAAAAAGACCAGATTTACTGGCCTGACACAGGCTAGAGAAGCCCCGAGAGTATGGCCCCCGCCACCCTTTTAACTCAGTAATGAAGTTGCTCCTGAGGTTCACCCTTCATCCAAAGATTAGAAGGCCCATAAAACAAAATGAGACTAAAGGAAAACACGAGCCTAGGGGCAAGGACTAGAAGGCAGGAGAGGACAGAAAAGCTGGTAATAGGGAACCCAAGTCCAAGAAGGCAGACGGTTCACATGTTGTGGGGTTATTAAGCAATGTCATAAAATGATATGTGTACTGTTTCATAAGAAACTAGTTTGCTCTGTAAATCTTCATCTAAGGTACAATAATAATTTTTTTTTAAAAAAGGAAAAAATACAATATTTGAAATTAAGAATACAATAAATGACTCACATACATTGCTGGTGAGAATGTAACATGGTACAGCCTCTTTGGAAAACAATCTGGCCATTTTCTGATAAAGTTAACATACATTTACCATATGACCCAGCAATACAACTCCTAGGTATTTACTCAAGTGAATGAAATATCTCTTTATACAAAAAGCTGAAGTTTATACTGGTTTTGTTCATAACTGCTAAAACCCTGGAACAATCCAAATGTCCTACAACTAGTGAAGAGAATACAAACTGAGGTACAGCTATACAATGCAATACTATTCAGCAATAAAAAGTAATGAAAATACTATTACATGCAGTAAGTGCATTGTACTAAACGAAAAAGCCATACTGTATTATTCCATTTACATGACATCATGAAAAGGGAAAACTATGGAGACAGCAACAGATCAGTGGCTAACAGGGGGTGGTGGTTGGATAACAGGGGGTGGAGGTTGTCTAAAAAGGGCATGAGGGAATTTTCTGGGGTGACAGAATTGTTCTTTATCTTGACTGTGGTGGTGGTTACATGACAGTATCCATTTGTCGAAACTCACAGAACTGTATACTTTGAAAGGGGAGGATTTTGAACTTATTAAATGGGTGTAAATAACAGACTGGACACAACAGAACACAGAAGTAGGTGACTCAAAGTCAGGTTAATAGAAAATATTCAATTAAAGCACAGAGAGGGAAAAAACTGAAAAAAAAAAAACAAAAAACCAGAGTGTAAGAGATGTAGAACATAGTCCAAAAATCTAAAATACATGCAGCTGGAGCCCAGAAGGAGAGTATACAATGATACAAACGCAAGATGAGGAAAAATCATGGCTGAGAATTTTACAAATGTGATCAAAGTTATCAATCGAGAGATTCAAGAAGCTCAGCAAAGCCCAAGAAGGATAAAAACTAAGAAAATCACACCATGGTCAGGAACATCATGCTCAACCTGCTCAAACTAAAAGATAAAGGTAAAATCCTTAAAAAAGGCACCTTATCTTCAGGGAAACAATAAGATAATGGCTGATTTCTTAACAGAAACTATGGTAGCCAGAAGGTAAGTAGTGAAATCTTTAAACTGCTGAAAAATACAAAAAAAATCAAAATAAACTGCCCACCTTAAATACTAAATCCAGCAAAAACATCTTTGAAAAAAATGTAAAATAAAGATGTTCTCAAACAAAAAAGAAAGCTGAGATAATGCATTCAGCCTAGATGGAAAAAGTGAACAATAAGGAATAAACAGAACCAGGATGGATACATATATGGGTAATATAAAAGTTTACTGAATTATTAAAAGCAAAAATAATGTATTTAGTTTATAACAGATACTGAAGTAAAATATATGACAACAGTACAAAGAGGGAAGTGGGTAAATTGAGTTAAATTGTTGTGAGGTTCTTACATCATTATGGGTATGGCAATAATACAGTAGTATTTAATACAATAGTATTACTACTGTACAGCTATAAAAAAAGAACTAAAAGAGTGAAATAACAAAGATGGATCTCAAAAATACAATGTTGAGTGAAAGAAGCCAGACACAAAAGAGCACATGCTATATCATTCCATTTATATGAAGTTCAGAAACACGCAATATTAATGTATGGTGACAGAAATCAGGATAGAGTTTATCTCCGGTAGGATACTGCAAAGGGACAAGAGAGAACCTTCTGGAATAATGGAAATGTTTTATATCTTCATATAGTGGTGTTTCCATAAGTATACATGAGTAAAAATTCTTCTAGGTACACACTTAAGATTTGCACACTTTATGTAAATTATACCTTAACATAAAAAAAACCAACAATACATTGATGAAACTGGCTTAAGGGTCTTTTAAATAAAGTTTAATGAAGCAAAACAGACAAAATGATACTGCTGAAGCTAGGTAATGGGTACATGGGAGTTCATGCTTTTCTTCGTTTGTGTATGTCAGAAATTTCCAAAGATGAAAAGTTAAATAAATATTTTAAACAAACTTTAAAATTCACCTTTATCATTAGTTTGAAAGTTAAATAAGACTCTTACCTTTCCTTCCGTTGCTTTCTTTGTTGATGAAATTTCTTTCATAAGCTTGGGAATTTCCCTGCCAAATTGTGAGAGAATTCTTTAAATTCTAAGGTGTACTACTTCACTACAGAACTATTTTAAAGTTACAAAATGCACTATTATATATTTAGTACCTACAAAACATGGAATACAAGTTACAACAGGTTCACATACTCTAGCACTACCGCAATGTGCCGATGTCTAATTCTGACCCAGAGGTCGTCATCTTCCTCCAGGACTGCCTCTTTTTCTTTCCCGTCGGTTTTATATCTACAAACAGAAAGAAGCGGAAAACTTATGGATTTTCTCCCCTAAAAGTAGAAGAAATATTTTTTATAAACGATTTTAAGACATAGCTCAAGAAACTGAAAACTACATGTATTTAATCCGCTATTTTAAGGGGATACTACGTACCTAGTCAAAACTAAGGCACAGTGCTATCTATCCTTATTCTAAAAATCGAAGTGTTATGCCTACACCAAGGCATTTTTAAACTGTAGGCTTAGCTGGTATTGTTAGAGAGCTTTAGTTCAGCAGAACGGTATCTAACAAAACAAAATTCAACATACTAAAAATCAGCTCTGAGAACAAGACTGAATATACTAATGGTGTGTACTTTAACTGCTTAAAACAGACATTTGATGTGTTAAAACCCTCAGCACAACTATCAAACATCCATTAAGAACAGCAGTGGCGCCCCCAACAGAGCCTATTAAATATTGAAGGCATTTCAGATTGGGTATGAAATTCACAAACAATACAGACAGATCATCCATTTCTGTATTTTTCCCCAATCTGATAACCACTTCTCCTTTACAGAACAGGAAACGATAACAAAAACTAATGTCACCATAAAAAATGTGACAGCTTTAAAGGACTCTATTGCAACAATTTATGGGGGACATGAAACTACTCAAAAGCTAGGAGAAGGAGCTTTTTCTGACTGCTTCTCCACGTATAATTTCTCTCTTCTCTGTTCATGCAGCCACCCTCCTTCCATTTGTGGAGCTAGAGGAGATTCAACCATCCTTGGCACTGACAACTTCCTGAGCCAAGATAAGGGCTGCGTTCAGCTCTCTGAGCTCTGGTCTGAAAGCATAAATTTCTGCTATATAAATATTATCATTCCCCAAGCCAAAATATTACAGGTCCTTAAAACCATTCACCTGTGTAGTCTTAATTACACATATTCAAAGGTAGAATGAGAGTGCTTAATTATAAGACTGCATTAAGGGTGGAAGTCTTTTTGTCACTTAAAATGACACTTTGTACTTACATCATACCTTTGGACTTCAAAGTGATCTATAAATGAAGATTAGAGTAGCAAGTCTGACAGTACTCAAAGATGATGACAATTCCATTTTAAGAGTAAATTTAAAGAGGTCACCAAGACGAAGAACAGAACCTAGATATTTAGAATTTCTGGTTTTGTATTTTGTTCCATCAAACACTGTGATGGAGCACAAACCACAGTGGGAGCGTGCTCCCGTCTAGTCTTATCGCTGGACTTTTCTGAATCATGGAAAAGGGAGTATAGCTGTTTGTTTTTTTCAAAGTAAGTCTCTCCCTTACTTTAAAAAAATTAAAGCTTGCTTTGCTTGTCTGCAAACCTAGGCAGTTAAATACTTTAAACACTAAGTAGAAATGTCTGAAATCTACCAAATCCTTTAGTGTCTTGCAAATTATTCTTTCCAAATCTCTTGAGCAATGCATGTTTAGAGACTGAAAGGATAATAGAGGTAAATAATTTCCTTTCTAAAAATTCTGAATAAACTGCTTGAAACTACTTTTTATTAGAAAAATAACTACACAAATGCATGGTGACATGAGTATAAGAACTATCATCCATGTTGATTTTCCTGTCATCTGACAGTAACACAAATAACATCGGGAAAAACTCACAGAAACCAGGATTTCACCAGAACACAAATAAAAATATAATAGAAAATACAAAATTAGTTTAATAGTTATTAGGTACTGAAATTACCACAAATGTTTGGATCTTTTTAATCTAATAAAACTATTAAATGAATTTAAACATAAAATTTCAAAAAACACTGACTTATTTTCATTTTTACTATGTGCAATCCGTAAATCTTAGCTGAGATATTCCCATTTAGATTTAGAGAGTATTATATCAAGTATTACATCAATACGTATTCAATATACACACACACACATAAATGATATACAAAAATATAGTAAAATAATTCTCTGGCAAAAGAGCTATCCTGTTCATTTGGCTTTTTATTTGACACTACTTTTAAAGTAAATATGATTCATTATATCAAGATTAAGTTGATAATAGTACCAAAATGGAAAAGCTGTGATTATTCTCAATAGCCATCCTATTTTGTTTTCCAGTGTTCTAATGTTTTTTTTAAGTATATTATATTGACAAGGCATATACACAGATATTTGGGGGTATATGATTCAGAATGATTTCAGCCTAACCAATGTGACTATGGTTTCCACTTCAACAAATACAATAGTGAGCCTGGTATTTACTCTTAACGTCCGTGAAAAGTCAAAATTCCAGCTGCTTAAATGTAGCTTTGTTGTGGACGTAGTTAAGGGAGCAAATACACCAATAAAAGCTTTGAAGCAGCCAAACTACTCATCAACTTAGAAGGTGAAGATGTTTTAAAGGTTATGATGATAGACGCAAGGGAAGGATAAAGTTTCTGGATAAAAATGGTTACAGGGGCTTTCAGATTTCGGGTGCCCACTCCTATTATTAGACACTCATATTCTGTTCTGTTTGTCTAGGCCCTTCATATGCCATTCAAGTTATACTTGCTTGTATGTATCATTCTCAATCGGTAGTAGATCATATGCCATTGCCTGAAAGGTCAGTTCATGCAGGACAGTGGACACAGGATCAAAGCCACGATCAATTATTAAGAGCTGGGAATGAGTTTTACCCTAAAATAACAAGACAGAAATTATTTTAAGAAACTTCAATTTCTTTGTGTGAACACATTTTTAATTTCTTAGAAAACAAGAGCCTTCTCCTAAGTTCTGTCTCTTCTCCACAAAAAGCACACCAAAAAACTGGTTAATTGCCTTGAGAATGCAAAGTTATTTTTTAAAAAAGAAAAAACTGAGTGGTACAATGGGGGGAAAAAAGACTACATAGTTAGAAGCCTTCATAGTCAAATGAAGAAGCTTTTTTTTTATACTCAAGAATAAAATATTTTGAAAAGAATTTTTTTAAAAGAAGTAACATTTGGCTTGCACTAACCTGTTTTTTTGTAAATTCAGCTTCATAAACACCAAAGCTGATATAAATTATGAGTAATAGCTACTACTCAAAGCTCTTACTTGGTGCCAGACATTGTGCTAAGTGAGATATGTCATTAAATTCTTTTACCAACCCTGTGAGACAGGAGTAAATGAGGGCATTAAGGCTTGAGATCAAGTAATTTACCCAAACCACATAGTAAGTGGCAGAATGTAGATTCGAACCCAGGTCTGCTTCACTCCAAAGTGTGTGTCCTTAACCATTATGCTATTTAAAAAGATTACATTCATGTCACCTAAGATGATAAATCACAAAGTCCTGTTAAGCATTACACAAACAGCATTTATCACTAAACAATTGTGCTGGGAAAAATTACTGTTAATATCAGTATCTTCCATATTTTATTTTAAAAAGCTAACAATTTTGGATTATTATTCAAAGCAATAAGAGATTACAACTCATCAGGCAAACATTTCTTGTTTATTTATATATAATAGTGTAATAGAAATCATTTAGGCTGGATTTAAAGAATATTTTTTAATTAACTCATTTAAATCAACTTTGAGACCATATGGTTAGTGGTTTAGAACACAGCCTATGGGATTAGACAGGTCTAGGTTTGAGTCCAGTCTTGACCACTTCCTTCTAAGACTTTGGGCAAGCTGCTTAACTTTTTCATAACCTCAGCATCCTTATTTGTCAGATGAAATATAATCATACAGCCTACGTCTTATAGGTGTGTTATAAACCTATAGGATTGTTGTAAAGATCAAATGCTATAATACTATGAAACATTTAGCATGGTGTCTGGCACTCAGTAAGCCCTCAATAAATTTGAGCTATGAGTCTTCAGACATATGAATAGGAAAAACATAGTGTAATGTAAGTGCTATACTAGGGCTTGGGGATTATGACAGTACAGGGGAGGTAGTATTGCTTGGCCTAAAGAGCCAGGAAAGGTTTCAAAAGGGAGGTACACTTTGTCAGGGCTCTGAAAGAAGGAAAAGTATCAAGCACTCGAGGGATGCATAAATTTCCCAGACAGAAAATGCAAAGGAGAAGTTTATTTTTTGTAATCTGCCTTTTTTTTCTTATTGAAATAACAAAGGGCTAAAGAAATACTCACTACTATACTGATCTTTGTCTCTTCCTTCATTAAACAAATGTTTACTGACTATCCACTATGTGCACCGAGCCATTAGGTCTTCACAACTACAACTAGGAATAAGAGCTTTCACTAGCCCTCCAGACCAAAAAACTAGCAACTTTTAAAGTTCTAAACTAACATTACATCTAAGTTCATACACTCCATTCCAGCCAACATGATTTTTTTTGGTGAATTTTATCTTTTTTTTCTATGCCTCTGCTCAAAGAATCACATTATCCATGCAATAAACTTCCTCTTCTATCATGTTAGACTCATTTTTCAAGCTCAAGGGACTCTTCCTCTAGGATGTCTTCCAAGATCCCAGTTAGAGTAGCAAAAGGTCTGACCTATGTTCCTCACTACACTCTAAGGATTCTTCTCTCATTTGCTCGTCTCCTCTTCTAAACCATCAATAGTTCCTTCCTTTCTTTCTTCAGCTACTGTTAACATGGCTTACTAGCCCACTGGCACATACTTCAGTCTCCTCAGGCTCTTCATACTCTCACCCGTTCCTAAATGCTAGTGTTCTCCAGGTTTCAATCTCAGCCTTCTATCACTTTCTACTATCTTCATAAGAGACAGCAACAGCTGCCATTTATTAAACTCCTGTACGTGCTAAACACTTACATACTTACATGTCACCTCACTTAATCCTCACGCCAATTGTAATGGATTGAACTGTGTCCCCCCAAAATATGTGTAAACTTGGTTAGGCCATGTGTGGTCGTCCTCCACTTTGTGACTTGCCTATGTGTTATAAATCATAATCTCTGCTTGTGGTGAGAAGGATTAGGGTGGGATTGTAACACCACCCTTACCCAGGTCACCTCCCTGATCCAATGTAAAGGAAGTTTCCCTGGGGTGTGGTCTATATCACTTTTTCTCTCTCAAGAGATAAAAGGAAAGGGAAGCTAGCAGAAAGTTGGGGACCTCATACCACCAAGAAAGCAGCACCAGGAGCAGAGTGCGTCCTTTGGACACGGGGTCCCTGTGCCTGAGAAGCTCCTCAACTAGAAGACAGAGGACAAGGACCTTCCTCCAGAGCCAACAGAGAGAGAAAGCCTTCCCCTGGAGCTGACGCCCTGAATTTGGACTTGTAACCTGCTGAACTGTGAGAGAATAAATTTCTCTTGTTAAAGCCATCCACTTGTGGTATTTGTGTTATAGCAGTACTAGATGACTAAGACACCAACCAAGGCAGATATTTTATCAAATCCATTTTATAGATGGAAAAACAAACTCCGAGTAAATAATTTGTCTACGGTCACAGGGCTAGCAAAAACAGAAAAACCTACATTTACTAAATGTTTATTCAGTGGCAAGCATTAGTCTAAGAACTTTATATGTATTAACCCACTTAATCCTCACAGTACCTCTTAAGATATGTATACTCTTATTATCCCCATTTTGTAGATAAGGAAACTGAGATACAGAGAAGTTACACAATTTGCCAAAACTGACATAACTATGAATTAAATGACACTGCCAGGATTTAGACACAGTGCCAACTTCAAAACCTGTAACCTATATTTTCTGCCACTAAACCACACTGTCCATTATGGTGTCCACTACCACCTATGTTAATGATTCCCAAATCAATATTAGAAAATGAATAAACAACAGTGTGTTCAGTTTATAAAGAAATAAGACTTTATGCATAATGACTATCTGCCTTTGATACAGTACCTTTATTTGGCTCTTTTCATCAATCTTGTAGTAGTTTTCAAGTTTTTTTTCAACAAGCTGTGCAAGCTTATTGGCATTATCTAAAGGTTTGCTAGAAATGGAAAAAAATGTTCAAACAATTACCATTCTTTCAGGACAGACATTACAGTATCATAAAGCTAAATTTTAAAACTGAACCATAAAATGTATTAATCTACAAACTATTATAAACATGGAAAAGTTCAGATAATAATATATAAGATATATATTCAATTATACCTATATGTCTGGAATTTAAGGAACCCTGGTGGTGCAGTGGTTAAGTGCTTGCCTGCTAAACAAAAGGTTAATGGTTCAAATTCACCAGCCGCTCTGTGCGAGAAAGATGTGGCAGTCTGCTTCCAGCCTTGGAAGTCCTACAAGAAGTCCTATAGGAAGTTCTACTCTGTCCTATAGGGTCACTTTGAGTCAGAATTGACTTGATGGCAGTGGTGTTGGTTTTATATGTGTAAATATATATGGGGCCCCGTATATATATATTATGTATTTTATATATATTGGATGAGTTTAAAATTTTTCATAAATGGTATTTTAACATGTTTTTGAGATCTACTCATGTTGACACATATACCGAATTTCTCCATTTTAGCTCCTATACAGTATTCCGTTGTATGCGCAGGGACTAGAGGATTTAGTAGAGGCAGTCCCCGGGTTACGAATGTCAGACATACGGACAGCTCGCTTCCCCTTTAACGTTACGTATAGCTACCCTCACTTTGAAATGACTGAGCCAACAACTGCTCAAAACAAATTCATCACAATCACCTTTACTTGCTGCACGGGCAGCTTTTTAAATCATTGAAAAGGCTTCGAGCCTTTTCTTGTACTAAAGGCTGAATAAGAATCAACTAACCTATAAATCCAACTTAAAGGCACAGTTAGGAACAGATCTCTTTTCTAACCCGGGACTGCCTGTACCTTCTATACTGGATTCTATTTATTCATTCCTCTGTGGGTGGACAGGTAAGTCACCCTGAATTTTATATTATTACAAACAATGCTGAAATAAATATCTTTGTACATGTACATGTTTCTCTAGGGTATGCTACCTCTAAAAGTATAATTTCTGGGCTATAAGGTTATGTGGTTATATTTTCATCTCTTCTAGATATTACAAAATTACTCTCTAAATTAATTGACCAATTATCCCTCCCACCTGTTCACTAACACTTAGCCAACTTTCTAATATAGTCTCTTGCATAAACTCTTGTATATCACTATCATCTACAATGATAAATTTCTACTCTAACTTCATGGCCAGTGGTATCAGTATTAACTTCCACATCTACCAAAAAAAAATGTTTGAAAAGGTTTTTCAACTATCATGCCAACCTCAAAAATGGAGGGTCTCATTCGGAGGCTTCACAGTATTAAAGACTCTTTAGGTTATATACCTTAAAAATAAATAAAACAGCAACTATAAAAATAAAGAGTAATTCACAATACTTTTTTTGCTTTAAAATATTTTCAAAAGGAAATTACTTCATGCTAGAACTACAGTTTAAAAGTCCATAATGTTTAAGAAATACTTTATAAAAGAACTTAACAGAATTTTAAAGCTTGGACTATCTTTTAATTATGACAGTGACTCAAAACAGATGCATAAGTAAGCTATTAAATTATACATTTGTACATGTTTGGTCATTTTCCTGAATATAACCAATCACCAACAGCAGAAGCCTAAACAGAGACTGAAATCTAGCAGGCTCTTAGCTCAGCTCCACAGAAGTTTGGAATTTAATTAGCATATCATGCATAAGAAAAATAATGTTTCTAGTATTTGAGGTATGAGTAAAGACCGGGTTTGGTACTATCTGAATTAAGGAGATTTACTTTTTTTTCCTAAGTAATTAACAGTAGGTTTTTAAAAAAATTGCTAAGAGTAATGTAACCTAAATGCAAAGTAAAACATGAAATTGAAGTTAAGCAATTCAGCCAGCTAACTTGACAAATGCCAGTATTCAAATTAAAGAACCTTTAAAAAGAGAATGGAATAGTAACACTATTAGTAGTAGCAGTATAGTATATTTACTATTGCTATTTTTATTACTGCCATGTACTGTTTTGAGTGCTTTACAGCTATTAACTCCCTTAATCTGTGTTCTAAAAGTCAGGACAGTGGTCACCTTCGGGGAGAAGAAAGGGGGTGTGAGTGAGAGGGATCACAGGGGACTCTGAGATGCTGTTGTTAATGCTCTATTTCTTGACCTGGGGTTGGGATTACATAGGTGTGTACCTTTTGGGATGATTTATTGAGCCATATACATACAATTTATGGGCTTTCAGTAAACTTTAAAAAAAATCAAATGGCATATAGTACAAAGGCCAAACTTTAGCTCCTAAAAGAAAAAGAAAAAAACTACTTAGACTGGCCACTGGGCTTAGATGCTATCAAAGGTATCCAGAGAATATGGCCATTAAATTTTGGTGGAAATTAATTTTAACATATTAAATATACGACTGTATTCCCTACATGACAACAGAGACACATTTCCTCTACGCTTTCCTTAAACCCATTAAAAAATATCATACCAAATTTAAGCTCTGAAATTCAGCAACAAAGGCTATTTGTTAGTTTGAAACTTAAGCCTTAAATTTTAATCTCCTAGATGTAGAGCATAACTTTTCAAGGAAAAATAAATTTTGCAAACTAATACATATAACAGAAACATCACCTACCTGTATAATGGAGAGCAAAGAGAAAGCATAACATGTCCAGCGCTCTTTAGTGTCCTACCTTTTATATCTTACTCCAGGATTTTCATCCAGGGTGGCACACACTGTAACTATCTGCTCAGCCATCGTTTCCATAATGTCATCTTTTCTGTTTGCATTATCAGGGTCTGGACTGTAACAGTAATAGAATGCATCTGGTACATCAAGAGTATACACCTAAATTAGACCCAAAAAAGGCACACTGTCAATTGGGAGACTTCATTTAAAAAGTTTATGTAGACAAATGCAGCTATTATTTGGGATATTTTTTTTTTAAATACTTGCACTAAACATGCTGTTTCCTGAAACAACTGTGTCTTTACCTTAATCATATCTCATTTTCTCTGTCATCTTGATTTCATCCTTTTTCTTTTCTCACTCTCCTTTCCTGCTTAGTCTACCTCTCTCCTTCAACTCTTGTTTCTTTTACAGATTGTACTGTTTGCTTTTCACTGCCTGTGCAATAGACGAAGGAATCTGAGGTAGTTAAACTAAAATAAAAATCTAATTATCTGGTACAAAGAATATAACAAAGAAAAATTGGCCTATACATTAGACATACATTTAAAATCTTAACCAAGTAGAGAATAATCTAGAAATTTTCCACAGATGATATACATATACAATTCTTTGGCTTATATTCCTCATGTCCTTAAAAATAGAGATATACTCCTCCAAATGACACAGCACTGCGCTGGACACAGTTTAAGTCTTACAATATGTACTGTGAAACCTCACAGATACATTCATTTAACCAACAAAAGCACTTACTTATGTGCAAAGGACTGTATTAGAAGCTTACTATTATTGTGTTATTTGCAGAATACAAAAAAAGGGCTCCAATTGAGACTGAGAGCTCCCCAGTGAACTAAGTATTTTTTTTTAAACAATGATAGTAATCCCTCTTAAATACCTCTTAGCCTAGGATAATGTACTGGGTATAAAAGTAGCTACTTAACAATAGTTATGGGTTAAGTAATGAATTATGAATACACTTCCTTGCTTTTCTTTTCTATTTCTCTGAACCTGACCCATCACCAACAGCAGCAGCCTGAACACAGGCTGAGATTTAGCTGTGGCCAATCTACCTATCTCTGTGCTGTTAAAATTTAGGTTTGCTGTATTAATTGCCAATAAGCACCCAATACCTGGACTGTGGCTTTCTCATAGTTGACTACTTCACTGCAATAGATAATATTATTTGTTCAAAATATTTAAAACATTTAAATATTCAAAATTCCTTACATTCTTACAATAGAGATATACTCCTCTGAACGACACAGCACTGTGTGGGACATAGTATAAATATAAATATTTAAAATAACCCTTCTAGGTGTCTCCCTATGGGAGTACACATCCCACTGATTTCAGGCTTGGGTATGTGACTTGCTTTGGTGACACGTGCCATTGCCCAGTAGAAGCTTTAAAAGTCATAAGGGATTCCACTACCTTCTTTTGTCCCCCATGCTATGACCCAAACGTATAGCCAGAATGCTCCTTAGAAGCAAGGATGGTGAGACTTCGTCTCACGTACTTTGGACATGTTATCAGGAGGGACCAGTTCCTAGAGAAGGACATCATGCTTGGTAAAAGAGTGGGTCAGCAAAAAAGAGGACCCTCAACAAGATGGACTGACACAGTGGCTGCAACAATGGGCTGAAACATAGCAACAATTGTGATGATGGTGCAGGACCGGGCAGTGTTCCGTTCTGTTGTACAAAGGGTCACTCTGAGTTGGAACCAACTCAATGGCACCTAACAATATAACAACAACATGACCCAGATAGGAGCTGCTCCTTCAGCCTCAGTCCCAGAATAAAGAGAACACAGAGCAAAGCCCCAGCCAAACCACAATGGACAATAACGTAATGAAGAATAAACCTTTGTTGTAATCCACTGAGATTTGTTAACACAGCTTAAATGAATCTAAATTATCTGATACTCCAAGGCACCAAAAGGAACTTTGGGGCTGGATCTCATTCTACGCTCACAATTCTTCCCTTTCCCTCCTTATCTTCCCCCTCCCAACTACCCTTCCCCCATCATTAAGCGTTCTTTAGACGGTTACCAAATGCTTTCTTCATCTTTATGACCCACAATCAGCTCCTTATATACAGACACCCCTCCACTTGCTATTCTACTCTTTATACCAGGTCACTTCTACCTAGATACCATCTAGCATCCTCTCTAGCATTAGCTATACCAAACTCTTCATGCTCTCTGACGTCTATTGTGAAAAAACTCCCCTATACTCTTGAATGTTTTCCATCTACTTGCCTTAAAGGGTACCTGATAGTATTACTTACCTTAAACCCTCTCAAAGAGGAAGAGAGATCATTCTTTAATCCTTCTGACTCATGGAATAAGGATGAGTGGGTCAACCTTCTTCCTTTCCATGCCACTTCTAAATATTGTTGAATGTCCAACTTTTCTTCTTTGGTGTAGTACCATATCTGACTTTACTAATCTCTCCTGATTTATAGGACTCTATTTACCCTTCCTTAAAGACTTCAGGACCATTCTCAGTTTTCTGTTCCAGCCCATTTCCTGCATCATCCTTGGTGGAATCTGGAGCCTTGTACAATACAGTCTCAACCTACCTGTAGAGACAGCCTTGTTTATCATACCTTCACCCTTGTAATCCAAATTCCTGCCGCTCCCTGCACTTTTCTGCTTCTGTATCTTTACACTCACATTATTCTCACCTCTTAGAATATCCTTTCCCTCTTCATTTCTACCTTATCACACCCTATCCATTCTTCAAATATGTTCCCAATTTCCTAGTAAGAATTAATCTCTCTCCTCTTGTGGCAGAGACTGTGAGCCGTCTCCCAAACAACCACTCATACCTTACTTTTCAGTAACAACATCCCAATTCTTGGGCAGGGGGCAGTCATACGCCCAGCTAAAAGACTACATTTCTCAGTTTCCCATGTACTTAGGTGCAGTCATCGGACCAAAGTTTAGCTAATCATATATGTCATATATATAAAAAAATATATATACACATATGAAAATTACACGGGATATAATGGGAAAACTCTTTAAAAGGGAAGGTGGTCCTTTTTTTCTCCCCTTTATCCTACTGCCTCAAATAAGGAAGTGATAACCCTAACAGTCATCTTGGCTCACGAGGGTCTTGTCTAGGAGACTAAGTTCCCTGCCAATTTTGTGACGTCATTATACCAGCTTTATACAGCCTGTTTCCTGACTGCTTTTACATGAGCAAGAAATAAATTTCCATCTTGTTTAAGCCACTGCAAATTTAGATTTTTCTGTTATATACAGTTGAACCTAATCCTAATTAATATTGTTTCAAAGGTCTGTAATAGGGTAGGGCATATCTCTTGTTCATTTTTTCGCAGCAGACTGCTTTGCATCTAGCAAGCAATAATGCCCACTGAACAGGATCTTGATAAATGCTGACACAGGCCTTTGCCCACAGCTCAAAGCACTTAGTAACATTTCCTTTATACATCCACTTGAAACAAGCAAACAAACAAAATCCAAAATATTTTCACTGCCATTTCTCCAAAGCAGATAAATTTATTAAGTAAACCCTCTTACGATGATATTTGTCAAGGAATGAAATTAAAAGAAAAAAATTCTTAAGGGAAAAACATACCAGACAGACAAGATCTTACATAATCACAACATTTAGACTGGTAGGAAAAAACTTTCTTAAGAGATTTCTCTGTACATGGAAAGACAGCAGGTTATTTCCATCAGCCATCAAATTAGTCAGGTATCTACACAAACCCCTTCTTTAAACATAGCAATTGCAGAATTGTAATGAATTTTTGACCCTGAAAACTATTTACCTTCTGTGCAGTAGAATGCTCTGGAAATATAACATTTATCATACTACTGTTTATACTCTACATCATTTCAGGAAGCACATTTCACCCTACACTAAACTTACATATCATCAAAAAGAAAAGGTTTAAAGCTAACTTTGGAAAATAATTTAGTGTTATGCAGATATCTTAAAATTTTACAATCTGGATTATGACCTTTCTTTGTCAAAAACAGCCACAGCTTGAGACAGAAATCAATCTAGGACTTTTTTATGCCTGAAAAACATTATAGTTCCAAAAGATAGTAAGCTATTTCAATACCATAAGATGCTAGAATCCAACATAGAGAGCAGAACACAACAAAACTGAACAATTCACTAGCTGTGTGATTTGGGGCAAGTTACTTAACCTCTTTGCTCCTGTTTCCACATCTTTAAAATGGAACTAGACTTAGTATCTACTTCAAAGGGCTGCTGTGAGGATTAAATGAATACATTTACTTAAAGCACTTTAGGAAGTACTACATAAATGTCTACTATTATTACCATTATTATCATTCATTGAATGCTCATTTGCCATTCTAAAGGCAAAAACAAATGAACAAAAACCCTCCATTTCGCAAATTAAACCAAATGATAATTTACGTATTATATAAAAAATACATTAAAGAACATTTTAATATCACAATTGTTACATAAGCTAAATGAAAAAACTTATTTTTCTGACGTCATCTAACAAAAGACTGTGCTCAAAATCTTTTGATTTTAAAATGCAGTAGTGCTATATAACTTGACCTACACAACAAGACTTGGTGGCAGATGTGAAATTTAAGCCCCACTTTTCATTATTAATGTCTTATTCCAATTTATTGCTCGTGTTCCTTCCTCCATCATGGCAAATGTTTCTTTGTAGATTAAGTTCAGAAGTCACCAAATATATATAAAGGCATCTTTTGAATATGCTTTAACAACAAGCTCATAAAATCAAACTTTAAAATCACTATAAACTAAAATTAAAAAAAAAAAAAAAAAGTACCTGAGATTCAAGTGGAATGAAAGAAATATTTATTTCTTTACATCTTCTTATTGACTTGGAGCAAGAAGCCTTAATTTTGTTAAAAAGACTGTCAGGGCAAACTGGAAGGAGAAAAAAAAATTGGGGGCATTTGACTCCATGAAAATTTTTATTCTTTTGAATAAAGCATTCTAATATCTAAGACTAAATAAAGAGATATATACTGACTTTCAGAGTAACTGACTACGACAGAGACTTGTTCCTGACTTTACAGAACAAATGTATTCCAGCCACGCGGCTACAACAGAAATCCCATTTTCCCCATTCACGTCCACCACAACCTCAGAGATACTTCCTTAGAGATCTGCTAAAACAGCGAGCTAAAACTATTAACAAGGAAGCACGTCCAAATGCATGACTTACTAAACTTTTGCAGTACTTTCAGAACTTATGAATTGATACTACTTTTCTAAATCTGCTAGTAAGTGATATTTGGTAATTCTTCCTTGAATTACAGGAACTTCTCTAATGTCAGGAAATTCTAAGACTCTAAACTTGTAAGTTCTAGAACTTAGAAATTTTTTTTTAATAGTTCCATTACCTCTAAGTTGGAATATCAACCATAAGCTACTAGTGTTTTTAATGTGATATTCTTTAGCCTCAAGATTCCTGAAGTTAGAAGTGGCTTTGTGTTCATTAAATGTTACCAATTCCATAACCATGAAGTTCTGTATAATAAGGTTATTTGAATGACAAATACAGTATGGCATTTTAAAAAATGAAAATTACTACTAGATATGAAATAAATAATCACACCCAAGAAAAATGGACTACTTAAAGTGAGGGTGTTTATAGTAGCAAAGACTAAGATTTAATTTAGATAAATGGTATCTTTATTTTGAAGTATAATTATATGACTCATTATAAAATATAACACAGAACTGTATGTGTCTCTAGACGTCACTGTGGTTCTTTAGTTTAGCTGTTTTCTATTTGAACATATGTCATAGTAAGAGAAGTGTAGATTTTCACCCTGAATATTTGCCAGAAAGACGGCCGTTTCTTCAGTGTCTTCCCCAAGGGCCCCTTTTTTAATTATACAATCAAATCCCCAATTGAAACTTTGATTAAAAAAAAAAAATTCTTCTTGTCATCAGCATACAATGTGAAGGAAAGCTCCCCATACTCACCTCTCTATTAAACCTTCCCTTTCCAAAATAACTGCAAAAATGATTATCATTTCAAACTAGTTTAGAAGTTTCTTTTAATTTTCTATCACCTTAACATGAATTAGGATAAATATAATCTTATATTTTTAGATTCTTTGTTAGCCTAATGACAGCAAATAGAAAATTACTAGTACTATAACAGTATTATAAAACACTATATATTAGATAACTCAGATACTTTATAATAGGATTTTACAACAATGAAACAGTAACTTTAAAAGAAGCTACTTACAGTCAGTGAAATATATATACGCTGCTTTATATCTGTTTTCCGACTTACTTGCAAAATCACGTAAAAAACAATCTACAGACTTAAAAAGGGTTAGAAGTTAATACACATTTCATGAAATACTAATTTAAACATGCTAGCTTTTGAAATAACTGAGATCATTTTATTTCAATAATAAAGTAAAACCTTACTGGCTAAAAGTTTAATTAATTTATAGAGTGATTTTTTTTTTTTTTAAGATGCCATGCTCCCTAGCCAGTGATAGCTAGTAAGGTAATATGTGTGATGGCAAGGATTTTTTTTTTTTAGAAAAACACTCACACCACATGCAATTCTTTTCTGAGTTTAAGGTCTATTATTATGTCCCTAGAAATGAGGTTGAGTTAAACAAAGGCTTTCCAACATCAGCTAACATGAAATATAAAAATTCAGAGAGAAAAATTTCTACATTCATCAGAAAAAATATACCAAGTACAAATGTACTTTCCACCATTACCCAACATTTTAGATACAAAATCAACAAAATGAATAATCTAAGTTGTTATGGGAAGAAAATTATTTTATTGTAACCCTAACTGTCTCACTTAGTATATCAGCAGTTTAAAATTCAGTGAGAAACTAATGTTCTAAAAGCTTTGGTAGAATAATTTCCCAAATTCAAAAAATGTGTGTATATTGTGCAAACTGGGGCTACCATACATCAACTGACTAATGGCCATTCTTTGAAAAATCAGCCAATTAACAGACTGAATTTATGCTAACTCATGAGGGCTTTAATTTTTGGTCTTTATGAATAGTTTTAGAATTCAGTTCTTCTAACAAAAAAGGTAGAAAGCTTTTAATAAAAACAAGTTATGACTTGATTAGTGCCCTCTTCCTAGTATTTTTTATTATTTCTAAGAGTAAGTTGGTTCTGACATAACTTGAATATCTTTTTTTTTTTAGTTTTCATTATTATTGCTTTTTATTATCAGTATCTTCATAAATTCAATCTTTGAACATCTGAGAATGATAACATCAGCAAATTACATGCTGCAACACTGTATAGTATATATTACTAGCAATAAGATGTGCCCAAAAAATAAAAATCAACAGACGGTTTTCAGTGCAGTTCGTTGTAACTCAAATACATCTGGGGCTACCTATATAAATGAACTAGCTTGTTTATATTTGTTGAATCAAAGATGTTGTTGTTATGTACTGTCGAGTGGGTTCCGACTCACAGCAACTACATGTACCACAGAACGAAACACTGCCCAGACGTAGGCCATGCTCAAAATCGTTGTTATTCTTGAGCCCATTGTTGCAGCCATGGTGTCAATCCAGCTCGTTGAGGGTCTTCCTCTTTTCCGCTGACCCCGTACTTTAGCAAGCATGACACCCTTCTCCAGGGACTGATCCCTCCTGGTAACATGTCCAAAGTATGTGAGACGTAGCTGCGCCATCCTTGCTTCTAAGGAGCGTCTGCTTTTACTTCGTCCAAGACAGATTTGTTTGTTCTTTTGGCAGTCCACAGTATGCTTAACATTCTTTGCCAACACCACAATTCAAAGGCGTCAATTCTTCTTTGGTCTTCCTTATTCATTGTCCAGCTTTTGCATGAATATGATGCAACTGAAAATGCCATGGCTTGGGTCAGGCGCACCTTAGTCTTCAAGGTGATACCTTTGCTTTTTAATACTTTAAAGAGGTCCTTTGCAGCAGATTTGCCCAATGCAATGCATCTTTTGATATCTTGACTGCTGCTTCCCTGTGGGTGTTGATTGTGGATCCAAGTAAAATGAAATTCTTGACAACTTCAATCTTTCTCTGTTTATCATGATGTTGCTCCTTGGTCCAGTTGCGAGGATTTTTGTTTTCTTTATGTTGAGGTGTAATCCATACTGAAGGCTGTGCTCTTTGATCTTCATCAGAAAGTGCTTCAAATCCTCTTTACTTTCAGCAAGCAAGGTTCTGTCATCTGCATAACGCAGGTTGTTAATAAGTCTTCCCCCAATCCTGATGCCGGGTTCTTCCTCAAATAGTCCAGTTTCTGGATTATTTTCTTAGCACACATGAATCAAAGATATTATTCACCATCTTTGTCTTTATTTATTTTTGGTCTATAAAATCTATTGAAAGGGGTGTACTGAAGCCTCTTATATATTTATATTTCTAACAGTTTTGCTTATTGTATTAGTTGCTATGTGATTTGGTACATACAGACTTATTAATGTTGTATCTTCTTAAATTTGTCATTTATGATTTCGTAACGTCCCTCTTCATCTTGTTTAAGGCTTTAAAACTTAATTTTTACCTTTTCTAATACTAATATTGCCATGTGTCCTTTCTTTTTGCATTTATCTAGACCTCTTTGCCCAGCACTTTATTTTCAATCTTTATCATTCTATTCTTGAAAACAGTGTGTTCCTTGTGAACATGTTTTCTTTCTTAAACCAATTAGCCAGTTTCTGATTTCAGATTTAAAAAAATATATGTTCAGAATTAATTACTGCAAAAGTTGATTTATTCATTCTATCTTACTTTATATTCATTATTTATTTTACATTGTGGTTTTCCCTTTCTTTTATTTTAATTTGGAAATTGCATTACAGTTCTCCATTCCCTTAATAATTATCTTCTCTTTCTCTGTACTCACAGTCAGTCGCATTTTTCTACTATTATTTAAAGGCAGTCAGTTCTCCCCACTAAAATGCACTGGTTTTCCCCTCATCTCAAAAAGATACCTTTAGAAGACTTTTTCTTTCTCTTCTAGGCTGGGTAAAATGGGAAGAGATATCAGGAGGGTGAGGGATATGATGTGCACAAGAAACTGTAAAAAGGTAATATACTGATGACCCTTCACAGGTTCAAAGATTTATCAAAATCAAACCAAACCCGTTACTATCCAGTCGATTCCAACTCATGGAGACCCTATAAGACGAAGTAGAATTGTCCCATAGAGTTTCCAAGGAGTGCCTGGTAGATTTGAACTGCTGACCTTTTGGTTAGCTGCCATAGCACTTAACTACTATGCCACTAGGGTTTCCTCAAAGATTTATAGGAGCTGGCTTATTAGCGAGCATCCTAGAAAGAGAGAAGGTTTCTACTGTCAGAGAGCTGGACAGTTGGCACGTGTGATTATGAACAGGGTGCTGTTATTAGCAATGAGGAGGTATAGGAATGATCAAGGGGTTGGGAAGCTGAAGCAAGACAGAAGACAAGAACATTGGGAGATAACAGATCAAGGAACTGAGAAGCCAACACACTGGAATTTTCATTGACATGGGTAATGAAATCACCAAGAATTATGACTAAAAGATTGTTAAAGAAAGTGACAGCAAGCTAGGGGCTAAAACTGTCAAGAGATTAGAAGGAAAAACCCAGGGACTGTACATGGGACTGGACATGCAAGGAGGAAGAACAGCAGGTGATACAATATGGCAGGAAATGCCTCAATGTGGGGAGTTTTAGAAAGAAAGAAGATACAACGGTTTGGATGCAAAAATGAAGGTCAAAGAATATAACTGCTATCTCTCTTCCGTTTGTTCCTTTTTCTCCTTCTGGAACTCCTAGAACTATACTTCTGGAGAACAAAACTGTAAAACTACGGATCTCCTAGATCTAACCTGCAAATCTTTTACTTTTCTCCCTGTGATCTCCATGTCTTTACTTTGTTGCTTTGTTCCATTTTGATCTTCTAGGCCACTAAATCAAATTTCAATAGTGATTATCCTCTCTTTCAATTAATTGTTTAACTGAGAAATTACATTTTTGAACTTCAGAAAGTTTTTCATGTGCTACACTGGACTCTCCTTATATATACTATTTTTCTGTTCAGGTTGCCATTTTTCTCTTCTAGCAGCGATATTTTGATAGAGATGTATCTTATTCATTCTTACTAAACTTCCTCTTGGGCAACTTGACCCACTTAGATGTGTGGCTGCTTTTCTTTGTCAACTCATTCAAGGCTTAGGTCTAATTGTTAAAAAAAAAAAAATTTTTTTTTTTTTTTTTAATTGTTAGAGTATCCAAAATAGAGGCAGTTTCACCAAAGGAGAAAGGCAAAGTGATCTCTCCTCCTGAAGGCTGCAGAAGCAAAAACAGACAAACCAATAGGGCCTTTCTGAGGCACCCAAATGACCTTTCCCTTGGGGTTCACAGACGTACTATAGCCATGCTCTTCCTGAAATCTCTCGCTTTTTGATCCTTGCCTGGGATCTGTCTGATGTTGGTCTCCTGGTGCCTTCCCAGACTATGAGGAAGCAAGTCTCACCCCAGAGCTCACCACCAGAGTTCCCATAGAACCCCAGGCCTCTAGAAGCCTGGGAGACTCAGCAAGCAATTGATTCAGGACAGGAAGAGAAACTGGGGGCAGTTGTGCTAGACAAGGGAGTCACAATCAGGTATCATCTTCTATGAATCCTTTCCTCCTTTATTGAACAGTTTTATATCCTGCTTTTTTATTTTACACTAAAAGTGAACATTTACCTAGTCATTAGAAATTCCTAGAAACCGTATTTTTATGGCCATGTGGTATTTCATACCATTATTTATTAATGCTGAGAATTCAACTGCATTTATTTATTGTTAGGAACTTAATTTGACTATTTATTTATTTCCTTATGATAAACTCAATGACGTAGAACATTTTTTAAGGTTCTTGATAAGGAATAGCAAATTATTTTTCAAAAAGGCTGTTATCAGTCTATAAAATATAATTTGCTATCCCACAAGCAGTATATGGCAGTTTCTGCTCCATGACCCACTGATGGATAGAATAGTTTATTTTACATATACATAAATATACACACACACGCACACATATACGTATATATATATGGAAACCCTGGTGGCGTAGCGGTTAAGAGCTATGGCTGCTACCAAAAGGTTGGCAGTTCAAATCTACCAGGTGCTCCCTGGAAACCATATGGGGCAGTTCTACTCTATCCTGTAGGGTCGCTATGAGTCGGAATCAACTCGATGGCAATGGGTTTGGTTTGGGTTTATATATATACACATACATATATATATATATATATATACGTATATATATACATACACACAAAAAAACCCAAACCAAACCCATTGCCGTCGAGTCGATTCCGACTCATAGGGACCCTGCAGGACACAGTAGAATTGTCCCATTGGGTTCCCAAGGGGTGGCTGGAGGATTCGAACTGCTGATCTTTTGTTTAAAAGCCAAACACTTAAACACTGCCCCACTAAGCCCCCATACCACATACTCACCGTGCGCGCACGCACACACACACATTTTATATCTCTGCCAGTTTGCTAGATGAAAAATGGGGCTTTTAACCAGCATTTTCTCCAATCGTGAATTTTTTCTTATGGAATTTATTTTGCATATAAAACCAAAAATGTCATTAAAACACACTGTTCACATTAGCAGCCAATAATGCAATAGACTAAACAGTGGATATCTACTTTTTTCCCTGTCTGCTAGAGTTAGAAGAGAAATGAAACAGGATTGCCAAATTAACACTCTAGGTGGGAATAAGCCAAAAGAATCCTGGAAAATACATTTCTCATATACAGAAGAATATAAAGGAATCTGACACTTTATTAGGCTTCCAGAGGGTTGGCTCCAAGTATGAATCAAATCATACAGTCAGATAATAAAGTGAATTTCTTTTACAAATACATATATATATGTATGTGTGTGTGTATATATACACACACACACGTACACACATAAATATACATATGTTGCTGTTGTTGTGTGCCACTGAGTCGATTCCAACTCACAGCGACCCTATACGACAGAGGAGAACTCATCCATAGGGTTTCCTAGGCTGTAATCATTACAGCCAGATAGCCAGATCTTTTCTCTCATGGAGAGCTGGACCTTTCAGTTAGCAGCCTAGTCCTTAACCATTCTGCCACCAGGGCTCCTCCTATATATATATATATATATATATATATATATATATATATATATATATATATACACACACACACACACACACATGCACATATGTGGGAGTGGTATGCATGCTATAGGAAAGTCACTAAGATAAATAAAGGATTAAATCAAGACTATTTTTTTACCAACCCTTTCATCCCCCCCAAAATTATGGTTCAATAGGAACTGTGTGAATAACAAGTTATTCAAAGAAACTATCATTTTATACTATTAAATTCTGAATACTGCTGTCACATATGGAAAACGGAGGGCTACATTCACTTATACATTCTTATTGAGAAGAGTACAAATAATCTTCTAACCCAGAAACAATTTCCCTAAACAAATTTCTGACAATATTTTTTTAATAAAGGATATGGTATTGCTTTACTTTTCCTATTAGAAAACCATGCAATGGTAAAAAAAAAAAAAAAAAAATTGAAGAACGTAGTTTTTAAAAACTCAAATACTCACCTTTGATGTTGGAGAGATAAAATAAAGAGCTTTCATTTGTCTGACAGGTTCACGATTCTTATAAATGTTCTCCACCACTAACAACAAAAAAAGTCATATTTGTGACCGTCATATGCATACATTTGAAACAACTTCTAAATAAATTTTATTGAACTTTCCATTTACAATAATACACCTACTCCTCACTTACCGACTATCTCGTTATCTGACATTCTGCATTTACAACAATTGTAAAAAATCTACTGTATGACCATTTTGTGCATTAACAACGTACATTTGGCAATAACAAATGCCAAAGTGCAAGGCGAGAGTAACGTAGGCTGTGATGGTTAAGGTTATGTGTCAGCTTGGCTGGGCCATGATTCCCAGTGGTTTGGCAGTTATGTAATGATATAATTCAACAGTTATGTAATGATGTAATTCGGCAGTTATGTAATGATGTAATTCGGTGGTTATGTAATGATATAGTCATTCTCCATTTCGTGATCTAACATGGGCATCCTCCATTTTCACATAATGACGATTTTCACATAACATCCTGGTCTTTGGAACTTAACCATGCCTATAAGTGAGGAGTGGGTGTTGGAAAATACATTTACATATACTACGTTTAACATTTTCTTTGTTTTCATTAATAAATAAAAAACTCCCTGAAAATGTATTTTCTCTCTAAGGCTAAGCCTTGGACTAAGTTGTCTTCTCATCATGAGAAAAAAAGATAAAGCAGTTATTCATAGTCAGGTAGGTCTACCAGCATAAACAATCAACAAGACATGAAGAAACCAAGGAAGTACATTAAAAATTAAAACGTTTTTCTTTTTAAAAATATAAACCCATAACCAAACCCAACCCACTGCCATCAAGTCAATTCTGACTCATAGCAACCCTATAGGATAGAGCAGAGCTACCCCATAGTTTCCAAGAAGCACCTAGTAGATTTGAATTGCTGACCTTTTGGTCAGCAGCCGTAGCTCTTAACTACTACATCACCAGGGTTTCCCATATAAACCAAACTTGTTGCCATTGAGTCAATTCCAACTCATAGCAACCCTATGGGATAGAGCAGAACTGCCCCATAGGGTTTCCAAGGAGCACGTGGTGGCTCTGAACTGCCAACTTTTGGTTAGCAGCTGTAGCTCTCAATCACTATGCCACCAAGTTTCCCATGTACTACTATTAAAAAAAAAAACCCAACAACTAGATGGTGCCCAGCTACCACCACTGACAGCTCTGACAAGTATCACAATAGACGGTCCCAGAAAGAGCTGGAGAAAAATACAGAACAAAATTCTAACTCGCACAAAAAAAACAGACTTACTAGTATGACAGAGACTGGAGAAATCCCAAGAGTATGGCCCCTGGACACCGTTTTAACTCATATTGAAGTCACTCCTGAGGTTCACCCTTCAGCCAAAGATCAGAAAGGCCCATAAAATAAAATGAGACTAAATGGGCACACCAGCCCAGGGGCACAGACGAGAAGGCTAGAGGGGACGGGAAAGCTGGTTAACAGGGAACCCAAAGTTGAGAAGGAGAGAGTGTTGACATGTCATGGGGTTGGCAACCAATGTTACAAAACAATATGTGTATTAATTGTTTAATGAGAAACTAATTTGCTCTATAAACCTTCACCTAAAGTACAATTTAAAAAAACAAAAAACGCATTCCCATGAGCTGATTCCAACTCACAGCAACCCTGTAAGACAGGGTAGAACTGTTCTATAGGGTTTCCAAGGCTGTAATCTTTACAGTAGCAGACTGTGACATCTTTTTCCCATGGAGCAGCTAGTGGGTTCCAACTACTGACCTTTTGGTTAGCAGCAGAGTGCTTAACCACTGAGCCACCAGGGCCCCTTCTATATTACTATTAAAAAAAAAAACCCAACTCCGCCGAGTCAATTCCAACTCATAGTGACCCTATATGACAGACCAGAACTGTCCCATGTAGTTTCTAATGGGTACCTGGTGGATTCAAACTGCTGACCTTTTGGTTAGTAGCCATAGCTCTTAACCACAATGCCACTAGGGTTTCCATTATAGTAATAGCTAATATGATACCAGATACCAAGAAAGGCATTTTACATGAATTATCTTACCAAATCTCATAATAACCCTGTAAGTATTTTACAAATGAGGAAGCTCATGCTTAAAGAAGTTCAGTAACTTGTCCAAAGTTAACAGCTAGAAAGTAGGATAGGACTCCAGCCCAGATCTGTCCAACTCCAGAGCCCAAGTTTTTTAACTACTATCATATTCTTTAAATAAATTGCCAATTAACTCCTATTCTTTTAAAACCATATGTTAATATTTAAATTAAGTATTTTTAACAATAAAATTTCACTAGAATTTAGTCAATTATATTTATCACTGAAATTAAGAAGTTTATAAGCTAACCTAATGTAAAACAAAGTGAATATAAAACAAACTGTTAATTGTCAAATGAACTATTTAAAGCTATAATTTCTTCTTTTTTTATTGCGGTAAAAATACATACAACAAATCATTTGCCACTTCAACATTTTTTACGTAAAGCTCCATTTTTTTTTTTAATAATTTATTTTATTTAGTTGTTGCCGAAAATAAAAGTTACATATTTTTATAAAAACTAATTTAAAGCATCATTCTGTAAACCAAGAGAACTGTATTTCTAGACTCCTGTTGGCATGCAAAGGAAGCTACCCCTGGACTTCTCTTATAAATATGGTGATTTATTTTCTCATTCCTAAATTTATATTAGTAATGTGTAGGCTTATCATGGTGGTGCTGTAGTTTAAGAACTTGGCTGCTAACCAAAAAGGTTGGCAGTTTGAAACCACTTGGAACTTTCTGGAAGTTCTTAGATACTCTTCTTGGAAACCCTTTGGGGCAGTCTACTCTGTCCTATAGGGTTGCTATGAGACAGAATTGACTCAATGGCCTCAGGTTTTGGTTTGGGTAGGCTCATCACAGCTGCTATTAGATAGAATATAAAATAAGACTTCCAAGAAAATATTTAAATTATCTTTATCTCCATTCCTAATGATTGTAATTTTCCTTTAAAAAGATTCAAGTTCAATCTGAGCTAACTTAGTTTCACTGTTTGACACTCCAAGTGTTTTACAGTACTCTTAGGCTACACATACTACTTAATTTGGTGAATAAATGCACATGTTAAAACACTGTGAAAATACTGTGATATGATTTAGAACAGATTCAGAAAATATTCTGAAATGCCTGGTTATCAACTCACTGAAACCATTATTCAATTCACTGAAAAGTAGATATCTAGTAAATGATTAAAAAAAAAAAAGGAAAAGTTTTTATGATTATTCCTATAATAACGACAAAGGAATAATCAATTCCCTGTCATTTTAAAGGTTTCTACTTGACTTTATTTTCCACTGAAGTAGCATTTTACCCTTGTCTATTTTTTAGAAAGTTCCAAGACACTACTGAATATTTTCACAAATGACCTGAATGATGAGAGTTTGATCACTGAACGCCCCCGCCCCCATGCCAAGTCTAACAGCGGCATTCTCAGGACAGCTAATGTAGAACTCAAAAGGACTGTGACAAACTCAAGCTCGTAAATATGACTATGATTAAACCAGGACAGACCTGGGTGGCTTTGGAGGATATTGAGAACAGTTCCCAGCAGTACTCTACAGTACATAGTCCTATAAATGCTTTCCACAAAAAGCTTTCTGTGGCCCCCAAAAATTTAGAAAACTGGATACTATACCCTTACCAAGGGGATTCACATGTATGTTGGTTTATAAAAGGCTCTGAAAAATCTAAAGAAACCTGTTTAGCTTTGTCAACGGTGTTTCCTAAACTTATTTGCTCACAGAATCCTTTTCTTGAGGAATATCTATCAACGCTGAACATACAATAAGAAATAATCGTCTGTAAAAATGCAATAAAACTTCTTTAGAATGCATAATATTGGTTCTGCAGTTTCAAAGTGCTTTCACAGATATCATCAAATGGCTCTCATCCTCATTGCATGTCAGAATTAACTCTGGGAACTTAAAATTTAACTGGCTTAATTAATACTACAATTCTGCATACAATTTTCTAGTACATAGAAAAATCAAGGCTTTAATCTTCTAATTTCCAGTTTAGAGCTTTTTTCACTGAGAGAAGACCACAAACAGAACATGTAATCAATAATAAAAGATTGTTATTTTATATATAAATATCAAAAAGCAAGTATCACGGTCCCCAGACCTTCTGTTAGCCCAAGACAGAAACCATTCCCAAAGCCACTCTTCAGACAGGAACTGGACTGGACTATGGGATAGAAAATGATACTGGTGAAGGCTGAGCTTCTTGGATCAAGTAGACACATGAGACTATGTGGGCAGCTCCTGCCTGGAGGCGAGATGAGAGGGCAGAGGGGGTCAGAAGCTGGCCAAATGGACACGAAAATATAGAGTGGAGGGAAGGAGTGTGCTATCTCATTATAGGGAGAGCAACTAGGAGTAGATAGCAAGGTGTATATAAGTTTTTGTATGAGAGACTGACTTGGTTTGTAAACTTTCACTTAAAGCAAAATAAAAATAAAAAAATAAGTACCACAAAAATTTTTAGATAATCCTCCCATTATACACAATATTGGTTATGCTTTCTTGAGAATACAGGATATACTTTTGAACTTCACAGGTTAAGAGTGATAGAGGGTATATACACTACAGTAGGACCCAAAATACAGTCCAATATAAAAGCATAAAAAATAATTATATTTGACTTTTGAGCCTCAGTTTCCTCATTACAAAAGGGCGTACTTAGAACCTTTCTTTACAGGGTTGTTATGAAGATCAAATTTAAATAAATGGGTTAAAGGATGATGAGTTAAGGATGACAAGATTATTAATGCTATAAGATATTGGTATTTTCCCCAATGGTTATACAGACTAGGTTCTCATTAATATAATTCTGCCTAGTCAAAGGTACCCTCTTGCAGCATCATGATTTTTTTCATAACCTATATTTAAAATTTTCATACAAAGCTGATTTAAACTTATAATTAGCTTCATTTCTAGGTAACACAGAGAAACTTACAAACTTGGCATTATATATTTATAAATATGTACAAAGACTGATTTTATTAAATAAATCTTAATATGCATTTAAGGGCAATACTTGAAAATCCCAAACACTACTGTATTTTTTTGCAAATAATGGCCCACATAAATAACCCACTCACACATTTAACACTAAAAAAAATAACACGTGGTGGGGGGTGGTTTGGATGGTTGGCAAAAAACGTATAATGCACACATTTGTGTAAAAATATGGTAATCAAAACACTGAGTAAACCTAGTGTTTCAGTACACAAAGCAAAGACTAAGTGTAAGAAATTTAAAGAGAAACCATTTCCAAAGCCAACACTTCAGACAGAGATTGGACTGGACTATAATAATACTGGTGAGGAGTGAGTTTCTTGGCTCAAGTAGACATGTGAGACTACGTGGGCAGCTCCTGTCTGGAGGGGAGATGAGAAGGCAGAGGGGGACAGGAGCTGACTGAATGGACATCGGGAATACAGGGCGGTGAGGAGGAGTGTGCTGTCACATAAGGGGGAGGGCAGCTAGGGTTACATAGCAAAGCCTGTGTAAGTTTTTATATGAGAGACTGACTTGAATTGTAAACTTTCACTTAAAACACAATAAAAAAAAAAAGAAATTTAAAAAACAACCTCAACAAGGCAAATGACTTAGTTTCGATTAAAACCAAAAAAAAAAAAAAAAAAACAACCAAACCCGTTGCCATCAAGTTGATAAATTATATGTCTCAGATAAGAAAATAAAATTGACTTACAGAGGTTATTTTGAAGATTGACATGAAAAGAAGAGTGTTAAATCTAATAATTATGGTTAAAAAAAATAATAATTATGGTTAGAGGTATAAAAAAATAAAACGTAACCACAAAAAACATAATTACTAACTAAAATTTCTTAATACTTCAAACCTTTCCAATTATAATAAAGTTTTCATGATGAGTATCAATGACACTTACCAGTGATACCCTCTGCTAAAAGATCTGTCATTTTGCAACACGATGCCAAAAGCTTAGTGGTAAATTCATCTAAGAGCATTATCTTAAAACAAATACAGATTAGTAAATATGTAAGTATTTGATTGCCAACAATTCATAAAAGACAGAATTTTATCCATTAAACCTACTTAATTTTAAAACCTTCTACAAAATAAAATTAAATATCAGTATGGTAGGCCAAATAATCTCAAGTCATCTTTTAATTTCCATGATATGGAGATTTATTCTCTCAATATACAAACATATACTAGTATTATCTTTCTATTCCATTATCTAAGTAAGCAAAGAGAAATACTTCTATTTTCAATAAAGAACTTTTAAATATAATTTAACATCAAATTTCCTTAAAACTATAAATTGCCACGTGTAGAATAACAGTAATTGTTCCCGGCACTGTTCTAACACTTTATATGGATTAATTTATTTAATAGTTACAACTACCTTATTAATTATTATTCCCATTTTATAGCCAAGGACACAGGCAAGAGGGGTTCGGTAACTTGCCAAAGGGGCCATAGCTATGTAGTGATGAAGCCAGGATTTGAACCTAAGCATTATGGTTACAGAGTCTGTCTTACAGAAATACCGTTACAAGGGCAAAGTATGCAAATTCTACCTTCCATTCGCCTTCTTTCTTGCAGTCATCAAACACTGCTGCTTTTATCTCTGCGAAAACAAAAAACAAAAAAAGGAATTATATATGACTCTAAATGAACAGTAAGAAACAGAATAGCTACTCAAAAGGTCCAAAATGCCTGTGGAAAAATCCAAATTTGAAAATTTGCTTACCTATATAAAAAGCCCATATGGAGCAGTTCTACTCTGTCCTATAGGGTCGCTATGAGTTGACGTCGACTCCATGGCAACAGGTTTGGTTTTTGGAAGCCCTGGTGGCGTAGCGGTTAAGTGCTACAGCTGCTAGCCAAAGGGTTGGCAGTTCGAATCCACTAGATGCTCCTTGGACATTCTATGGGGCAGTTCTCCTCTGTCCTATAGGGTTGCTATTAGTCAGAATTGACTCGACGGCACTGGGTTTGGTTTTTTGGTTTATATAAAAAGCACAGATATTTGTTAAACCTTAAATAAAAATTAATTTCTCTTAAGTACCTTAATTATGAGGTACTTTTAAGCTGTAATGTATTTTTAAATTTTGAGAATGAGAATATTATAAAAAGGGCTAGCATATTTAAGTATATGAACATATCTGGAAAACACTTTTGAAAGCTTTATCTGATTTGGTTTTTCTTAATCTATTTAAATAGGATAAAAACAAAATCAGAAAACCTATACCAAGACAAAGATGATCCTAACTACCCCATTGCTAAACTGCATCTGACAATCCAATCTAGTATTTTTCATCCTGATTCACATTAGGATTTCAACAATATATATCTGCATTAGGACATACAACCATTCAGTCTTGATTCATAATCAGTAAATATTATTGACATTTTCCTTGCAATGATGTTCAAAATTAACCTAAATATAAAAATTAATTCTCCAATTTACCAAAACATTTTCCCTTATGTGTTACATAAAATATGCATAAGCAATGCACACAAATATCTGTTCTAGTTGTAACAATTTTCCATACTAAATGTGCTTTATTTTCTATTTTACTAATTTTGTAAATTTTCAATTGATTTTTAAAACAGTATGTACATAGCATATAATACATAAAAGAAAATATCTTTAAAATGTAAATTATAGCAACTGAGATGCATCTAAAACTCATTGAAAGTTTTCTAGTTCTTAACCTAAAACTTCTGGAAATTTACCATCAAGTCTATGTTGGCGTTGTGTTGTTAGCTGCCATCGAGCCCATTCTGACTCATGGAGACCCCATGTGTCATGTTAAAAAATGACAGGTCTTCTAGCACAGGGTATAGTTAATAAGTTACTCATCATTAAGAATTATGATCGGTAAAGTCTGTATTGAGAAATGTTAGTTAAGGTGGTAATATTTTGTTTTCTAAAAGGATTATAATGTTACATAAGAATTGTGGTAAAAGCCTGAAGTACTTAAGCATAATTTTAGCCTAAAGCACAAGCCTCTAGGACCCTACAGGAAAAAATGAAGGATCTTCTCAGGTAGAAGTCAGGCATTGAAATATTCTATTACTGCCCTGTCTAAGCTGACTTTATTTCTGTATGCTTTGTACAAGCTGAAAATTGAAGACAATCTGCTTGTTTTTATTGGTTTTGTGTTCTTCTCTTAAGAAATGAATGCTCATGGACTTTTTGATACAGCAGATTGGAGAAGAGTTTACTAGGCAGAACACGCCTCATTCAAGTCTTTTAAAACCTTAGAACTGTGCTGTCCTGTATGGTTGAAACTAGCCACATGTGGCTGCTAAGCACTTGAAATGTGGCTAAGCCTGAACTGAGATAGGCTGCAGATTTCAAAGAAAACCAAAAAACCAAACCCATTGCCGTGGAGTCAATTCCGACTCACAGTGACCCTACAGGACAGGGTAGAACTGCCCCATAGAGTTTCCAAGGAGCGCCTGGTGGATTTGAACTGCTGACCTTTCGGTTAGCAGCTCTTGGACTTAATCACTACGCCACGAGGGTTTCCAGATTTCAAAGACTTAGTATAAAAAAGAGAGAAAAATAATGTAAAATATCTTACTAATCTTTTATACTGATTACATGTTTAAATGGTTTAACATTATAAACATAACGAGTCAATTAAACATTATTAAAATTAATTTCACCTGTTTCTTTTTCCTTTTTTTAATGTGACTACTAGAAAATTTTAAATTACATATGTGACTTGAATGATATTTCTATCCGGCAGTACTGCCTCAGAATCTGAAGATGCCTAGATAGTCACAGTGTTAGAATCTTTAAAACATAGGGTAAAAAAGAACTAGTTTTGAGGACAGAGGTTAGGGGTATCCATGAAAAGTGATATGGTCATAGGGAAGACAGGTTTGGAGAGAAGTCAAAGAAAATCTTATCAACTAATATAAGAGAATTAAAAGGTATTTCCTGGAAATGGTAATGAAAAGTATCTGACCTTATATCCATCTCTCCAGTACCCTGAACATGGGTATGCGCCAAGACTCAATTCTCTTACCTTTGCTCTGCTTGCTCTACGCAACCCTTTGTTTACAGCAACACTCACCTTAAAATTACAACTGCTCACTCGTCTACAGAACAAAATCTTAACCTACTATTAGACTTCCTCAACATTCAACAGATTGGCATCTATTTAATGTCTAAATGATCTTCCATTAGTCCAAATCCTCCCCCGGACAATGACCTATTAATGCCTACTACTCTATATTTGGCATAGTAGTTAAGAGCTACAACTGGTAACCAAAAGGTCAGCAGTTTGAATCCACCAGACACTCCTTGGAAACCCTCTGGGCAGTTCTACTCTGACCTCTAGGGTCACTATGAGTCGGAATTGACTCATGGCAACGGGTTTGGGTTTTTTCCTTTTTTTAACGCTGTCTTTACTCATTGTTTCTCCTAATAATAAACGCAAAATGGAAATATGTTTAAAACTGTAATGCCAAAGAGGAAGTAGAAACGCTGAAGGGGGAAATGAGACTAGAACTAACAAGCAATGCACAGTATACTTGTACAACTATCTTAAATCACAGAGAAACTGTCACCACACCTGACAGTAACAATGCAAGAGAAACAATTTGTCTGTAAGATAGGAACTAATCTGTGAATAACAGAGTTCCCAAGGAGACAAACCAACAAACAAAAACACTAGCAATGTGCAAATCATAATCAAGGAAATAGGAGGGAAAAAATACCGGTACAAAAAATAATCTCAATAGGAACTTGGAAAAACGTGCTCTTGTCTATCTACTCTGCTTCACCTAAACCCATGGCTTTGAGGACCACCTGCAAGCTATACCCTAAATCCAGATCTCTAACTCAACCCCCTTTTCTGAGATTCATACCTATGTATCTCCAACTGAATACTGGGCACCTCTACTTGCGCTAGAAACCCTGGTGGTGTAGTGATTAAGTGCTACAGCCACTAACCAAAAGATCGACAGTTCGAATCCACCAAGCACTGCTTGGAAACTCTATGGGGCTATTCTAGTCTGTTCTACGCTGTTGCTATGACTTGTCATCAACTCAATGGCAACAGGTTTGGTTTTTTGGTTTTATCTATTTGCACTCAAAACTCACGGTATCCTAAGAGATTTTTTCCCTTCCCAAACTTGTTCCTTCTCTTTCAATGAACAGTAACACCCACTATACCTCGTCTCCTAGACCTGAATCCTAGTCTAGGAGGCTCTCACCCAGCCTAAGCCCTATTGATTCTACCTCCTAAATTGCTCTCATATTTTCATCTAGCCTCACCTCTCTATGTCCTTTGCTACAGTTCAGCCTTCTCTCCTGGACCAAGACAGTAACCTGTCTCTTTGCCTCACACTCTAATTTATCCCCCTAACACACACCCCTTCTATCTAATCTGAGTTAAAAAAAAAATCAAATTGTTACAAAAATGGAAATCAGCATATATACATTATTCTGTCACTTCCTTTTTTTCACTAAATACATATCACGGATATCTTCCACACAGAGTATAAGCATTTAGATACAACTCATTCCTTTTAATACTGTGTTGTTGTTAGGTGCCATCGAGTCGGTTCTGACAGATTCTGCACACCTCTGGCCCATGTTATTTAGTGAACAGATAAGAATCTTTAGAAAGGCAAACCCGGGGGTCTGGGGCAGGAGGCAAAAGCAATAATCCTCATTACTCGGATGAGTAAGAACAGATTGAACTGTACATGGGGAAGACCATTTGGGACTATCGAGGTACAAAGCCTAAAAATTGTATGAAAAGTAGAACACATGAAAACTGATGACTACTATATGACCAACTAAATATATACAAACACTGAAACAACTATTTCTAGTTAGAAACTTAGTAAACTCTGTATTTAAAGAAAATGCTTTACAGTGAAGTGTCTGGAAGACTTCTCTCTTAAAAATAAGTGTATAAAGGTAAAAAGTCACCATTGCAAAATTGTTTGATGGAGACATAAGTCAGAATAGTGGTTACTCTGGGAGAGAGGGTTGGGTTTGAACTGGGAAAAGGTATAAAGTGCTAAAACATTCCATATTTTGATGTGGGTTGTAGTTACATGGGTAAAAAAATTCACCCAACTGTACACGACATCAGTGCACTTCATGCCACCACTGTAGTTAAATGGAGAAACTTTACGAGTCATTTCCCTTCAAAGTAGGAACAAGAAAATGACTTCCTTTTCAGCACTGTTTAATAGAGTGTCAAAAGTGACTGTTTTTCCAGAAGGAGGGGTAAAAATTTAACCGTTAATGGCTCCCCACTGCCTAGAGAATGCCTAAACTTCTGAGTATAGCATTCAGGATCCTCTATAACCTGGCTCTAATCCACCTTATAGTTTTACACACACACACACACACACACCCATTCCTTGCAATAAATACCCTGACCTCAATCAAAAGGAACTGTTTCCTTTTCCATAAACAATCATGTGCTTTTTCACCTTTACGCCTCAGCTCAGGTTTTCCTTCTACCTGGCAAAATTCTACTATCTACTATCAAAGGACCATCTTAAATGTCAGCAACTCTTTGGAGTCCTCCCTGATCTAACCCCACAGAGGAAATAATTCTGTCTTTCAGTATTCTCCACCCATAAAACGTGTTCATACTGCTAACCCAGTACTTAGTACCTGTATTTCTGTATTCACCCACTGGACTGTGAATTCTAGGAGGTCAAGGGATATATACCTAGAATAAGAGAGTGGCACAGGCTAGATATTCATTAAATATTGATCTGAGCGAATAAATGACTGAGCAGATACACAAAACTTTTTTAAAAAGAAAATTCTGCTCAACAAAATAAACTTAAAACAGTCAGACTAAAAAGACAGGAAACGAAGATAACTGATTAAAAATCAAACAAACGTGGTTATATATATGCTTATATTTGCATAGGAAACTTGAAAGACCGAGGAGAAATCTAACAGTGGTTATGTCTGGAGAGGGAGGCTGAGGGTTTGAGTTGGGAGGAAGATTAATTTTATTTTACGATCTTTTCTGCTATCAGAATCTTTTTACCACATCAAGGTATTTAAAAAGTGACTAAAAGAGGGATAATGACAAAGATTCTAAAGGAATATGGAAAATGTTAAGTCAATGTCAAATGTTAAAAAAAAAAGTCAGTCAAAATGACAGCCAAAAAATATGTCTGAAATGATAAGGACTAGGAGGAAAAGAACTAGCTCAAATAAACACATTCTGATTACTCCTATTTAAAAGCATTTATAACTTACCTAGGTTCACTTTCTCTGAAATTTCCTCTAAAATATTCAGTGGATATGAATTATAACCATTAAACTACTATTTAAAGATAAGAGAGAAAAGAAAGTATACTGAATAACGTCATGAACATGCAAAAGAAATGCCACTGGCGGTCTCTACTTGCTTTGCGGTTGGTTTAATTACTACTGTGTTGTCATGTGTTTATTTTTTAAAAATAAATTTCATCAAATCTTTATTTAAAACCTTTTATCAGTGATATCATTTTCCTACCACTACTCTGGTTACTCTGGTAGCAAAAGATTGGCAAATGAGCGACTTCAAGCACTAGAAGCTGCTGATTTTGAGTATAGGAATTAGCTCTGTAAATAAACATAGCCTTTCACATTCAAAGCACTGAATTTTTTAGGGATTTTAGGTACTCTCTTTTTTTTCTAAAGACTGACTGCAGACCCGGTGGTGCAATGGTTAACAGCTACCGCTGCTAATCAAAAGGCGAGCAGTTCGAATCCACCAGCCGCTCCTTGGAAACCCTATGAAGCAATTCTACCATGTTCTATAGAGTTGCTATGCATTGGAATCAACTCAACGGCAACAGGTTTGGTTTTTTTTTTGTTTTAATGACTAATTGCTTCTGTTTTAGGTCTCAGCTCAAACGTCACCTACTCAGAGAAACTTTTCCTGATCCACCTACCTAAAGTAGCTTCCCTCCCTTTTATCATAAACTGTATAATCAATCATGTTTATTCTTTATTTTCTATGTCTCCCCAATTGAATGCATGAGGGCTGGGAACTTGGCTGCCTTCTACTGCTATATTCCCATAGGAATTCAACAATATTTACTGAATAAGTAAGAGTTTGGGTAGTAAAAAATGGGGGAGGCGAGTATAAGACTGAGTTCTTCGTTTATTTTTAACAAGCACTGGTATCTGAGGCATTCTGCTAGGGCCTGTTAGGAACTTAAAGCACTCTAAGACACAATAAGGGACCTACCTTCATGAAGCTTATCATGAGACTCACATTAGGCAGCAGTGAGAAGTGCCATATGAGAAGGACAAACTAAATGCTAAAGAAACAGAAGAGGTGGGGTTAAAATGGGAAGCCACTACAGAGGTGAGACTTGAAGCCTCGCTAAAATTTGAACAGGTGAAGAACAGGGGGAAAGGGAACATTCAAGATGGGGGAATCAGCATCAATATGTGGGGACAGATTTCAAGGAGCGTATAGACTAGATGCAGATGCTGGTGGCACGGTGGTTAAGGAAGAATCAGCATCAATATGTGGGGACAGATTTCAAGGAGCGTACAGACTAGATGGAAATGCTGGTGGCACAGTGGTTAAGGAGGAATCAGCATCAATATATGAGGACAGATTTCAAGGAGCGTACAGACTATGTGGAAATGCTGGTGGCATGGTGGTTAAGGAGGAATCAGCATCAATATGTGAGGACAGATTTCAAGAAGCGTACAGACTATGTGGAAATGCTGGTGGCATGGTGGTTAAGGAGGAATCAGCATCAATATGTGGGGACAGATCTCAAGGAGCGTACAGACTAGGTGCAAATGCTGGTGGCACAGTGGGTAACGAGGAATCAGCATCAATATGTGGGGAGAGATTTCAAGGACAGTATGGACTAGATGGAAATGCTGGTGGCACGGTGGTTAAGAGCTACATCTGCTAACCAGAAGGTCGGTAGTCTGAATCCACCAAGTGCTCCCTGGAAACTCTATGGGGCAGTTCTACTCTGTCCTATAGGGTTGCTATGAGTCGGAATTGACTCAACAGCAACGGGTTTGGTTTTTTTTCCCTAGGTGGAAACATCAAGATTATACTGGGGAAAAGTAGGTAAGAGTAGCAGGGTAGGTTTGTTGTGTGCCATCAAGTTGATTCCAACTCACAGTGACTCTATGGAACAGAACTGCCCCATAGGGTTTCCTAGACTATAATCTTTATGGGAGCAGACAGCCAGGTCTTTTCTCCTGAGGAGCTGCTGGTAGGTTTGAACCACCAACCTTTCAGGGACAGGTTATTCAGACCTTTAAAAGCAGACTAAGTAGTTGAAATGATCTTTAGGCAACTAGGGGTCTCCAGGCATCTTCAAACAGAGGAGCAGCATGACCACAGCACAGTACCATTACAGGAAAATTATTCTGCCAACTATTTGATGGAGGAACTACAGAGAAGGAACAAGAGCTTGGGATCTCAGCTAGGAGGCTACTGCAACGGACTAGGCATAAATAACGCCCTAAAGTAAGGTTTAAACATTATGGGAAGGCACAGACAGGTCACACATTAGCTCTGCAGCCATAAAGAATCCTGTTTAATAACTCTATCGCTTTTTTTACATAGCTTTATTGAAATATAATTCACACATCATACAACTCACTTATTTAATTGTTCAATTCCAATGGGTTTTAGTATATTCACAGTCGTGCATCCATCACCACAACCAATTTTAGAGTATTTTCATCACCCTAAAAGAAGCTCCATTCCCCCTTAGGCATCACCCTCCAATTCCCCATTCCCCCAATGCTTCCCAGACCCAGACAACCACTAATCTATTTTCTGTCTATAAAAACCAAATCCACTGCTGTGGAGTTGATTCTGACTCATAGGGACACCACAGGATTTCCAAGGCTGTAAAACCCTACAGAGGCTGACTGCCACATCCTTCTCCCATGGAGCCACTGGTGGTTTTCAACCACCGATCTTTCGGTCAGCAGTCAATCCCTTTAACCACTGTGCCACCAGGGTTCCTTATTAGATCTGCCTATTCTGGACATTTCATATAACGGAACCACACAATACGTGGTCCTCTGTGACTGGCTTCTTTCACTTAGCCTCACGTTCTCAAGGTTCGTTTGTGTAGCAGCATGTATCAGTACTTAATTTATTTTTATTGTCAGATAATATTTCATTGTATGAACACACCACATTTTATTTATTCATTCATAAGTCCATGGACTTTTGGGGTTTTTCCACTTCTTGGCTAATTTTGTGGGTAAATCAAAGGTTCTTAAGTTGTCTAGCTTTCTATCCTCACCTAACCTTACTATCTACAATCCAGCAAATTTTCCCAGTTAAATGTATGATTTTCCTACCTCTTAGGAGATCCCTTCAGCATTTCTTTCAGAACCCTTTTTCATTTTTTACTAACAGAACTCAGGTAAGGCTTCCTCTTCTCAATATATATACTTTACTGAATAATGTTGATTGACTTTCACCTGATTTTTTTGTTATGTTCCTACTTGAAATCTAAAAATTCAAAGAACTATTTTTCAATCTTTGTATCTTTTTCCTTCACTCAGTCTCCTCTCTTATCTTACACTCCATCTGGATACCCTGGTGCTACCTCAAGCTTAATAATAAATTAACAGGATAAAAAGATGGAAATTTGGTCATCTCTAAATTTCCTTCTTGTCTAGTTTTGATGCTATCAAGAGTGATGTTACTAACATTAATCTTTTTTTTCTAATAAGTGCTCATGTTAAGGACCATGTATATCACTGAAATTCTTTATACAATACACTACTCATTTTCTTATAAATGTATGTCAGCACCACGGTGATTTTAAAACATCCCCAAGTCTTGAAAGTCAACGGTGTCAATCCTGAAAAACAAAATGCCAACCTTACAATTTTCTAATTTTTTAGAAGGGTGTTTTCATAACTTTTTTGTTAACTTTTCATCTATTCATACATTAGTTTAGTGCCTGCTCTACCAGGTGCTCCTTGGAAACTCTATGGGGCAGTTCTATGCTATCCTATAGGGTCACTATGAGTCCGAATCGACTCAACCGCACTGGGTTTGGTTTTGGTATTTTTATATATCAAGCACTGTGCCAGTTACTGTTTTGGAATTTTAATTGGATACAAGGAACTCTATTTTAACTCCCAGAATTGTGTTAACCCAGTCGTCCCTGTTCTTCACTTAAGAAGCCAGAGTCAGAAATACTAATTAGGTAGTTGTCACTCCCTTTCCACTACCAGGCCATAATTACTTGGAAGCCAGCAATGTCAAACAATGATGGTTCTTCCTGTTTAGCAGTTTCATTCCTTCTCTAACCTGCCAGACCTAGGTTTGGGGCGATTTTTACGAAAGCTATTTTTTTATAGATATTTAGAACCTCAGTAACCAAGAAGTAGTACAGTCCTAACAGTAGGGAGTGACCCCGAGAGTGCAAAGGGAGAAGGGTAGGTGCAGCTTGGCTTCGGCAATGCAGAGAGCTGTCAAGGCTAGAGATTTAATCTTCCCAGTGCCATTCCAATGGTCCCTTCTCAAGAACTTTTTACACAGTGAGTTTTCCTAGGAATAGCGGAAGAAGGGTCTGTTTAATGATGAAGTTAAAAAAAAAAAAAGATATTCACAGATATTGAAAACTATGATTGTAAAACTCCCTCCTGGTACTAACCCAAATAAGCTGAATAAGAAGTCTTTGGAAACTCGCGTACGCCTGGGGGAGGGGAGGAGGAGGAAGGGTTGGGAGAGGACGGGATGGAGAAACACAGCGCCCAGATTGTCTAGGGTGGAGGGACATCAGTGACTGATGTGACCCCGGCACGCCCGGGGGGAGGGGCGGGGGTGCCTTGCGAGGCTGCGGCCACGCGGGAGCCGAGGAGGGTGCGGAGCGCGAGCAAGGCTACCGACCGGGGCCGCGGAGGGAGAGCGGGGCCGGGGGCGGCACGCCCAGGCCGGGGCTTCGGGGCTAGACCCGGAGGCATTGCCACAGCTCTCACGGTGCAGACCGGCCGAGGCCGGCGGGTGCCCGACCTGAGCAAGAAGGCCGCGTCCTCTCGCACCCGCCCATCCCAGCTGCTGGCAAGACTGGCTGGGAAGCAAAGCAGGAAGAGGTCTAACAGGGACGCGGGTCCAAAGCAACAAGTGCCCCCGGCGGCTCCCACAGAGACTGCAGAGCTACCGCAGGAAAACAGGGCCCGGCGGGGCGGCCTCCGGGCTTCCCTCTCTCAGCCCCTACCCCACGGCACTCACTCTGCCACACGACGCTCTTCAGCCCCCGTTCCGTCACCGGCGGCGCCATCTTCCCAGCACTGGCAAGCACAGCCACTACCTCCCGTTCCCAACCTACTCCGGCCGTAAAAAAAAAAAAAAAAAAAAAAAGCGCTCAGTGGCCCCACCCCTCGTTGCGGGAGAAGGCCCCGCCTCCCCCACGGGCCGCGCCCTCCTTGGCGTCACCACGGTCGGCGAGTGCATTGCCTGCTACCCCCGGACGGAGGCTGCGCAGTGAGAGTGGGCGGTCGTGTGCCCCCTAGCGGGAGGCAGCGGTCACTGAGTTTCCTTGTCATGTGTTGTTAGAAAGCAGATACGTGCAAGGACTGCAGGTTAACGTGGTGTGTATGAAATTCTGGCAGTTCTACTCTGTCCTGTAGGGTCCCTGTGAGTTGGAATTGACTTGATGGCAATGGATTTGGTTTTGCTTTTGGTATACGTGAAAACCGATAGCAGACAATACCAGAAAGATGTTTACCTGTGTTTTATCAACTACATGAAGGTATTCCACTGTATGGATCATAACAAATTATGGATAACATTACAAAGAATGGGAATTCCAGAACACCGAATTGCACTCATGTGAAACCTCTACATGGACGGAAAGGCAGTCTTCAGAACAGAATAAGAGGTTTCTGTGTGGTTTAAAACTGGAAAAGCTGTGCAGCAGGGTTATGTCATTTCTCCTTATTTATTCTATCTGTATGCTGAACAAATAAACTGAGAAGCTGAACTATATGAAGGAGAGCACAGCATCAGGATTGGAGGAAGACTCATTAACAACCTGTGATATACAGATGATACAGCCTTGCTTGCTGAAAATGAAGGACTTGAAAAACTTGATGAAGGTAAAAGCCTTCATTATGCCTAAGCATGAAAAAAATGAAAATCCTCACAACTAGATGGATAAACAGCATCATGATAAACGAAGAAAAAATTGAAGTTGTCGAGGATTTCATTGTACTTGGAACAACCATCAATGTCCATGGAAGCAGCAGTCAAGAAATCTGTTGCAAAAGACCTCTTTAAAGGTGTTAAAAGCAAAGATGTCACCACTGGCGTCAATACAGGGATGCAAAGGGTGCAGACTGCACCAGGTAACACTGTCAGAGGGAGGGACACCAAAATGACTGTCTATAAAAATATCCCTGTAGTTAAACAACAAAAACACTTTTTGTAAGCCCAGATTACATGTGTCAATATACCTAGAAGGCTAAAACTCTGTGCTAACTTACTTTTTGAACCTTCTAATGCACTCCCATCAGAGCTGTCATTATTGCCCAATTACAATGACACCTCGAATCACGTGGTTTCATCCGTACGCACTACAAACACACCCTCTTGTGTTCATTGCTGCCGGTGTTTTTATAGTCTCTGATTTTGTCAAATTTTCTGGTGTTTTAGCTACCATATAGTGATAATTAGTATCTGTGAACCTATAACCAAAAAGAAAAATAACCCAAACCCGTTGCAGTCGAGTCGATTCTGACTCATAGCGACCCCATAGGTCAGAGTAGAGCTGCCCCATAAGGTCTCCAAGGAGTGCCTGGTGCATTCAAACTGCCAGCATTTTGATTGGCAGCCGTAGCTCTTAACCACCACGTCACCACTGTTTCCATCTGTGAAGCTGTAGCAATAACTGTTTTGAGAATTAAGTAGTAATTAAAGGAAAAAAAAAAGGTGATATACGAGAATTATGTTTTATGAGTAACATTATTACAAAAAAACATTACTAAGGATTCTGCATGGTCTAGTATGGGAGAAGGTCCATGGGGGAAGAGTGTCTTAGTCATCCAGTGCTGCCATAACAGAAATACCACAAGTGGATGGCTTTAACAAAGAAATTTATTTTCTCACGGTCTAGCAGCTTACAAGTCTAAATTCAGGGTGTCGGCTCCAGAAGACTTCCTCTCTCTGTCGGCTCTGGAGGAAGGCCCTTGTCCTCAGTCTTTGCCTGGTCGAGGAGCTTCTCAGGCGCAGGGACCCCATGTCCAAAGGACGCGCTCTGCTCCTGGTACTGCTTTCTTGGTGGTACGAGGTCCCCAACTCTCTGCTTGCTTGCCTTTCCATCTCTTGAAAGATAAAAGGTGGTGCAGGCCACACCCCAGGGAAACTCCCTTTACCTTGGATCAGGGAGGTGACAACCACAGAATACTGGGAATCATGGCCTAACCAAATTAATCACACATTTTTGGGGGGACATAATTCAATCCATGACAGTGACACTATGAGTTACTGCACTGGGTGACACCAACCCTAGTGGTACCACTTGATGTCACTTGGATGACTGAAGTGTGTCTTTTTGATATTCAAATCCATCAGTTCTTCTTTTTCATTGTCCAGCTTTTACATGCATAAAAAAAAAAAAATTTTTTTTTTTTTTTTAATGCATGTAAAAGCTGGACAATGAAAAAGAAGAACTGATGGATTTGAATTACAGTGTTAGTAAAAAAAAAAAAACAACCCATTGCCATCAAGTCAATTCTGATTCGGAGTGACCCTATAGGACAGAGTAGAACTGCCCCATAGAGTTTCCAAGGAGCCACTAGTGGATTTGAACTGCTGACCTTTTGGTTAGCAGCCATGGCACTTAACCACTATGCCACCAGGGTTTTCAGTGTTAGTAAAGAATATTGAATATACTGTGGACTGCCAGAAGAATGAACAAATCAGTCTCAGAAGAAATATAATCAGAATGCTCCTTTAGAAGCGAGGATGGCAAGACTTTGTCTCACTTGCTTGGACATTGTATTTGGTAGAGGCCCCCATGTGTCTTGTCAGTTTGTCGTACTGTGGGGGCTTGTGTGTTGCTGTGATGCTGGATTTCATTTTACTTACTTGGATCCACAATCAACAGCCATGGAAGCAGCAGTCAAGAAATAAAAAGACGCATTGCAATGGGCAAATCTGCTGCAAAGGTCCTCTTTAAAGTGTTGAGGAACAAAGATGTCACCTTGAAGACTAAGGTGTGCCTGACCCAAGTCATGGTATTTTCAATTGCATCATATGCATGTGAAAGCTGGACAATGAATAAGGAAGACAGAAGAAGAATTGACACCTTTGAATTGTGGCGTTGGCGAAGAATATTGAATATACCATGAACTGCCAAAAGAAGGAACAAATCTGTCTTAGAAGTACAGCCAGAATGCTCCTTAGAGGCATGGATGGCAAGACTGCATCTTACATACTTTGGACATGTTGTCAGGAGGGGTCAATCTCTGGAGAAGGACATCATGCTTGGCAGAGTACAGGGTCAGCAGAAAAGAGGAAGACTCTCAACGAGGTGGATTGACACAGGGGCTGCAACAATAAGCTCAAGCATAACGATTGTAAGGATGGCACAGGACCAAGCAGTGTTTTGTTCTGTTGTGCATAGGGTCGCTATGGGTCAGAACCAACTCGACCACACCTAACAACAACAACAATGGTAGAGGGTCAGCAAAAATGAGGGAAATTCTCAATGAAATGGATTGATACAACAGCCGCAACAATGGACTTAAATATACTAGTGGTCATGAAGGTGACACAGGACCAGACAAAATTTCATTCTGTTATACATAAGGTCACCATGAGTCAGAGCTGACTCAATGGCAACCAACAATAACAACATACCTGAAGAAGGGGGGACTGTTCACTTTAAAAAAAATTCTAAACTTTGTAAAGCAAGTCATAAAAGATTTCACCTTGGTAACCAGGTCAGCTACCAAATGGAAAATTTACCCCCCCCAAATTTATTTTATCCATTTTTCAAGGACGCAATAATTATGTAAAACTATGGAGGTACCCTCTAGTATGTCCAGAAGTGTGCTATACTTTCATGTACCTTAAAGCCTACTTCTTTGCCCTGAAGCATTTATCATTTAATTAGTACAACTTCTAGTAGTCAAAAGTTGTTTGAAACAGAGAACCACTGAGGGAGCAGGAGAGCAGTGGGTTGCAGACCCCAAATTCTCATAAGACCAGACTTAATGGTCTGTCTGAGACTGGAAGGACCCCAGTGGTCATGGCCCCCAGACCTTCTGTTGCCCCAGGACAGGAACCATTCCTGAAGCCAACTCTTCAGACATGGATTGGACTGGACAATGGGTTGGAGAGGGATGCTGGTGAGGAGTGAGCTTCTTGGATCAGGTGGACACTTGAGGCTATGTTGGCATCTCCTGCCTGGAGGGGAGATGAGAAGGTAGAGGGGGTTAGAAGCTGATGAAATGGACACGAAAAGAGAGAGTGGAGGGAGAGAGCAGGCTGTCTCACTAGGGGGAGAGTAATTGGGAGTGTGTAGCAAGGTGTATATGGGTTTTTGTGTGAGAGACTGACTTGATTTGCAAACTTTCACTTAAAGCACAATAAAAATTATTTTTAAAAAAAGTTGTTTGAAAAAGTGAATGCCTTAATGAATAATGACAATATACATAAATGAACCAGGAAAACAATAAGGATTTATTCAACAAACACAAATTCATGTGGTAAACTGCACAGGAGTGGCTATCAAGGCTTTGTTGTTGTTGTTAGGTGCCCCCAAGTCAGCTTCGACTCATAGCAACCTTATGTACAACAGACAAAACATTGCCTAATCCCGCACCTTCCTCACAATTGGTACGTTTGAGCCCACTGTTGCAGTTACTGTGTCAGTCCATCTCATTAAGGGCTTCCCGCTTTTTCACTGACCCTCTACCTGATGTCCATCTCCAGCGATTGGTCCCTCCCAATGACATATGCAAAGTAAGCTAGACAAAGTCTCTCTATCCTTGCTTCTAAGGAGCATTCTGATGGTACTTCCTCCAAGACTGATTTGCCCGTTCTTCTGGCAGTCTACATTATATTAAATATTTTTTGCCAACACCAAAATTCAAACGCTTCATTTCTTCAGTCTTTATTTTTCATTGTCCAGCTTTCACATGCGTATGAGGTGATTGGAAAATACCATGGCTTGGGTCAGGGACACCTTAGTCACTAAAGTGACATCTTTGCTTTTTAAGATTTTAAAGAGGTCTTTTGTCAAAGATTTGCCCAGTGCAATACATCATTTGATTTCTTGACTCTTGCTTCATAGGTGTTGATTGTTGATCCAAGTAGAATGAAATCCTTGACAACTTCAATTTCTTCACTGTTTATCATGAATCAGTGCTTTAGGGAATTATTTTTGGAAGCTGACTCACAGAGGAGGTGATTTGAGCTCAGACTTAGAACGTTTAGGCAGAGATCTATTAGGACTTGAAATCAAAGTAATCGATCATGAATTAGATTCAGTTTAGTTGCTGTGAGCCTCTAAACCATGACAAATTATATACACTAGAAGAAAGTAGACTTTCCTACAGGAATTTGCAAGGAACCAATGGTCTTACAGATTCAAGTTGGTCACACAGGGCAAGTGGAAATGGTCAGTTATTACCACTACTACTACTACCAGCTTGTATATACTGAGTTCTTAGCTATAATGCTAGGCACCACGCTAAGTGGATTAGCTTGTTTGATCCTCCCTATAGACCATTTTTTTTTTTTTTTTTATAGACCAGGACACTGAGTCTTAGGGAAGCTAAGTAACTTGCTAAGGATGAACAGCTAATGATGGAGTAGGAACAAGGGTCAGGGTTGGGCTACAAAGAAAGCAATAGAATGGTCTGTGGGATAATCTGCAGTTTTTTCTCATTAGGAGTTCTCACTCTTAAATATAGAATGAAGAATAAAAACAGCCATAAAATGGGTTCAGGCACAACTTATGGCATGGATGGTTTTTCCATCCAAGGTGCAGGGTATGGAACCCCTTTGCAGTGGATGATTTGGCCTTTGGTCCTGGTTCTGAAAGTAGGACCCCAAATGAGGTACTGACTGAGGCCCAACCCAATTAAGAAGGATCACCTGGGGGCTGATGCTAACTAAGCCCCAGGAGGCCATAGTGAGGCTAATAAAAGCCTAGGAAGGAGGAAGCTCACCGGGGCTTCCCAGGATGGAGAGTGTGAACATTCTGCTCTCTGAGGGTGGCGGAGGGGTGGCGGGGGTAGGGGAGGTGGGGGTGGGGGGGGAGGTAAGCATTTTCCCTGGGGACAGAGAAGCTCTGTGCTGAGAACAACCCCCCATTCTTGTCCTAGAGTGGAGACGTCAGGCCGAGGGTCACAAGGGCAGATTAATCAGTAAGCGAGGTATGCACCATCTCGAGCTGAGCAAGGTACTCACACGCTTAATTGTATTTACCTGCTAATCTGTGGTGAGAAATTTCACTGGGTTTCACCACATCTTTGAAGTGCTGGGGAACAGGTGAAATTGTGGATAGATGGGAAGGCACAACTGGGCCTTGGGTACTTTGCTTATTCGGTAGTTCAGCCCTGCATAACGGATTGGAAGATTAATCAGAAGGGACTGATAACAGAAGCAGCAGAAACCCTGGACCTAGTAGAAGGCAGAGCTGGGAGAAAACAGTAGCAGAGTCCAGGAGAAGAAGAAACCAATGTCTGCTGAGTAAAGAGCTGTAACCTGCTTAGGGGTACAGCAGCACCAGAGGCAGCTGAGATCACAAGTGGCCTGGCAGCCACGAGTAGGCCCAGACAGCAGCAGAAATCCCGGGTGAGAGTGAGAGGCCCAGAGGAGATACAGGGAGCCTGTCCGAGACGTTAAGGGTCTGTTCACTGAGCGTGGACACATCTTGCATAGGGGTTGCCCTCAGAGCAGGGCTTTGAACGAGTTCTTCACAGTTCAGTCATGTCCAAAGAAGTGAAACCAGACCAGACCCGAATTTTTAAATTTTGGGTGAACCGGAATGATAACCAGAACAGAAAAAATTAGCCGAAGCCCTACTAGAAACCTAATCTCCCTCTTGGAAAACAGCGGCAGCACACACGTTGCATAGTGTAGGGTAATGCTATTCAGCTATATGCATCCCCTCCCTAGTGGAATCAGCTTTGCTCTTCCCCAAAGCATGCTGGGGATGAATTCAGGATGAACTCAGGCTAAGGTACAAGCCTGGGAGTGGTATGACTGGGCCAGTGGCCAAGGCCGAGGAATGCCTTAGCAATAGGAAGGAAAACATCTGGGCCTGGACGTGAAGTCCCTGGGAACACTGACTGCCCAGGGATGTGGGATAAAAACAATGAGGCTTAGTCCCAGCTAGAATGGTATATAACCTCGTGTCCCCTGCTAGGTGGTTGCGGAGTGCTAAACTGGTCCATCTGCCGCCCTGGGCCACGGTCCTGTAAGTAAGCTTCCCAAATAAACCATATATACATCACGATCACTGTTTCTGGAATCTTTCTTCAGTCTCTTAGAGATGCGGCTGACCTTGGGTTCAGGTGCTGCTGGGTTGTTACCCAACACATAGCAACCAAATCTCCTGGTAGGATTTTCAGCAGAGTCAGGAATAGTGGTGCCCCACTCAAAGATGGCAGCCAACTGTGCCACTTTGAATGTGTGTTGCTCTGCACAGTCCTGCCAATAATCCAATCTCATGCATCAGGCTCCTGAAAGGGCTCACTACACCTCTTCCATGTCTCCCATTCTAGGACTTTAACCCATAATTTTTCCCATTCTGGTTATTGTTTTGGATCACTCAAATTGTAAAACTTCGGATCTGTTCCAGTTTCACTTTGCCAGTCATGACCAAACTGGTTCAAAGGCCAGCCTCAGGGTAGTTCTGCTGTGACAGACACTGGTTGAGGACCGTACTGAGGCTGTTGGTTGAGAACCAGACCAACAGTGAAGGGAGCAGAGCCAGCCAAGAGGTGTGCCAGCCCAGCTATGTAAGAGTAAACATCAATTCCCCACCACGAAGCTGTTATTTACATATTATTTCCTGTCACCTTTCCATGTGTTATGGCTCTGGGAATGTCTTTTGTGTTCTGGCTCTGATTAGATGAACGTGACATTATTAGTGACCAACCTATGTGTGCACCACAATAATAAATTTTGTATTGTTTAAATAACCAGTGAGTGCTTCACAGGTATGGTATGTATGTGTACTATGCAAGGCTTTCCAGGGAATGGAAGGTAGGACCTTAGTCTCTTTTAAACTTACTGAAAATGGACTCAGCTGTTCAGAATTTTAAACGAATGCATGTTAAGCATTATTTCTCTCTCCATTTTCAATTTCAAATTACATTCCCCTCTCCAAAATCAATTTCTGCTTAGTATAGCAGGTTGGAATCCCAACCCCTAAGAAAAAGACACGGCAGTGCAGAGTTACCCTTCTGAAATGGAGCCCCCTTACTCTGGAGGGCCTAAACAAGAGGGAGGAATGAGGTGAGCTTCCAGCTACTACCCTTGAGGAGAATGACCAAGTGTCAGGGAATGACGCACAAATGCCCTTCCGGGTTGGAAGTTTTGGCTTGGCTCACAGGGAGAGTGGTTATGGCTGAAGCATCTGAAGGCCAGGTTCATGGGTTCAAGGGCAGAAGTGTGGAATAGTGAAGCAAGCATGGGATTCAGCAGCACACGGACACAGATCCAAGTCTTGCAAATCCTGGCTCTGCCTCTTACTAGTAGTGTGACTTCAAACATTTCAATCTCATTGTAATTGTGAGTTGAATATACTATCTCAAACCTCACAACAACTCAGCAAGATGACAATCTTTATTGCCATTTTATAGATGAAGAAATTGAGGCTCAGAGAGGTTAAATAAATCAGGTAAGATGTCCAAATGAGCTAGGATTTGGATCCATTTGGATCTATTGTACCAAATTGCCTACCCTCCTTTGCTGCCCTGGTCTCACTCCACTTGGCTGAGCTGTCTCTCCAGTCTCCTTTAGTTTGTTTCCCTAAGCAAATCACAAAATAAATTTGTGTTCCTCAAACATGATGCAACAGAATGGAAGGTAAAATCCAGCAATACTGGCCAGAGATGAAAAATCTACCTTGTATAATCCACAAAGTATATAATCAGCCAAAATAACCGAGGGCTGAACTGTACAGGCATTTGAGTTAGGACAGTGTTATGGACTGAACCGTGTCCCCCTAAAATATGTGTTATAAACCTAAACCCTCTACCTGTGGTTATAATCCCATCTGGGAATGGGTTTTCTTCGTTATGTTGAAGAGATAGTTATTAATGTACGGTGTGTCTTAATCTCTTGAGATATAAAAGGGATTAAATAAACCAGCCAGCAAACAGAGATGGGGGAAGACAGATGCCAAGCCACATGAAGATCACCCAAAAGCAGAAGCTTAACAGAGACAAGGACTTCCCCCAGAGCTGACAGAGAGAGAAAGCTTTCCCCTAGAGCTGACACCCTGCATTCTGACTTCTAGCCTCCTAAACTGTGAGAAAATAAATTTCCATTTGTTAAAGCCATCCATTTGTGGTATTTCTGTTATGGCAGCACTAGATAACTAAGACAGGTAGATAACTCACTCACCATCTATTATGGCTAAACTGTGTCCCCCACAAAAATACGTTGAAGCCTTAACCCTTGGTATCTACGAATGTGACCTTGTTTGGAAGTAGGGACTTTGCAAATGTTATTCATGAACATGAGGTCATACTGGAGTAGGGTGGGACCAGTGTCCTTTTGAAAAGAGAAGAGACACAGACAGACATGGAGGGAAGACAGCAAGTGAAGATGGAAGCAGAGAGTGGAGTGATGCTGTCAGAAGTCATGGCATACCTGGGCCTGGAAGAGACAATGAAGGATCTTCCCCTGGAAACTTCAGAGAGAGCACGGCCCTCCTGACACCCTGAATTTGGACTTCTAGCCTCCACAGCTGTGGGAGAATACATTTCTGTTGTTTTAAGCCACCTGGTTTGTGGTACTTTATTATAGCTTCCCTAGGAAACTAATATACCATTCTATTCCCATGTCTTCACTAATTATTGAGGGCTTCATCATGATAACCCAGAGAAATATTTTCCATACAGATAGCAGGACTAATCGATGCTACTTGCTTATTTAGGCCCCTGAGAATTTGTGTTTGAATTGGTTAACTGTGTGACCTTGGGTGAGTTACTTGACTTCTGGGCCTTGTTTTCCTCATCTGTAAAAGGGGGATCATATTATTGCCAACTTCATGGGATTGTTATGAGAATGAAATGAGTTAATATATGTAAAGCATGTAGTGTGTGCTGTATACCTGTTAAATAAGCTGGCTTTATGTTCACCCAGTCTGCACCACAATGTCTTCTGTGGGATTCTGACCGAAGCAACTCAGTGTTAGATGCCTAGCTAAGCAGATGGCCATTTCATGTTCTGTGCCCTGGTATCTGCAAGATGTGGATGTACTGGTCCCAGTGCCCTAGTCTCCTGGGACCACAGATATTGGCCTTCCATTTGGTCTTTCCTCTGGGCTCCTCAACTATTCCAGGCAGCTGTGGATACAACTTTCCTGCAGTTAAGCAGGAAATTAGACAAATTAACTCATTTCATTCTCATAACAATCCTATGAAATTGGTAATAATATGATCCTGTTTTTACAGATGAGGAAAACGAGGCCCGGAAGTCAAGTAACTCACCCAAGGTCACACAGTTAACCAGTTCAAACACAAATTCTCAGCCAGCAACTAGGCTCAGCACGCAGCCTCATGTGGTGGGCTCAGCACACAGCCTCATGTGGTGGGCTCAGCACACAGCCTCACTGGTGGGCTCAGCACACAGCCTCACTGGTGGGCTCAGCACACAGCCTCATGTGGTGGGCTCAGCACACAGCCTCACTGGTGGGATCACAGACTCACATGGTGGGCTCTGCACTACAGCCCAGAGCACTGCCCCATATTTTATGGTTGTTCCTAACTTCAGACTTTCTTGGCTTTGAATAGTGAACTTTTTACTGTGTGTGTGTGTGTGTTACTCAAGTCCTATTTGCACTAGTTTTTAATAAGGTTACCGGTATTAGACGGACAAATGTCTTTCTAGGTAAAACAGATTTATGCTATGCATCATTGCCTTTCCTGCTCAAAGATGAAAATAGGAGTTACAATCTGAGTGGGGACTACAGACAGTAAGACTGAGGATCCACCCCCCACCAGGCATACCAGTCTGCCACAGTTGGAGGCTGCCTTTGGCTACCCCTCCATCGGAAGTCTTTGTTCACTCAGAAAGCATGACTGAAATCCTTCTAGCAACATGCCAGTGGCTCTGCTTTCCCAGACGCTCCCATGAAGGCTTTGGCTCAGTGAACCCTGCAAGCAGCTCAGCTTCTCTCCTGACTTGTAATGAGGGCGTTCGTTACTACAGGTTGCCATAGCAGCTGCTGCTGTCCAATCTGTGCCCGCCTCCAGGCGAAGGATGAGCACCATCTCTGTGGGGGTGGCTTGGCTTCTTGGGGAGTGACCATGCCCAGCCCCGGAATGGTCAGCAGGCTACACGGCAAGGGCTGGTGTCCATGAAACACAAAGCTGGATGTGTTGAAGTTGATGGTGTGTCTAGATGTGAAATCTCAGAAAGAATTTCTGCTAAACTGATTTTTTATGTTTCCAGGATTCTCCTTCTGTGCTGGCTCACTCAGGCAGCCTTTGGAAGACTTCCTGGGTTTCCGGACCCATTTTTCTCCAGAGCACTCTTTGCAGCAGATCTTGAACTCCTGAGGACACATCTGGCCTTGCCCTCTAGCAGTTGAGTCAAGAGTTGTTCTTCTAAAGGTCTCGAGAGCTTTTCCTATCCTAGAGGCATTTTATATTCTAATAAATCTTTTCCCTCTCTGATCACTAACAATTGAGACAGCTCTGCAAAAGAGGTGAGAAGAATTTTTAAAAAATATCTTTTCAGTTGGCTCACATAAATTCAATCTAAATTACTCACTTGTCAAGTCTCTTTTTATCCAAGGCCTGTGGCCTCATTCTTCATTTCTCTTCCCTCTGTAAATCACTGAAAAGGGCAAGGAAGCAAGGAAGCAGCAAGATGCATTAAATATGCACACGTTATCTTAAGATAAAAAAAAAAAAGGCCTCAAACTCTCTGAGATTCCTATTAGTGCTTTGATTTGAGATGCTATTTTTGCAGCACTTCCCCAGCAATTAAGCAGGAAATTAGACAATCTGAACTGTTTGAAAGAGAAATACCCCAAAGTTTCTAACTAACCAGGTGATCTCTATCCTGCTTCATGAAATGAATCCTGCCAAAGATTCTCACTGAGCTCAGGCTACGACTCAGGGCAACTCCCTGGCCAACAAGCTGTGTTCCTTAGTAAGTTCCAAGATTCAGTTCCTTTGGGGAGTTGCTTAGGGAGAACATCAACATGTGCAACAGCTGAAGGAGTTTCATGGAGGAAACTTAGTTTCCCAGGATGTGCAGGTGACACTGCAGCCAAGACGATGGATGCCACCCCTGCCCCCCGCCCATGCAGTGATGTAAGGCACACAACCCTCCCTGTCTACCTCCTGCTAAAACCCTGTTGCCTCAGATAGATTGTTTTCCCCTCCACTCAAACCTGCATCAACCTGTCAGCATCAAAACAGCTTTCTTGAATTACAGCCGGGGTTCTCAAACTTTAGCATACATCAGAATCACTAGGAGGGGTTGTTAAAACACAGATTCCTGGGCTCCACCTTCCAGAATTTCTAATTCAGTAGATCTGGGATGGGGCCCCAGAAACTGCGTTTCTAAGAAGCTCCCAGATGATGCTGATGCTGTTGGTCCAGGGACCATATGTCGAGAATCACTGACTTAGGGTATTACCAGGACTAAGGTTAAAATGCAAGCGTTCTACTTGGAAGTAGCACGTTAAATGTTGATAACAGATACATAATACAATATAGTATGATATGAACTTAAACTGACCACGAATTAATAACTACCCTGGTGGTTTTTTTTTTTTTTTTTGGTGGTACAGTGGTTAAGCGCTATGACTGCTAAGCAAAAGGTCGGCAGTTTGAATCCACCAGCTGCTCCTTGGAAACCCTATGGGGCAGTTCTACCCTGTCCTGTAGGGTCCCTTTGAGTCGGAATCGACTCAACAGCAATGGGTTTGGTTTGGGTTTTTTAAAAATTTTGGACCATTTGTTAAGTGCTTACTATGGATCAATCATTGTGCCCAATAATTTACATTTCATTTAATCCTCATAATATCTTGTGAATTTATCATTATTTATTCCAATTTTCAAATGAAGAAATTTAGGCTTAAAAAAAAGCAACTTTCCTAATGGAAGTGATAGCAGCAGGATTTGAACTCAGGTCTGTCTCTTAAAAAGTCCATTCATGCTATTGAGAAACTTTAGGATAGTTTAAGATTCAATAAAGGCCAAAAGCCTTAGACCCAAGGCTCCCTGTAGTGTATTGGGAGGTCCCATGTCAGCCACTGACCTAATTTGACTCATCCTGTGTAAAGAAAGCCTGTTGCCATCAAGTTGATTCTCATGCATAGTAGAACCGCCCCTTAGGGTTTCCAAAGCTGTCATCTTTACAGAAGTAGGCTGCCACATCTTTCTGCCTTCGAGGGAAACACCAATTAAAAACCCCTACAAAACTGGAAATAGGTCCTAAGAATTCAGACCTAGGCTCACGTACATTTCTCCGAAGACCAGGGTATCTAGCTACTAGTACTCTGGGAGATTTTTTAACTATTTTTTTACAATTTAGAAGTTTCCTCATCACATGTTTTTGAGAAGCCATGTCTGTTTCCCTGTAGCCACTGGAAACAAAAACCCTTTAAAAATTAATAGTGACTGTACTTATTTCAGACCTGCAGTTGGGCAGGAATTGGGAAGTATGTGTCTCAGAGAATCAATGGACTGGGAGAAGAATGGAATCCAAGCAGAGGACAGGCAGTGGAAGGAGGTTCCAGACCCAACCCCTGCTGGTAGAAGGAGGGGTTGTTGAATGTGGAGCTGGCCCAGGCTAGGAGGCTGTCCCTGGGCTTTACCATCAGGAAACTGTCATTCTCACTCATGTCCTCTGAAATCAGCCATGTCTGACTAGAGTGGTCTGTAGTTTGGGGTTGATAATATTCCCTGGGGGTATGCCCAAGGCCTCACACCAAGCTGGCCCCTAGAAAAGTGTGACAGGGATTCGTCATACTACTTATGTATGCCTGCGTGTGCGCGCGCCTGCACGCACGCGTGCGCACGCGCGCACACACACGCGCGCACACGCACACACACGGCTCTGTGTGGTCATCTCCAGAGTAGCCTCAGTGGGGCACCACTGGACAGGATCAGCCCTGAGCAAAACTGAGGAGGCAGTGAGGGTTATTTTTACTGCAAGCCCACTTTCAGCACCCCCTTTCCTCCTTGGGGCACACCCACCCACCCAAGCCAGAAGCAGGCAGACATTAGCTCCCTGAAGGATGTCAAAAGATTCCCTCTACCACCTGGCCACTGAAAGTGCAGTCAGACCAGCGGCACAGACACCACTGGTATCACTGGGACCTTGTGAGAAATGCAAAGTCTCAGGCCTTCCCCAGAACTACCGAATCAAGATCTGCATTTTAACAAGGCCCATGCACAATAAAGTTTGAGATGCATTGCTCTAAAACAGTAGTTCTCCGCCTTGGCTGCACTTTACAATCACCTGAGGAGCTTTTAAAAATCCTGATGCCCAGGCTTTACACTCAGACCAATTGAATCAGACTTCCTGGGGATAGGGCCCAGGCATCAGTTGTTTTTAAGCTCTCTAGGTGATTCCAAGGTACAGCCAGGGTTGGAACCAAACTCTGAAGAAGGAGGGATTTAGCAGCTGCCCCTCTGAGGAATATTTATATTTTCCTGTAGGATACTGGAAGACTCAAAAGACTTCAGAATCCAAGGGAGTTAACCTCAACTGGCAAAATCTGAGGGGAGGCACTATATAACAGGGAAGGAGTTATGGGAAGGGGGCAGGAACCCCTCACATCACAGAAAGAAAGCTTTTGCCTTTCTGATTAATTGAAGAGTAAGTTTTGATTCTGACTTCATTAAAAAAAACCCACTGCAGTTGAGTCAATTCTGACTCATAGCGACCCTATAGGACAGAGTAGAACTGCCTCATAGGGTTTCCAAGGCTGTAAATCTTTATGGAAGTAGACTGCCATGTCTTTCTCCTGCGAAATGGCTGGTAGGTTTGAACCACTGACCTTTTGGTTAGCAGCCAAGTGTATTAACCACTATGCCACCAGGGCTCCTTTCTGACTTAAGTCATCCCAAAATGCAACAACAAAATAGCCTCCCATTTTGTCCATGAGTAAAATGACTTACCCATTCCAAGTGTACTTCCAGAGCAGGTTACTGTAATAAATAAAAACACAAGCATTTAAAATCTATTTGTTGATATACTCAAGGTGGTAAAGCTACAACTTAAGAAAGAATAAAGGGAGAATGAATCAAAGCATGAATAAGTACCAGCTTGGGTGACACCTATTGGCAATGTGACGTTTGCCAAGTCATATCACCTTTCTGTGCCTCAGTTTCTTATCTGTAAAGTGGTAAGAATAACAGTGCCAACCTCATAGGGTTGTTATAAGGATTAATTGAATTAATATATCTAAAGCACTTAAAATAGTACCTGGCATCTAAATAAACAAATCCATTGCCATCAAGTTGATTCTGACTCATAGTGACCCCATGTGACACAGTAGAACTGCCCCATAGGGTTTCCAAGGAGTGGCTGGTGGATTCGAACTGCCGACCTTTTGATTAGCAGCTGGCCTCTTAACCATTGCACTACCAGGGCTCTGGGCCTGGCACATAGCACTCAATGAACACTCCAAACCAAACATATTGCCATTGAGTCGATTCCAATTCATAGTGACATTGTAGGACAGAGTAGAACTGCCCCATGGTGTTTCCAAGGAGTGGCTGGTGGATTTGAACTGCTAACCTCTTGGCTAGTAGCCAAACTCCTAACCACTGTGCCACCAGGGCTCCCAATGAAGGAACACTTAAAAAAAACAAAACAAAACAAAACATTGCTTTCGAGTTGATTCCGACTCATAGCAACCCTATAGGACAGAGTAGAACTGTCCCATATGGTTTCCAAGGAGTGCCTGGTGGATTTGAACTGCCAGCCTTTCGGTTAGCAGTCGTAGGTAGGTCTTAACCACTACACCCCCAGGGTTTCCGAAGGAACACTAGTTGTTACTGTTCACTGTCCTGATTACCAGAATAAGCCATCATTGATATTACCATTAAAATGAAAAAAACTTCTCCTAAATGCATGATTTTTACCAGGGAAACAGAGTCCCACACCTGAGTCTAGATACCCAATCCTTACAAAAGTGAAATGGCTTCAGGCTTGACATAGCACCCCACCAAAGGGTATCTGAGTTCTGGCTAAGGACTTCTGGTGGCTGACAAACCATCAGAGGAATGACTCTCTAAGTGTTGAATTGCATCCATATGGGGCAAGAGAAGGAAAAAAAGACTTCCATTACTCACTTACGAACTGTATGATTATAGGCAAGCACATAAACTCATGTATTTATTCTTTCTTTTTAAAACTTAAAATATATTTGGCACCAGCTATGAGTGGTACAATGGTTAAGAGCGCAGCTGTTAACCAAAAAGTCAGTGGTCCAAACCCACCAGCAGCTCCACAGGGGAAAAGTTCTGCTCCAGTAAAGATCACAGCCTTGGAAACCCTGGGGCAGTTCTACTCTATCATACAGGGTCGCCATAAGTAGGAATCAGCTTGAGGACACCTAACAACAACAACATGTGCCAACTATGGAGAGTCAGAGAAATCATCATTTAGTAGGGGAGATACCACGCATTCAACTCAGTAATATGGTGTGATAAAATAACAGTGCCGTTGGGTCATAAAGAGGGCCCCTGGTGGCACAACGGTTAAAGTGCTTGGCTGCTAACCAAAAGGTTGGCGGTTCAGCTGCCTGCTCTGTGGGACAAAGATGTGGCAATCCACTTCTGTAAGGATTTACAGCCTTGGAAACCCTATCAGGGCAGTTCTACTTTGTCTTATAGGGTCTCTATGAGTTGGAATCGACTCAACTTGGGTATTATTTTGAGGGGAGGCGTGGTCAAAAAAGATGGGGGGGGCTAGCTCAACCTATGGGAATTGGAGAAGTCTTCACAGAGGAGGGGAAATTTGGACTGGTGGGGTTCTCTAAGAGGAGATGGGGTGGAATTCCAGGCAGAGAAGACCAACAGCATCAGCTCAGAAGCATGAGGTGGTATGGGGTGTATATGTGTGTCTGGGGTGCAATAGGTGTGTGTGAATGATTCCATTTACTAGACTAGAGAATAGAGTCCTTCCAGGAGGATGTTATGGAAAAGCCTAGGATCAGGGCATCAGGACTGTAGGAAGACTCATTAGCAACCTGCGTTATGCAGATGACACAAACTTGCTTGCTGAAAGTGAAGAGGACTTGAAGCATCTCTTCATAAAGAAAACAAAAATCCTCACAACTGGTCTAATAAGCAACATCATGAGAAATGGAGAAAAGATTGAAGTTGTCAAGGATTTCATTTTGCTTGGATCCACAATCAATGCCCATGAAGGCAGCAGTCAAAAAATCAAAAGACACATTGCGTTGGGCAAATCTACTGCAAAAGACCTCTTTAAAGTGTTAAAAAACAAAGATGTCGCCTTGGAGACTAAGGTGCGCCTGACCCAAGCCATGGCTGTTTTCAATCGCCTCATATGCATGTGAAAGCTGAACAATGAATAATGAAGACCAAAGAGGAATCAATGCCTTTGAATAATGTTGTTGTAAAAGAATATTGAATATACTATGGACTGCCAAAAGAATGAACAAATCTGTCTTGGAAGAAGTACAGCCAAAATGCATCTCATGTACTTTGGACATGTTATCAGGAGGGATCAGTCCCTGGAGAAAGATACCGTGTTCACTAAAGTAGAGGGTCAGCAGAAAAGAGGAAGATTCTCAACAAAATGGACTGATAGACACAGTGGCTGCAACAATGGGCTCAAGCATAAAAATGATTTTGAGCATGGCTCAGGACCGGTCGGTATTTCTTTCTATGGTACATACGGTCGCTATGAGTCGGAACCAACTCGATGGCACCTAACAACAACACGAGGATGTTTTGGAAAAGCCTGGAATTGTGCTTTCCAATATGGTAGCCACAAAACAAAACAAAGCAAACTGGGAGACATCTAATTTAGGGTGTTAATAATGCACTAACGCTTTACCAGGACTATACATGATTAATTTTAGCAACAGACTTTTGAGGCATATGTATGACTACATGTAGCTATTGAGCTCTTGAAATATCGCTAGTCCAAACTGAGATGTGCTGGAACTATAAAATGCACGCCAGATTTCAAAGACTACAAAAAAAAAAAAAAAAGACTAGTATGGGGGAAGAAAAAGAATGTAAAAGATCTTATTAATTATTTTTTATATTGGTTACATGTTGAAATGATTGTATTTTGGATATGTTGGGTTAAAAGCTATATTCTTCAACTTAATTTCATCTGTTTTGTTTTACTTTTTTTAATGTGGCTACTGGAAAATTTAAAATTTCCACATAGAGTCTGCATTATATTTCGATCGGTGCAGGTGTAGGAAGACAGATGGTGAAAGACCTTGAATGTCATGCTCAGACAACTACATTTTATCCTATGGAACAAATGGAAAACTTGAGGGTTGTGAAACATAAAAATAACACAATTGGATTAGTGTCCCGGAATAACTCTGGTAATAGTACAGAGGCTGGAGAGAAGGAAGAAAGGTAGGACTGGCTCTGGGGTCAAGGTGGTAAGGGCCGGAAGTATGGCTGTAGCTGTGGAAATGAAGAGAAGTTGGATTTTATCAGGGAGGCAAACAGGACAGGACTTGGAGTCTACTTAGACATGGAGGATGAAGGAAAGGGAAGCTGACTCCAGGGTTTTCAGTTTGTGTACTTGAAACAAGGATGATATAAGGAATATCAGAAATGTCAGGAGAAAAAGATCAGGTGTTCATATGGGCCCTGGAGTTTGCAATGCCTGGGACATCCCCGGGCAGAGGAATCAAGTTGGAATATGGATTTAGAGGTTAGGAGGAGAGAAGGGCTGAAGACAGAGATTTGGGACCCTTGGAGTCTCAGTTTCCTCATTTATAAACTGGAGATAATAAAATCTGTCGAACCTACCTCAGGGTTATTTTGAGCATTCAATGAGATATTAAATGTGGAAACACTTGAAAAATTATAAAATATTATGTAAATGGGTTGGATTATTGTTATAGAGTTTTAGGCTTCTCTGCCGAAAAGCTCTTCCTCGCTTCCCCTCCTGCCCCCATCCCCTGCCCCCGAGAACCCATGTCTGTTCCTGCCCACAGGCCATGCTGTGGGCCAGCTTGTCCTGTGGACAAATTAATGAAAAAAACAAGGAATCAGAGCATGACAGCCAAGGACAGTGAGAACATCCCCTCAGGAGGAACTGGCCTGGTTCCCTCACAGGTGCTATCTTGAACCTTTGTGTTACCAACAAATAATTGGAATTTTGAGATCCTATTTTTTTTTTTTTTTTTTTTTGGTTATCAGTAAAAATTTGGGAGCTCCTGTGTTTACCTGCAAAGTTCTAGGGCTTTATCATCTCTTTCCTTTAATTTTAGAAATATACGAAAAATACATGACTGTGCCCTGGGCAAGGCAGCAGAGGGGGCTGAAATAAAGAGCAGAATTGCTCATGTGTTTCTGGCAGCTTTGGGGAGATGGCAGTTACTGACAGCCCTGCTTTGTGATCACAGACTGCCCACTCACATTGCCAAACCTAGCTTCTGATTTATAACACCGTTTTTTCTGATCCTCCAACTCTTCTCCAGTCATAATTCTGAACCTGTGAAAATAAAGGTTCGAGCCCCTCAGTTTCCAACATCCCTGGTGTCCATCATTATCTCTAAGACTAGGTTCCAAATCTATCCCAAATCTCAGAGAACCATTTTTAATTAGCTTTACTGCCCAAGCAGCAAGCATCTGGCCCTTTTTCTTCAGGGGACGAGAGGGACAGGGAAGGGAGGAGTACCCCTAAATAAAATTATAATAAAGCAGCACGATTCCAAAGAGGGTTGGGGTCCCGGGAAGCCAGAACCAGCCTGGAAATTTCACGTTCTTTGCAACTTTCCTACATAGCAAAGGAGGTGACTGCTCTGAGTCTTAGTTCATAGATCTAGTTGGGGGTTGGTTTTAAATAAACAGTTATAACTTGGTCTACCTGAATATATTTTTTGGGGGCAGAAGGTAAGCTTCAGTCCTGTCGCAGCAACTGGAGAGACCATCACAGTATACACATCTCCACAGGGTATCTCGGTGACATCACAGAAGCTGAGGCTGGAGCTAGGGGCACACGTGAAGATGCCTTTGGAGCCATAGAGGTCGGTGCTGTAGTTGGCAGAGCCCCTGGAGGCTTGCCAGTAGATCCGGATGCCATTAGGGCCCAGCCTATATAACTTCACCCCCAAGGGGCAGCAGACACCTGAAAAATAAAAACAAACTCCTTTACTACCACAGGGAAACAATACCATCAGTTGCCACATGGTTGACTCCAACTTATGGCGACCCCATGTATATTAGAGTAGAACTGTGGTCCACTGGGTTTCAGTGGCTGATTTTTCAGAAGTAGATTACCAGGCCTTTCTTTTGAGGTGTCTCTAGGTGGACTCAGACCTCCAGTCTTTCAGTTAGCAGCTGCTGAGTGTGTTAACTGTTTGCATCACCCAGGGACTTCACAGGGAAATAATATAAGTAACCTCTTACAAATAATATGATTAATTACAGCAAAATTTGAGGCGGTACCCAAATTCTTCTGTGGTGGGCCACCTGGTCAAAAATTCATGTGTGGGGTGGGGTGGGCATGAATTTTTAATATAGAACAAATGGTGAGTCAAAAAGGTCCACACCTGACAGATACTCATTGTACATGACTCAAACTTTATGAGTCAAATGCACAGAGCCCTTGGCAAGATCCTTCATAATACTCTAGTTTCACGTAATTTCAGTGGGATTAAATTCAACTATAAATGACAATAAACCAAAAACAAAAACAAAACACAGTTGCTGTCAAGTCAGTTCTGACTCATGGCAACCCCATGTGTGCCAGAGGAGAACTGTGCTCCATAGGGTTTTCAGTGGCTGAGTTTTTGGGAAGTAGATTGCCAGGATTTTCTTCTAACCTAACCCTCCAATCTTTCAGTTAGCAGCCCAGTGCATTACCCATTTGTACCACCCAGGGACTCCTATAATTAATTATACTCAGTTTTAATTGAAAAGACTAATTTTGTTGAGCCAGGTAGCATAACCCCTTGGGAGCAGTCATTTACACAAGAAGCAGGTGACCAAGCTTTGCTAGTCCACACTTCACTTGTGCTAGCTGATTTAGGTGCCTTTTACTGATCTATTTTTTTTTTCTTTCTAAAGTTCTTGAGCAGGCCCTGCCTTGGGGCAGGGCAGCAAATGATAGATTCTAGTAACTAAAATAAAACAAAAAAAAAAAATAAATCAGATACAGATGATCAGGCTCATTTGATTTATTCTTTTAAAATAAAAAACTTTTCCAGGTATAAAAGTAAGCAATGTGCCGTATCCCTAGAAGCGGATATCAGGATGAGAACGTAGGTGGTGAATCTAATGAAAGGTAATGGGCCAAAGGAAAGTATAAACCACCTTACATATGTGTAACACTTTATAAATGCTTTTACACTACAATTTGATTCTCAGAACAACTTCTCAAGGGAAGCTAGGAAAAAATTATTATCCATATTTTTCTTACCACTGAGGAAAGTGAGAATTGGGGAAGTTAAGGCGATAACGTATAGACTTCTATTTGGAGATTCTTTCCAGTACCCCAAGCATGGCAAAATTATATTTCAATTCTCTCACCCCACATCCTGTGCAGACATAATCAACTGATCATGACTCTGTCCCATTAAGCCTGGAAGGCATCCTCAGCAGCCACTTCAGTGGTTTAGAGTCATGCAAGAGGGATTTTATTTGCTAACCGTGCACCACTTCTTCCTTCCCCTGCTATTCCCTAATGGTTTGGTCTTTGTAAAGAACAAGGCACGATATTCTCCAGAGGCAGATGCCTTTACTCTTTTAGCCTGTCAAAACAAGAAACCACAGATGGAGTTGGAGTGGCTTAGAAGAAAGATAGTAGTATGATAATGAGGAGAAAAAAATCTAAGCCAAATAAAATATGTGATCTAACGCTTTCTGAGAGCTCCGTCAGGCTGAGTTGCTCTGTGCTGCAGGTAGCTGTGTCATATAAAAACACTTTCTTCCTTCAAAGAAAGTACACCTGAACCTGTTACCTGGGGAGTGCATTCATGAGCTACCAACAGAAGCCTCTGAAGCTTTGAAATTTTAGGTTATGGGAGAAACTGTAAACATTTGGGAAAGTAATCTGAATTTATATTGCAAATTTTCAAGCTAGACAGAGATACAGCAATTTTTTTTTTTTTTAATGAAAAGAAAGGGTTTATGCTTGGGTTTATAATAACGTGCTTATTGACACTCTAGAGCTAGAGTTTGAAGACCCTGGTTGAGGCAAATGGTTAATGCACTTGGCTGCTATACAGTAAAAGTCCCCCCAGAGATGCCTCAGAAGAAAGGCCTGGCGGTCTGCTTCCCAAAAAGCAGCCATTAAAAACCCTATGGAGCACAGTTGTACTCTGACACGTGTGGAGTTGCAATGACTTGGAATCGACTTGATGGCAACTGCTTTAGAGCTGGAGTTTAGAATTTACTTACTGGAGGAGTAACTTTGGAAGGCACAATCTGCAGTCAGCCCCGTGGCACTAACTGCTTTTAATGCCACTGTGTAATTGAGGCCGCATGTGATGCAACCCAGGAGGCAGTGGTTTTCATGGGTGTGACATGTAGACTGTCCAGCCTGTGACTCCAGCACTGCCACATAGGTTTGGACCCCAGTTCCAAGAGTCCAGCTCACGTTGATGACCGACTGGGTGACCTGGGTTACTGTCAGACCTGCTGCACAGCACGGCACTTGAAATGAGGAAAAAGAGAAAGTATTAGAACTTTACTCCCCATGACGGTTGTTGGTGAAAAAAAGAAGGAAAAAAAAAAAAAAGAAAACAAACTATCAAAAAAGCTATTTTGCCTTTGTTTAAATTGAATAACCTGGAATTTTTGAAACCTTCAATTGTTAATCAAAATTTCCTTCCTGCTTTTTTCGTCTGATACATCATGTAATATCAACTGTATATTGTGGGTGATTTCACCAAGAATGCAGTGCGCAAACTGGCCAGTGGGTAATGCAGTGTCTCACCCAATTTTTTTCTTCAGAAGAAAGAAATCCGTTGTTATCCCCTGACTTTTTCTAGCCGGGATTTTCAAAGCAATGGTTAGTTATATTCACCTCTACTTCTTCATAAGCATTTGCAATGAAATACATTTTGTCTTTCTCATGCATTTCATAGCACATCATTCATTACAAAAATTTGAGATATACTTAGCCACACCTGATACTATACTCAAGTCTCAATTTTTCAGGGACCCATTAGACAGGATATAGGTTATCTGGAATCTTCATGGGTGTGTGTTTGGTATTGCTATTCTGCTGCTTTTTAGGTATTCAACTGTCATAGTTTAAGGTGCCTTCCCTTGGATATAAGGGGAAATGATGCCCAAAGGCTTTAAGGGATTTGCTAAATTTCATTCACGCATAAAACGATATATGCTGAAGGAATAACAGCTTTCTTTTTTCAAGTTCTTTTACAATGCATCAGGCGCTATGTTAAGAGCTTTATGCCCAAACCAAACCCACTGCTGTTGAGTCAATTCCGACTCGTAGCAACCCTACAGAACAAAGTAGAACTCCCCCACAGAGTTTCCAAGGAGCATCTGGTGGATTTGAACTGCCAACCTCCTGGTTAGCAGCCATAGCTCTTAGCCACTTCACCACCAGGGTTTCCAAGAGCTTTATAACATCAGTTAATTTAATATTCACAACCACCCTATGAGACCATTATTCTCCTTGTACTGATAAGAAAACCGGAGCTCAAAAAGCATTTTTAGAGAACGATCTGGAAGAGCCGAGTCAAATCAATAATAAATCAGCTCATTTGGCTACTTGTTAGCTGTTCTGCTAGACTATGCCATGGGGGAATAGGACTTAAAAGAAATGTTTTGCAAAGTTAATGTATTTCTTCTTTGATGGCAGTGGTTCTGAAAACATGAGAGTCTTCTGACATAACCTGTGTCCAGATGTTGAATGTTTTATTTTCTAAGACTGGGACCCTTAATAATGCAATATAACACATTTCTACCACACTTAGGGCAGACCCAATAAGAAAATTCATGTCTTAAAACAATTCCTAAAGGCCCTGCTGAAGCCAGTGTTCAGGCTGATGGCACTACATACCCGTTTCCAGGGGCACACTGTAGCTTGGCAGGCTCTGTCCTGCCTGTGTTTCGGCCACAGCTGTGATGGAGAATGCTGAGCCGCAGGGCAGGCCCTCCAGGGTGCAGGACTCGCCCTTGCTGCTGCACCGGTACAGCCCTTTCTCCCCTTGGGCAGTCACCGTGTAAGTGGCGTCATCGTTAGTGGATCGCCAGTGCACATTAATCACGGAGAACGCGTCCTTTGAAACATTTTTTATTTCAGGACTACAAGGAGCTAAGAGAATTGAGGTTATTCATTGAAACAGCATGAGTCAAAAATACCACATGTGCCATTTGGTAGAAGTTGACTTTTATTCTCCAACCCAGATTGCCATCGCTTTCAACCATACTAGTCACAGAGACCAAATTCATAGAGCCTTTGTATGGAAAACTGTTGACACTAACATATGATACTGGGTTCCTGTAGTGTTAGACTAGCTGGAAAATGTTTAAGAGCATTTTGAACTCCAAAATAAGTAAGACAAAAACTTACAATCTTAACCTTCAGGGTGTAAATACAGGGCAGGCCTCCCAAAGGCAGGTGGAACTACACTGCTAATGTGATCATTGATGAAAACTTCTACTCTCTCCATGGTCTTCTCTTTTTTTTTTTCCCCACTTCTCGCCTCTTCTCTTCTCTTCTGCCTCTACTTAGTTCAACAGGGAATCTGAACTCTGTAAATAGGATTTAACTTCTTTATAGGTCTTGCTCAACGCCCATCCTGAAGGACATAAAACCAGCTGCCATTGAGTTGTCTTTGACTCATGGCAACCTCATGTGGGCCAGAGTAGAACTGTGCCCCACAGGGTTTTCAATGGCTGATTTTTCAGAAGGAGATCACCAGGCCTTTCTTCCGAGTTGCCTCTGGGTAGACTCTAAACTCTACCTTTTGAGTTAGCAGCTGAGCACATTAACCTTTGCACCACCCAGTGAGCCCTCTGAGGGACAGAGGTGGGGTGAATCATTCAGATATCAATAAAGGAAGTCATAGCTGTGCCATACCTGTGGTTATAATTCGGGAGGTACATGACATGTTGCTGCCCCGGACTTCGCTGAACGAATACACCGTGATGTTGTACTTGGTGTCACACTCTAGAGCCGAAAGGGTGCAAGCAGGGGCGGTATCATTGCACTCAATCACATTGTACCCATCTACAGCCTTAGTTTCATAGAGTTCAGCACCACGAGCAGGAGACCAGACAATCTCTACTCTGTCACCGGACACGAACACAGGGTTAATGTCACTAGGACAACAGGGAGCTGAAAGGAAGAGCAGAGAGAATGCAGGTCAGGACAGAGAAATGCCACCAAAGGGGTCATTAAGATCCTGACCTCCCCATGCTCAGAGCTTCTGCCACTGCCCTCCTCAATTACTGCAGTTATCTTCTACCAGTAGATGCTTCAGTCTTGGCTTAACACCCACTGCATAGGGGAGAAATCTTCAGCCTGACATTCAAGATCATTAACAAACTGCAACCAGCCTACATGTTCAGCTACATCTTCTCCCCATTCCCTGCTACACCACACCCCTCAATGCCCACCCCACATGGGCTCTCATTTCTCTATGCCTTAAGACCACCAATCCCCCTGCTGGAATACCTTTCCATTTTTTTTGCCCCAAAAAATCATACTTAGTCTAACTTCTCAGATCCTATCAGCCTCTGCTGACATGAAAACAGATAAAGCTGGGGGGAGGACGGGAGCATAACAATATTAGAAGATTTTAGATGAGACTCTAAAAACCAAAAACCAAACCCATTGCCGTCAAGTCAATTCCAACTTATAGAGATCCTGTGGGACAGAGTAGAACTGCCCCATAGGGTTTCCAAGGTGCAACTGGTGGATTCAAACTGCCAACCTTTTGGTTAGCAGCCAAGCTCTTAATCACTGTACCACTAGGGCTCCTGATGAGACCCTACAGAGCCCCAAAGACAAATTCTAACTAATGCCTAACTTAGCTTGGAGTTTCTGTGGAATGTTCTTGCCCTACCCAAATTCCACCCATTCTTAACGATCTAGTTCAAGGCTACTCCCTCCAGAAGGCCCCCTTGCATTCCTGAGATCATATTGATAGTCTCTTACTCCAAATTCCAATGGCACCAATTATTTGGATCCCTCATCCTCGTAAATGCTATTGTAACCCAGCTAATAGTGTCAGTTATATAACTATATGGTAGTATTCTTATTTATAAATATTAACTGATTAATTTCAAGCCACTCACTCCATTAATTCCCATATGCCAATCACACTGCAATAAGTATTGAGGATGAAAAGATAAGTAAAACATGATCCCTGCCTTGTATAAGATCCAAGCCTAGTGGAGGAGAAAAATAGTAACAATAATGATCAACCCAGTGCAGTTGAGTCGATTCCAGTAATGTTACCTTGGGGACTAAGGTACACCTGACCCAAGCCATAGTATTTTCAATCGCCTCATATGCATATGAAAGCTGGACAATGAATAAGGAAGACTTAAGAACTGACAACTTTGAATTATGGTGTTGGTGAAGAATACTGAGTATACCATGGACTGCTAGAAGAAAAAACAAATCTGTCTTGGAAGCAGTATAGCCATAATGCTCCTTGGAAGCAAGGATAGTGAGACCTTGTCTCACATACTTTGGACATTTTATCAGGAGGGGCCAGTTCCTGGAGAAGGACATTATGCTTAGTAAAGTAGAGGGTCAGCAAAAAAAGAGGAAGACCCTCAACAAGATGGATTGACACAGCGGCTGCAACAAAGGGCTTGAGCAAAACAGCAATTGTGAGGATAGTGCAGGACCCGGCAGTATTCTGTTCTGTAGTACATAGGGTCGCTATGAGTTGGAACTAACTCGACGGCACCTAACAACAACAACAACAATAACAATACTAACAGAAATGGCTAGGTGGTGCTTTACCATTTACAAAGACCTTTTCAGATTCAGATCTTCATTATTATTTGTCCCATTTTGCAGAAAAGGTGTACTAGGGACTAGCAAGGTAGGCCCATCTTACAAATGAGTTAGTGGTCAAGTTAGGACTTAAACCCAGGTGTCCTACTCCAAAACCCTCCACACCACACAGTCTCTTCATCATCGCATCTGCTCTGGTCTCTTCAGTATCTAGCACAGGGCTGAGCTCTGAGATCTTTGTGGAAGGTTCAATTTTTCAGAGCAAGGTTGAACAACTACACTCTTTCCCTTCCTTTCACTTGCTTCCAAGCTATACATTCTGGTCAAAATTTCCTACTCTGGAAAGAACATGAGACAAGAAATTCATTTTCTGTTATTGGCCCTAGAAGGACTCCCAGGTGGTCTGTGTAAGTCAGTGAGTGAAATAGGTGATCCATTCTGCTGCTGAGTTTAGTGAACTCAGAATTCCCTTTACAAGCATCAAATGCAACTTACCTGTGGTATAATTGAACACATCACCCAGAGGACTCTGCCCTGCCTTGTTATAGGCAAAAATGCTAATAAAGTAAGTGAAGCCACACTCAGATAGGAAACCGCACATGGTGAGGGATGTGTTGCAGTGTACTTCCAAGCCATCATCGCTCTTCACAAAGGCCACATAGTATTCTCCCAGGTTAACACTGGGCCAAGCCACAGAGAGGTGGCCAGGTGGGTCTTCTTGAATTGTCACTCTTCCAGGTGCACAAGCAACTAGGAAATGATAATTAAATAATAAGTAGTTGTGAGAGCAGGGCAAGAGAGTTTCTTTGCATCTTTGCAATTGTCCGGGACTTCAAGACAACCTAAATCAGCAGCTCTGAGCTTTGTAACAGATTGAATATGGTGCACGACATGCAAAACTATGTATCAGAAGCATTAGAAGATTGTCTTTATAGAAACAAAGGCGATGACATAAACAATACAACAAACTCTGATGACCTGTCCGAAGTCTCTTGTTATATGAAACGTTCTTTGAAACAATGGACTACCAGAGTTTGATAGTCATTTTATGATGTAGGAATTTTCATTAGTTAGCACATTTGTTGAAAGATTTGATCTCTACTAGAAATGAAGCAAGTCTGGCCCGAGTGGAATAGAGAATAGCCCTGCAGTTATCCTTTTTAGAGATAATAACGTTTGTTGCTGTGTGCTGTCAAGCATATTCTGACTCATAGCAACCCCATGTGTTACAGAGTAGAACTTCCCTATAGGATTTTCTTGGCTGTAATCTTTACAGAAGCAGATCACCAGGTCTTTCTCTGTTGGAGCTACTGGGTGGGGTTGAACCACCAACCTTTCAGCTAGCAACCAAGTGCTTAACTGTTGTGCTACCAGGGCTCCTTAGAGATAATAATGCAAACACAAAACCAAACTCGTTGCTGTCAAGTCCATTCTGACACAGAGCGACCTTATAGAACACAGTAGAACGGCTACATGGGGTTTCCAAGCAGCAACAGGTGGCTTCAAACTGCCGAACTCTTGGTTAGCAGATGAGCTCTTAACCACTGCACTGTCAGGGCTCCAGAGATAATAATAGTCATCATTTACTGTGCTTTCTATTAACGTTTTCTCTAATTCTCCCAATGATTATCCTCATTTTACAGATGGGGAAACTGAGGCTCATAGAAGGTTGATCGGCTGCCCAAACACACACAGCTAGCAGGGGTGGAGCTGGTTCTTTATGATACACCACACAAATTGTATACAAAGCTGCAATAGTATGGGAAGTTCTTCTGATTTCAGCTTCCCATGTTCTGATACACAGAACACATTTTCACACCATGCACCCTTCAGGGAGCACCTTAAACAGTCAATGTACCAGATGCTAGAGGCAAGAAACAGATCAAGTAGTACAAGTAACTCAATGCAAACTAAGGAAGACATCCTCAGGTGTCCTAACATTTATCTCACATAATATATGCCAGACTACATCAGCAATAGGCGTCAATCGCTTTGGTTAATATTGCCTGTTTTTCACTTATAACAGGCTGAAACACTGCCCAGTTATGTGCCACCCTCACAATCGTTGCTATGCTTGATCCCATTGTTGCAGCCACTGTGTCATCTCCTCGAGAGTCTTCCTCTTTTTCATTGACCCTCTACTTTACCAAGCATGAGGTCCTCTCCAGGGACTGGTCCCTCCTGATGGTACGTCGAAAGTAAGCATCACCATCTTCACTTTTAAGGAGCATTCTGGCTGTACTCCTTCCAAGAAGAATTTGTTAGTTCTTCTGGCAGTCCATGGTATATTCAATATTCTTCTCCAACACCGTAATTCAAAGGCATCAATTCTTCTTTAGTCTTTCTTTTTCATTGTCCAGCATTCCCTTGCATATGAAGCAATACCATAGCTTAGGTCAGGTGGACCTTAGTCCTTAAAGTGACATCTTTGCTTTTTAACACATTAAAGAGGTCTTTTGCAGCAGATTTGCCCAATGCAAAACATTGTTTGATTTCTTGACTGCTGGTTCTGTGGGAATTGATTGTGGATCCAAGTAAAATGAAATCCTTGACAACTTCAATATTTTTTCCATTTATCATGATGTTGCTTACTGGTCTTGTTGTGAGGATTTTTGTTTTCTTTATGTTGAGGCGTAATCTATACTGAAGGCTGTAGGAGTCTTTGATCTTCATCAGTAGGTGGATCAAGTCATCTTCAATTTCTGCGAGCAAGGTTGTGTCATCTGCCTAATGCAGGTTGTTAACGTGTCTTCTTCCAATCGTGATGCCCTGTTCTTCATCACAGAGTCCAGCTTCTCAGATTATTTGCTCAGAATACAGATTGAATAAGTATAGCAAAATGATAGGACCTTGACACACACCTTCCTGATTTTAAACCACTCAGTATCTCCTTGTTCTGTTCTAACGACTGCCTCTTAGCCTATGTACAGGTTCCGCATGAGCACGGTTAAGTGTTCTGAAATTCCCATTCTTTGCAATGTTATTCATAATTTGTTATGATCCACACAGTTGAATGCCTTCTCATGGTCAGTAAAACACAGGTAAACATCTTTCTGGTATTCTCTGCTTTGAGCCAGGATCCATCTGACATCAGCAATGATATCCCTGGTTCTACGTCCTCTTCTGAATCCAGCCTGAATTTCTGGCAGTTCCCTATCAATGTGCTGCTGCAACCATTTGTGAATCATCTTCAGCAAAATTTTACTTGCATGTGATATTAATGGTATTGTTAATTTCTGTATTCAGTTGGATCACCTTTCTTTGGGATGGGCAAAAATATGAATCTTTTCCAGTCAGCTGGCCAGGTAGCTGCCTTCCAAATTTCTTGGCATAGATGAATGAGTGCTTCCAGCATCACTTCCATTTGTTAAAACACTCAACAGTATTCCGTCAATTCCTGGAGCCTGTTTTTCACCAATGCCTTCAGTGCAGCTTAGACTTCTTCCTCCAGTACCACTGGCTCTTGATCATATGCTACCTCCTGAAATAGTTAAACATCAAAAAATTCTTTTTGGTACAGTGACTGTTTGTATTCCTTCCATCTTTTTTTGATGCTTCCTGCGTCATTCAATATTTTGGCCATAGAATCCTTCAGCATTGCAACTTGAGGCTTAATTTTTTTTTTTCTTCAGTTCTTTCAGCTTGAGAAATGTTGAACGTGTTCTTCCCTTTTGGTTTTCTAACTCCAGGTCTTTGCTCATTTCATTATAATACTTTACTTTGTCTTCTCTAGCCTCCCTTTGAAATCTTCTGTCCAGCTCTTTTACTTCTTCATTTCTTCCTTTTGCTTTAGCTATTCTATGTTCAATAGCAAGTTTTGAGTCTCTTCTGACATCCATTTCGGTCTTTTTTTCTATCCTGTTGTCTTAGTTACCTCATGCTGCTATAACAGAAATACCACAAGTGGATAGCTTTAACAAAGAGAAATTTATTCTCTCACAGTCTAGGAGGCACCAGCTCCAGGGGAAGTCTTTCTCTCTGTTGGCTTTGGGGGAAGTTCCTTGTCATCAATCTTCCCCTTGTCTAGCAGAGCCTCAGCACAGGAACTTCAGGTCCAAAGGACTCGCCCTGCTCCTAGTGCTGCTTTCTTGGTGGTGTGAGGTTCCCCTATCTCTCTGCTCCCTTCTCTCTTTTATCTCTCAAAAGAGATTGAGTACTGCCTCAATTAATGTAACTGTCAATAATCCCACTTCATTAACATCTTAGAGGTAGGATTTACAATACATAGGAAAATCGCATCGGATGACAAAATGGTGGACAATCACACAACACCAGGAATCACGGCCTAGCTAAGTTGACAGATATTTTGGGGGGACACAATTCGATCCATAACACCTGTCTTTTTAATGACCTTTTGCTTTCTTCATGTATGATGTCCTCGATGTCATCCCACAGCTCCTCTGATCTTCGGTCATTAGTGTTCAACTCATCAAAACTGCTCTTGAGATGGTGTCCAAATTCAGGTGGAATATACTTAAGGTCATACTTTGGCTCTTGTGGACTTCTTTTAATTTTCTGCAGCTTCAATTTGCATGTGAGCAATTGATGGTCATTTACGCATTCAGCCCCTGGCCTTGTTCTGACTGATGATATCGAGCTTTTCCATCGTCTCTTTCCACAGGTGAAGTCAATTTGGTTCCCATGTACTCCATTCGGCGAGGTCCATGTACATAGTCACTGTTTACATTGTTGGTAAAAGGTATTTCCAGTGAATAAGTCATTGGTCTTGCAAAATTATATCATGCGATCTCCAGCATTGTTTCTATCACCAAGGTTATGTTTTCCAACTACTGATCCTTCTTCTCTGTTTCCAACTTTCTCATTCCAATTACCAGTAATTATCAGTGCATATTGATTGCATGTTTTATCAATTTCAGACTGCAGAAGTTAGTAAAAATCTTTAATTTCTTTATCTTTGTCATTAGTGGTTGATGTGTAAATTTGAATAATAATCGTATTAACTTGTCTTCCTTGTAAAACCAAAACCAAAACCATTGCTGTCATAGTGACCCCGTAGGTCAGAATAGAACTGCCCCATAGAGTTTTCAAGGAGTGGCTGGCAGATTTTAACTGCTGACCTTTTGGTTAACAGCCGAGCTCTTAACCACTATGCCACCAGGGCTCTGGTCGTCTTCTTCTTTTTTTTTTTTTTAGAGGCTTATGGATATTATCCTATCACTGACAGTATTGTACTTCAGAAAGATTTAAAAACATTCTTTTTGACAATGAATGTGACATCATTTCTCTTCTATTTGTCATTCTCAGTGTAGTAGACTATATGATTTTCTGATTCAAAATCAAAGATGTGGTGGAATTATGCACCACAGATTAATAAGTAATGACAATTACCTTGGGTATGCCTTGCTTACTGTAAGCCTGTAGGTACCTTGCTTACTGGTTAATTCCGCCTTGCATATATGGCTTCTATGGGGTTGCTATGAGTCAGGATCAACCCGACAGCAATGGATTTTTATGGGTTGAAAGAAGCCCTGGTGGCAAAGTGGTTAAGTGCTAAAGTTGCAAACCGAAAAAAGGTCGGTAGTTCGAATCCATCAGCTGCTCCTTGGAAACACATGGGGCAGCTCTACTCTGTTCCAAAAGGTCGCTATGAGTCAGAATAGACTCGGTGGCAAAGAGTTTTAGTATACTGGTCAGAGTTGACTCAAAACCATAAAACAACTCTAGGAGAACGCTCTCTGTTGGCTCTGGGGGAAGATATTTGCTTACTTCTGTGTCTACCCTGCTCCTTTTATAATTCAGAAGTGACTAGGTTTAAGACACACCTTACACTAATATGGCCTCATTAAGATAACAAAGAAACTTCTATTCCCAGGCAGGATTACTTCCACAAATTTAGGGTAGGATCCTAACACATATTTTGGAGGGACAAGATTCAGTCCATAATAGGGTCTAAGGGATTGGCTTCTTTCCTGTGGTGACAGTTGTTTTCCTCACTGCTCAGAAGTCTTTTAAGCTGAGAAAGACATAATTCTGGCATCTTGATAAAGTGCACATTATTGAAATTATTTGCATTTTCTTTGACTTAGAAGAATGAAATCAGGCAAACTTGAACTTGAACCCCAGATCTATCACTCATTATGTGTGCCCTTGGGAAAATTATTTAGCTTCTCTGGGCTTCAATTTTCTTATCTGAAAAAGGAAATGATAGAGCCTGTTTCACTGAGTTGCCATGGGAATTAAATAAAATAATGTATTTATAGTGCTTGGGACAAGCAACCCTAGTGGCACAATGGTTAAGCACTCCGCTGGTAACCAACAGGTTGGTGGTTTCAAATCTACCCAGGGGCTTCACGGAAGTAACATCTGATCATCCACTTTCATAAAGACTTTTGTTGTGTGCTGTTGAGTGGATTCCAACTCGTAGTGACACTATTAGACAGAGTAGAACTGCCCCATTGGGTTTTCTAGGCTGTAATCTTTATGACAGCAGATCACAGGTTCCACGCTCCCCTCCGCTGGGGCCATGGATGGGTTCAAACTGCTGATCTTTCAGTTAGCAGCCAAGTGCTTAACCACCGTGCCACCAGGGATCCTTCTGTAAAGGTTACAGGCTAGAAATCCCTATGGGGCAGTTCTACTCTGTCACATGGGGTTGCTGTAAGCTGAAAATAACTCGACGGCACTTAACAACAACAACAACTGTGCTTGGGTTATAGTAGGCCTTCACTAAATGTTAGTTTCCAGCAGCCCCAAAACATAGATATTTCTAAATTGTATTTTTTTTTTTTTTTGGTCTATCTGAGAACAAAAATGAGAAAATGTCCAAACACTTATTTAGAACTATAGACATTCTATCTTCATCTTTAAAAGCCCAGGTGAAGCACAAGTAAGAAAGAGGCAGTTATCTTTACTGTACACTTAGAGCTGTGTGAACTCAAACCGGATCTTGGGATTTTACAACTTTTACAAATGAAATAAAAACTAATTAATGAAAGATCTGGACTAGGAGCCAATACGCCTAATTTTCAAAGAAGTACTTTCCCCAGTGCATGATAGCCGGTTTCACTATAAATAGTCTTCAAGCTCATCAGAATGTTCCACTCAGTGCTTTCTTCTAGACCAGGCTATCATTTTCACTTCTTCCAGAGCATTCTGTAGCATTATTGGGCGATTATTCATTTCCCTTTGGCAGTCCCTCTGACTTGCCAGCCCCACAGAGATCCCACTCTTGTTTACATACCTGTTTTCAGGGTCACTTCTGAAGTTGATTTGCTAGACCCAGCATCGTTACTTGCTAAAACTGAAATCAAGTACTCTGTTCCACACTGGAGGGAAGAGATGGTGCAGGAACTGAAAGACGTCCTACAGCTCAGCTCTGAAGAGCCACCCAAAGCCATCACAGTGTAGTTGAAAGCTCCTTCTGTTGGCGTCCATGAAATAGATGCCTTCAGAGTCCCACTATCAAAAGAGACTTGGAAGTTGGCGGGGGCAAGAGGACCTATATTTTTGAGAAACAATTTTTAAGGTTTTTTAGTAACATCAAGAACCCATGCGTGATTTGGCCTAACAATGTTGCAGAGCTTAGAGGATGAGACACCCCAACAGTAGGGCAATTACTAGTGTTCAGAGCACAAATCTGGGATTTAGTGTACCTGGTAACTGGTAACAATTCTGCCATTAACTATGCAAACTCATACTTAGCTGTGTGAGTACCTTGGCCGTATTATTTAATTTTTTCTTCATCTGTAAAACTGGTTTAATAAGCTCTGTGCCTAACATACAAAAATCTGAAAAACCGAACTTGTTGCCATTGAGTCGATAGAACTGCTTCATAGCGTTTTCTTGGCTGTAATCTTTATGGAAGCAGATTGCCAAGCCTTCCTTCCATGGTACTGCTGGTTGGGTTTGAACCACCAACCTTTAGGTTAGCAGTCGAGCACAAACCATTTATGCCATTCAGGGACCCAGGTCTAGCGCATAATAGGTGCTAAAAAAAATGTGTTTTGAGTGAATGCACTATTTGACAAGTGGTCAAAAAAATTAAATAAAGTTATAAATGTGAAAGGATAAATGGGCCATGTGGCTATATTATTATTAAGTGATAGGTCAAATATTCTCTCTATTGGGTTAACTTCAAAAATATCCCTTTATTACTTTGACATCTGCTAAGACTTTTCCTGTAATAGCTTTCAGGTAATAACTGTTTCTAGGGGAGCAGACTTCCTTTCCATTCTAAATCAAAGGGAAGGTGGGAAAGTATCAAGTGAGAGAATTACATATTAAGGTCATTGTTTCGATCTATCCAAAGCACTTCTCCATACACTTTCAGGAAATGTGGCTCCTTTCTCTCCAGTATCCCCTTGAAAAGCTTGGGGAGTTGTTCTCTTGGTTTAGGGAGGGGAGATGTTGGCCTCCTCTGAGAATCTGGCAGGCTTTAGAAAACTGGATACTTACGGGACACATGTGGGAGCAAACAGAGAAGACCCTGTTTGAAGACACAGGGACCCAACTCATTCTTCTGTGGGCCATCTCGACAGGCCAATTCCCCCACTGCATGGTTAGCATGTCTGCAGAGGCTGGTCTGCTCTGGGGTAGTTCTGGGCCTGCAGTGTTTTAGGACAACCTGTTTTTCCCACATGGGGGAATGGGAGAACCAGGGACAATGGGTAATAGGAGATTAAATCCAAACTCTCTAGAACTTTTTAAAACATGGACAACTAACTGAAGGGAAAGACTTTAAGTAACCAGTCATCCATAGAAAGTGGCTGTCCCAGCCTCCCAGTCTGATGTCCATGCTCCCTCCTGTGCCACATTGTGCCTCTGCTTCCTTCACTCAAAGCACCTACTACACTGAACAGCAGCCACTGGTTTACGCCTTGGTCTCTCCTAGGACTCGGTCAATTCTTTGAGGGTAGGGGAGTCATGCTTTATTTGACTTTATATCACCATGAGCTAAATAATGCGCAGGACATAGTGGGCCCTCAATGAATGTTTGCAGGAAGAAAGAACGAGAGAGAGAGAGAAAGAAAGAAGGAGAAGGAAGGAAAAAAAGAGAAGGAAGAAAACCAAGCAAGCAAGCAAGAAAGCAAGCAAGGAAAAGTCCTGGGGAGACTGGTTTGTCATGGACATCCTGACTCACAAGACCCATCCTGAATCACTCTTAGGATCATCTTGTTATGATTTCTCCCCAGAGAAGTATTGTAAAAGGCAAACCCACCTCTTCTCCCTACATTTCTGCCTCAGCCCACAAACAATGGGCTCCCCTCCTGACTTCCCTGTAAACTTAGGGAATGTTGGAGAGAACATATTTGGGTTTTTTTCCACCCGTTCCTTGGTCCTCCCCAAGGGATGAAACAGCTCATTTAGTTGGTGAGAGCCTGACATCTCTAGGCCACCTTGCCAGTGGATGGCTTACACTACCTCAAGAGAAAAGAAAACCTCTCTCTCTCCTCCCTTCCTCTCTCCTTATCCTTTCTGCCCACTCTGGCAGCCCAGGTTGGTATCCAGTTACCAAGCAGTAGGAGCCCCTGGTCAGAATATCCCTGCAGTGGGGATGATGAGAGAGCACACATCAATCTCCACCTGCAGAGAGAGGTAGTAGCAGGCCTTTGGGAAATAAATCTGATGTACTGATTCCCAGACAGTATAAAACACCATGGCAGCAGGAACTCTGCTTTGCTTGCTGCTGTATCTCTAAAACAATGCCTGCTCAAAGCTGACATGCACTCTTTAAATGTCTGCTGAATAAAATAAATTTCCATTTGGTGCAATTCTTTTTGTTTATTCCTTTGGCCTGAACCCAGGAAGGGACAAGGGCCGCCTGGTAATCCTCACCAGAATCATTTCTTGCTGTGTGATATTGAATGTGTATGTTGAAATTGAGTTGGATATCAGAGGAGGAGGTGTGGTGCTCTGAGTATTCTGAGAGGCATTTCTTTATACATTCAGTAAGCATTTAAATTACCAAGGGGGAATAGTCAAGGCACTATAAATAACTTCATAATAAATTTAAATAGCTGCCACCAGCTGCTCTGTACTTATCACTTAGACTGCTCTTTATGGCTACAATGCATAGGCCTCCTCATTAATCAAAAATGAGATTGTTTGAGGCCGAGCTGCAAGTCCTTACTTGTTCTCTGATTACAGGTAGAATCATCTCCAGGGATCCCATTAGCATTCCACGCATAGGCCTTTATGGTGTAGAGAGTTCCAGCATCTAAACTGCTGAATGTCAAGGAAGTGTTTGTAGTGTTCTCTTTCCATATTCTGCCCAAGCCATTGGCTTGCATAATGGACACAGAGAATCCAGTTGCCATGTACACAGTTTCCCACTGCACAAGAATAGAGTCCGGACTTGGAGAGCTTACTTCTAGAATTGGTGCAGCCAATACTAAAAAGACAAAAAGACACATATTAAGGAAACCCAATAAAGGATAATTCACATTTAGAAACAAATAAATTGCAGTTGATTATCCAAATTGTACAATAATTACTTGCTTTGCAAAAGGGTTCACAGCAGAGCTCCATCAAATACTTGCTATTTCGGAGTATATTAATCATAAATAACTGGGCAGAGAAATGGGGAGAAGGGAAAATCTAAATATTAGGCACTACTTGACCAAAAGGTCAGCAGTTTGAATCCACCAGCCGCTCCTTGGAAGCCCTATGGGGCAGTTCTACTCTGTCTTATAGGGTTGCTATGAGTCGGAATCGACTCAACAGCAATAGATTTTTTACTTTCAATTGAAGATTGTTCAGAAATTAGATAAAATGTCTCTGTAATCACAGTATAAATTGATGGGAAAAATGATAGCTTATACTATTTAAATGCGTATGGAACTTTTCAGAAATGTGCCTAGGCATAACTGTATCAAAGTAATTTAAATAACAGTGATGACAAACTCCAAATGTTAGTTGTTAATATCTATGCCAGGCAATCGAACTGCAGCGAAAACTCTTCTTGTTCTTTATTTGACCTGGCCTTTATGGCTGAGGTTAAAAACAGGTATCCCTTTTTCAGGGATTTAAAAGCACACATGCTTTTAAAGGCACGCAGAATTGGGTTTTATTTTCCAAAGCAAAGCATCTGGTATTTAAATGCCACCTCCTCCACAGATAACTGAGCTCCAAAAAAATATCATTTGGTGAATTTTGCTTCTGGGATCTGAGTCGTAGCTGCTCAGGTGATGCCAACTCACATTTTGCATTTATTTGCAGCATTGGTATAACTGATCCAAGTCACAAAGCAAACGCTCAACAGAGGGCGAACACCCAGCTACCTGTCTTTGCCTGCTTTGGAGGTGATGCCTGGCTTCTCCCAGCAGCACTGATGGATCTGATGGTGATTTGGTACAGAGTTGCAGCCTTCAGGCCTGTCACGGTGCCTGGGGAACTGGACACTATGGTTTCAATGACTGTGTCCCCGTCTTTGGCTGTGAGGAGGTAACTGGTGGCCCCTGGCACTGTAGCCCATTCCACAGTGATACTGTTGCTGATTTTGGAATATGCCTGGTCAATAGTGGGTATTTCAGGTGCTGAAAGATTTTGAGGGTGTACGTTAGCCAGGATACATTACCACGATCACCTCTCTCATTGCTTTACATTTCATACTAAATCATTCTCCTGCCTTCCTCAGACATAAGCTTTGCCATTATTTTCCAGATCACAAAAAAACCGAGAAAAAGAAAGGCAAAGCTACTCTCCAAAAAGAGAGCCAGAAAGCTCAAATCAACGGCCAAGTCCTTAACTTCCATTCAGGGATGGAATGTCAAGGTTTTTCCCAGTTGCTTGAGGGATAATTCGCACTTTGTGTACTTTTAAAAGTTAAATAAGATAGAGAGGTGTTTGTGGGAAAGGACTCTGAGAGGTGGGAGAGAATATTTGAGGGACTTCATTCTGGAGCATTCTCCCTCCCCTCGCTTGTTGTTCCGTGAGTTTCCCGGCCTGCATTGGCTGGAGCTACCCTCCGGTTCAGGACTGGGCCACACTGCCTCCAGCTAGGCTCCACCTCCATCGCCCCACCCACTCCCTGCTGCTGTGGCCACCGCCTCACGCATTTTGCACGTTTCCTAAAGGGCATTTAGTCTACTGGAGGAAGGAGGGGAGAATTGGGTTCTTTGTTGCAGTTATTCTAAAGTAATTTCATATTTTCAGAGTGGAACGATTTTAATATTCTTCTATATAAAATAAAAATAAACTTTATTCCACCCTCTCTATCAAAACACCTTGCCCCATACAGAGAAATGAAATCCTGATACTTGCTACAACGTGGATGAGCCTTGAAAACATAAAGAGTGAAGTAAGTCAAGCACAAAAGGACAAGTATTGTATGATCCCACTTACATAAAACATCTAGACTAGGTGATACAGATTGAATCTGTTAGCAGCAATGCCTGTAGCCACTGCGCCACCAGGGCCCCAACCACAGGTATAGGTTGGAGCCCTGGTGGCTCAGTGGTTATACGCATTGCTACTAACCAAAAGGTCAGTAGTTCGAATCCACCAGCTGCTCCTTGGAAACCCTATGGGGCAGTTCTACTCTGCCCTATAGCGTTCCTGTAAGTTGGACAACGGGTTATATATATTTACAACAATAAAACAAACAAACCTCTGTCTTAGCATAAAATGAGATGCCACTGTCCTACCTCACCTGGGCCTGGACATGATTTTCTAGGAGGATGTGAATGCTAGTCATGAGTTTATTCAAGGTGTTCCTACACTTTGGGTATGGGGTGGGAGATAGAACATGATAATCAGAAGTACTACTTTATAAAAATCCACAGACAAAAAAATGTCCTGAATGTAGGAGATCCAAGTGGAAGAAAAAGTCAAACCAAAAAAGGCACTCAGCCTTTTACACTGAACATACTTCATTTGCTGGGTAGAATATATGCAAAATTAAAAACTAAAAAGCAAAACAAACGAACGAAACTCTAGGGCAAAGAGGGAGAAAGAGTAAATACAGACCAAATGTGTGATTCGTAAGCATCAACTCCCTGCCCCCACCTTGCCCCCACCTGCTAAATCCCCGTGTGTGTATCACAGACACCCTTCTCTTTCTGTACCAATAGCCCAGCGAGTTGGCTCTGGCACCATCTCAGAAATAATCCTGCTGCAAAAATGAACAAAGTCTCCACTGTGCACTGGCCAGACATTCCTTGAACATCACCCAGGCCTGTCTCTTTTGCCACTGAAAGAAAATCAAGATGGTCATTTACGCTGGGGGACAGTTGCGGACTCTCTAATCTTAGCCATTTGCCAGCAGACGCTGAATCTGTAGGTGGGGCTTGTGTCTCTCTCCCCTCTACAGGATACAAAGTTCCAGCAGGGGCTCCCACTTTCATCCGACCCCCACGCATATCCCTCTCTGCTCCCCAATTATTGGTCTTGTGTCATATGCCTTCTTTCCTCTACCCATGTGGCTATTTCTTGAACCCTTTTGTTTCCTTTGTTCCTACAGTTTATCTTGTTCTCCTTTATTAACCAGGCCTGCTTATTGGAATGAGACTTCCTGGAGAAATGACAACCAAACTAACCATACACACAAGAAGCCTGAGAGTACATTCATTGAGTGTTTTCAAAGGCCTGTCAAGGAGCCTGAGGACTCCACAAAACTTGCCCCACTGAATTGAACTAGGAGAAGCGCAATTGTCTGGAAGAAATAATACATGAAGCCAGTATCAGCAGGATGAAACACAGGGTTGCCTGGTGGAAAAATAGGACAGCATTTGGATTCAGAAACTCTGGATTTGAGCCCTGGCTCTGTTATTGACTTTTGTGTGAATGTGTGCAACTCACTTGATCTCTTCAAGTCTCAGTTTTCTCCCCTAAGAAACGAGGAATATTAATAAAACCTATGGGTTATATCTTAGGGTTGTTGTAAAGAGTAAGTGAAATAGTCTATGTAAGGGCACTTTGAAAGCCATGAGGGGTAATGTGTGTGTGTACCAGGACAAGCAAGTTTTGGTGGGTTATGGGAAAGGCAATTAGTTTGGAAAAGCCATGGAGGGGTACTGGCAAAAGTGAGGTTCTGGGGAGTCTGGGGCAAGCACAGGATGGAGAGACAGATGGCCTGTTTCACAGTTGTTGGTTCAGGCAGGAACTGACCGGTACCAGCAATGAACAAAGATCAGCCCCTCTGCCCTGTGCTTCCCTTTTAAGAGATGAGAAGCTTGAGCGACATATGTTAGGCTCTATGAATTTGTAGCAGTTCCTCTCTCTTCCTTACCTCTGTGTTTAGCCCACTTACTGGGTTGATTAAAGAGAAATCTCTAATTCCCTTAGGTGTGCAATCACCCAGTCTGATCAGTCAAAAGTAAAAAAAAAAAAAACAAACGACTTTGATTCTCAGCTTCTGTGCATTCTACCAACTGAAAAGAGATCTAAATTAGCCCACATGGCCCCAGTGGCCAGACGCACACATACGATCAAAATACACAAACCCGAAATGAAACCTCCTACCTAAAAAAAAAAAAATTTTTTTTTTTTTTTTCCTACCTAGCATCAATAAAATACATCACATCTCCTGAAACGCCAGGACAAGTCAGTTAACAGTGGCATCACCGGTGTCTCAGCCTGCCCCGCTTTTTCTCAGGAGCTCTCCAAGGGTGTGCGTGGTATGGGACTGAAACGGGGCCAGCTCTGAGGCCTCAGTGTGTCCTGAGTGATGGCACCTTCTAAGAGACCACAGAGCTAGATTTCATCTGCCCAAAGGCCATTAAAAAAAAAAGCTACTTTGTGTATGGCCAAAAAGTCCTTCCTATAGCTTCTTGGCCAATCCTGAAGATTTCCCAAGAAAAAGCTTATGAGAGAAAAGCAAGGGATAATAATAACTCTGCTGCAGATCCATGAACATTGTGGGTATTTGTGGCTCAGCCATTTATCTACGTTAAATTAATTAAAGAATTATTTCCACTTTCTTTTCTGTGATATGGACAAAACAATAAGTCAAAATTGTTCTAATTTATACTGAATCACTCTGAGTGTTTAGTGGTGATATAATCGATATGATATGATTCCTACAGATTCATCTAAATTCCATTAAACATAAAGGTCCAATCTAGGGGCTTAGGTTTCTGGGTCGTAAGAGCTAGGAGAAGACTCCAGGGCAATTACCTTTGCCTTTGGTCATTTATTCAAGAAAAATGGTGATCAAGTCTTTTTATGAGAAAACCCTTTTCTAGTTCTGAGTTAACATAGCCTATATTTTAAGGATGCAATATTCTGAAAAGTTGAATCCTTTTTGATTAAAGTAGAGAATCTTGAAAATTTAATCAAAAACAGCCTTTCTAGTTTTCTCCTTTAATTCCCCTGAAGACAAACATTAGAAGTTATGTAAATCAGACTCTCCACTATTTGTGACTAAGATTTTATTTCTTTGACCAGATTGATGATCACAGCAATATTTTACAAGTGGCTCTTTTAACTTTGCGCAAGAAAACCCATGACTTTATGACCCTGTACATTACAGTACTTGATAAGGATACCTTCCTAGGATTTGTCTTTGAAGTTTGATCCATTTATTGGTCTTACCAGGTATCATCTCCCCCGACCAAAAAAAAAAAAAAAAACCAAACCTGTTGTAGTCGAGTCGATTCCGGCTCATAGAGACCCTATAGGACAGAGTAGAACTGCCCCATAGAGCTTCCAAAGACTGCCTGGTGCATTCGAACTGCCAAACTTTTGGTTAGCAGCATTAGCCTTTAACCAGTACACCACCAGGGTTTCCATCATCTCCCCAGCACCTGACAAAGCGGTTTGCACACACTAAGTGTTCAGAAACTGTTGACTCCCCTCCTCCCCCACAGTATGGCCATTACAGGGTTGCTATGAGTCAGAATCGACTCGTCAGCAACAGGTTTGGTTTTTAGGTTATAGCCATTATGTTTTGGAGTAGCCATGAATTAACAATGGAAATGAGAATCAAATACGGAGGAGAAAACTTGCACTTCAGGAAAGTTTACCTGTTTTTGCTGAAGCAACCTGAAAGGGAAAGTTTAGAAAATTAGAACCACAAAGGAAACTATCATTTTGGAAAATACATAAAATCAGAGCAGTAATAAATTAATCAAAACATTTTTTATGCATAATGTGAGGAGTCTTTCAATCCATACAGTGTATTTATTTGCACAAATCATTTCCCAACACTCAGATCTATCACAACGCAATCCTAAATAGAATTTAGAGGCTGGAGGCAGATCACATTACTATTTCATTTTTCTCCCTGAATCTGCCTATTGAGCTAAGTCAGGAGCTGCTGACAGAATTCTCAGAAATCTTTGTTCTTAAAATATAATGATAATTTTATTTTCTTTCTCTAGTACACTGCATGAAATTTCAAACACACAAACATACAATCTTGACATGGTCCATAATGTTTTAACTTCTATCTCCCCACCTCCCAGTCTCTGAAAAAAAGAAAAAGATCATGAATGTATTTTTTTCTTTCTCTAAAGAGTTGGAGGCGAATTGGGATGGTGAACTCACCATTTTAAGACAGATAAGACAGAATCCAATCACAGACAAACGTTTCTCTGGTTCACCAGCCATCCTGTTGGCCTAACACTCACGTGGCACTGCACAAAGTGACCAGAGTCCTCTTTGGTCCCCAGGAGGTGGCACCATTGGTCGCTGGGATGTGGGGCCCTGATGCTGCAAACAGTCTCTGGGAATTAGCTCCTCCCCTTCATTGTGGAGCTGACCTGTAACTAGGGGCACCTGGAGACTGGCAGGGACAGGTATTGCAAAGACTGAAAAAAAAGAGAAGAGTTGGAGGAAGTTATGCCAAGCAGGCCAAGAAGGTACTGTAACCTGGGTTTCAAGATAATATGTGGAATGCTCTCCTCTTTAAATTTTGTTTTTATTTTTTTACATAAAATTTTTACAAAGTTGTACAGAAAATTGTTGATATAGTGGAATGATCATTTTAAACTTGGGGATCCTGACCAGTGTTTTGTTTTGTTTTTTGCCTTCATTTGTTGTTGTTGTACCCATTCAAAATAACCAATCCTACTATCTGCAAGGAAGCCCTGGTGGTGTAGTGGTTAAGTGCTACAGCTGCTAACCAAAGGGTCAGCAGTTCAAATCCACCAGGTGCTCCTTGGAAACTCTATGGGGCAGTTCTACTCTGTCCTATAGGGTCGCTATGAGTCAGAATCTATAGCAACGGGCTTTTTTTTTTTTCTGCCTGCAAAGCTTCAATATCTAAGATCAAAGAGTAGATGCATATCTCTGCACTGATGAGTTTAGTGGGAAGTCCCAGATGAGCACATTCAATCCATCCATCCCAGCACCACCCTGCAGTTCCAGTATTTTTTAGTTCCAGAGCCATCTTCCTAGTTCAGACTCTTCATAACAATTAGCATTTAACCCAAGCACTATAATATTTAATCCTAACTGTTATGGATTGAATTGTGTTCCCCAAAAAGATACGTTGGTGTCCTCTTCCCTGTGCCTATGAATTGACCTTGTTTGGAGATTTTGATAACAAAAGTTTTTTCTTTTGGTATCAGTTAACAGGTCATGCAGGAGTAGGATGGGTTCTAGTCCTAATCCCTTCTGAGTGGTGTCTTATACAGGGGAGAGCAGACATGAAGACAGAGACACACAGGGGGACGACAGACACCTTGTGTTGATGAAAATAAATGCATCTATAACCAACAAAGGAATGCCAAGGATTGCTGGCAGCCACCAGAAACTAGGAGAGAGGCGTGGAGCAGCTCCTCTCTCAAAGCCCTCAGTAGGAATTAACATAGCCGATACCCTGATTTGAACTTCTAGCCTCCAGAACTGTGAATCAAAAAAATTCTGTCCTTTAAAGCCACCCACTTTGTGGTATTTTTGTATGGCAGCCCGAGGGAAGTAAGACACTAACAAAAAAACAAGTAAGTAAATGAGCAATAGACATACTTAACTGACTGGTCTGGAATCATGTAAGTATTAAATGGTGGAGCTGAAGTTAAATGCATCAGTCTGATCTTTTCTTCCAACCAAGATGAAGTAAGGGGACAGGATTTACTCTACCTGACTTCAAGATTTATAATAAGTTACAGGAATTAAGATAGGGTGTTATTGGCATCAAGATAGATAGATCAATGGAACAAAATAGAGAGTGCAAAGATAGACTCACATATATATGGACAATTGATATTTGACAAAAGTGCAAAGGCAGTCAAATGGAGAAAGGATAGTCTTTTCAAGAGATGGTGCTGAAACTATTGGATAACCATAGGCAAAACACATGAATTTTGATCTATACCTCATACTATGTACAAAAATTCACTCAAAATGGATTATAGATCTAAAACTATAAAATTTTTATTAAAAAATAGGAGAAAATCTTCATGACCTTGTATTAGGCAAAGATTTCTTAGATACAACACTGAAAGTATGATCCATTAAAAATCGGTAAAGCGGACTTCATCAAAATGAAGAACTTCTACACTGTTAAGAGAATGAAAAGACGAGCCACAGACTGGGGAAAATAGTTGCAAATCAACTATCTGATAAAAGACTTGTATCCAGAATATGTATGTATTCTCAAAACTCAAAGACAGCAAATAGCTCAATAAAAAAATGGGCAAAAGATTTGAACAGGCACTTCACAAAAGAAGATGTACACAGGGAAAATAAGAACATGAAAAATACTTCATTAGGGAAATGCAAAGTAAAACCATAAAGAGATACCACTACTTACTTACTAGATGTTTATAATTAGAAAGACTGACTATACCAGGTGTTGGCAAGGAGGTTGATCAACTGAAAATCTCATACCTGGTGAAAACGTAAAATGGTACAACCACTTTGTAAAACCGTTTGGCTGTCTCCTAAAAAGCCATATGCCCTATTCATTTTACTCCTAGGTATTCATCCAAGAGAAATGAAAGCATATATCCATACAAAAACCTATGTGCGAGTATTCACAGTATCACTGTTTGTAATTCCCCCAAATGAAAGCAAACCAAGTGTCCATCAACCAAGGTAAAAGAGAAACAAATGGAATACTACTCAGTAATAAAAAGGAATGACCTATTGCTACACACAACAGCATGGATGAATCCAAAAATAATTATACTGAGTGAAAGAAGCCAGACAAAAAAGAATACATACTATTTGGTTACAAAAATATAAAATTTTAGAAATTTCGAACTGCTCTAAAAATATAAAGCAAATCAGTGGCTGGGCATGGGAGGGGCAGGAAGAAGGGATTACAAAAGTGTAAGACGGCAGTGGGTGGGTTTTAAGAGGAAACTTAGGGATGAAAGATATGTTCATTATCTGAATTGTAGTAAGGGCTTCACTAGTGCATATATATGCTGAAACATATTGAATTTATACTTTAAGTATGTGCAATTTATTCTATGTCAATTATAACTCAACAAAGCTGTTTAAAAAATCAGTCTAACTCCAAAGACCAAGCTCCTTCCACTAAGCCCCTTTACCTTCTATGAGTTGACTACTATGCATTCATTTTTGTTTGTGTATTCAGCAAATACATACTGAGTACTTACTATACAGAGTCCTGGTGGCTCAGTGGCTAAGAGCTTGGCTACGAACCAAAAGGTCAGCAGTTCTAGTCCACCAACCGCTTCTGGAAGCCATATGGGGCAGTTCTGCTCTGTCCTATAGGGTCGCTATGAGTTGGAATCAACTCAGTGGCAATGAGTGTGTGTGTGTGTGTGTGTGTTTTTACCTACTGTATACCAGGAAACCCTGGTGGCATAGTGGTTAAATGCTATGGCTGCTAACTAAAGGGTCAGCAGTTCAAATCTGCCAGGCACTCCTGGGAAACTCTATGGGGCAGCTCTACTCTGTCCTATAGGGTCGCTGAGTTGGAATCAACTCAGCGGCAGTGGGTTTGGTTTGATTTTTGTTTTACTGTATACCAAGAATTATTCTGGGTACTGGAGATACAAACATGAACAACCAGAGCCCTGCACCCATGGAGTTTGCATTCTAGTGGAAGAGAGATAAAATAAGCATTTAAATTAATAAATATATAATATGTCAGGCGTTGCTAAATGTTGTGAAGAAAAATAAAGCAGATTAACAGGAGAGAATACCGAGGGGATAGAGTTCTAGTTTTTATACAGCGGTCAGGGAAGACCTCCCCGGCATTGAGATACTTGCGCATAGGTCTAACAGAAGTGAAAGAGTGAATCCTTTGGAAATCTAGGAAAAGGGTATGCCAAGCAGAGAAATAGGGAAGGCAAAGTCTCTGAGGGAGGGCTTGGTTAGAACCCTATGAGCACTCATCCCCCTACCTGCTGGCACCGTTGGTGGCTGACAGCTGAGTCCCTCTCTCAGACTTACTCTTGCAAATGAGAGCTGCCTTGCTCAGAGTCACACCCCTTTCTCTGGGGGCAGCCACAAGCAATAACTGGTGGATAGAGGAATAAAAGGGCCCCTTGCCTGAATTCAGGACAGTTCTGGAGGGGATAGCTGGATGGTGCACTACCAGTGTCTTAGTTCCTTGGAGATCTCCATTGTGGCATCTATTTTTCATGCTTACTTCTCTGCACCTAATATGCTCTTTTTATATCTTAAAAGTAAGCAGGTTTAAGACACACCCTACACTGATACGGCCTCATTAACATAACAAAGAAAATCCTATTTTCAACTGAATTACATCCACAGATACAAAATCCACATCAAACCCATTGGTGTCTAGTCAATTCCGACTCATAGCAACCCTGTAGGACAGAGTAGAACTGCCCCATAGTGTTTCCAAAGAGCAGCTGGTGGATTGGAACTACTGACCTTTTAGTTAGCAGCTGAGCTCTTGACCACTGTGCCACCACAGACATTAGGTTAGGATTTATAACACGTATTTGGGGGTGGGGGAGAACACAATTCAATCTACAACAACCAGCATCCACCAGGTATCCACCAGGGCCAGGGTGAGGGTAAAGGGTGAGGCCAGAGAGACACCTAAGAGTGCAATATTCAAGGAGGCACTCACTCTTAGGTTTGAATGAATCCAGAGTTCCAGAGGTAGAAAGCACAAATCCCTCAAGTGGATCCTTGCGAGTGATGGTAAACAGGGCCACTCCTACATCTACCCTTAGCTCTTAGACCCATGTATTTTACTTATTTGAACACAGTACTGTAAAATACTTATTGATTTAGGGTAAATTCTTTTATTTTTTTTTTTAATTGCATTTTAGGTGAAAGTTTACAGTGCAAATCAGTTTCTCATTCAAAAATTTATACCCAAATTGTTTTGTGACATTGGTTGCAATCCCCACAATGTGTCAGCACTCTTCCCCTTTCCCTTTCTTCCCCTGGTTCTTTGTGCCCATTATTTCAGTTCTCCTGTCCCTTTCTGCCTTCGCTTTTAGGCAGGTGTTGCCCGTTTGGTCTTGTATACTTGGTTGAACTAAGAATCACGTTCCTCAAGTGTGTATTTTTTGTTTTATAGGCCTGACTAATCTTTGGTTGAAAGGTAGACTTTGGGGATTTAGGGTATATTCTGTGTCTTGAAGGATGAAACCCCATATTCCTAGTGTACTCTTTCCAAGATAGTACCTTAGTTGTACCTTCAACAGGTCACTCTGAAGGCTTACGGTCATGAATATTAAAAAGTGCCTGTCGCTAGGATTGTGTATTTTCTCTAGCCATGTTTCATGACTTGTGTGTAGACACAGAGGGGGCTGAGAGTTGTATTTACTAGGATTAGGGTATTACCAGATACGTATGCCAACAACTCCCTCAGCAAGGGAGTTAAGGATGTTTATAAGGGAGTGGTTTATAATATTGGACTGTGGAGCTAAGCTGGGTAGGCAAGGAAGTGAGAATTTGAGGTGGCAGCAATGAAGAGTGAGAAGTTGGTTTGGGCCATAGATTGGAGGACTCAATGAAATTAAAGAATTTTTGGAAAGGATATTAGAGTGAATAAGCAGGAAATATAGGAGTTGGTGGTTACAGAATAGGATGTTTGAAATGAAAACTCTGGAGAAGTTATGGTAATGACCAGTTTTAGAATGTAACCACGGCAATTGGCAGCTGAGGCCAGGAGGAGAGGAAAAAACATTGGAGAGCAGGAGGTCAAGGAATTGAGAGGCCTGGGAAGATTGTTAAATGGATACTAGACTCATTAAGAATTATGACAGGAGTAGTGAGGAAGGAGGTATTGAGCCATCTGTTACACTCTTTAAATATTAAAATACTAGGTCAGTATCTTTCCATGCCAAGAACTATGGAAGACAGCTTCCTGGCCAACTGACTGGAAGAGATCCATATTTATGCCTATTCCCAAGAAAGGTGATCCAACTGAATGCAGAAATTATAGAACAATGTCATTAATATCACACGCAAGCAAAATTTTGCTGAAGATCATTCAAAAAAGACTGCAGCAGTATATTGACAGAGGACATGGAACCAGGGATATCATTGCTGATGTCAAATAGATTCTGGCTGAAAGCAGAGAATACCAGAAGGATGTTTACCTGTGTTTTATTGACTGTGCAAAGGCATTCAACTGTGTGGATCATAACAAATTATGGATAACACTGTGAAGAATGGGAATTCCAGAACACTTAATTGTGCTCATGAGAAATCTTTACATAGATCAAGAGGCAGTTGTTGAGAGAGAACAAGGGGATACTGATTGGTTTAAAGGCAGGAAAGGTGTGCATCAGGGTTGTATCCTTTCACCATGCCTATTCAATCTGTATGCTAAGGAAATAATCAGAGAAGCTGGACTATATGAAGAAGAACGAGGCATCAGGATTGGGGAAAGACTCATTAACAGCCTGCATTATACAGATGACACAACCTTGCCTCGTGAAAGTGAAGAGGACTTGAAGCACTTACTAATGACGATCAAAGACCACAGCCTTCAGTATGGATTACACCTCAACATAAAGAAAACAAAAATCCTCACAAGTGGACCCATAAGCAACATCATGATAAGCGGAGAAAAGATTGAAGTTGTCAATGATTTTATTTTACTTGGATCCACAATCAACAGCCATGGAAGCAGCAGTCAAGAAATCGAAAGACGTATTGCATAGGGTAAATCTGCTGCAAAGGGCCTCTTTAAAGTGTTGAAGAGCAAAGATGTCACCTTGACGACCAAGGTGTGTCTGACCCAAGCCATGGTATTTTCAAAGGCATCATATGCATGTGGAAGCTGGACAACGAATAAGGAACACAGAAGAATTGATGCCTTTAAATTGTGGTGTTGGCAAAGAATATTGAGTATACTACGGACTGCCAAAAGAATGAACAAATCTGTCCTGGAAGCAGTACAACCAGAATGCTCTTTAGAAGCAAGGATGGCGAGACTGCGTCTTACATACTTTGGACATGTTGTCAGAAGGGATCAGACCCTGGAGAAGGACATCATGCTTGGCAAAGTACACGGTCAGTGGAAAAGAGGAAGACCCTCAACGTGATGGATTGGCACAGTGGCTACAACAATGAGCTCAAGCATAACAATGATTGTAAGGATGGCGCAGGACCCGGCAGTGTTTCGTTCTGTTCTGCATATGGTCGCTATGAGCTGGAACAGACTCGATGGCACCTAACAACTAACAGGGGGTTATCTTAGAAGTCTGTGGATGACTTGAACAACTGATGGATAGTAGATGGTGTAATCTGCTGACATGATCTTTAAGAGAGCTAGGAAGTTCAGGGAAGATAGAGAATTATTGGTCTAGAAGTACAATGATTTTAATGACAGGAGTTAGAGAAGATAATTCTTATGTAAGCAACTGACTCCTGGTTAATGTCGACTTCTTAGTTGTCAAAATAGGTTATGAGTGTTATTGCTGAACAGTAGCACGGGGAACGAGACAAATAAAGCAGTTCTTTTTACAATGAATTTGCTTTAAACCCTTGACTTACTAAATTTACCAGCTATCTGAACCTCTCCTTGCAGGAACGGGATTCTGCAAAGCAAGAAATGCTTAAGTTTTAGGCCCTAAGGGAAACGGAGATACAGACGGACAAGAGTAGGAGCAGCTAAAAGAGTGAGTCTGTTGAAATATTCTTAGTGTACTCCTAGGGTTGTTGTTATTAGCTGCTATTGAGTCGTCCCCCCACTTATGGCAACCCCATGTGTTACAGAGTTGAATTGCTCCATGGATTTTCTGAGTCCCTGCGTGGCTTAAATGGTTAAGTGCTCAACTATTACCTGAAAGGTTGGAGGTTTGAACCTACCCAGAGGCACCTCGGCAATCTACTTCTAAAAGGTCACAGCCTTGACAACACTGTGGAGCACAGTTCTACACTGCACCCAAGGCATTGTCATGAGTCAGAATCAATTCAACAGGAACTAACAACAATTTTTCTGGAAGCAGTTTGCCAAGGCCTTGTCTTCCATGAAGATACTATTGGGTTTCAACCACCAAACTTTGGGATAGCAGCCAACTACAAACCACTTGTGCCATCCAGGCTTCCACTACTAGAGTTGTTGATGGGTGCTGTGGAGTCAATTTTGACTTATGGCGACCCCATGTGACAGAGTAGAACTGCCCCATAGGGTTTCCTAGGCTGTAATCTTTATGGGAGCAGATTGCCAGGTCTTTTCTCCTGCAGAGCGTCTGGTGGGCTTCAACTGCTGACCTTTCAGTTAGCAGCCCGAGCACTTAACCATTGTGACACCATGGGTCCTTACTCCTAGAATGTTGTCATTGTTCTGTGCCAATGAGTGGAGTCAATTCCTACTCGGTGCTGAACCATCGTGCCATCAAGGCTTCTTATACTCCTAGAGTAAACCCCCAAAAACCAAACCCATTGCCATTGAGTTGAATCTGGCTCAAGGCACTAGGGAAATTAAGAGTGGTCAATAATACAAAAATTAGAAGAGGGGCTGAAAATAAAAAGTAAAGAGTCTGGAGTGAAAGAGAGAGGAAGCAAGGCTGCTGTATAACGAGGGTCACCTGCTTTCTAGCCTGTAATACCTGTGGCCCTGCTTCCTGGCATCCAGTCTTCTTCACTGAGCTAATGCTAAGTATTTCAGGTCTTGTTATTTGGTGTACCACAGTTCCAGATACCGATATTTAATTAGTTAGGATTAGATTTTGCAGACAATGACAGAAAATCTAGCACAATGTGGCTCAAACAGAAGTTTCTTTCTCACATAAAATAGTGGAGGCAGAGCATCCAGGAGGAGTATAGTAATTCTAGTCCCTTAAGTCCTTAGAGACCCAGACTCCTTCCAGTTTTTCACTCTGCCATCTCTAGGCTGAGGCTCTCTTTTTCTTGGTCCAAGATAAAGTCCCAGTGGTCACATCAAAGTTCTAAGCAGTAGAATTAAGGAAGAGGGGAGAGAAAAGAAAAGACAAAAGATTCCCACTGCCACTTAAATCCCATTAGCCAGAATTGGGTCTCATGTGTATGTTTCGGCACGAAAAGAGGCCTGCTTAGCCAAAATTCTATTGCTATGTGTCTTAGCTACCTAGTGCTGCTATAACAGAAATGCCACAAGTGGGTGGCTTTAACAAATAGACATTTATTTTCTCACAGTTTAGAAGGCTAGAAGTTTGAATTCTAGAGGAAGGCTTTCTCTCCGCTGGCTTGGGGGAAAGGTCATTGCCCCTTTTCAGCTTCTGTTTCTTGGTTCCTTGCAGATCTCATGTGGTGTGGCATCTATCTTCCCTCATCTGTGCTTGCTTGCTTCCTTGCTTAATCTGCTCTTTTATATCTCAATTAGTCTACATTAATACTGCCTTGTTAACATAACAAAGAAAACCAATTCCCAAATAGGATTATAACCACAGGTATAGGATTAGGATTGATAATATTTTTTTTGTGTGTGGGGGGTGGCAGGGGGAACACAATTCAATCCATAACACTATGGAAGAAAGAAAGAATGGATATAATTGGGGAACAGTGGACAGCCTCTGCCACATGAGTAAATGAATGTGATTCAGGGCACAGATAGAAGTATTAGCCTAGGGCAGAATTTGGAATGTTTAACTGAAGGGAAAAAAACAGAGGGAGTAAGGAGCAAAGCATTATAGATGTGACTGCAGTTTATCTTCCAGTTTGAGGGAGTCTTAACTGATGCTATCTGTAAAGTGAGAATGAGTATGGAGGTGGGATAGGAACCTTAAGAAACTATTGAAGATTTGAAATAACCATTGCGGATATAAAAAAGAGTTAAAGGATACAGGAGGAATGTGGAATAGTATTGGTCCAGGGAAAAATCGGAAACTAGGAGAACTAAAGCAGCCCTAATTCATACTGTATTCCACTATGCCCCTACATCCTTGGGCAGACCTTGGGGGGCAGGCCACTTCTATTAAGGAATAGGAAATTATATCTAGAACTTCTTTGCTAAATTAAGCAAAATAGATGACAGGCTCTTGATGGTGTTGGGGATATGCAGGTAAGAATTCAATGACAGGGAAATGTCAGGAAGACCCTCACTGACTAGTGACTCCTGATGGTTACAGTAACAGAAATCAGTGTTAGGCTCTTGTGTTGCAAGGAAGAGAAACAGGCCACCTTAAGGAAAACAGAGCAATTGCAAGGATATCCACTGACCAGAAGTGGAAAAAAACCTACAAAGCTAGCAGGAAGCAAGGCGGCTTCAGGGTACAGCTACTTGTTTGTTTCAGTATCTCTCTTTCCCATAGTTACTCTCACATGACATCTAAATGTCTTCTCCATTTTTCTAAGGACTGGCCAGTTCTGGGTTCTCATCAAAATTCTGGAAGGGAAGCTAAATTAAGGGAAACATAACAAACAGAATAGAAATAATAAGAATACTGATGTATTGTGAAAAAGATGTAACCAGTCACTGAACAATATGTGTAGAAATTGTTAAATGAGAACTTAATTTCTTGTGTAAACTTTCACATAAAACACAATAAAATATTTTTAAACAAAAATAATCATAAAACTGTAAAGAAGTTACGAGTTCATTAAGGAGCCATTCACTAAGAAATTAATGATTCCAACCAGAAGTCATTCAAGTTGAAGAAAAAATGGAATTTCAAGGAGTCCCAGAGCAGCTTCATATACCCAACCCAGTGCCGTCGAGTCGATTCTGACTCATAGCGACCCTATAGGACAGAATAGAACTGCCCCAGAGAGTTTCCGAGGAGCGCCTGGCAGATTCAAACTGCCGACCTTTGGTTAGCAGACATAGCACTTAACCACTACGCCACCAGGGTTTCCAGCTTCATATAGGAAAGCCAAAGAAAAGGCAGCATGTAAGTGCAGAAGGAAATTAGTGTGAACACACACAAATCTCAAAGGAGCACACTGTGGCCCTGGAGAGGGCCACTAATCTGGCAGCATTATTAAGAGAAGCAATCTTTATTGTGTTCCTGTGCTTCACTGATTCCATCTAATTCCAAGATTACTTCTTCATTTTAGCTGTGTCTATAACTAGATGACATAAGCCAACAACTGGGCGATATGTAAGAGTTTACAGAATATTTGTACCCATATTTCTTTGTGTGAACACTAGGAGGAATACACAAATTAAAAAAAAAAAAAGTCTGGAAGGAGCCAGTCTGATTTACTTACATAATTCTTAACAAACTTACCAGCTGAGCCCTTCATGAATCTACCTCATGGATCATCAGCCAGCCTTAGGATTGACACCCTTATGACTGGTATCCTAATCCACTGTATCAGTTATGGTCCAATCAGAAGACAGAAAACACAATTATTTGAATGGCGAAAGTTTCGTACAAAGAATTATTAAGGGGGTTCATTTCTCAGGATAAAGAGAATTCTAGAGAATATAGGAATAGTGGATATGGGAGCAGCCACTACTGCCAGGGCTGAGGCAGAGGAACCAAGGAAGGAGCATATTTGGAAGAGATTCCTTTCCAAGGCTGAGATTCAGACTTTGTTGGAGAGGGTTTGACTGTAGACCACAATTTTCTGAGGTGTTGCAGTCCAGGGCTGGAGAGCAGGGGGTGTCAACAAAACTAGCTACGAAGCCACTCACTGGGGCTCTTCTGAGACTTGACGGAAAATCACCTTCAGGGGTGCTGCTCAAACTCACCGGAAAGTGCCTTCTGAAGCACCAACTGCAACTTGCTGAGAACATGGGGGGGGGGGGGGGGCACCAGTGTACTTACTGGGAAGCATCTTCTCTCTTCCCTGAGGATGCCACTCAAATTTGCTGGCGGATGAGCACCACTAATTGTCCTATATGCCACTGGCCCCTACACACTGCAGAAACAAGGAAAAGGAAAACACACAGGAACCACTAAGAAGCCCCTTTCTCCTGCAGTGTCACTTTTGCATTTTCTGAAAAGGTTAACATTGTGCCAGCTGGCAAAGGGGGAATGTTTATGAAGTCCAGCTTCTGTATCACAAAGCAGAGTGATGAAGGGTGGGTGTGGAAGAAATTGCTAACTGGCACACCCACCAATCAGTGGCTCTCTCTGCACAAGGCTAAGTGCAGGAGTCAAGGATGGGGCACTTTAACCAGGAGGAAGTGTTCAATGAGCCAATACCTGGACTGGCTGGATGAAACCAGCATTTAAGAAATCCCTCTTGCCTCCATTGCCATGAGACCAGAAGAACTGGATGGTGCCTGGCTACCATTACTGAACATTTTGATCAAAGATTCTATAGAATTCTGATTCAAAGGGGGGAAATGCATAAGATTTCAAATTATCATAGGCTCCAGACTTCCTGGAGCCATGAAGGCTGGATGAACCCCTGTAACTATTGCCCTGAGGTAATCTTTAAACCTTAAACCAAAAATTTTCTTAAAACTAAACGATAGTTTAGCTTAACTACTAAAAAATGTCTGTCTTGAGGATTATGCTCTTATAAGAACAATCTATATGGGATCAAATTGACAATTACAGAGATTAGATAGGAACTTAAGGGGGGCAGTGGATTTACGCTAACGGAAGGAACAATTCAGAAAAGGGTGAGAATGATTGCACAAATTGAAGAATGTAATCAATGTCACTAAACGGTACATGTAGAAACTGTTGAATTGGTGTGTGTTGCTATATATATATTCTCAACAAAATAAACACAATTAAAAAAAAAAATTCCTCTACTGGTACTATTGAATATTCAGGACACTTTTTTTAGTGACCTCAGGATTTCTAAGAGGGAAGAAAGGACAAAAGTACTTTTCTTGAAAATGCATTTGCTCAGCAAGCACCCAAGTTTTTATTTAGATTTTGCTTGGGATGGTTCAGAGCAGGGCTGGTGGAATTTATTTGTGGGGGGTGACTAAATCCACTGACCCAAAACATGGAGAAATATGGCCTCAGGACAGCAACTATGAGAACTGACAAAGGAAAACCACTTGAAGACTGGTGGACTTTAGGTACTTGCAGATTAGTTAAGCATGAGGATTTCCTTGCCATAATTCTCCCCTTCCCACCATCCCTTGAGACAAAACCTCACAGATTGTACGCTGTACAAAAGGAATGCTTCAAGGTCAGCTTTTAACTTGAACAAGTATAATTCATTTTTGCAATAGGCTGAAAAGACACTCTTCCTTCCACATGAAAATATTTGACCAGTGTAAGGCATTATAGATCGTGTAATGGACTATCAACGATCATGAATTTTAAAGCCAGCTATGATGTTATTTTATGATGCTAACATTTTTCAGTTGATTTTATGCATGCTGTCACGTTTCCTACAACTAATATTGACAATAATGATCCTAAAATGAATTAAACATCATTTCAGCAGTATTTGCCAAGTGCTGTGGGATTTCATAAAATGGAATGACGAATTTCAAAAAGATTAGACTAGGTATCACAAGTGTTTCCCTCCCCATAAAATCAGTCCACTTAAGTGGTCCTGTAATTGGGTTAATCAATCAAGGTAGATGAATTCAGCATTTACGAGATAGAATCAAGTTAGAACCAAACCCAATTTAACAGTGTTTCTTAATCATGGTTGCATATTGGAATCACTGGAAACTTTTATAAAATACCATTGTCTGGGAAGAAATGAGGGGAAAAGGCGGGGGGGGGAGCCATTGTTTAGGGGGCACTGAATTTGTTAACAGTGGTAATTTGGAAAAGGATAGTAATAGTTGCACATGAACAAATTATACACATAAAATTGAATTGGGTAACGTTTTGTTATATGGATTTTTGCCACAAATAATGCGGTCTTAAAATATACCAATATCTGGGTCTCATCCCTTAGTATTCAGATAAAAACCTATATTCATAATGGAAATTTTGGGGGAGGGGATTTAAGTGATTATCATTCACAACCCTCACCCCACCCCATTTCATCTTTTCAAAAACATTAGCTACTGCCTTTGGGACACTCTGAAGAACTTAAATTTCTGGCTTATTATGCTATTCATTCCCACATACTGTATGCCTCATTATGGCTGTTCAACAGCCAAAGGTACTAGAATGGAGTTCAGGAGTTCCTTCGAAATAGTATGCACATTTTGAGGGACAGTTCTACTCTGTCCTATAGGGTCGCTATGAGTCGGAATCGACTCGACGGCAGTGGTTTTTTATTGTTCTAGAGACTTCGTAGGTTTAATCAGAATCCTAAAAAGGGGCTCAAAACGTTAAGAATCATTAATCTTTAGATAATGCTAGAGTAACTGCAGAACTAAGTCAGACTAATAGACTCTAAATTAGACAGCATTAAAGTGGACACTTTATATTAAAACTTTTAAGACTGATGATATTCTAGAATTTAACTGCAAATTTAACATTAGAAAACAGATGCAAAGAAGATACCAATACATGTAAAGGTGAGATCACTTTAGTAAGTTGAGAACAAAAACCATATGGAGGCTGCTAGTTATATTAAACTCTATTAAAAGCTTTTCAAAAGCACTCAAACTTTAACATTAAAAATCATAGGAAATCAAATGCAGTTTGATAGTCTTTTCAACTATTTGAAATAAATTCTTTCTACAGTTCATCTAAAATACACTATTAACATTCCAAGTAGAACTATATTCAAAAGAGTAGCACCATAATTTAAGGAATACTAAAAATCCAATGTAAGATAAATCTATTGGCTTTCATTACTAAGAATCATCTTTTTTTCTGCTCGGACATTAAGAAAAAAATAATTTCTAAGTGTTTAGTGTTAATTTACTTGATGTTCAATTGAAACAGAAAGATGACCGAATCTCCTACTTTAAAAAAAAGCATAGCATTTTTATACAGAGGAATTTCTTCATTTGATTAGATTTTTCTGAAATATCTAGTTAAATACATTAAGCCTGTGTGTGAACTCTTCCAGGGGTACAAGAGTTTGCTGTGCCATTTAACACTTTCACAATGTGGCTTCTGAGGGCTCAGCAGATGACCAATATAACTAGTGGGATAAAACAAATGTCAATATGGTATGCGAGAAAAGATCACTAGATTGACTGTCGGTAACGCTCCTATTTCTGGCACTGACTAAACATAACCACTTCAGGGCTCTATTTTCTGTCGAAAATGAATCAATTGGATGAGTTATCTTATAAAAGTTCCTTGAAGTCCAAATTTTCATTCAGTCTAAAGTGATCCAAGTGAAAAATATCTCAATAAGCACCTTTGATGTGAAACAAAGAAACCAAACAAAGCATCATCCTAGTGCCACACCGACAAAGCGAAGTGCCATTACTAAGAACTCTCATAAGGATTATTGACTGTCACATACGTCCAGTTCTGGTCTACATATTTATCTTTAAAATGAACTGTTACCTGGGTGCTGAGATGTCCTGCTACACAAAATGCTACTCTCTTCACTTTCCACATGAAAACACTTGAGTTAAAAAAAAAAGTTAACAAACGGGGGAAAAGCCAACACCCAGGCTAAAGGATTTAATCCAGCATTTATTCCACACTCATGATGGTTCTCTGTAATTGGAATACAAGTCATAAGAACAATCTTATCAAATAACTTGCTGATAGTCTTAAATAATGCAGCACAGCATTACTCTTTAATATCTCTGTTCTAGATTGTTTAAAAACTCAAACAGCAGTCTTCATTACCAATAAAAAAAGTTTTCAATTTTTAAAAAAGGACATTATCAAGCTGTTTCATAATTTATTTTCCATTTATAAAAATGATTTGGAAGCTTGAGGCTTGAATCCGCTTCTCTACTCAACTGTCCCACCCTCTCCCAATTTCATGTTAGTATAGGGTTGCTGCAAAAATGCTAGGCTTTAGACATTAATTCTCTCTTTAATATAGTATTTTAAAATCTGAGAATTCAAGAAAAAAAGATTACATGTCATGTATCTTTTCAAATAAAAAAGGAAAACTAGGTGAATAAATTTTAGGCATACTAAGTGTCCCTTTGAGGTAGAATGCTAAAAGGACTTTTGATCAAATCACAGCCTAATTTAAACCTCTGCATCAGAAACTAACTTCTCAAACTCTCTATAAAGGTAACTGGAGAATATAAGTATAACATAGTAACAAGAGCCTTCCGAGATAATATACAGTGGACAAAAATGTTAATCCTAACAAATGCTGCCTTCATGTACATTGAATGCACACAGATAATTCTCCTATAATACACATCCAAGAATCATTCTCAAAGTCTTTAGCATTCTATTATGAAAAGCATAGCCATGCTAACTTCAGTACACAAACCATAATCCCACGCCTACAAAACAAAAATAGAATTAGTGGCAGTTTATTGCCTTATACAAATTTAACCAACATGGCAATCATGCCAAAGGAATTAGAACATTTGCAGGACATATGTACAGACTGTACATTTAAAAAAAAACATTAAGAATGCCAACAACAATCTGTGCATCACGTGTCAAACTCAACAACTGGGTGAAAACATCAATGCAATAAATGGGATTACAAAGGCACTTCCCTACAGAAAAGAGGAAATGAAAATGCAGCCTAAAGGGAGCTTGAAGAGTGTGTAACTACTGCACAATCTCAATTCAGGAAAAAAAAAAAAAAAAAGCAAATTTAATCAAATATTTATAGGATTCAATGTGATCCACTTTTACAAAAAATCTTCACACAGTCTCATCTTTGTTTTTATGTTGTTTTTCTTGGCTTTCTCGTTCTATACTTTGGCTCCTTCGACGATCATGTTTGTCAGACTGGTCCTTACTATCACTGGTATCTCGTTTGTGGGAACGTTCTTTGCTTCTGCTACGCTTTCTAGATTTTTCTTTGCTGGGGCTATGTTCCCGTTTTTTTGACTTTTCAATACTGTCAGTTCTTCCTTGACTGCCACTTCTACTTCGTTTATTTGATTTTTCTTTACTTTCATTTTTATGTTTACTTGATTTCTCTTTGCTCCTGCTTCTACTTCGCTTTCCTGCATTTCTACTTCTACTCCTACTTCTATGTTTCCTCTCTCTGCTTCTACTTCTACTGTGTTTTTTCTCTTTCTTGGAATCTTTTTTGTCATCTCTATGCCGCCTATCATCTTTGTCATCTTTATGTTTCTTCTCTTCTACCTCACCTCTACTTCTTCGTTCCTTGGACCGTTCTCTGGATCGCTCTCTCTCCTTTTCTCGGTCATTACCTTTCTCCTTATCATAGTCACGATCTCGTCTTCTACCTCTCTCATTTTCTTTCTCTCTTTCTCGATCCCTGTCCCTTCTATCCCCTTTCCTATCACGACTTCGACTACGACTTCTATGCCTTTCCCTACTCCTGCTATGCCTGCGTTCCAAACCCCGATCAATACTTCTGGATCTTCGCCTTTCCTTCTCCCTTTCTTTGGCTTCACGTTCTAGTCGTTGGCGTTCTTTCTCTCTTTCTAATTCTCTGTCAAAGCTTGAAGAACCATGGCCCTCCCGATGATGGCTTCTACTTCTTGATCTTCTTGGGGACCTCCGTGGACTCAGTGATCTCCTTGGAGACCTAAAGAAGGAAATGTCAGTGAATAAAATGTCTCAAGAAAATTTAACTTTCATCAGTGTTATTTATTTAGGCCACCAGTTTACAAACATGTCAAGAATAATTAAAGCAAAAAATCTGCTTATTCTCATTTACAGATACATAATTTTGTTGGGAATGCACTGAAAGGTAGAAAAGGACCTTTGGAGTGGAAAAGTGACAAATTCATAAAATGAACAGTATAAACAGAATTCCCTATCTATTTAAGAGAACCATTAACTTTCTATAAGTCGTACCTACAAAATAAGCACAACCAAGAGTTAAATTACCTTGAACGTCTACGTTCAACGTGTCTGTCTATTTCCTCAGCACCTTCCTTCCCATCTTTCTTGATCTTTCTAGGTCGGGTTTTAATCTGTTGATCAATATTCTTCTGAACTGGAACTGGAATTCTTGGAAACAAGGTAGAAAACCATTCCAGTTTTGTGAGAAAAGACCGTAGCATTTCTCCAATGGTCATTACACAGCCTCCACCAGCCTTCACATCTAGGTCCTACAGAAACACAAAAGATACCCTAGCCGTCAAAAAAAACATTTCAAATGTATAAAATAACACTATAAAAATATTATACCATCTTTGGAATCTCGAATATAAAAATATTGTAATAGAAAAATTTCAATTTGTGTACCTTTCTAATCTCTTAATGAATGGTACAGAGAAATACTTGGGCTTTGTGTGTGCATGCAGGTGAGAACAAACCCTGCAGCCTCGTGGGCATAAAGGAAACTGGTCTCACTCAGTTAACAAGACTAGGAAAAAGCCCCTTACATTAGCAAACTGTGTGGAACAATTGGCTTAAATCTACATTCCACATGCCTATTAAGTACATGTTCTTTATTTCTGTGGACGTTTGCACACATCATACCTAGTACTGTAACCTAGCTACACATGAACTACTTCTGACAGTTCTTGTCTAAAGGTAATCTTTTAACAGCTCTAATATAAAATGAAACCCTAATAAAACTGGAAGCAATAGCAAACCAACTGCCATGAAGCAGTGAGGTTCCTAATTTAGAGTTATGTAGAAAATAAATAAATGGAACAAATAATTGGAAACGCATAATCCATGATGACCATTGTCTCTGAAAAGGGTCATTACCGCATGAAGGCCTTCTTGCTATGCCCTCTCACAGCTCAGGACATGTTAGTCAGCTATTGTCAGTCCCAAACCTATAGTGCAAGCACACAAGGAAAGTGAGATTTGTTATCTAAACAGGAAAACAAGAGCTATAGGTAAAACTGCTTGCACTCACACACATTTAAGTGTTCAGATATACAGTATTTCCAAATATAATCGCTGCAGATATCTAAGGAAGAAAACAATAAGTTAGCTTAAATAGAGGACCTCAGGTTTGTAAACAATAAAAAGCAGATTAAATAGAAGCATTCAGAAACAAACCTAATACACTACCACTGAAGAAAAGGAACATGCTTTTCATAAGACAAATGAGAGAAGAGCTTTGGTCTGAAAATCTCATCGAAAGAGAAAAATAAACTTTAAGAAGATTGTGATTATCACCTAACACAAACACTTTTTGTTTGCTTCTTCCATTAATAAACTCAGCAAACATGCCAAAAATTGCAGAGAAAAATAACAATTCTCCACGTCTACATGAGTGAGATGCTTGTTTAGGTGAGTAAGTACTTAAGAGCAAAAATGTGACAAGGATTTCCATTAGAACTGCTATTTGATTCAACAAATTCTTTGAATGAACTTTTAAAAATATGACTATTGAAACAAAGCACATAAAGTCTGCTTTATGAACCTTTAAATACAGTGGTGGGGGTAGATGTACAACAAAATACCGTTCTTCATTAAGTACTTTTTAAGATCTTTGACTTTACTATGCATGCAACTACGTATATGACTTAAATTTGACACAGTAAAGTTTTCCAAACCAAAAACCAAATCCACTGCCATCGAGTTAATTCTGTCTCATAGCGATCCTACAAGACAGAAAAGAACTGCCCCACAGGGTTTCCAAGGAACGGCCGGTGGATTCGAACAGCCGATGTTTTGGTTAGCAGCCAAAGTAACTTTTTTTTTTGAACGTATGTAGCAAGCTCAACTTTGTTAAGTGTGAACAGCATACTAAATTTAGGATTAAAAAAAAGCCTAAATTACTAATTAAAAGAGAAAATTTACTTTTAGCTTTATAGATATGTATAGTGTACTAGGAGTCAGAAAGCTACAATTAAAATATCATTTATTTGTTCTCTCACCTTGAACAAGTCATCTAAGCTTTCAGCCTATTTTAAGTCCCACCCAGCTCTTCAATTCTGCGCTTCTATGCAAGTGGGAATACTGATATTTGGAAGTTAGAGGGTAAAGAACTGAAAAGTTCCAGAAGAAAAAAGCTATAATTAGTCTTCTACATGCATGTCTTTTATTGCCTCGATCTTGAGCAGGGCCCACCTTAAAAAGTCACTATCAATTGTACAAGTCAGGATCTATACAATACAAAGAACCCAATGAGGAAGAGAAATTTTTCAATAGTTACCAAAACATTTAAGCAGTTCAAAAATAAGAAAATAAACCATTAGAAATTTAACCTAAGGTACATAAAATCTACCAAGTCTTAGTAAAAAAGATATTAATTCCAAAAATATTTGCCTGAAATAAATTTAACTATATACATAAAATTCTAAGACATTAAACTTTCAATAAATAAAACCTATTAAAAACATGAGAGTAATCAGAAGAAAATGAATTATTACCCTGTTGACATACCTCTTCATCATCAAGGAAGGATTCAAACCAGTCCCATAGATCTGTAGGGGGCTGTGTGTACCTAGAATTACAAAAGACTATTAAGCTTACACGTTTTAAAATGAAATGCTGACTGGAAATGCAGATAAATGCGTGCTCACCTTATATACATAAATCCAAGAGCTCTAATATATGGGGAGTCTGTGTGTGTTATGAGACCCATCACTTGCTTACGCGTTAACTTCAGAGTAAATAATTTGTATAACAGGCAAAAGGCTGTAGAAACAATTCCTCCGGTTCCAACACCTCGAACCTTTAGTGAAAACAGAGTTAAGTAATAAAACAGTGAAGAAATTTAATACCAACTGATTAATCCTGTTAGGTATATAATAACAAACCATAAACCTATAACCTAGGACTAAGAAAACAAGGCATAAAAAATAAGTTTCTAACCCCATTATATGGACATGTGAGTTTAGATTTTTTAAATTCCAAGATTTGCCAACTAACTGCCATTTGAGACTGTAATTGACAACAGATACTTTCAGTTTTCAAAATACAAACTTAGTTGTCAGACACTCAAAAACTGAAAAAATGCACGTACTTCTACTTACCCCTCCGCACATCCCTGTCTGGCCTGCTGTTTTCCTGCTTCCTTTCTCCCATGGTTCAACATGAGTGACCTGAAAATAGAAAAGATGACCAAGACAAACATTCATACTTTGAATTTTTTTTTTTTAAGTCTGATTTAAGTAAACCCAAGTCCATAACAGAGTAGCTCTTCCAAAAGTTTGGAAGTTGGGTATTTTGGCATTACGTATAGTTTTGTTTACTTGCATTATGAAAATCATCTTGAAAAACTGCTTAGAAAAACTCTTTGAAGAGCACCAGTAAAGCTATCAGGATTTAACAAAATCTTAACACAGCTTTACAGAGCAGAAATTTCATTTAAGCAGCTTTGTAGAGAGCCTGATACTTATACGTATGGGAGCAAGGAAATCTTTGGTACGCCAGCAGTTAAATTTACCTTTTAGTAAGAATATGAGAATATAAAAGATAAAGAAATAACAGAATGGGTTATTAATTCCATACATTTAAATGTATAAATATAACTGTAATATGCTTTAAAGACCAAACTATGGAACCCTGAAACAAACATAAAACTGAAACTTTTTTTTTTTTTTTTACTATTTAAGCTAGTCTTCACATGCTGCTAAGGTCAAAAACTACCTGAGGTAGCTACACACTCAGGTCCCCATATTACTCAAGCAAACAAAGCTAAACAGTATTTTCAAACTGCTACTACGTATATCTAGTTTCATATACTTGTGGAAAAATGCTTGACCATATTTTAACTTTGTATCTTTTTATGAGTTGCTTAAAATTTCTCATTTTAAAATGGGCTTAAGGCTCCAACTTAAAGCAAAAGATATTAATTAAAAAAAATCTTTAAAATACTTGTAACAGTTCAATTTCATGACAATTAAAAAGATCTACGTTATAAAATAAAAATGCCTTGAAGAAAGCATGCTAAAACAGTACAGAAATTACTTCTGATACAAAATTATAGGTTAAATTTTTATCTGTATTTTTTCATGATCAGTTACTGTACATTCCTGATTAAAGATGAAATTACAAAGGCCACACCTACAGACATCATTCTTGTTATTTCAGTCAATGTGTAACTCATTTTCAGTCTAATTATGTGAACCAATGCAAAATTTTCCCAGACTATAAATTTTGAATAAGTGTGAAGAGTCATGATACTAAGTATAATCAACAATGATACAGTATCATCTTTGCTAAGGTGGGCACCCTATAAAAATGACATACTTTATCTAAAAATAGCAAACCAAAAACCAAACCAAATCCAGTGCCATTAAGTCGATTCCGACTCATAGCGACCCTATAGGACAGAGTAGAACTGCCCCATAGAGTTTCCAAGGAGCGCCTGACGGATTCAAACTGCCACCAGTTTGGTTAGCTGTCATCGCACTTAACCACTATGCCACCAGGGTTTCCAAAAATAGCAAAGAATGAGAATATTAGCTCTAAAACAGATAACCTAAGAAGGTCTTTTGGAAAGGTAAGACCCATTTTTATTTCTAAACTTAAAAACAAAAGCAAACAAAACTCTTGTTCTTTTTGTGCGTGAATTTCTAAAACTGTTTTTCCACCTACCCATGTTTACATTTTACAGTTTTCAGTGGCTTTAGACAGAAGAGCATCCATTTAAAATCTAAGCGCTATATTCCTTTGCTCAGCAGACTCATGCATTGCTTAACTGTTTCATTTCCTTTCCCCAGTTTGCTGTATAAAGGATATCTCCATTCCTTGAGTTAGGCTAGCCAAAGTAAGGGATGAACGCAATACAAACTTAGATTACCATTAGAAAAAAGAGGTCCACATATTTCAGCGATTATTTCTTCTGGATGTCTTGATAACAAAACCTAGGTCTTCAGTTTTACAACTTAAGAAATAATTTCTGGTAGAATCTTAAGTAGTTCTAAAACACAATACTCAAAACTTAAAAGCCAGTTCTTCCTCTTTAGCATTAGCATTTCTATGTTTTAAAACAGTGCCTGGTGCAAAAAGAGCAGAACCCAATTTTCAACTATTTAAGGTTTACTACTTAAATAAACCTAAGAGTTAGATATTATTCACCATACTGTATCCATGCTAAAAAGGGCTTACCTTTTAAAAGTGTTAAAAAAAAAAAAAACAAAAAAAAAAAACAGCTCATAGTATGACAATTAGACCTACAATGGGCTCCTTTTAAGAAGTTACCAAATTTATTTCAGTGTACAGGCAAGTTCTTGGGTTAAAAACATCAGTATGTAGTCAACCAGCCCCCGTAAAGCCTATTATATTAAAAATCCAAGGTACATACAATGTTCACAATAACAGACAGGCTCTACTTTGCAATGGAAATCAAAACATTATTGTTACTGTATTACTATGTTAAACATGTTTTAGTGTATCTGGAAGTGTTTCTTTAACGTTTCTCTTATGCACAGAAAGATACACTATATACTGCAAACTAAGAGAGTTGACTAACTGACCTTAGATACGAACCATACCCAATAAACCTAAGAAATCCAACTTACGTACAAATTTGACTCAAAGACAGGCTAAGGAACATAACTCCTTTGTAATCTGGGGACTGCCTGTACTTTATAAGCCCAAAGTTGAACTGTATTACTCAAGATACGATTTCTATTAAAAAAAAAAAAAACTCTATAATATCTCAATATTCTTCAATACGTCAGTCACTTAATTGAGAAGGTGGACTAAACAACCTAAATGCAAATAAAAAGAATTTCTTTTGCTAACACCTCTACCAGCATGTCCATATCACAAAAAAATACGTGGCCTGTCTCAAGTGTTTTAAGAGTCAATATAGACAAAGCAAATTAAATATTACATGTTCTAACTAAATATATAAAAATGTTAACAGTATCATTAGTATTAACATATAAATTAACCTTAAGAGGCCTGGAAGATATTTTTAAAACTACATTAATTTTCAGGGAAGTGGAGAAGGCCTGCCTAGTTGGTGAGAAAAAGACCAAAATCAATGGCCAAAAAAGAAAAAAAAAAATCTAATTAGCTGTTCATTTAACCAGGGAAATGCATTTATGGCGATTGAGCATGATTAATAGTGCATACCTCTACCTGCGACCCTGGGCTGCTCCGAGCCTCGCTGCAAGACTGAGTCAATCCTGCTAACGAAACAAGAACTGAGACAAGAGTGCAGTGAGGAGGCGCCAGGTGAGCTCCCCAGCACAGCCAAGCCAGCACCGACCCTGCCGCAGAAGCCCAGGGCCCAGATAATTCTAAACAAAACAAGCCCAATGCACGGGTGGGTGAGACCTCTTACTCCTGACTTCCTGCTGGGAAAATTTCCAGGCCTTCTGTACACCACTTGCACTGGTACCTCTCCACCCTCAACCCTCCCACCCCATCCGAGACACGCACTGACCATTTCCCTGTTTGGATCGGATAGTGAGTACCAACAACACGAGGCCAACACTGAAGTCACCACACGCCCTGGCCCAGGGTGAGCGGGAGAAGCACCAACAAGTTGGCGCTGAGTAGATCCACGTCAAAAGGAATCATTTTAAAGCTGTAAACTGGAGAGGCTTGTGTTACTTTTTCTCTCTCCCCCACCCCTCTTGCCCAACTCCCCTTTAGGGGTAGGCAGGAGGTTGGAGGACAACGTCAACCAATAGTGGCGGTCTCTCCCGGCCCTAAAAGCCTGAAAAAAGGAAGCGGGAGGGCGGCCCCAGTACGACCCCTCCCTAATAGACCGCGGCTACCCATCAGCTCGACCTTCCCCCACCCACAAATCCTCCTCGGATCTCGGGGGGTCGCCTCCGCCCGTTTCCTCCATCCTCCCCTTGTCTGAACTCACCCCCAGCCAAGGGCCTAGACGCTTCGTACCTTAAAGTAGATCTCGTCCACCACCTCGTGGTAGGTCTTGAGCTCGTAGAGCTGTACTTTGAAGTACGGCGACGACAGGATGTTGGTCAGGATCATGGGGTTGAGGTTCATGGTCTTCTCGTTGCCCCACAGCGGCAGCACATTGCCCTGCTTGCCCGAGACGGCCGGCTTGGTGGCGCCGCCGCCGCCGCACTGTTGCTGTTGCTGGGCCGCGGCTGCGGCCGCCTGGTGCTGCGGCTGCGAGTTGCCTGTCAGCGCGGGGCTGTTGTTAGCCATGTTGCGGCGTAAGGAGGGAAGGAAGAGGGAGGGGGGAGGGGGCCAAGCTCGATCTCGCTCTTCGGGACAACGGTCCGGGACCCTACTCCATGGAACGCCGTCGGGAGAGGGGGCCGCCTGGCTGTGCCCCAGCCGGATGAGGGAAGCAATGGGGCCGCCGGCAAATGGGCCCCAGGCGACGAGGAGACGACGAGACGCAGGCCGCGAGAACTCCCGGCACAAGGCGAGCCGGCGAGCGGAGAGCTCGATCTCTTCCGCCAACTGCCCCTGGGAACAAGATGGCGGGCCCGACGGATGTGACGCCACAGGCCCCAGAGTTCCAAGCTGAGCCGACGGCCAATCAGAGACGTCCGGGTGGGCCGGAAATTCCTCTTCCTGGTGATCGCGCTTCTGCGCGTTCTCCGCATGCTGCGGTTGAAGTTGTTGCTGCCAGTGGCTGACCTCACGGGGGACGGGTAGTAGACCCAGTTTTTTTGCGTTTTTGTGGTTGGTCTGGGAGCCCTGTTTCTCTTGCCAAGTACTGGGCAGAAAAGGGTTTGCATGGCCGCTGTGTGCTTGCGAATTCGTGACTCTGCTCCTAGGAGTATCCGAGAGAGTCATCTGGACTCACTGTTTTAAGATTTTTTGGAAGGTTTGGTCGTCGGGGACCCCTCTTCCATATAATTCCGGAGTGAGAGCTTCCTATCCTCCGCCGGACTCTAGTGTCCGGCCGGCGAACTTATTGTTTGGGCTTTAGTTTATTCACCTGTAAATCGGGATAACATCTTCGGCTGTTGTGAGCATTAAAAGGGTTACTATACCTGGAGTGCCTAGTAGAATGCTCCTTTCAGGCTTTTCTTTCCCACTAATTAAGTTCCTTCAATTTTACAGGTGAATTCTGAGGGGTCAATTTGGGCGAGGCACTGCGAATGATGGGGGAAGGGCGGGAAGAGGTGTAAAAACGAGTCAGAATCAGTCTCAGTTCTGAAGAGCTTCTGATAACTTAGAGATGGTTCATGGTATGTTTGGGAATTGAGGCTACAGAGGGTCTTGCGGTTTCTACAGGTGGGGTCCGACTAGGCAGTTTATCAGCAGAGAACAGCCTGAGTATATCTAGAGGCAGGGAAGATCAGGCTTATTAGAAGGTAAATAGCCCACTTGACAGGAGTCTGCAAATACGCTTACAAGAGAGTGATGGCTGGAGAGGAATTTGGGCCCTTGTGAAGTGCCTGGAATGCCAAAATGAGACATTAGGAAGTTGATGACATTTAAATCCAAGGGTTACATAATTACATCGAAGGACCCAAAGTCTATTTTAACGACGCTAATATTGCAATACTTTCTGGCTCTAATCTTTTCTTCGCACAGTATTGCCCAAGTCATCTTCCAAAAGTGCATCACTCCCCTACTCAGAAACCTTGGATGGCTCGCTCAGTAACATACTAATTGCCAAAATCTAATGACCTTTTTCATTTTTCATCATCTTTGATTTTGCTTTGTTACACTACTTACCATGTACACTTTCCTAGAAACTTAAGAGATCTTAATTTCATTGGCACATGCACAGAGGAGTGGAAAAGGATAAGACAGAGACCTTGGGGAAAAAATCCACACCTGGATAAAGATGAACCCGCAGGAGAAATGACCAGCAGAGAAGTAGGAGGTAAACCAGGAGAGAGTAGGAGGAACAAGGCAATATAGGTGTTTAATAAATGAATAAATTGCGTGATTGATTAATGTTTAGAACTGTACAGTACCTAAGTGGTTTTCCTATCTAGTTCCTTCGCTTTACATTGGAGGAAAACTAAAGCTTTGGGAAAAGTGGTTTTTCACCTCTTTCCTAAGTGGGAATAACAATAATTCTTGTTTTTCTATACGGTTGTTTATACCAAAACTACTTCCAAGTACAACTGACGAACCCAGCCTCTCTCTAATGAAATATCAGGTTTAAAGTACATTGAAAAAAAATTGAACCTAGATCTTTTTGGTGTATTTTTTTTCTCTGATAGTAATAGTTTAAGTTTATTGAGTTAACCCAGTGACATTCTAATTGCCAAATTCTATGATTTGTTATTATTCTTAGCATACATGATCTTTTGGTGTAGACTCAAACATTCATTTTCCCCTAGATTCTGGGTGAGAAGCTCAGTAGAGAGGTTGAAGTTGGATGTCTAAGTCTTAGTGGCATCAAATTAAGGGAGCCAGGTATTATGATAAAGTGCTTAACATATTCAGTGAATCCCTGCAATAACCCAAAGGCATTACTCTTATCCCCATTTTTAAGCTTTATTCAGGTATAATACTGAATACTGCACTGCACCTATATAAAGCTGTGAAGTTTGATCAGTTTTGACATATGCATATACCCATTAAACCACCACAATAAACATAATATTCATTTTTGTCACCCCCAAAGTTTTCATGTGCCCTTTAGTAATTCAACCACTTTCTGTCACTATCGATATAGTTTGCATTTTCTCAAATTTTATGTAGATAGAATTACACAGTATTTACCTTTTTTTGCCTGGTTTCTTTGACTCTGCATAGTTTTGAGATTCATCCTTGTTGCATATATCAAAAGGTTTTTTTTTTTTTAATTATCGTTATTACCGCTAAATAGCATTTCATTGTATTACCACAATTTATCTATCCAGTCATCTGTTGATGAGCATTTGAATTGTTTCTAGTTTTGGGCTGTTACAAAACTGCTACGAACATTTGTGTATATAGCCTTTGTCACTTATGTATGTCACATTGTAGTCTTCGAATGGACATATATTTTCATGTCTCTTGGGGTAAATATCTAGAAGTGGAATGAGTGGGCCTTTTGACGGGTGTATGTTTAACTTTTTAAGAAACAGCTGAAATGTTTTCCAAAATGGTTTGTACCATTGTATATTCCACTTGCTCCATATGCTCACCAACAGCTGATACGTTTTTTAAAATTTTAGCCATTCTAATCAGCTTGTAGTGATATCTCATATGGCTTTAAGTTACATTTTCCTGATGACTATTGATGTTGAACATCTTTTCAGGTACGTATCAGCTTTTGTGTATCTTCTTTTGTAAAGTAACTTCAAATCTTTTGCGCATTTTCTATTTATGTTGTTTGTCTTATCGAGTTAGAAGAGTTCTTTACATGCTCTGGATACAAGTCCTTTGTGTTGCAAGTATTTTCACAGTCTGTGGCTTGTCTTTTAATTTTCTTAATGGTGTCTTCCAAAGAGTAAAACTTTTTTTACTTTGATAAAGTCCAATTTATCTTTTTCGTTTCATTTATGGTTTTTGTTTTTGTGTCACAGTGATATTCTATGTTTTCTTCTAGAAGTTTTATGTTTGGTATTTTATATTCAGGTCTATGATCCATTTTAAGTTAATTGTTACCTGTGGTGTGAGGTAGGGTTAATGTTCATTTCTATCCACACATGTATAATCAGGTGATCCAGCGCTGTTTAAAAGACTTCTTTTCCCATTGAGTTGCATTTGCACCCTTGTCAAAAATCAAGTGACTCTACTTTGTCCCACTGATGTCTGTGTTTACCTTTCTGACAATACCGAACTATCTTGATTACTGTAGCTTTATAGTAAAATTTGAAATCAGGTTGGGTAAATCCTCCAATTTCATCCTTCCTCTTAAAAACTGCTTTGTTTGCTGTAGGTCCTCTGCATTTCCGTCAATTTTTACAAAAAAAAAAAAAAATAGTCTGGCATGTTGGCATGTAGTAGGTGCTGAATGGAGCCCTGGAGGTGCAGTGGTTAAGAGCTTGGCTGCTAATCAAAAGGTCAGCAGTTTGAAACCCTATGGGGCAGTTCTGCTTTGCCCTATAGGGTTGCTATGAGTTGGAATCAACTCGACAGCAAGGGGCTTGGCTATTTTGGTCCTAGGTGCTAAATAAACGTATCATTCTTGAATAAATGAATAACGAATGAAAATAATTGGCATGTGTTGAGAGTAACCACTAAAATACGAGAAATTAAATGTTTTGAAATAATAACCAAGGACAGGGATAGCTTTGCCCAGCACCCGTAATTGTTCAGAACCACCACGAATCTGGAGTAACGTAAGAATTGACTATCAAGTACCCAAGAATTAAAAATCTGATGCAGTTGATAGGTTTGGCAACTAGAAAAAAAAAAGTTACTCATATTGCCTGTAATAATGACAAAAGCAAACAAAAACAAGGTCTGTTGGAAAAAATAGAAGAATGAAAACTAAGCAAAATTTGAACACAAGGTTTATTCTGAGTAGTTATTCTGTATGTATCTAGGGAGACCATTTTGATTCCAGAAAAAGTAAATGGTTCAAAGAAGCTAGGTAAGCTAGGTACAATGAGGCTTACAAAGAGAAGAGGTGGGAGAAATACGGAAGATCAACCGTTGGCTAATCTTAACATGTTTAATTGAACCCTACCCTTCCCCGTTTACTGATACCAGGTCACAAGATGGTCTCTGGACCTCCACCCAGCCATATCTTGAAATTCAAATTCAACAGGCCAGGTTTGGGCTTTGAACAGGAAAGAAAGAATTTGCAACTTTGGATAAACAGCTGGCAGAATTAATTTTAGTCAGGAATTTCTTTAAAGTGAATATTTGCTTTTGTGAGTGGAAAAAAAAACCCAAAATCTAAGCAAGATATCTACTATCAATACTTCTCTTTGACAGAAGTAAACAACAATGTTGTTGTTAGATGCAGTCGAGTTGATTCTGACTTATAGTAACCCTATGCACAACTGAATGAAATGCTGCCTGGTCCTGTACCATCCTTAAAATTGTTATGCTTGAGCCCATTGTTGCAGCCACTGTGTCAGTCCATTTCATTGAGAATTTTCCTCTTTTCTGCTGACCCTCTACTTTACCAAGCATGATGTCCTTCTCCAGGGACTGATCCCTCCTGACAACATGTCCAAGGTATGTAAGATGCAGTCTCGCCTTCCTTGCTTCCAAGGAGCATTCTGGTTGTACTGCTTCCAATACAGATTTGCTCGTTCTTTTGGCAGTCCGTGGTATATTCAGTATTCTTAACCAACACCACAATTCAAAGGCATCAATTCTTTGGTCTTCCTTATTCATTGTCCAGCTTTCACATGCATATGATGCAATTGAAAATACCGTGGCTTGGGTCAGGCACACCTTAGTCTTTAAGGTGACATCTTTGCTTTTCAACACCATAAAGAGGTCCTTTGCAGCAGATTTACCCAATGCAATGCGTCTTTTGATTTCTTGACTGCTGCTTCCATGGCTGTTGATTGTAGATCCAAGTAAAACGAAATCCTTAACAACTTCAACGTTTTCTCCATTTATGCCCTGTTCTTCTTCATATAGTCCAGCTTCTCCGATTATTTGCTCAGCATACAGATTGAATAGGTATGGTGAAAGGATACAACCTTGATGGACACCTTTCCTGACTTTAAACCACTCAGTATCCTCTTGTTATGTCTGAACAACTGCCTCTTGATCTATGTACAGGTTCCTCATAAGCACAATTAAGTGTTCTGGAGTTCCCATTCTTCTCAATGTTATCCATAGTTTGTTATGATCCACACAGTCGAATGCCTTTGTATAGTTAACGAAACACTGGTAAACATTCTTCTGGTATTCTCTGCTTTCAGCCAGGATCCGTCTGACATCAGCAATGATATCCCTGGTTCCATATCCTCTTCGTAATCTGGCTTGAATTTCTGGCAGTTCCCTGTTGATATACTGCTGCAGCCGCTTTTGAATGATCTTCAGCAAAATTTTGCTTGCGTATGATATTAATGATATTGTTCGATAATTTCTGCATTCAATTGGATCACTTTTCTTGGGAATAGGCATAAATATGGATCTCTTCTGGTCAGTTGCCCAGGTAGCTGTCTTCCATATTTCTTGGCATAGATGAGTGAGCACCTCCAGTGCTGCATCCATTTGTTGAAACATCTCCATTGGTATTCCGCCAATCCCTGGAGCCTTGTTTTTCACCAGTGCCTTTAGTGCAGCTTGGAATTCTGCAGTACCATTGGTTCCTGATCATATGATACCTCTTGAAATGGTTGAAAATATCGACTAATTCTTTTTGATATAATGACTGTATTCCTTCTATCTTCTTTTGATGCCCCCTGTGTCGTTTAATGTTTTCCCCATAGAATCCGTCACTGTTGCAACTTGAGGCTTGAATTTTTTCTTCAGTTCTTTCAGCATGAGAAACGCTGAGCATGTTCATCCCTTTTGGTTTTCCATCTCCAGCTCTTTGCACATGTCATTATAATACTTTGTCTTCTCCAGCCGCCCTTTGAAATCTTCTATTCAGTTCTTTTACTTCATCAGTTCTTCCTTTTGCTTTAGCTGTTCGACGTTCAAGAGCAAGTTTCAGAATCTCCCCTGACATCCATCTTGGTCTTTTCTTTCTTTCCTGTCTTTTGAATGACTTCTTGCTTTCTTCATATGTGATGTCCTTGACAGTGTCATAAATGCTAAGATAATGGTATATGCAGAGTAGTGTGGGAACACAGTGGAGGGTTAACGAATCTATATTTGGGAAGATCAGGAAGGGCTTCCTGAATCAGGTGATGTATGAGTTGAGATTTAAGAATTATTAGGAGTTAATTAGGCAGACAAAGGAGAAAGTGTATCACAGGTGGGGCTAACTTGTGCTAAGGCTCTGAGGCATGAAAGAGCAGATGATGTGTTTGGGGAAAGGTTCATCACTATTATAGTACTTATACTGTTTTCAGAGAAAGAGTATAAAAAACGGTACAGCCATACAAATGCATACTTGTTTGTCATCTTGTGCCAGCAGAGGAGGGGTCTATGCCTTTTAGCTAAGCATTTTCGGCACTGGATACAGCGACTGACATAAAAAACCAAACGTATTGCTATTGAGTGAGTTGCAAAAGGACAAATACTGTATGACCTCACTTTCGTCAAATAAGCAAATATATAGAAACCAAAGATTATAAGTGGTTGGTGGGGGAGGGGGAAGAAAGAGTTTTTGCCTAGGGGGCAATGAGTTAATGATGGTGGAATGATTCAGAAAAGGATAGTGATAATGACTGCACAACGTGAAGAATGTAATCAATGTCATTGAATTAGATGTGTAGAAATTGTTGAATTTGCAAATGTTTTGTTGTGTGTATTTTTGCCACAATAATCTTTTTTAATGGGCATGTTAGTATTACCTCATAGGGTTTTATAAGTATCTAATTGTTGATATATGAAAGTGCTTAGAACAAGACCTAAGCACATAGTGTGGTATTGTTGTCTAAATAACATTTAACATTTTTATAATATTCTAACTTAATCTTGAAAATATTATAGTGGTTTTATTTCTAATTTTCTAACAGTTAACTTTGATTCCCATCAGGAATCTAAGTACTGGTACAATGTTTTGACAGAGCCATTTTTGTATGCCTGCTAACCATGTAGCATGGCCAGGGTTACAGATGGAAGTGAGCTGCTCAGCAGATAGGTTACCAGTTTATTGATACCAGATTCAAGTTAATTTGTTAACAAGAAATAAGGAATATTTGGGGGTTATATCTCAAACCTTTGAAAGTCATGCAAGGGGGAATAAGCGTCATGGTCTTTTACAAAATGGTCATTATGCTCATGTCAGAGACAAAGTACTGGGCTGCATGGGTGACTGCCACACCAAGGCCCAGATGAGACTAGGTAATTGATTTTATTTTTTTCTTTTGCTAATTGCTTTTGCTGCAAGATAAAGTGATGAATTGTGCAGTCCTGACCAATCCCTTCTCTTTTTGGCCTTTGTACACCCATTGCTCCTTTCTAAGTGAAACTGCCCCATTTACAGTGCTGTTGACCAGGCAACCTTACATGGCCATGATTTATACCAAGTGACCCTGGCTGTCTGGACACAGCCAGTTGGACAGAAAACGGCATTGATTCACATGCTAGCCAGTGACCTGTGACACGGCTCTGTGAGGATAGATGAGCCGGGCCTTCCAGATTCTCTTAGAAATTTGAATGAAGAGCACAGAATCAAGCAATTAGTAGTGGGCACTAAAGCAAAAAGAATGAAATGAGATAAAAAAGAGGCCATGTAGATTCTGTCACACACAGGTTCTGAGGAATCAATAACAAGGAATGAGCAGGAACTAGAAGGAGAAAAGATAACCAACAGTATCAAAGATTAAGTTCTCAAATCACTGTACAGTGAAAATGCAGCATAATCAATCACAAAACTCCATTGACCTCAGTCAGGTTGGTTTTAGGACAATACACGTACAGAAGTTGAAAATCTGGAAAGTGAATCCCTTAAATACTGATTCTCTGTTCCCACTTTCTTCCCTTCCACAGTAGACCCTGCACTTTACAAAATAAAGGTATAAACCCACCCATCCAAATTCTGTAATGGTGCATTGTCCTGGGGTATAAAAACCTCAGGGTGTTAAAGTGCTAGTTCTAAATAATTGTGTTGACATTGGTGTTTAGAAAGTGAATGACTAATGACTGGGTAAAAGTGGTTTCCAACGTACTGCTTTCAACAAAATAGGAGAGCCTAGTCAAGTTTTCCATTGATAAGTGTTGACGTCGAGTTGGTTCCGACTCACAGCAACCCTACAGGGTGGAGTAGAACTGCCCTGTAGGGTTTCCAAGTCTGTAATCTTTACGGAAGCAGTTTGCCACATCTTTCTCCCATGAAGGAGCTGGTGGGTTCAAACTGCCAACCTTGTGGTTAACAGCCGAATGCTTAAACCACTATGACATCAGGACTCCTTTACATTAGTATAGGTGAAATAAATTCTGCAATTTTGAAAATCAACTCCATGGCACCTAACAACGTCACTCATTAGTGTCATGCTGATAGATTGTTAAAAATAAGTTTTGGTGGAAGATGTCCAAGTCATTTTGGCACGTAACATGAAAGTAGTTCAAAGAATCAAGTGATAGTGCCATAACAAAACTCCTTCCAGTTCCGTTTACTCATTTACATGTATGAAAATGAAAAATAGAGATAGTATGAATGCTAAGATCTATCTTGTTTTAGAAATAAGTAATGTTTATAAGGTGTCCCAGGGTAGCAGAAATAGTTAAGCGCTTAAGCACTTATCAGTTAACCAAAAGTTTGGTGGTTGGAGTCCACCCAGAGGTGCCTCGGACGAAAGCCCTGGTGATCTCCCCAAATCAGCCACCGGAAGCCTCACGGAGCGCGGTTCTACTCCGGAGCACGTGGGGGCGTCGCGAGTTGGAACCCACTCCACAGGAAATGAAAAAACAGCTATGTGAACTAACAGACATCGTTAAAAAGATATTTCTGATAAAATATTACTTTTTGTGTTTCATAATTATCAATATTGGAAACCCGGGTGGCATAGTGGTTAAGCGCTACGGCTGCTAACCAAAGGGTCAGCAGTTCGAATCCGCCAGACTCTATGAGTCAGAATCTACTCGACGGCACTGGGTTTGGTTTGGTTTTGGTTAATCATCAATATCCGTAACGTTTTATCAGTTGCATACTAATAATGACTTAAAACAATAATACCAAAAAACCCACTGCCGCTGAGTCAGTTCTGACTCGGTGATCCTATAAGGCAGGATAGAACTGCCCCATAGGGTTTCCAAAGCTATAATCTTTACTGAAGCAGACTGCCACATCTTTCTCCCATGGAGCCGCTGGTGGTTTCGTGGCAGTTCCTGGGTGGTGCAAATGGTTAAGTGCTCAATTACTACCCAGAAGGTTCATGGTTCGAACCCACCAAGAGGCACTTTGGAAGAGAGGCCTGGTGATCTGCTTCCAAAAGGTCACAGCCTTAAAACTCTGGAGCAGTTCTGCTTTGCACACATGAGGTTGTCATGAATTGGAATAATGTGATTAATAGAAAATGTTTGACTCTAAAGATTAGTCATTAGGATAAAATTTTATGGGGGGAGTGGAATAGAAAATACTAGCTCGGTGGTATAAAATTTCTGACTGCAGAAGGAGCTTTTTAATGTATTTTTTAAATGAATGATGGTATCAGCTGTGATATTTAGATTTCATGGAATACCTTTAAAAGAGTGGTATATTGATATACATTTTTATATCGGCACATAAAAATCCAAGTTGCTTTGGGAGAAATGTGGAACGTTGTCAGTCATATAATGACTGAGTGGTTTGTGTATACTTTGATTTTTCTAACATGTGATCTTTTGTTTACAATGAGAGACTTTCTGTTACTTAACTTAGAACACTTTGGCAGCAGTAGAAACCTTGGATACATTTTTGTATGTTACGTGTGATGTATATAGAATTAGTACTTTATTTTTAAGAGGTACAGTATTGGGGGAAAGTAGGGTGGGTTTCCAAAGTGCATTTTTTATATAAAAAAAGTCAAGATTTAAAAAAATCCTGGTATAAATATTGTTTTAAAATGTCAGTATTTCTAATAATAGCAAATATATCATTTACAGCTTCTTAAATTTTTGATGATAGATTTTAGATGGTAATTTAAAAATGTGTGTGAGAGGTACATGAGTGTCATGGATTGAACTGTGTCCCCCCAAAATACGTGTCAACTTGGTTAGGCCATGATTCCCAGTATTGTGTGGTTGCCCTGCATTTTGTGATTAATGTAATTTTCCTATGTGTTGTAAACCCTAATCTCTGCCTGTGGTTAATGAGGCAAGATTGGGTTATGTTAAAGAGGATTAGGGTGGGATACAACACCCTTACTCACGTCACATCCCTGATCCAATGTAAAGGGAGTTTCCCTGGGGTGTGGCCTGTATCACCTTTTATCTTACAAAAGGTAAAAGAAAAGAGAAGTGAGCAGAGAGGTGGGGACCTCATACTACCAAGAAAGCAGCACTGGAGCAGAGCATGTCCTTTGGCCCTGGGATTCCTGCGTAGAGAAGCTCCTAGACCATGGGAAGATTGATGACAGGGACCTTCCTCCAGAGCTGACAGAGAAGGCCTTCCCTTGGAGTGGACACCCGGAATTTGGACTTCTAGCCTACTAGACTGTGAGAGAGTAAACGTCTGTTTGTTAAAGCCATCCACTCGTGGTATTTCTGTTACAGCAGCACCAGATAACCAAGACAACAGGCAAAAAAAAATTGTGGAGACCAATGATAGATGCAGAGGTAAATGGTTGATCAGAGCTCCGAATGGCTGAGTTAAGTCCAATTCAGTGCTTCAGTATTAGAAAGTCCGTTGTTGCTGCAAAGCTAAGCCATGTCCTCCGTTAAAGTATAATTAAAAAGCTAAAAGCTTAGTTCTTAAATAAAGTGAATGAAGATGTGTCAAGTATTATATTCAACACATTAATGAAGGAGCCGGTGAGATAGTAGTAAGGCTGATTCAAAGAGGAATTTGGGGAATGGAGGCAGTCAAAGGATGCTGAAATGAATTTGTTAAAACTTACAGAAGTGGTTAATGTCCTATGAAACCGTAACCTTCGGAGCTATTTTTTCCACTGACAGAAATCTTTGGGCGAACGTGTGACTTGACAGTGTCTGGGATCTAATCAAATAATAGGGTCAAAGCACGGGTGAGTTCTCCGATGAGCCTGTGACCTAGTCACCTAGTGCTGCCGTGGGAGAGATGCCACCGGGGATGGCTTTAAGGAAGAGAAGTTTATTTTCTCACAGTCTAGCAGGTTACAAGTCCAAATGCAGGGTGTCGGCTCCAGGGGAAGACTTTCTCTGTCAGCTCTGTAAGAAGATTCCTTGTCCTCAATCTTCGCCTGGTCGGGGAGCTTCTCAGGTGCAGGGACCCCGTGTCCAAAGGACCTGGTCTGCTCCTGGTGCTGCTTTCTTGGTGGTATGAGGTCCCCAACTCTGTGCTTGCTTCCCTGTCATCTCTTAAGAGATAAAAGGTGGTGCAGGCCACATCCCAGGGAAACTCCCTTTACCTTGGATCAGGGAGGTGACCTGAATAAGGGTGGTGTTAAAATCCCACTGTAATCCTCAACATAAAATTACAGTCACAAAATGGAGGGTAAACACACATAGCCTAACCAAGTTGATACACAGATTTTTGGGGGGACATAATTCAATCCATGACAGGTGAGCCTGGTAAACAATGACATTGAAAGGATATGCAGCCCTTCTCTTGCTTTATTTATAAGATTTGATACATATTTTAACACCACAAATCCAGCTTTCATCGGTAACAAAGACGACATTTTTATCTCTGTTTTCCTGACTTAGATGTCCATAAGTTGATTCTGAACTTAGGCCCCCCTCCAGTACCTAATATCTGGTATACTAGAGTAGGTTTGTTGTTTTGTGAGAGGCTTCTTTCTCTTAGGTCAGAAAGACATGTGACCCATGACAACAATAGCCAAAGCAGGCTGGCAATGTCAGGCAATGTCAGGGTCTAAAGCATTGTTAAAACCTATTACAGAAATAAAGTGGGGCCAGAAGAGATTTTTGAGGGGCCAGAAGCATTTATGTGTGTATTCATCGCTCCTCCTCGTCCTCAAGAGGTTTTAAGGCAGAAAGGTAAAAAGCAGCACAGATAGGTGTAGTAGGATGGGAGAGTTAGATACAGTAGTCTGAAGAGCCACAGCCTCTATGTACATTTTAAAATAAATTGTGCCTAGAAGTTGAAGGGCCTTTTCTTTCCAAAGGAGAAAGTATCGGCTCCAACCAGAGCCAAACTGACTTGAGCTCTGCGTTCAGCTCTGCTGCTTATGAACTTATGATCTTGGGTATCTCTAAATCTCAGTTGCTGATCTGTAAACTGAAATAGGTGATACTCAGCTTGCAGTGTATTTGAACATCTCATGAAGACTAAGTAAATAACATGTAAAATGTTTAGTATCATAGTGTACACATAGCCGTTTCTTACTAAAGGTTAGCTATAATCCAGTATCACTTGTTGTTTTATTATTACTCTTATTATTGACTGTAATCGAGCCCTTGACTCTTCCTGTGGCTTGTGTGGCCTGAGACATAAAGGTATATTTTCTGAGGTAGAGATTTGTTGTTCGTAGCTTTGAACACCCTCTTTTACAGTTTGGTAATTTCCACGTAATGATACCTTCCCAAAATAGAGGCCAGAATAACTTGCATCCCTTGTTCATTGCAGCATTGCTCACAATAGTCAAAAGATGGAACCGACCCAACGTCCATCGACAGATGAGTGGATAAACAAAATGTGGTACATAGGTACAGTGGAATATTATTCAGCCATAAAGATAAATCTGATACATGCTATGACATGAATGAAACTTGAAAGCATTATGCTGAGTGAAATTAAGTCAGGCACAAAAGGACAAATTTTATATAATCCTGCTTAACATGAAATAATCTAGAATAGCCAAATGCATAGAGACAAAAGTTTATGAGGGGCTGTGACGAGGGAGGAATGGGAGTTACAGCTAAAGGGGTACTGAGTTTCTGTTTGGGGTGATCAAAAACTTCTGGAAATGCACAACATGGTGGATGTAATTAATGTCGCTGAATTGTACACTTAAAAATGGATAAAGTGGCAAACTTTTTGTTAAATGTGTTTTACCACAATGAAATTAACGAAACAAAAACTTAGATCCCAAGACTCTTTTGCAGCCAGATATAAGGTAGGCTTAAGTCATCAGTTACACCCATGTGAGAACTGGATTGAGAAATGAGCTCTGCAAGACGCTGGCCCCATGTCCAGGGATTAATCTTCTGCCAAGCACAGAGGTGGAGCCATCTGGTTCTTCAGAAGCCTCTACGGCGGAGTGTTTGACATCCAACTCTGAGCATCGGCGGTGCCAGTTATGTTGGTAGAAGTATTTTTGTGATAGAATCCCTTTGTTGGTTGGCTCTTGTTCCAGGCTATGTACATGAGTCAGATTCTCTAGTTTGGCCAGGAGATTACGTGAGATTTCAATACCCCCATAATAAATTACTTTTCTGCTTAAGCAAATTCTGTTGTTTGCAATTAAGAGCGCTGGCTGAACACATTGCTAAGTAAATAGCATCTATGTTGCATCTACCCTATCTTTGGGGTCAGATTAACAATTTGGTGTTATAAAGGTCATCAGTTAAAAAAAAAACTATCTTCAGTGTATACCTTTCTTTGCAGATTCTAATTTTTACCTCTTTCACCATAATGAGGAGCCCTGGTGGTACAGTGGTTAAGTGTTCAGCTGCTGACCAAAACGGTGGTGGTTCTAACCCCCCAGCCACTGCATGGGAGAAAGATGTGGTAGTCTGCTTCTGTAAAGATGACAGCCTTGGAAACCCTATGGGGCAGTTCTATTCTGTCCTATACGGTCATCATGAGTTGGTCATTATGACTTGACGGCAAGTGTGCTTCCTGTTGAGAAGTTTGAGTTTGACCATATGACTCGCTTTGGCCATTGGTATCTTAGTAGACTTGATGCGAACAGAGGCTTAAAAGTACTTACATGATTGGGCTGGTGCTCGTGCTCGTGTCTCTAACGCCATGAGAAGAACATGATCTGCCTAGCCCACTGGTCCAAGAAAGAGAGAGACTCATGGAGCAGAGCAACGTGACCCACTAAGTTGCAATGGAAAGCAGCGCCACGCAGCTGCCAGCGAGAAAGCAGCAGAGCTGTTGACCAGACCCATGAGCAGTAACAAACGACTGGAGCTGTGGCCTTTGGGATCGTTTGTTACTTAGCAATAGTAATACAGAAGTGCTACGATCCAACTATGTACAGGGTCAATGGAGACACTAAGGAGGAACTATTCAATATTATCTAGAGATACCAGGGAATGCTTCATAGAGGAGGTAGCCTCCAAGCCTGCAAATGCAGACACCCTGAATTATTTTTTTCAGCCAAGATTTTTTGGGTGTCACGTACCACAGGAATATTGAGTTCACAGGTGGGAAGATATGATTCCCACCTTTAAGGTACCAGATTTATCTTTGTGCTATGCTTTATGTATACTATGCACATTTGTTGAAAAGATCTTCAGAGCAAGAGCAAAGTGAAAGATGATGAATGGCAACACATATCTTTCTGCAAATTTTACCTTTTGTGGTGTGTAGGCTGCTGAATAATTTTTGTTTGCCCTTGTATTGCAGCTTGCCCTTGTTAGGTAGATTGAACAACTGCCCCGGTACAATCCTTTTCATAGCCAGCATTTTCCTTACTCTGGAGTATGTTGATAACTAAAGATTAATGGTTTCTGACAGCAGTGCTTTGGCAGCATTTTATATTGCTTTTAAATCCATTTAAATCTTTTCATATCCTGAGGAGATGTGTGACAAGTGCTGTGATCTAGCCATGAGGAGCCATCTAATGCCTGATAGGAAGGGTTGACAAATAAATTGAAAACCAACCAAGACAGATCTACCTCAAGAGCCTTATGAGACCTTTTGTCTAGATGAAATGGTCTACGAGGCATCTCCTTAGATCTGCACTGTACATTTCACCTTTGCTTTGAAGCTGTTCCTTACTGAGACTCCTTTGTTGGTAGAAGATGAGAAACAGTTTTATTTTTGAACCCAGCAAATTCTGGTTTGGAAGAATTTCTTCTAAATCTTCTGGGCATTTATAAACAATTTGATAATAACAACAACAAAAAAATTAGTGTTTGCAAATCCTTTTAGTTGAAGCAACATTCTGCTTCCTTAAAAGTCATTTCATGTGAGATGTATAGATAAAAACATCTATTAAACAATTCAAGGATTATTTAAAAATTTTGTTTATTAATGAAAACAGGCAAGGCAATCCAAGTTTGTAGTTTCCACAATAGGCCAGGCCAGTCCTAGAATAAGGAAAAAAAAATTACGTACTAGTAATAATATAAATGAAAGTTGAAAACACTGGCAATTTACTTTTTATCACATTGAGGCTCACTGCATTGATATACTATATTGTCAGGGCATTCTTAACTCTAAGAAAGACAATTTTGTGACAAGTTTTCATCTTCAATAATAGGAGTCTACAATAAAAATACATTTTGCCAAAATACTTTTGAGGCACCTGATATGCTATCCATAAATCTTGGTTGCTTAAATAAACTTATTTCCACATACACCAGGCCTTGATAATTAAAATGAACAAAGACCAAATCATATACTGGAAAACTTAACAGAGTTTTCTCCCTATACACTTATCAATGTTTTTTTGAGAAAGCCTAGGAATTTAGTCACAGAGCTACCAGAATACTGCCTCTGTCCTACCTAGTCAGCATTTCCGCCATTACGATAAGCACTGTCCTCATGATCAGTCATCAATTACTGAACAGGGCACTCCACCAGCTGCTGAGGACACATAGGGAACTAACTTTTGATCACCTATTCCATGCTAGACATGTACACCTGCTTGATTGTAGGCCCCATGAGGGAAGGACCTACATCTGTCTTGTGCTTGCAGATCAGTACTTGGTCTGTAATAGATGTTCTATACATATTTATTGAATGGTTAATCTCATTTAATTTTCATTCTTCAAGTGAAAACATTGACAGAGAAGCTAAGTAAATTTCCAAAGGTTAGAGAGTAGTAATAAAATCAGGATCTAAGGTCTATTTGACTTTAAACTCATTCTGAAAGACTACAATGTGGTTTGTATCCCTGAGACTTGCCATATGGTGGGAAAGAGGATGAAGCATGATGAGAAAATGAGATGACAATGGCTAAGCTGAAGTGCTGGCTGTGGGAAGAGACAGATGCTACTGACAGCTTGAAGAGGTCAAGATTTGGTGACTGTCCAAATGTGGCAAGGGAGGAAATGGATAGATCCCAGAATGATTTTTAGGCTCTGAGACTAGGAGATGAGAAAGATAGTGTGGGAAACGAAAAGTTGGGGAGGGTACTGAACATGAGGAATTCAAACTCACAAACAGGCCAGCTAGCAGGTGCGATCCAGGAATCCGCTGTAGATCATTTACTAGACAAAAAAACAAAATTTGTTGCCATCGAGTCAATTCCGACTCATAGGGATCCTATAAGACAGAGCAGAACTGCCCCAGAGGGTTTCCAAGGAGCAGCTAGTGGATTCGAACTGCGAACTTAATTAGCAGCGAGCTCTTTACCACCATGCCACCGGTTCTGTTTATATTCTGTAGTAAGGAATATGCTCCTTTAAGGAAGACAGTGTTAGAAGTGCAGTTTCCCCAGGTGAACAGGAACGTCTCAAACTGTGATGTGACATTATCATAGCATCTGTGAAAGCTTGTTTCTTACCTTGATTTATCTACATGCTTTTTTCCTATGAGGTCATAAAAATAGACTCCTCAAAACATCCAAAACAAGAATAGTATAATTTATCTTTGTGGTATACCCAAAGCTGTTAGCACAGTGCTTAGCATATGGGTGTTTGAAAATACAGTTCCAATGTATTATTTATGGTATATCAATAGGCTCCTATCTCAGGGATCAGCCCCTGGGATCAGTCCCTGGAGAAGGACATCATGCTTGGCAGAGTACAGGGTCAGCGGAAAAGAGGAAGACCCTCAACGAGGTGGGTTGACACAGTGGCTGCAACGATGGGCTCAAGCATTAACAACGATTGTAAGGATGGCGCAGGACCGGGCACTGTTTTCTTCCCTTGTGCATAAGGTCGCTATGAGTCGGAACCGACTCGACGGCACCGACTCGACGGCACCAAACAACATCTCAGTTACAACTGAAATTTTAAAGAAGCACCAGCTTTTGAGTTTTAAATTACGAATAAAAAAATTTTTTTAAACTAAGAAATCAGCTTTGCTCCCTCCCTCCTCCTTTTACCTTTCATGATATACAAGAAATTACTCATTTTTCAAGTGTCAAGTTGAGTCTCTGCAAGGGGAAAGAGGGAGTGATACAGTAATTTTTCCAAGAATTGAGAAATAAGCGGAAATAATCAGTTGGGGGCCGAAAACAGCTTTTTTTTTTTTTCCTCAGTGCCAAAACCAAAAGCCAAATGCACTGCCCGTCAGGTCGATTCCGACTCATAGTGACCCTACAGGGCAGAGTAGAACTGCTCCATAGGGTTTTCAAAGAGCGACTGGCGGATCCGAACTGCCCACCTCTTGGCTTGCACCCAAGCTCTTAATCACTGCGCCACCAGGGCTCAGTTCAGGTGTTACTAAACCAACTTCACCCGGCCTTCAAGCCTTGTGGATTCTGATGAGACAGAAAAAACACCCCCCCCCCCCCCCCCGCCGCCAAACAAAACAAACAAAAAACCCGTTGCCGCCGGGGCAATTCCGGCTCATGGGGACTAGTGGCGGCTGATTCGGACCCCTAGCCGCCGGCTGGCTCTCGCTGAGCCCGGGCGCCCCCTTGCGGCCTCCCATTGGCGGGAACCATCTTCAGCTCTCGGTCGCGGACGGAAGAGCCAGGAAGCCAACGGTCTCGCCGAGCTCGCCCCGCCCTGCGGACGCCCGCGGGGCTGAAGTCCTCGCCAAGGTTCGGATGGAGGCCGGGAAAATGGCTTCGGTGCATGCGCCACAGTGGCCGTTAGGAGACGCAAAACTGACACGTTAGAACCGGAGGTCGAGCGGGAAGATCCCGGATACCCGACGCGGCTCGAGAAGCCCGGGGCGGACGACGCGGGCACGCACGCACCGAGGGGACGACCCAGGGGCGGGCGGCGCAGGTGCTGCAGCGAGTGGGTAACGTCGCGCAGCCAGGCTGCGCGTGCGCGGCCGGCAGGTGCGGGCTTGGCGTTGAATGTATTATCTGCGGTCTCCAGCGAGTGGCTGCCGCTGTGCTCAGAGGCTGTTGGCATAGGCTCTTTGCTTTTCCACTTGGACGTGCTTTTTACTGAAAGGTGAGCGATTCGACGACTGATGCTCTGTAAAGACAACGTTGAAGAAAGTTTCGTTATACGAGTTAGAGAATCTCTCAAAAGACATGCTGCCCAACTTTCAGGCTAAGTTCTAGTTTAAGTTGATGTAGTCAAAAGCAAGTTTGCAAGCAAAATTTAAATTCAAGCCCATGAGTGAATTGGATGAGTAGATGTTTCCTGAAGTCTTGCCTTTAGCTTATCAAGTACTAAAGACGCCTTTTTTTCCTCGAAATTTCATTTTGACCATGTGTAAACAAGTTATCGAAAGCAGTTTGAGGTTTAGGGTTTGTTATAGATTGAATTATGTCCCCCCAAAGTATGTGTTGTAAATCCTAACCTGATGCCTGTGGTTAAAATCCCGTTCAGGAGTGGGTCATGTTTATGTTAATGAGACAGGTAGGTAGGGTGTATTTTGAGTCAATATCTTTTGAGATATTAAAAGATTAAATGAGCAAGCTAGAAGCAGAGATGGGGGAGGAAGATAGATGCCATACCACACCACATGAAGATCACCAAGGAGCCAGGGAGTAAGAACCTTCCCCCAGAGCCTACAGAGAGAGCCTTCACCCAGACCTGGCACCCTGAATTTGGACTTCTGGCCTCCTAAACTCTGAGAAAATAGATTTCTGTTTGTTAAATCTATCCACTTGTGGTATTTCTGTTATAACAGTACTAGATAAGACAGAATTTTGTACCTGCAGAGTTGGGTGCTGCTCTAACAGATACCTAAAACGTGGAAGCGGTTTTGGAATTGAGTAATGGGTAGAGGCTGGAAGAGTTTAAGTCAGAATTGACTTGATGGCCATGAGTAATAGTAAAAGCCTAGATTGCCTTGAAGAGATCTAAAAAACCCATTTCTGTGAAGTCAATTCCAACTCATAGTGACCATGTAGGACAGAGTAGAACTGCCCATAGAGTTTCTAAGGCAGTACATTATTTTGTGTGTGCTTGAAGTGAAAGTTTACAATTCAAGCCAGTTTCTCATACCAAAACTTATACGCACATTGTTAATGTGACCCTAGCTGCTCTCCCTGTAATGTGAGAGCACACTTCTCTCTATCCTGTTTCCTGTGCCTGTTCAACCAGCTCCTGTCCCTGTCTACCTTCACATCCTGCCTCTGGACACAAGCTGCCCACTTAGTCTCATGTGTCTACTTGAGCTAAGAAGCACATTCCTCACCAGTATCATTTTATGTCTTATAGTCTGGTCTAATCTCTGCCTGAAGAGTTGGCTTCAGGAATGGTTTCAGTTTTGGGCTAACAGTGTGGGGGACATGTCATCTGGAGTCCCTCTAGTCTCAGACCACCAAGTCTGGTCTTTTTACTAGAATTTAGTTCTGCAACCCACTTTTCTTCTGCTCCATCAGGGACTTTGTGTTGTGTTCCCTGTCAGAGTGGCCACTGATGGTAGCTAGGCACCATCTAGTTCTTTTGGTCTCAGGCTGATGGAGTCTCTGGTTTATGTGGTCCTTTTTGTCTCTTGGACTCTTATTGTCCTTACGTGTTTGGTGTTCTTTTGCCCCAGGTGGGCTGAGACCAGTTGATGGATCTTAGATGTCTGCGTGCTACCTTTTAAGACCCCAGATACCACTCATCAAAGTGGGATGCAGAACATTTTCTTAAGGAGGCTGTAAATCCTTATGGGAGCAGATTGCTACATCTTTCTCCCACGTGAAGAGACAGTTGGTAGAATTATGGATGTTCAAAGGCAATTCTGGCGAGGGCTCAGAAGGAAATGAGGAGAGCTATAGAGAAAGTCTCTTATCAGGGTTTTGAACCCTCAGGGCTTCAAACAGATTAGTTCCGGTTCGAAACCCTCCCAAAAGTTTGATTCCCACCCAGATATATTGAATCAGAATCTCCGTTTTAACAAGATCCCCAGGTGATTCTTAGGTATAACAAATTCTGAGAACCACTGCTCTGCTAGTGGTTCTTAGAATTGGTCCCTAACCAGCAGCATTAGCATCACCTGGGAACTTGTTAGAAATACAAATTCTTAGTCGGGGTTTGAACCGCAGTGAACCAGTTTGAAGCCTTGGTCTCTGTTGTCTTAGAGAATACATAGGGTGCCAGCAAAGAATGTTGCTAGAAACGTGGCTCCTGGTGAGGCTTTAAAAGAAAGTGATGAGCACGTGATTGGGCAATGGAAGAAGGGTGATGCTTTTTATGCAGTGGCAAAGAACTTGTCTGAATTATGTTCAAATGTTTGGTGGAAGGTTGAACTTGTAAGTGATAAACTTGAGTATTTGAGGAAATTTCTAAGCAAGATCTTAAAGGGGCCACATGGTTTCTCCTTACTGCTTATAGTAAAATGCGAGAGGAAAGCGACGGACTTAAAAATGAGCTGTACAAAATGAAAACAGAACTTAAAGATTTGGAAAATTCTGTTGTACAAACTAAGAACATGTGTCCTAGAACGTTCACCAAGCACATGGCTACACAATCTTTTGTTAAAGAGATTAAGCCTGTGGCTGATGGATCTAACCAACTACCACAGCAGAAAACCCATTGGCTTAGACTGAAGGCGACAGAGAAAGAATGAAAGGAAAGCACACTGTCTACCATTTGGGGTTCTATAGGAAGGAAACAGGCCAAAGGAGCTACATCTGTTGTCCTCCAAGAAAAAAAAGACTATCCTTGGAGCAGCTTGGAGATCAGCAAAACCGTTGGAAGGAGTGTGGGAAGCAGGGCTGTCTGAGTTTCAAAGGGTAGAACCACAGCTTACTGAGTTTTAAAGGATGGGGCCATGGCCTCCTGGGTTTCAGAGAGATAGATCTTTACCAGCGTGGTTCTGGAGTATGGGGCTGCTGTTCACGGGTGCCAGGGGAATGGGGCCACTGCCCAAGGGGCAGAAGAATGGGGCCTGGTGGGGTCATCACTCAGATGGACTAGGGGAATGGGGCCATCCAAACTGAGGGAGCAGAATTGCCATCTCAGTGAGCCTGGAAGGAAGAGCTGAAGTCCAAGACTGAGAAGTCTCCACCCAGAATACATTCAGCCAGTGTGGCCAACATCCAGAGTCTGGAGGGCAGGGCCGTTACCTAGATGGTCTCAGAGAAGAGAGGATTACTTTCAAGCCTTGAGAGGTACTGCTGAGTTTTGGACTTGCTTGGTGCTTGTTATCCCTTCTTTCCCTCCAATTTCTTCCATTTGTAATGGAGATGTCTACCTTGTGCCTGTTCAAGAGCTGTACTTTGGAAACATTAATTTGTAGTCTAGACTTCACAGACCTACAGATGAACAGGAATTTTGTCCCAGGGTGGAATATGCCTAAAATCTCCCCCATATTTGATTTAGATGATTCAGAAGTTGAGATCTTGGAGTAAATTTATAACTTTTGGGATGATGTGATGGGGTGAATGTGTTTTGTATGAGGCAAGGACTATGAATTTTTGGGAACCAAAGGGTGGAATGTTAGGGATTGAATTTTGTCCCCCCAAGATATGTGTCGTAAATCCTAATGTCTTTGCCTGTGGTTAGAATCCCATTTGCGAATGGGTTGTCTTTGTTATGTTAATGAGGCAGGATTAGTATAGGGTGTATCATGAATCAATCTCTTTTGAGATACAAAGAGATTAAACAAGCAAGATAGAAGCAGAGATGGGGGAAGGTAGATGCCATACCACATGAAGATCACCAAAGAGCCAAGGAATGAGGACATTCCCCCAGAGCTGACAGAGAGAGAAAGCTCTTCCCTAGAGCTGGCACCTTGAATTTGGACACCTCCTAGACTGTGAGAAAATAAATTTCTGTTTGTTAAAAGCCATCCACATGTGATATTCGTTATAGCAGCACTAGACAATTGAGACAGGGCTTTAATAATGAAATGGACATAAGCGATAGGATTTTTCACTTTGTGTGAAGCAAACAATAAGAGGAAGGAGTGGATGTTATTGCATTAGTTAGATTCAGAGTAACTGAAGGAACCTGCTTTGATATCAGTCCCTTTGACCTCTTAGGCAAGTAATTTGTGCCTTTTGAGCCTATTTGTGCATCTCTGAAACAAGAGTTACTGGGTAAATTTTTCTGTGGGCTAAGTTTTTCTGTCGATTAAACATGTACAGGGAGAGAATTGGCTTTCTCCCTTGCTTAGGCAACCATTTCCTCCGGGGCCCTCCCTACTTTATAAAAACTAACATTTTGTATTTACAGTGGAGTCGCTGATGATTCTTTTTTTATTCTACTCATATAGTGCTTGAAGGATACATTTGCATTTTTGTTTCCCACGAGACTTAGCTCCTAATGGATGACAACAACATACAGGTAATGGCACAGTTCTTACCACTTGTATGACCCTCAAGAGTTATCCCTGTGATGTACCTTGAGGTAATTACCAGCAAAATCCTAGCATTTCCCAGTGTTGGTTGAGCTAAAGAAGGATATACATTGATGAAATATCCACATTTGGAGTGTAGCAAGAATTTTAAGTGTTTTTCTTTTAATCATAAGTTGTTGGACATATGTAGCAAAATCTACTTTAAAAACTCTCTAACTTCACTAACCGGAATGGACATATGGATCACCGGGGGATCTTGCTAAACTGCAGATTCTGATTGAAGAAGTCTGGCGTAAGGCCCAAGATTCTGCATTTCCAGGAAGCTTCCAGGTGAAGATGCTGCAGGTTTGGATACCACATTTGGAGTAATTAGGCTGTAGGTCTGCTCTGTCCTACACGGTAGCCACTTGATAAACATGGTTATTGAGCACTTGAAATGTGGCTAGTACAGCTGAGGAACTGAACTTTTTTAAAATTGCATGCGTGGCTTGCATTTTATGTCTGCTGGATAGCATAGCTGTAGATAGCAAGTGCCTTTTGACTATTCCTTTCTAACACTGGTATTTAGGAACAGCAGTAACAGCTGTTACAGATTAATCATATAATTCCTTTTTACTGATGGGATTATTACAAAAATTTTCCAGCCTTGTGCCTACCCAGAGCATGGGCTTTGGCAATTCACCCCACAAAAGTTTCCATGTGGCTAGGAGGCTTCTAATTGTTTTACTGAATACATTCATTAGTAATTTTTCCTTCAGCTGGAACCAAGTATAGGATAAAGCCAGGGTCTCATTTTTTAAAAGGCACGAGAGGAGGATTAGACAAAGACAGGTTGAACTGTGGAGGAAATACAGTATGCCTAACGCAAACTTGATTTTAGGGCAGTGAGGCAATGGAGGGTCAGGGTGGTCTCCACAATGACAGGGGAAATAGAGCTACTTCTTGTTTAATTCCTGAAGAATTGCATGATTTAGAACCCCTCTCTTTTGTTTGTAAACTTTCAGTGTGAAAGTGTGGTTGATAGGAATTTTGAAGAAGTTACCAGCACAGAAATTAAGTTTAAGCCTCCATTATACAGACAGCGTTACCAGTTCGTTAAAGATTTAGTGGATCAACATGAACCCAAGAAGGTGGGTATTATTTCTCTTTCTGACCATTTAACTAATGACTGCCTTAGGAAATGTTTCAGATTTGAAGAAGATCTTGACATTATACAGTTGGATGTTATCTTAGTTTTCTAGAACTGCTGAAACAAAATACTGTAAACTAGGTGGCTTATAAGAACAGAAATCTATTGTCCCAAGAGTCCAGAGCCTAGAAGACCAAATCAATGTGTGGGCCAGGCAGTGCTCTCTCTGAAGGCTTTTGAAGAGGATCCCTTCTTGTCTCTCTCAGCTTCTAGTAGCCCCAGACATTCCTGGACTTAGTAAATGCGTTTTCACATGGCTGTCCTTTCTGTGTCTATATCTGTGTCTCTTTTCCTCTCTTATAAAGACATCACTCAGATTGGATTAGAACCCACTGCAGTATGACCTCATGTTACCTTAACTGACAACATCTTCAAAGATTTTATTCACAAACAAGGTCAAGTTTCACAGGTGCCAGGGGTTAAGGCTTCAGCATATCTTTTTTGGGGACACAGTTCAGTTTATAAATGATGTGATCTTGTAGGTTCTACATTTCTAGATCTTCTAGTCAAAACTAGTATTGGAATCACAGGTATTGTGGTTCTTTTTAAATTAGGTGATAATAAACCTCAGCTAATTTTGCAGGAAAGTTGTGATTTCATATGAGTTAAATTTAAGTATATTAATTTCTGTTTATCTGGAAATGACCTAATTTTGCCATCGTATTTGAGGCAGTTTTGCTGGATATATAATTCTTGGCTGACATTTTTTTTTCCTTCAAGGCTTGTCTGTGTCATCCCCATTGCCTTGCTTGCATGGTTTCTGTTGAGTAGTTAGAGCTTAGTCTTACTGGTTCTCCTTTGTAGGTGACTTTTTGTTTATTTCTAGCTGCTCTCAAGATTCGTCGTCTTTGGTTTTGGCAAGTTTAATTATGATATATCTTGTTGATTTTCTTTGGGGATCTACCCTCTATGGGGTTCGTTGAGTTTCTTGAATAGCTATCTTCTCGTCTTTCATGATATTAGCAAAGTTTTCTACTAGCAAATCTTCAGCAATTCTTTCTGTTTTCTGTTATCCCCCTGTTCTGGTACTCCAGTCACGTGAAGGTTTTTCCCACGTAATTCATAGGCTTTATTCATTTTCTTTTTATTCTTTTTTCTGATTTCTCCTCAAACAAATTGGTGTCAAGGAATTTAGCTTCACTCTCACTAATTCTGACTTCCATCGTCTCAATTCTTTTCCTATGACCTTCCATTGAGTTGTCTAATTCTGAAATTTTGTCATTAATCTCACAGATTTGTAGTTACTGTCTCTGGTTTCTAGCAGCCTGTTTATTCTTACATTTTGTTCTTGTATTGTTTTCCTGAATTCTTCCATTGCTTTGTCTCTGCGTTCCTTGATGTGGTCTGAGTCTTGCCTGATCTCCTTCCTGATCTCTTAGACAGCTCTACATATTAGTCTTTTGAATTCTTTCTCAGGTAGTTCCATTGCCTGTCTTCTGGAAGGTTTTCTGGTTGTCCTGCTTCTTTATGTGATTTGATACTGACTGTTGTTTCTGAAGCATCAATACATTATTATATTTATTGTATTTTTGTTTATCGCATCCTGTTTTTTGTTTTGTTTTGATATGCCCAAGTAGGCTGGGTCTGTGAACTACCTGGTGGTTGGTATTGTTGAAGCTTTCATATCCTGTCTCTAGGTGGTCAGAGCAGCTTCTAGGTGTGTAAGCCCAGGAGTCTGTTCACTGTTCTTTTGGGGGGGTGTGGTTATTCAGGGCACACACAGGTGTCTGGGTCATTGGTCACTGAGTGTGGTGCAGACTCTCCCCTACAGTCTTAGGTGGGTAGGAGTATGTGGGGGTGTTCAGAGCAGGCACAGTTCTTAGTTGTAGTGGACGGTGATGTGTGGGTGCCTGGATGGAGGGCATTTCCTTGTCCCCTAGAGCACACAGTGGGAGAGTTAGTGCAGCTGGTCCTTGGGTGCCCAGTGCCATTGGCTGGAGGGATTGGGAAGCACCACTAATTCTGTCTCAGGCAGCTAGATGGAGTGGGTGGTACTGCCCACCCTCAGGCCCCTGGTGTGGGTGAATGAGGCCCCTTCTTACGGGGCAGGGTGATGTGGAATGTTACAAATCTGCAGCTCCACCTTGACTGCTGCAGGTGAAAATGGACTTTAGGTATACGCCCTGCTGTTTTATGCTAATGAGGGCATGTGGTGGTGAACTGGCCCACAAGGGGCTGAGTGGGGGTGAGGGGCTCTGCAAGTCTGTGGACCCTGTATGCCTGTGGTTGGGCAAAGGGGCAAGGCCTCCCAACTGGCTGAGTTCCCGGCTTGGGAGGGTGTGGCATTGTCTAATGTCCAGGCTGGTGTTGGAGCAGGTGGAGGGTGGGTGAGGGGAAGGAAGTGCTTTTCAGCTGTTAAGCTCTGGGGCAGGGGTTGTTTTGCCAGCACACGTGATAGGTTGAGGGCTTGTGTTTAACTTTTGAAGGTCTGGTGTCACCCCTGTTTGGTTCTGGAGGTGCATGCAGATTTGCTGCTGCTTGGCTGCACCAGATGTGAGCCTCGGCTTGGAATGTTGCTGCTTGCCTCAGCCCACGTGTGCTGTGCCAACTCAGCCAGCAGGTCGCCAACAAATCTGCGATCTGCAGTTTTCTGTTTCCACTGCTTTTGTATTGTTACTCCTTCCACCTGCAGCTCAGCCTGATTCTTCAGCTTTGTCTTTGATGATTAGGGTTCCTAGATTGTAATATATATTCAATTCACTTGTTTTATTGGGCCTTTGATGTAAGAGGGACCACAGGAGGTGGCTGACTATTCTGCTATCTTGGACCTGACCGCCCCCTGAAGTGCATTACTTTTAATGGTTCATGGCATAGAGTCTAATGTCTGACTGTAGATACTTGGTTACTACACTAATGGATTGGGTGATCTTGATGTAGACCAAAAAACCAACTAAACCCAGTGCCGTCGAGTCGATTCCAACTGATAGCGACCCCATAGAACAGAGTAGAACTGCCCCATAGAGTTTCCAAGGAGCACCTGGTGGATTTGAACTGCCGACCTTTTGATTAGCAGTTGTAGCACTTAACCACTACGCCACCAGGGTTTCGTGACGTAGACCAGATGCTAGTAATTATAGTGAATTTCTGGGTGAAAGGTCTTTTTTTTTTTCTGCTTGACTTCCAAGACTCAGTGAAGACCCTTCTCCGGTGTGAGGGCATTCCTTATCTTAACTGTGCCACTGCTGCTGATACACTTGCACACGTTACAGTTCTTTGTTCACATCTTTGTAATCAGCCAGGCGTATTTGGTTGAAGCATCTGAAATTGCTTTTTTCACAGCTTGGAAAAAGTCCAATATGGAATTTTATGTGGTTTGACCTGTTCAGTTGGATAAGAAATTAAATGACTATCTTGGATGCATGTGTGTGAAATAGAATCCAAATAAAATTTTTGGAAAGCTTTCTTCATTGAAAAATGCTGAGGATATTTTAAGACTCAGTTCTGATACTGAATGGGAAGGTGTGTCTTAGTTTTCTATTGCTGTTGTAACAAATACCACAAGTGGGTGGTTTTAGCAAACATGTATTTATTTTCTCATGGTTTAGGAGGCTAAAAGCCCAAATTCAAGGTGCCGGTTCTAGGGGAAGGCTTTCTGTCTCTGTCAGCTCTGGGGGAAGGTTCTTATTCCTTGGCTTTTTGGTGATCTTCATGTGGTATGGTGTCTGCCTTCTGCCATCTCAGCTTCTAGCTTGCATGTTTAATCTCTTCATATATCAAAAGAGGTTGACTCAAGAGACACCCTACACTCATCCTGCCTCATTAACATAACAAAGACAACCCATCCTAGATGGGATTATAACCACAGGCATAGAGGTTAGGAATTACAGCACATATTTTTGGGGGACACAATTCAGTTTTTAAGTATGTGCACCTCATATTTTCTCATATTAGTCCAATATAAAACCAAGAAAAAAAAAATCCCGTTGCCATCGAGTTGATTCTGACTCATAGCATCCCTATAGGACAGAGTAGAACTGCCCCACAGGGTATCCAAGGAGCAGCTGGTGGATTTCAGCTGCCAACCTTTTGTTTAGCGTCCAGCCTCTTAACCACTGTGCCATCAGGGCTCCTTAGTCCAGTATAGTCAATAGTAAATGTTCTGAAATAGGATTGGTTTTTATTTGATGAAATTTTGACTTTTCATCTTAAAATCAGTTTGAATAATCTAAGGAAGGAAATTAATTATGTAAAATTTCAAGGGGATAATTTAAATATCCTCCTAGGTACTCTTCTCCTTGCCCCACTGGATCCTTTCCTTGGGTTCAAGCCCTCTCTCTCTCTCATCACCAGTCCAAACTTAAATCTCTTTTGAATATCTTTACACAAAGGTCTTGTACTCTTTAGTAATCCCTCCACAGTTACTTTATGACTCTTGGAAGTTTTTGGTACTCAGCGGTTGGGGGTGGTGTTTGTGGGGGTGGGATGGGGTGAGAGGTGGGGGAAGGGTACACAGGGCTCTTGGCTGCCTCATTCCCTTTGCACCAAAGGTTAGTGATCAGTGTTGGCCACACTCTCTGTATGTATTCTGAGTAGAGGCCCCTCAGCCCTGGGTTTCAGCTCCACCTTCCAGGCCCACTGGGATAGCAACTCTGCTCCCTCAGTTTTGGGGAGCCCCATTCTCCTAGTCCATCTCAGTGACAACCCCACTGCCTTCACTCGGTAGGCCCTATTCTTCTGCCCCTTGGCGTAGCAGCCCCGCGTCCTCAGCCTTGGGCAGTGGCCCTATCCCCCTAGTACTCGTGAACACGAGTCCTACAGTCTAGAACTTAGTTGGTGAAGATCTGACTCTTATAAACCTAGTAGGCTGTGACTTCACCTGTTAAAACCAGCACAGCCCTGTTTCCTGTGCTCCTTCCAACAGTTCTGCTAATTTCTGAGCTGCTCCATTCATTTCATGCATGAAGATCCTGAATTAGTTCATATCCTCAAACATCTATTTAAGTCTGGATTAGGGCCCAGTAACTACTTTAGACGCTGGTTTGAGGTTATCTTTTTTTTGAGTGGGAGACATTACAAAATGTTTGTCATGTGTTTATTTTACTGTCATTTGCCCTTTTCTCCTAAAGTGGGGTTCAGAAATTAGGCAGTTCAGTTATGGTTAATGAAGACTTCATTGCATGATTAAGAAATCAGATTTAATAAAAATCTACAAGAATGTGTATGAAGAAAACCAGACTAATGAGAGTGTGTATATCCATGAATTATGAAGCACTGGTCATGGACAGGCTTCTGTGCTAATATGTCTGGTAGGTACCTTTTGGTCTTCAATCAGGAAGTTGCTCAGAGGCACCAAGTTTCATCTTACAGAGCACCTGTCTGCCATGGGTGGTGTTCCTGTGCCAAAAAAAAAAAAAAAACCAAACCTTTTAGCGTCGAGTCAGTTCCGACTCACAGAAACCCTTTAGGACAGAGCAGAACTGCCCCATAGAGTTTCCAAGGAGTGGCTGGTAGATTTGAACTGCCAACCTTTTGTTTAGTAGCTGAGCCCTTAACCACTGTGCCACCAGGGCTCTGTTCCTGTGCCAGGCCCCAAGAATACACCTGATACTGACCTGAATAAGAGGAATTTTATATAAAGGTCTAAACACCCTTTTTATAGGGGAGTTACCAGGACATGACTTATTTTTCACCCAGGCATATAATATCTCATTAGATTAATTTCCTTTTTGTGTACTTTTTTCTACCAAAAAAAGAGGTACTTCCATATAATAGCATTATTCTGATTTTACTTCTTATATCCACTCCCACCCCTACTTTCAAAAAAAAAATTTTTTTTTAATATCTTTCTTGCCTTCTGTGGCTATAAGTATCTTGGAAATCACATTCTGTCTCATCTGCAGGTTGCAGACTTGGGTTGTGGTGATACTTCGCTCTTATGGATGCTGAAATTCCACAAGTGCCTTGAACTGCTTGTTGGAGTAGATACCAATGAGGAAAAATTACGACGGAAAGAGTAATAATCAAGTTTCCAAGAGACTTGTGCATTAATCGAAAGCTAGTGGCATTATTTACTCTATTTAGAGAAAGTGTCAGTTTTATACAATTTGTTCTAGAAGACTGGGGACTGTGAAGAAGTCTTAAGCCCACTAAATAATGAAGCCTTGCCGTAATACTACTTGATTATTGGCTTGGTTTATTTCTGTATATATTGTAAATTGTGATCTGTACTTTGTTTCTACCAATTTGTAAGTTAAATTGTATTCTAATAGTCAAAGCATTGCAAATTCACTTTGAAACTTGTTTAGTGGCAAAATCTCATCCTTTTATGCCAGACCCCATGATGGTTTATAGCAGAGGATTCATCCAAAAGAGCACTGGGGCAGAGTTACCAGGCCTCCTGCTCCAGCTGCATCCAGAGCAGCTCTCCTGTCTCTTCTACATATATTAAAATAAAACAAAACCGTTGTCATCAGGTCGATTCCAACTCATGGTCACCCCGTGTGTGTCAGAGTAGAATTGTGCTCCATAGGGTTTTCAGTGGCTGGGTTTCCAGACGTAGTTTGCCAGGCCTTTCTTCGGCACCTCTGGGTGAACTTGAACCTTCAGCCATCAGTCGAGCCCGTTAACCATTTGCACCATCTCGTGACTCCTCTATATGTTAGATATCTACAGATGGTTTCAAGAATGGTTTTTCTGTTAAAGAAGAAAAGAGATCAGAGTTCTGTAGCTGGCGAGATATTTTTAAATAGGTTACTGTATTCAAAGTCTCTTATTTCTGCAATAATGCTTTTGCAGGTATAAGTTGTCTCCCCTTGTTGGTGACTATCTAAAACCCAGGGAGAGGACGCTGACTGTTACCTTGTATCATGGCTCTGCTGTGGAGAGAGACTCTCGTTTGCTTGGATTTGACTTGATAACATGTATTGAATTGTAAGTATTAAGGTGCTTCATACTGTATGACTGTTCATTTAAAAAACCTGAGTTAGTGTCAGTAAACTTTGTGCCCTCAATTTTTAGGTCTTAACCTTAATATTCTTTGTGAAGAAAATTGCTCATCAGTTGGGAATGCTTTCTCTTTACTGACCTTTTTCGATTTTTTATTTGTAAATAATTACAGACTTACAGATAAATTGCAAAAGTAAATAATATCAAGAGCACTCATATACCATTTATACATTCTCCCCCTTTATCATTTGTGTATGTGTGCATGCTTGATCGCTCTCTGACTCACTCACACACAGACACAAACATGATTTTTCTGTTTTTGAACCATTTAAGTGCAGGATATACGTACCATTATTGTATGCCATCGAGTCCATTCCGACTCATAGCCCATATGGCTTCCAAGGAGCGGCTGGTGGATTCAAACTGTCGACCCTTTGGTTAGTGGCCTGAGCTCTTAACTGCTTCACCACCAGGGCTCCATACCATAAAAAAAAATGGTGCAAATGGTTAACTGCTCAGCTACTGACCAAAAGGTGGCAGTTCGGATCTACCCAGAGGCACCTCGGAAGAGAGCCCTGGTGATTTACTGCTGAAAGATCACATCCGTTGAAGATCCTGAGAAGTACGTTTTTACTCTGACATACATGGGGTCGCTGTGAGTCGGAGTTGACTTAATGGCAACTTGTTTGGATTTTTTGTTTTATATATATCACAGCCCTTTGCCTCTAATAGAAAATTAATGTGTATTTCCTAAGAAAAGGTATAACTGTTTTATGTAAACCACAGTATTTATTAGCTTCGGTCAATTCAACATTGATACAGTGTTCTTACGCCAGTTTTGTCAGTTGACCTAGTAAGGTCCTTTATAGAATGTTTTCACCTCCGTTACAGGGGTATACTTGATCCTAGACTGGAGAAGAAAAATTCCTGGGGTCAAATAATACATTTAGTACTTACGTGTCTTCAGCCTCTCTTCATCTGGAATGTTTCCACAGCTTGCTTTTTTTTTTAATGGCAATGACATGTTTAAAGAGTAAGCCCTTCCCTCCCATTTTTAGTAGCACTTCTTTTATTTTGGTCTCGTGGCGATTCAGATTATGTATTCTTGGAATACTGCAGAATGCTGCAGAGGTGAGTTCCGTCCTCCTTTGGACCCCCATCTGAGGCACACAGTGTCCATCTGTCCCTCTTGGGTGATGTTCATTTTTTTTATCATCATGAAAATATATACAACAAAACACCTGCCAGTTCAAGGATTTCTACATGTACAGTTCAGTGACATTGATTACATTCTTCAAGTTGTACAGCCATTCTCGCTATCCTTTTCCAAATTGTTCTACCACTATTAACACCATTTTGCCCTCTAAGCAAAAACTCCCCCTCTCTTTCTCCCTGCCACCCCTGGTAACCATTAATAATTTCAGGTTCTGTATATTTGCTTATTTCATGTAAGTGAGATCGTACGATGTTTGTCCTCTGGCAACTGCCTGTGCTCAGCATCATGTTTTCAAAGTTCATCCATTTTGTGGCATGCATCAGGGCTTCATCTCTCTGTCTGGCCGAGTTGTAATGTTAATTTTGATCCCCCATTCAAGGTGTCTATTTGCCCCACTATAGAGTTACTGTTTATTTTTCTCTCACCACTAAGATGCTGTCTGTAGGGAGATATTTTAAGGCCATGCGCATATCTTGCCCTTCCTCCATATTTGTCCCTACATTTAGCATCCATTAACGATTCTTGTCTGACCCCATGTTTACTGCAATGGTGGCAAGTGAGGCTCTTTCCAATTCAGCACCCTCCTGCACATTTACCAGCCAGCCCTTGGCATTCTGCTGGGAGCAGGAGCTCTTTCTTCTTTAGTTGTTTGTCTGTTTATTTATTTAGATTTATTATCAGTATGAACTCCTGAATTCCTGCCTTTTTTTTTTTTTTTTAAAAGTGGTTTGTAATTCTTTACTTATTTTGTTGCTCAAATTGTCCCAGTCTTGGCTGGTGGAGGCCCCTTCAAGCTGGCTCCCACACACTTGTGATAACTTCTGTATCGTTTCTGTGAGTACTTCCACACTTCCTGGCATAACAAGATGTATCAGGCTCACCTTCTGCTCTTCCTTCCCCAGCCCTGGAATCAGCCATTTATCCAAAGAGACCTGGTTCCTTTGAACAGGGAATCGTATTTAGGAACCAAGATGTGTGCATCTTAGTGGCCTTTTCATAGTAGTTAAGGGCCTTGCTCTGGGATCATTTTTTCTGGTGGTGTGTTCAGGTTGATTTCCACTTTTTAGTAATGTGCTCTGCCCCTCCGGAGCAGAGTTTACTTTTTATTTTTGTATTTTCTAGTGCCTGGTATATAGTAGGTATCTAATGTTTGAAAATACTGTTGGGAAACAGAGCATTATGTGAAGAGCTAAGGAGCAGTGAGTAGGGTTAGATCAGGGACAGGCAGTAAGAAAACCTACTCCTGTTCTACCATGTCCTATTTTCCCAGCCTGTCCTCTACAGAATTCCATTTAAACTTGGGTTTCATGCTGGGGAACCTTACTGTACCCTATGTCCTTACGTTTAATTACATCCAGATAAATCCTTCTTGGGCCCTTTGTCCTTTATTTGTTTATTATTATCATGAGAATTATTTGCATGTAATCCATCTTCTAATGTTTGTCATTTTGGCCAAGTTCTTACCTGTGCCTTGAGTCTCCACTTTAGCATTTCGGTCTTTCAGAAGGCAGTTCACCCATTTTTAAATCTTTCTTGTGGATAGGTTATATATGCCAACAGTATAAAGTCCAAAAGGAAAAAGATATGTGGTGAAAAGCTTTCTTCACTTCTCTCTTCCAGCTACTCAGTCCCCCTCCCGAGAGGTAGTCATTGTTAACAATCCCTTGGGTATACTTTCAGAAATAGCCCGTCATTTGCAAAGATACATGTACATATTGTAGTTTCTTTTTACAGAGGATGAGTACTATATGGACTGTTCCATGCCTTGCGTTTTTCACTTGGTGGTATGTCTTGGAGATTGTTCTGTGTCGGACCTAGAGTGCTTCCTCATTCTTGTTTATTGCTACACATTTTTCCACTGGATGAGTGTAACATAATGTGCTTAACCAGTGTCATGTTAACAAGTGCTTGGGGGACCTGATTTTTTGCTATTGCAATATATAGCTATTTATATGTGTGTGTACATGTGCAAGCGAGCACATGTGCACCCATGCATACACGTGTGTGTATGTGTCCACATATGTACACTCATGCATATGTACATGTGTACATGTGTGTGTACAGGTGCATATATGTCCATGTCATCTTTTGCATATGTGAGTATATCTGTAGTATAAATTCCTAGAAGTGAAATAGCGGGATCAAAGGATGTGCATATTTGTAATGTTGATAGCCTTTGTAGTTATGGTGAAGGCTGAGCTGGTAGAACAACAACAAAAACCAAACCCGTCGCCATCGAGTCAGTTCCAACTCATGGAGACCCTATAGAACAAGAGTAGAACTGCCTCACAGGGTTTCCAAGGAGTGCCTGTTGGATTCAAACTACTGACCTTTTTGTTAGGAGCCATAGCACTTAACCACTATGCCACCAGGGTCACAGGCACACCCTTATTCCAGGTCATGGGAGCCGGGGAATCAAAGACATGTATGCCACGTGTTTTAAAGCCCAGACCTGGAAGGGGCACACATCTCTTCCACTTGTACCCCATTTGTCAGAACTGAGGCTTGTGGTTATACCCGCCTGGAAAGGAGGCTGGACCACACACCTGTATGCCTGTGACAACTCTTACTGTGGAAGAAAAGCAAGATAGATTTGTGGTGGACATTGGTAGTTGTCCACCACAGTCGTTGCCAAAACACTCCATAGTGGGTGTACTGATTCTCACTCCTCTTGGCCATGTAGGAGGTTTTCTGTTTCCTTACTTCTTCCCCAATGCAATGTCTTAGCCGGTGTTTTGATCTTTGACAGTCTCATAGGAGGAGAATGTTATCTCAGTGTAGTTTCAACTTGTATTTCTCTGGAAGGAGGAGAGTGTTATCTTAATGTGTTTCTCTGGAGTGAGGGCGAACACCTTTCCACATGCTCAAGAGCCATTTGGTTTTTGTTCTCTAAGCTGTACATACATATCCTTTATACATTTTTTTATAGGATTGTTAGCATTTTTCTTGTTGCTCCATATGATTGTTTTATATGTTAGGGAAATTAGTCTTTCAACTACGATGTGGAATATAGACATTTTCTCTTAAGTTTGTCCTTTTTTTTTTAAACTTCCTTTGTAGTATTTTAAAAAAAATAACATCCAATATAATTGATACTTTTTTTGGTGTACAGTTCCATTAATGTTAAAACATACATAGTTTCGTGTATGAGGTCTCTAGGTGGCGCAAACGGTTTGCACTCGACTGCTAACCTAACTTCTGGGTTCGAACCACCCAGAAGTAACAAGTAATAACTCCATTGTTGATAAAGATGTAGGCCAAAGCTTAAAAAAAATTGGTGACCCTTGGCCTGGATATGGTGCACAAGTGGAATTTGTTTGCTCTTTGTAGCGTGTAAAATTTACTCACACTTTTAAAAACTGAGAGCTTTCACATAAAAACCCAGTTTTTCCTGCTTCTATTAAAGTCAGAATGTCTGGCTCTCCCAGTCCGCATTCCTGGATGGTGACCGGCAGCTGGCACCAGCTGCTTCCCACCCATAGCTGAGGCCTGCGTTCTCTGCCTGCTTCACTTATCTAGTGAATGCCCTTGCTCCTGGAGACATTTAAATGTTGTCTATCCTGTCAAGAAGTGGGAAACCCTGGTGGCGTAGTAGTTAAGTGCTATGGCTGCTAACCAAAAGGTCGGCAGTTCAAATCCACCAGGCTTTCCTTGGAAACGCTATGGGGTGGTTCTGCTCTGTCCTAAAGGGTCACTATGAGTCGGAATCGACTCAGTGGCAGTGGGTTTGGTTTTTTCTTTTTTGGTCAAGAAGCTTATTTGTGAAAGAAAAAAGGATGACTGGGACACCAAAAAAAGCAAAAAGCCAAACTAGTTGCTATTTAGTTGATTCTGACTCATGGTGACCTTGTGTATGTCAGAGCAGAACTGTGCTCCATAGGGTTTTCAGTGGTTGCAATCTTTGGGAAGCAGATTGCCAGGCCTTTTCTTGAGGTGCCTCTGGGTGGATTTGAACCACAACCTTTTAGTTAGTTATGCTTTAGGTTGGGAGTCACCTGAGCATGTGCTGACAGGGCCAGGGGAGGCAAGGTTGGGGGGGATAACTCCTGAGGTACCACCTCTCTCTGATCTTGTAGCGGTCTCTCCTGACATGCTAACTGCCCTGGGTTCCAGGACCTGCACACTCTCAAGGCCTCAGGTTCCTTTTTGCTGCTCCCTATTTTCCTTCATTACAGCTCCTGCTTAAGCCACTGTCCATGTTTCTTAGGGTAATTTTAATTGTGAGAATTCATTGACAGAAGCCGAGTGAGCACTTCAGATCGCTTCCTAGCGTGTCTGATATTCGCTGAACCACTGCCATAGGACAGGAGTTCTCCCAGTTGACCATTCATTGTTATTTTTTGTAAATCAGTCTTGTCTGTGGAGCTAAGATTGTCCAAAGCCACTACAGCAAAGCTACTTACCACTGCAGGGGCCTGTCCTCTCCCCTACCCTGGTCTTCTCACACTATTTGAAATAGAGCTCTGTTCAGGGTGGTTCCCTGGGAGGTCTCCAATGCGTTCACTACACTTATCACAGGCTAGACTTGGTGTCACTTTTAGTTCTGCCTTTACCCATGAACAGGTGAATGCATGCTTCCTCAGGGCTGGTATTGGTGATAAACTCAGGCCCCCGGATGTGTGGGTCCTCCATCACCAAACAATCTTAACTTGCCCTTTGGTATATTGTAGTTTTAGGAGATGTAATACCTCCCCTCTGCTTTACCCAATTTGGCATAGAGTGAGATAGGGATATCAAAATGTCAGCTTTATGACTAGTAGGTTCGTTGGAAAATACGGTTTAGGTGATCAGCAACAGCAGACTTTTTGATACTGTACCCTAGAGTTAGACAGCCTTATCTATCAGGACACAGAACTGGAAAACCACAGGCGTTCTTCCTTGGGGGATAGGTGTTTACTGGTAAGTTTATTCCATGGCTTCAAACCAACCAAAACAGGCAGGAAGAACACACAGACACAGCTGGAGGGGAAGATGGTGTGCAAACCCAGTTCTTCATCCTGGACTCACCAATCTGTTAAGGCCTCTCTGGTGTGGGCGTGGGAGGAGGCTGGGTGGAGCTTGCAGTTTGTGATTGGCGTCAAACCTGAAGGTTGGCAGCTCAAACCTATCCAGTGGCTCCATGGACAAAAAGGCCTGGTGATCTGCCAAGAAAACCCTATGGAACAGTTCTGCTCTTAAGCCACGGGTCTCCATGAGCTGGAATTGACTTGATGGCAACTGGCTATGTTGTTTTGATCGGGGAGGGGGGCAGGGGTAGAGAGCAAAGTAGAGATGACAAGAGCAGTGAGGCCCACCAGTTTTGTGATAACATGTGTCCCTGCAGCCAGAGGGGAAGGAGTGAATCAGTTCCATGATCAGACCCCTGCGAATCACTTTTGTGGATGCTTGGCTTCCTTAGGGCACACTGCTTTAAATAGGATGTAAGCAAAACTTTGTCAGTTACTTTCTTTTTGTCTATAACTTTGAATTTTTATATATTTGCAAATTTACGGAAGAGTTGCCAGTAATAGTACAAGGAACTCTAATATATCCTTTACCCAAATTGTTTACATTTGACTCCATTTGCTTTGTCTTTATTTATATATGTGTATTTTAAAAAAAATTGATTTTTATTAATACTTTATTGTTTTTAGAGCAGCTCTAAGTATACAGAAAAATTGTGCAGGAAGTACAGAGTTCCCATTTAGCCCCTCCCCCAATACATTGTTTTTCCTATTAACATCTGGCATTCCTGTGGTACATTTGTTACAATTAATGAACCAATATCGATGTACTATTATTAGCTAAAGTCCATAGTTCACGTAAGGGTTACTTCTTGTGCTGTACAGTCCTGTGGGCTTTGACAAATGGCTAATGTCATGTGTCTACCATCACAGTATGGTGGACAGAATAGTTTCACTGCCATAAAAATGCTCTGGGCTCCACCCGTTTATCTTCCCCCAACCCTCTGAACCCTTGGGAACCACTGATCTTTTCATTGTTTCCATAGTTTTGCCTTTTCCAGAATGCTATATAGTTGGAACCATACAATACTTAACTTTTTTTGGACTGGCTTCTGTCACTTAGCAGTATGCATTTAAGATTCCTCCATGTCTTTTGTGGATTGATAGTTCATTTTTAATCTCCCACGTAAGACTCCATTGTATGGATGTACCACAGTTTGTTTATCCATCCACGTATTGAAGGACATCTTGGTTGCTTCCAGTTTTTGGCGATTATGAATAAATCTGATAAAAATATTTGTATGCAGACTTACATGTGGACATATGTTTTCATCGCACTTGAGCAAATACCTAGGAGAACACAGTTGCTGGATCGAATGGTAAGCCTATATTTAGCTTTGTAAGAAACTACCAGACTTCTAAAAAAATATATTTTATTGAGTTTTTTTGTGAAAGTTTACATAGTGGTTAGTTTCCCCACTGACCATTTCTGGAAAAATTGTTCAGTGACATTAGTTACATTTATCACGATGTGTCAACATTCTCTTTAATTGTGGATTTTTTTTTTTCCCCCATTTCCAGTACTCTAGTTTCCCTGAGCCCTTATCTTCTCATCTTTGCTTTGAGTAATTATTGATCTTTGGTTTCACACAGATGGGTTTTAAGTAGAGCACTGAGCTTACGGGTGATATCCTTTATTTTGTGTGCTACTCTGCTATTTCGCTTAAAGGTGATCTCAGGATAGTTTCGGTTCTAGGTTTAAAGAGTGTCTCAGGACAATAGGGAGTCCGCTGTTCTTTTTTGTTCTGATTTGTCTGGTCTTTTTTTGTTTGTTTTAAGAATTTGAGTTCTGCTGCACATTTTTCTCCCTTTCTGTCTGGGACCACCTTTTGTGCCTCTGGTCAGAATGATCAGTGGTGGTAGCCGGGTACCATCTAGCTCTTCTAACCTCAGGGCAGATGAGATCATGCCTTGTGTATACTTGTTTCTTCCCTGAGCTTTTGGCTACCTTCTTACTGTTTTGCACCTGGGTAGTAGAGACTAGTAGTTGTATCTTAGATGGCTGCTTGCAAGCTTTTAAGACCCTAGACAATACTCACTTCACTAGGATGTAGATCACAATTTTTGTGACCTATGTTATGCCAGTTGACTGAGTTGTCCCATGAGATTATGGTCCTAAGCTTTCAAACTCAGAAAACCAATCTTGAAAGGTGTTTGGTCATATGTAAAGAGTATCAGTATTTGTGTCTTTGGTGAATATAGGTGTCTCTACCCACATATTTATATTTACACAAACCTATATAGAGACTTCTGTCTGTTCTCACCTGTGTATACACCTGTACCTACCTGTATACCAATATGCCTATACACATCCATATGTGTGCAAACACTCATTTTTACTTTGGTTGTCCTGTGCTCACTACATCCACATGTGGTGTCACTTTTCCCATCACCAAAAATAACAAGTCTTTATGATGTAGGCATACTTTCCCCTCCTCCCTCCTCTTTCTGGTAGCCATCAATGAACATTGATCTCTCTATATGTATCTATTCTTGTTCTCATAAAAGAGGGATCATACAATATTTATCCCTCTATGCTTGACTTGTTTCACTTAGCATGCCCTTCAGGCCAGCCATGTTATGTTTCAGGGACTCATTTTTCTTTATGGTTGTGTGATATTCCATTGTATGTATGTACTAACTTTGCTTATCCATTTGTCTGTTGGTGGGCACTTCAGTTGTTTCCATTTATTTGCTATTGTAAATAAAGCAGCAATGAACATAGGTGTGCATATGTCTATTTGTATTTATTAATTTAGGTTTCTAGGGGCTATACCTAGGAGCGGGATTGCTGACTCACAGGGTAGTTCTATTTCTTGTTTTTTGAGAAAGTGCCATACTGTTTTTCCATAGTGGTTATACCATTTTGCAGTTCTACCGGCAATGATAAGGGTTCTCATTTCCCTGTATCTTCACCAACATTTGTTGTCTGTTTTTTTTTTTTTTTTAATTAGTGCATTTTAGCTGGGGTAAGATGGTATCTCATTGTAGTTTTGATTTGCATCTCTCCAATGGCTAATGGAAATCCTGGTGGCATAGTGATTAAGAGCTACGAAAAGGTTGGCAGTTCAAATCCATCAGGTTCTCCTTGGAAACCATATGGGGCAGCTCTACTCTGTCCTATAGGGTCGCTATGAGTTGGACTCAACCCGACAGCAGTGTTTTTTTTTTTTTTTTTAATGGCTAACAATGGTGAATATCTTTTCATATGCTTGTTGGCTGCTTGGACATCCTCTTCAGTGAAGTTTCTGTTTATGTCCTTTGCCCATTTTGTGATTGGGTTGTTTGTCTTTTTATTGTTGAGTTGTTGCAATTTTCTATAGATTTTAGACCTTTATCAGGTATTTTTATCAGGTAAGTCGATTCTGAAGACTTTTTCCTGGTCTGTAGGTTGTCTGTTTACTCTTTCAATGAAGTCTTTTGATGAGCATAAGTTTTTAATTTTTATGAGGTCCCATTTATTTTATCTTCATCTATTCATGTTAGTTATGTTTGTTATCCTATTTTTACAAAAGATTAGGACCCATAGTTTTCTCCCCCAGGAATTTTATAGTTTTAGGTTTAATTTAAGTCTTTGATCCATTTTGAATTAGTTTTTGTGTATGGTATGAGGTATGGGTCCTGTTTTATTTTTCTGCAGGTGGATATCCAGTTCTCCCAGCACCATTTCTTTTTTTTTTTTTTTTAAATTGTACTTTAGGTGAAGTTTCACAGAACAAACTAGCTTCTCATCAAACAATAAACATATTGTTTTATGACATTGGTTAACAACCCCACGACTTGTGAACACTCTCCCTTCTCGACCTTGGGTTCCCTATTACCAGCTTTCCTGTCCCCTCTTGCCTTCTAGTCCTTGACCCTGGGCTGGTGTGCCCCTTTAGTCTCATTTTATTTTATGGGCCTGTCTAACCTTTGGCTGAAGGGTGAACCTCAGGAGTGACTTCATTACTGAGCTAAAAGGATGTCCGGGGGCCATACTCTCAGGGTTTCTCCAGTCTCTGTCAGACCAATAAGTCTGGTCTTTTTTTGCAAGTTAGAATTTTGTTCTGCATTTATCTCCAGCTCTGGCTGGGACCGTCTATTGTAATCCCTGTCGAGCAGTCAGTGGTGGTAGCTGGGTACCATCTAACTGTACTGGACTCAGTCTGGTGGAGGCTGTGGTAGTTGTGGTCCATTAGTCCTTTGGACTAATCTTTGCCTTGTGACTTTAGTTTTCTTCATTCTCCCTTGCTCCAGAAGGGGTGAGACCAGTGGAGTATCTTAGATGGCCACTCACAGGCTTTTAAGACCCCAGACACTACTCAGAAAGTAGAATGTAAAACATTTGCTTTATAATCTATGTTTTGACAGTTGAGCTAGACAATTGAACTAGACAATTCCTGGAGACCGTGGTCCCCACAGCCCTCAGGGAGTTTGGATGTGTCTGTGGAACTTCCATGACCTTGCGCCAGCACTATTTATTAAAGAGACAATTTTCTGTACCACTAAATGGACTTTGACTTCCTTGTCAAAAATCAGTTGTCCAGAGATGGCTGGGTTTAATTCTGAGTTCTTAATCCTATTCCACTGGTCTCTGTGTCTGTCGTTGAACAAAATACCAGGGTGTTTTGATTACAGTGGCTATGTAGTTATGTTTTGATATCGTGGAGTGTGAGGCCTCCTACTTTGTTCTTTTTGTTCAGTATTGCTTTGGCTATTTGTTTTTTTTTTCCTTTCCATATGAAGTTGGTCATTAATTTTTCCATTTCAGTAAAGAATGTTGTTGGGATTTGTATCAGGATTGCATCGTATCTGTAGATTGCTTTAGGTAGAATTGACATTTTCACTATACTAAGTCTCCCAATCCATGAACACAGGATGTCTTCCCATTTTTGTAGGTTTCCTTTAGTCTGTAGGACAGAGTAAAATTGCTCCACAGGGTTTCCAAGGCTGTAAATCTTCACATCTTTCCTCACAGAGTAGCTGGTGGGTTCGAACCACCAACCTTTTGATTAGCAGACAAGCGCTTTAATGCCTGCACCAACAGGGCTCCTCTAGTCTCTTGTGTTTTATAATTTTCATTGTGTAAGTCTTTTATGCCCCTGATAGATTAATTCCTAGGTATTTTATTGATTTGGGGGCTAGTATAAATGGTACTATTTTCTTGATTTCTTTTTTGGAGTATTTTTTGTTAGTCTAGAGGAACCCAACAGATTTTTATGTGTTGATCTTGTACCCTGCAATTTTGCTAAATTCTTCCTTTAGCTCCAGCAGTTTTCTTGTGGAATCTTTAGAATCTTCTCTGTATAGGGTCATGTCATCTGCAGATATAGTTTTACTACTTCTTTTCTGATTTTGTTGTTGTTAGGTTCCGTCTCACTCATAGTGACCCTGTGTGCGGTAGAACGAAACACTGACCGGTAGAACGAAACACTGACCGGTACTGCGCCATTCTCAGAATCGTTGTTATGCTTGAGCCCATTGTTGCAGCCACTGTTGTTAGTCCATCTCACTGAGGGTCTTCCACTTTTCGCAGACCCTCTACTTTATCAAGCATGATGTCCTTGTTTGGATACCTTTTATTTCTCATTTCTTGTCCTATTGTTCTGGCTAGGACTTCAATATGGTGTTGAGTAAGAGTGGTGATAATGGGCATCCTTGTCTTGTTTCCGTTCTCAAAGTGCTTTGTTGAGTATAACATTGGCTGTTGGTTTTGCACATATGCCCCTGATTATGTTGAGAAATATCCCATCTATTCCTATTTTGCTGAGAGTTTTTATCAGGAAAGGGTATTGTATTTTATCACATGCCTTTTCTGCATCAGTTGATATGATCATATGGCTACTTTGTTTTATTTATGTGGTGGAGTACATAGATTGATTTTATGATGTTGAAGCACCCTTGTAATCCTGGTGTGGATCCCACTTGGTCATGGTGTATGATTTTTTTGAAATGTTGCTGAAATCTGTTGGCTAGACTTTTGTTGACAGTTTTTGCATCTATGTTCAAAAGGCCTGTCATTTGGCTGAAAGGTGATCTCCAGGAGTGGGTTTGATTGCAGGCTTAAAAGGTGTCTAAGGGCCTTAGACACACCTTTCTTCTGTGTTTTTGAAGAGATTGAGTAGGATTGGTATCAACTCTTTGCCGAATGTTTGGTAGAATTACCTGGTGTAGCCATCTGGTCCTGGGCTTTTTGTTGTTGTTGTTGTGAGTTTTTTTATGACATCTTCAATCTCTTTGGTAATGCATCTCTTTAAATTTTCTACCTTTCACTGTTAGTTTGGGTGGGTAGTATTTTTCTAGGAATTTGTCCATTTCATCTAGCTTTTCAAATTTGGTAGAGCACAATTTTTCATAGTGATCTGTTATCTTCTTTGTCTCTGTTGGATATTTGCCTCCTTTTTTTTTTTTTTTTTGTCTCTTTTACTCATCCGTTCAAAGAACCTACTTTTGGTTTTGTTGATTTTTTTTTTTTTATTGTTTTTCTACTTTGTTTATTTCTGCCCTATAGATCTTCATTATTTTTTTTTTTCTGGAAGCTTTTGGCTTCTTTTGCTCTTTTCTATTTGTTCAAGTTGTTGGTTTAAGTTAATGGTTTTGGATCTTATTTTTTAATGTAGGCATTTATTGCTAGGGATTTCCCTCTGAATACTGCTTTTGCTGTGTCCCAAAGGTTTTGATGCTTTGTGTTTTCATTTTTGTTTGATTCTAGGAATTTTTAAATTGGCCTTTTGATTTACTGTATGACCCAATAGTTTTTGTTTTGTTGTTGTTATATGCCGTCGAGTCGGTTCCTACTCATAGTGACCCTACAGGACAAAGTAGAACTGCCCTTTAGGGTTTCAAAGGAGCGGCTGCTGGATTTGAACTGCCAACCTCTTGGTTAGCAGTCCAGCTCTTAAGCATTATACCACCAGGGCTCCAATAGTTTTTTAGCCATGTATTATTTAGTTTCCATGTATTTATTCATTTTTCATTATTTTTCTTGTTGATTTCTAGCTTCAAACCGTTATGGTCAGAGAAGATGCTTTGTATGATTTCAGTCTTTTTAAATTTGTTGAGATTTATTTTGTGTCCTAGCATATGGCCTATTCTGGAAAATGATCTATGTATGCTGGAGAAGAATGTATTGTTCTGATGCTCAGTATAATATATCAGACTGTTAGGTCCAGTTGGTTTATGGTTTTAAGTTCTCAATGTCCTTGGCAATCTTCTTTTTTAGATGTTTTGTCTGTAACTGAAAGTGGCATGTTGAAGTTCCCCTACTATTATTTTGGAGTTGTCTATTTCTCCTTTTCATATTAGTCAGTATTTGTTCACGTATTTTGAGCATTGTTGTTAGGTACATGCATATTTATAATTGTTATGTCTTCTTGATGAATTGACCCTTTTAATATTATGTAGTGGTCCTTTTTTATCTCTTGCAATAGATTTTGATTTAAAGTCTATCTTACCTGATATCAGTATGGCTACCCCTGCTCTCTGTTTACTGGTTGCAATGGGATATTTTTCTCCATCCTTCTGTTTTCAGTCTGTTTGTGTCCTTGTATCTAAGGTATGTTTCTTATAGACAGCAAAAGGATAGATCATGTTTTTAATCCATTCTGGTACTCCCTGTCTTTTGCATGGGGTGTTTAGACCATTTACATATAAAGCTATTACTGAAAATGAAGTGTCTACCTCACTCATTCTTTGATTTGTTTTTTGAGTATTTCATATCTTTGTTTTTTTTTTTAATTTTGATTTTTCTGTTTGTATTTGGCAGTTTTCTTGTGATGAGCCTTTTTGCTTTCATCCTACCTTTCTTCTGAATGTTTTTCTTGGTGATTTCTTAGTGGTTACCACATATATTATACAACTTACAGTTCAGCAATGTTTAACATATAAACAACAGTTGAACATACAACCTGAATATAATAAATCTATTCCTTATATGGAAACCCTGATGGTGTAGTGGTTAAGTGCTGTGGCTGCTAACCAAAAGGTCAGCAGTTCGAATTCACCAGACACTCCTTTGAAACTCTATGGGGCATTTCTACTCTGTCCTATATTGTTGCTATGAGTCAGAATCGACTTGACAGCAATGGATTTGGTTATTCCTGATATGCTTCTGCCTCCCCCATTTCTGTTGGTGTGTCTCCATTAACATCAATATACAACCTGTATTTGATAAGTTTGCTTTGTACTTATTTCTTGCACACTCAATGTTAGATTGTTTGTGGAATTTAATTACTGAGTTTATTCCCTAAAAATATCATATACTTGGTCTGTAATGATTGCCCACATTGTTGTGTTTTTTTGGAGATCTTTTTCTCTCTCATTTTATTTTTCCAGTGTACACATACAAATATTTATTTAATACTTTTGCCTTTCCATTTAGAGTACTCCCTTGAGTAATACTTGCAGAGCTAGTATGGTGGTTCAAATTCCCAGAGCTTCTGTTTGGGAATGTCTTGATTTCACCCTTGTTTTTGAATGACAGTTTCGCTGGGTAAAGTATTCTTGGTTGGCAATTGTTTTCATTTAGTATTTTTTATATATGTCACCCCATTGTTTTCTGGTCTCTAAAGTTTCTGAGGCGAAATCCACACTGATTCTTATAAAAGACACTTGGTATGTTATATGGCATTTTTCTCCTGCTGCTTTCAGAATTCTCTCCTTGTTTTTGGTTTTCAAGACTTTTACTGGACTATGGCGTGGAGTTGATCTTTTTGTGCATCTTCTAACTGGGGTTCATGTAGCTTCCTGTATTTGCAGGCTTGGTTCTCTGTTCAGGTCTGGGAAATTCTCTCTGATTGTCTCTTGGACGTTTGTTTCTGTGGGTTAACTGTTGTCATGGTGCTCTGGGATTCCAATAATTCTAATGTTAGATTTCTTCATTTGCTTTCATATTTCCATTTGGGTGTATTCGCTTTTATTCTTTTCTCTTGTTTCTTTTGAGTCTTGATAAGTGCAGTTATTTTGTGTTCTAGTTCATTTATTCTATCTTCTGTATGTTTGACTATTGTTGAGTGTTTCTCTTTTTCTAATTAAGGTGATTTAGTCTTCAGTTCCAGTAGTTCTCTTTGGTGTTATTTTTTTATTTTTAATGTTTTCAGTTTCCTCGTTGAGTCTCTCAGTTTGTTCCTCCATTTGTTTCCTGATCTCTGCTAGTTAGTTTTCTGTGTGTTTTTGCTTTCTTTAAACATATGGAAGGAATACATAGTCATAATACCAAAAAGAATTGGTTGAACCACTTCAGGAGGTAGTATATGATCAGAAACTAATGGTATTGAAGGAAGAAGTCCAAGCTGCACCAGAAGCGTTGGTGCAAATACAAGGCTCCAGGAGTTGATGGAATACCAATTGAGATGTTTTAACAAATGGATGCAGTGCTGGAAGTGCTCACTTGTCTATGTCAAGAAATTTGGAGGACGGCTACCTGGCCAACCAATTGGAAGAGATCCATATTCACGCCTATTCCAAAGAAAAGTGATCCAATGGAATGCAGAAATTATAAAGCAATATCATGAATATCACACGCCACTAAAATTTTCCTGGAGACCATTCAAAAGTGGCCGCGGCAGTACATCAACTGGGAACTGCCAGAAATTCAAGCCAGATTCAGAAGAGGATGTGGAATGAAGGGTATCATTGCTGATGTCAGGTTGTTTCTGACTGAAAGCAGAGAATACCAAAAAGATGTTTACCTGTGTTTTATTGACTATGCAAAGGCATTTGACTGTGTGAATTATAACAAATTATGGATAACATTGTGAAGAATGAGAATTCAGAATACTTAGTTGTACTCATGAGGAACCTGTACTTAGATCAAGAGGGAACCATTTGAACAGAACAAGGGAATACTGGTTGGTTTAAAATCAGGAAAGGCGTGCATCAGGGTTGTATCCTTTCACTGTACTTAATCTGTATGCTGAGCAGATAATCCGAGAAACTAGACTATATGAAGAAGAATGGGGCATCAGGAGTGGAGTAAGACTAGTTAAGAACGTGTGTTATACAGATGACACAACCTTGCTTGGTGGAAGTGAAGAGGACTTGAAACACTTACTGATGAAGATCAAAGACCATAGCCTTCAGTATGGATTACACCTTAACATAAAGAAAAGAAAAATCCTCACAATTGGACCAGTAAGCAACGTGATGATAAATGAGGAAAAGACTGAAGTTGTCAAGAGTTTCATTTTACTTGGGTTCACAATTAATAATACCCATAGAATCAGCAGTCAAGAAACCAAAAGACACATTGCATTGGCAAATCTACTGGAAAAAAACCCCTTTCAAGTGTTAAAAAGCAAAGGTATCACCTTGAAGGTTAAGGTATGCCTGACCTAAGCCATAATGTTTTCAGTTGCCTCATATGCATGTGAAAGCTGGACAATGAATAAGGAAGACTGAAGAAGAATTGATGCCTTTGAATATGGTGTTGGTGAAGAATATTAAATATACCATGGACTGCCAGAAGTACAAATAAATCTGTCTTGGAAGAAGCACAGCCAGAATGCTTCTTAGAAGGACTACGTCTCACATACTTTGGACATGTTATCAGGAGGGATCAGTCCCTGGAGAAGGACATTATGCTTGATAAAGTAGAGCGTCAGCAAAAAAGAGGAAGGCCGTTGACAAGATGGATTGACACAATGGCTCCAAAAATGGGCCCAAAGATAACAATGATTATGAGGATGGTATTTTTTTTTTTTATAGGACTGGGTAGTGTTTCTTTCTGTCATATATAGGGTTGCTTTGAGCTGGAACAGATTGGACGGAACCTTACAACAACAATAAGACATATTTAGTACCATAGTCTGGAAATTTTCAATTGGTTCTGTTACTCTGACCTCCATAGGAGAAATTGCCTCTTCACGTTTTGCTTTTGCTTGGTCTTTTGTGATTTTGTGCACTTTACTATTTTTGGACCATTACTTTCTTTAAATTTTGTATTCTGGATTTTGAGATAAAATTTTCAGATTGGGCTTCCTGGTGGCACAGTGGCCAAGTGCCTGGCTGCCAACTGAAAGGCTGGGGCCCGCACCCACCACCCGCTCCATGGGAAAAAGAAGCGGCAGCTCCGCTTCCCTCTATACCAAAAACCAAACCTAGTGCCGTCGAGTTGATTCTGACTCATAGTGACCATACAGGACAGAGTAGAACTGCCCCACAGAGTTTCCAAGGAGCGCCTGGAGGATTCTAACTGCCGACCCTTTGGTTAGCAGCCACTGTACTTAACCACTATGGCACCAGGGTTTCCCACTGACCCCCATAGGGTCTTTATGTGTGGGAATCAGCCCAGCGTCAGTGGGCCTGATAACTTCTTTGGAGAACCACCAGAGGGCACTCTTACCCTTAGTTATTTTTTAGCACTGATTCAGGAGTTTTGGATACTTAATCTCTAGAATTCAGTACACATGCACAAGAGGGGGTTGATTTGTAGGTCTCAGATGCTATTGTAAGTGGTGGGGCTTGACTTCTCTGTGGTGAAGGCGGGGGGCTCTTTCTGTCTTTCGCTTGTGGGCATCCCTGTACAGGCTATCCAGTGGTGTTCTGCTGTGGGCAGGGAAGTAGCCGTTTCCCTCTGTGTTGCCCATTTATCTAAAGTATTCCCCTTGCCCTGATGCTCTTGCAGTTCTCTTGATCCTGGTGCCCATCTGTTTTGGGCCCCATTGAGATTCAACAGCACTCTCTCACAGCACCACAGTCTCCCTTCACCCCCTCCCAGTTGTACGGCCCATCATCTCCCATGGGCAGTCTGCACCTCCTTAAAGAATTGGGCTACAGGTTCCTCTGATTAGCTCCCTTTCTGTGTTCCCTATTTCGGGTGTTGCCCAGCCTCGTCTCATAATGGCTTTGATGAGTGAGTGCTCCTGATGTTAGTGAGTAGGTTCTCCCAGTGTTATGGATTGAATTGTGTTCCACCAAAATGTGTGTCACCTTGGCTAGGTCATGGTTCCCAGTATTGTGTGTTTGTCCACCATTTTGTCATCTGATGTGATTTTCCTATGTGTTGTAAATTCTACCTCTATTTTTTTATGATGATGAGGTAGGATAGTGGCAGTTATGTTAATGAGGCAGGACTCAGTCTACAAGATTAGGTTGTCTTAAGCAAATCTCTTTTGAGATATAAAAGAGAGAAGTGAGCAGAGATACGTGGGGACCTCACATCAGCAAGAAAGTAGTGCCAGGAGGAGAGCATATCCTTTGAACCCGGGGTCCCTGCTCTGAAAAGCTCCTAGTCTAGAGAAAGATTGATGATAAGGACCTTCTTCCAGAGCTGACAGAGAGAAAGCCTACCCCTGGAGCTGACACCCTGAATTTGGACTTCTAGGTTACTGGACTGTGAGAGAGTAAACTTCTGTTTGTGGAAGCCACCCACTTGTGGTATTTCTGTTTTAGCAGCACTAGGTATCTAAGACACCCAGCTTCTCTGCCATCCTCGCTCCTCCTCCCTCTCAATTCTGGACTTCCCCTGACCCTCCAACACCTCAGCTGTGGTCAAGAGTTCTGAGATCTCAGTCTGTGCTTGTTTTTATTCGTTGTTCAGTGGGTTAGTTGCTGGGGGAATAAATGGGAGTGTGCACTCACTTCGGCATCTTGTTCCACCCCACCAGGCTGTCTTTGAAAGTGATTGTTCCATTTTGCATTCTCAACAGCTTTGAGTGAGGGTTCCTGCTGCCCCACATCCTCGTCAGCATCTGGTGGTGTCAGTCTTTTGGATTTTAGCCATTCTGTAGGTGGTGTAGTGGTTCAGTGTTTGGCTGCTAACCAAGGTCAGCAGTTTGAATCCACCAGCTGATCCTTGGAAACCTTACGGGGCAGTTCTGCTCTGTCCCATAGGGTCACCATAAGTCGGAATCAACTCGATGGCAATGGGTTGTTTGTTTTTGAAATAGGTGTGTAATGGTATTGCATTGTTTTGATGTGCAGTTCTCTAATGACATGATCTCTAGCATTTTTTAGATGCCTGTTTGCCATCTTTATATCTTCTTTGGTGAGGTGACTGTTCAGAACTTTTAACCATTTTGTGATTGGGTTGTTTTCCCCTTGTTGAATTCTAAAAGTTGTTTGTGTATCTTGGATTCCAAGTCCTTTATCACATGTGTTTTGCAAATATTTTCTCTCTCTCAGTCTGTGACTTGTTTTTTCTCTAACCAGTGTCTTGTGCAGAGCAGGGGTTTATAATTTTAATGAAGTCCAATTTACCATTTATTTCCTTATGGGTTGTGTTTTTGATGTATCTTAAAAGTCATCACCAAGCCCAAGGTCACCTAGATTTTCCCGTTATCTTTTAGAAGTTATATAGTTTTGTGATCCATTTTGAGTTAATTTTTTTGTGAAAAATGTTAGTTCTGTGTCTAGATTGATTTTTTTGCATGAAGATATTCAGTTGTTCCAGCAGCATTTGTTGAAAAGACTATCTATTCTCCATTACATTCCATTTGTTCCTTTGTCAAAAACCAATTGACTGTATTTGTGTGAGTATTTCTGGGCTCTCTATTTCTGTCTCACTGATCCGTTTGTTGCTCTGACAATACGATACTGGCATGATCACTGTAGCTTTGTAGTAAGTCTGGCAGTTGAGTAATGTCAGTCCTGCAGCTCTATACATGTGATCTTTGTGTGTAAGTTGGAGACACCATGTCTCAAACCTTAAATATTTGAGTACTTTCTAAGAGCAAGGACCTTTTCTTAACATAACCACAGTATAATTATATCAGGAAAGTTAACATTGATATAATACTATTAATTCTCAGTCCGTATTCAAATTTCACCAGTTGTTTTAGTAATATCCTTTTATAGCAATTTTAAAAATTCTTTGCCCAAGAGTCAATCCAGGATTACACATTGCATTTAGTTATCATGTCTCTTTGTTCTTTACTCTGGAAGAGGTCTGTTCAGTCTTTCATTGCCTGAGTTTGCTCTTGATGTTATTGAAGAATACTTGCTAATTATTTTGTAGAGTGTTCCTCAATCTGGGTTTGTCTTTTTTCTCCCTATGAGATTCAGGGTATGCGTTTTAAAAAAAACACCACAGAAGCTACGTTGTGTCCCTTTCAGTGCATCATATCAGGGAGGTACATGCTCAGGTATCTGTTTTTAGAGAGGTTGGTAATGAGGCCTAAAGAGCACAGCAAAGGACCTCAGTTGGATAACAGAGCACCTTGGGTAGGGGTGGGGGAGAGGATGGGAATATATGAATGATAGTTTTTAGGTCATTAAACACTATTAAGAATTCAAAGAAGGGAGAACTCAGTGTAGAGGTGGAAACTGTTTTGCTAAATCAATGAGGAAAATACTTGAAAGAGAGAAAGAGAGTCCAGATTTCACTGTTTCTTTCCTGTTAACTGTTTTAGAATAGAGCATTTGGATTCAGAAGATCTGGCCACATTTCCCAAGGTGGTATTTGGGTTCTTGTCGCCAGCCATGATCGTCATCAGCACACCAAATTCTGAATTCAATCCCCTGTTTCCAGCAGTGACTTTAAGAGACTCCGATCACAAATTTGAGTGGAACAGAATGCAGTTTCAGACCTGGTGAGCCTGTTTGTTTGTCTGTGGATCCTAATAGAGGTTGGGGGTTTAATAGTGCTTAATTGAATAATAATAGCCATATTAACTGGCCTGCCTTGTAGGCATATGGGTATTATTGTGTTACTGACAGCATTGTACTTCAGGATAGATCTTGAAGTGTTTTTGTTTTGACGATGAACACAATGCTATTTTTCTCTAATTTGCCACTCCTGGCATAGTAGACCATATGATTGTCTGATTCAAAATGGCTAATACCAGTCCATTTCAGCTCGCTAATGCCTAGGATATTGATGTTTATGGGTTCCATTTCATTTTGATGACTTCCAATTTTCCTAAATTCATACTTTGTACATTCCACATTCTGATTATTAATGGATGTTTGCAGCTTTTTCTTCTCATTTTGAGTCGTGCCACATCAGCAGATAAAGGTCTCAAAAGCTTGACTTTATCCACGTTATTAATGCTGCCTGTACTTTGAGGAGGCAGCTCTTCCCCAGTTGTCTTTTGAGTGCCTTCCAACCCTAGGGGCTCATCTTCTGGCACTATATCAGACAATGTTCTGCTGCTATTCATAAGGTTTTCACTGGCCAATTTTTTTAGAAGTAGACAGGTCCTTCTTATGACTTTGAGAATATCCATCTGAATTTAGAAACTATCTCAAGACTAGATTTGATGCATTGAACACTAATGACCGAAGACCAGATGAGTTGTGGAATGACATCAAGGACATCATTCATGAAGAAAGCAAGAGGTCATTAAAAAGGCAGGAAAGAAAAAAAAAGACCAAAATGGATGTCAGAAGAGACTCTGAAAGTTGCTGTTGAATGTAGAGTAGCTAAAGCAAGTAGAAGAAATGATGAAGTAAGAGCTGAACAGAAGGTTTAAAAGGGTGGCTCGAGAAGACAAAGTAAAGTATTATAATGAAATGTGCAAAGACCTGGAGGTGGAAAATCAAAAGGGAAGAACATGCTTGGCGTTTCTCATGCTGAAAGAACTGAAGAAAAAATTCAAGCCTCGAGTTGCAGTATTGAAGAATTCTATGGGGAAAGTATTAGATGACTCAGGAAGGATCAAAAAAAGATGAAAGGAATACACAGTCACTATACCAAAAAGAATTGGTCAACATTTCTGGAGGTGGCATATGACCAAGAACTGATGGTAGTGAAGGAAGAGGACCAAGCTGCACTGAAGGCACTGGTGAAAAACAAGGCTTCAGGAATTGATGGAATACCAATTGAGATGTTTCAACAAATGTGCTGGAAGTGTTCCCTTGTCTATGTCAAGAAATATGGAAGACGGCTACCTGGCCAACTGACTGGAAGAGATCTATATTTGTTCCCATTCCAAAGAAGGTGATCCAACAGAATGTGGAAATTATCGAACAATATCATTAATATCACACACAAGTAAAATTTTGCTGAAAATCATTCAAAAGCAGCCGCAGCGGTACATTGATGGGGAGCTGCTAGAAATTCAAGCCAGATTCAGAAGAGGATGTGGAACCAGGAATATCATTACTAATGTCAGATGGATCTTGCTGAAAGCAGAGAATACCAGAGAGATGTTTACCTGTGTTTTACTGACTACGCAGAGGCATTTGACTGTGTGAATTATAACAAATCATGGATAACATTGCAAAGAATGAGAATTCGAGAACACTTAATTGTGCTTCTGAGGAACCTGTACTTAGACCAAGAGGCAGTCATTCGAACAGAACAAGGGGATACTGTATGGTTTAAAGTTAGGAAGGTGTGTGTCAGGGTTGTATCCTTTCACCATACTTACTCAATCTGTATGCTGAGCATACAATCTGAGAAGCTGGGATATATGAAGAACGCAGCATCAGGATTGAAGGAAGACTCATAAACAACCTGCAATATGCAGATGACACAACCTTGCTTGTTGAAAGTGAAGAGGACCTGAAGCACTTACTGATGAAGATCAAAGACCACAGCCTTCAGTGTGGATTCCACCTCAACATAAAAGAAAAATCCTCATAATTGGACCAATAAGCGATATGATCATAAATGGAGAGAAGATTGAAGTTGTCAAGGGTTGCATTTTACTTGGATCCATAATGAATGCCTATGGAAGCAGCAGTCAAGAAATCAAATGAAGCATAGCATTGGGCAAATCTCCTGCAAAAGGCCTCTTTAAAGTGTTAAAAAACCAAAGATGTCACATTAAGGACTAAAGTGCCCCCGACCCAAGCCATGGGGTTTTCACTTGCCTCATATGCACGTGAAAGCTGGACAATGAATAAGTAAGACCGAAGAAGAATTGATGCCTTTGAATTATGGTCTGGGTGAAGAATATTGACCGCCAAAAAACCTACAAATCTGTCTGGGAAGAAGTACAGCCAGAGTGCTCATTAGACGCAAGGATGGCGATACTTCGTCTCACATACTTTGGACATGTTATCAGGAGCGACGAATCCCTGGAGAACGACATCATGCTTGGTAAAGTAGAGGGTCAGTAAAAAAGAAGACAGCCCTCAAGGAGGTAGATTGACACAGTGGCTGCAACAGTGGGCTCAAGCATAACAACAGTTTGTGATGATGGCTCGGGATCGGGCAGTATTTCATTCTGTTGTACATAGGGTCACTATGAGTTGGAACCAACTTGAAGGCACCTAACAACAACAGCAATAGAATTTAAAATCCTAAGAAAGAAATCTTGATGTGTATTCATTACCTAAATTATTTATTTCTTAATTTATTTCAGTAAAATTGATTTCCCAAGTGTCACCTAGCTTGTAATTCTGCTTTCTTCTATAACTTGCTTTGTGCTCATATCAAAAAAGAACCTTTGTATTCGGGCAAAATAGAAATGGGGAATTTGTTCCCCTAGTCAGGTCTCACAGGCAGGTGAGTGTGGAAAGGGTGTGTGGGCACCAGCTCTTTTTGCCGTGAAAGCATCTGGAGCGTTGGTGTGAATAATGGAAACAACAGGGAAGGTACAGGGCTGCGAGGGGGAGCTTCATCCTTTGGCTGGGGGTTTCCACAGGAGTACGACAGATGGTCCAGCTTTTGACTTAATTCCAAACCCAAGTAGGTGTGGTTTCCTTACCCATTCCCACTCCCTGCCCTGTAACTTTCCTTTTTCTCCACCATATTCTTGTTTTTACTTGGAAACTGACACTATGCCATTGCCTCAGTGCTCCTCACAGAAATAAGGAGATAAAGCAATCCCAGTGGTGCGGCATTATGGGTGGTGTGGGAATTTACATCTTAGGAGTTCATTGTGTTTTTTTGTTGATGTTCTACTGACTGGAAATTGTTTCTTATTTAATGATAGCTCTGTGTTTACAAAAATGATTTCTATTCTTGTTTTGACTTCAGGGCTTTGGATGTGGCGAATCTCTACAATTATTCGGTAGAGTTTACTGGTGTGGGGGAACCACCTGCCGGAGCTGAGAATGTTGGGTACTGTACCCAGATAGGAATCTTCAGGAAAAACATGGCAAAGGCGGCTGAGCTGTGTGTACCAGAGCAGCATGGTGAACATGTTTATAAAGTCGTGAGTATTTTTTGTGATAGCTGTTGGGGCAAGAGGTTCATTTGTTAGGATGTACTTCTTATAAGAGTTCCCGAGATAGAGATAAATGTAAATAATCTTATTTTTGAGGTTGACCCTAGGAAAATCCATCAGCTCCACAACTGCTCTTGCAGTTGGTCTTAAGAGCAGCCTGTGAGACTGCCTGGCCTTTTGCCATGTCTCAGAGCATATTATAGAATGATCTGCTGGAATCCTCTTAGAAGACCTCCAAGCTGGTTTGTGCCGGCAACCTCGCTTTTTGCAACCTATTAGGATTATCAGCAGGAAAGAGGAAAGCCAGCAACAGTTCCTCCCCAGCTTGGCTCAGGAAACGTCTTAGAACTGAGCCTCCATGCTTCTCAGACCCTTTTGGTTTAAGGATGTGGGGTGAAGAAGAAACACATTTCTCCTTTTAATGAGTGGAACTTCTTTTTAATCTTTTCTCCTCTAATATCAAGTGAGAATATTGGGCTAGTGTGATTTGGTTGAAGTCTTGCTGGGAGTTATATGCTAGACTTTCTTCATTAGGATTTTAAAAGCAAATCGGATGATTAGTGTCTGTGTCAATGGTTTGACTTCCATTAATATTGAAGCTTTTAAGATTAGTAGGGTTTGGCGTATGTTCAACATGTGCATACAGTTCTTACTGTGGCAAAAACAATTGACTATTGAGTCTGAAGTTTTCTGTATTCTAAGTTTCTTTGTTTTTTCTCCTGCAGGTTTTTACTGCCACATACCCAAGTTTGCAGCAGGAAAAGTACCGCCAATATGCAGTGGTTAATGAAGTGATTTCCCAAGTCTATGACATGAGGAGGGATCTTCTGGAAAGGCTGAAGCTGCAGGATGACAGGGACTTTGCCGACACGTCAGCAGACGCTGGCACCTCAGAGGCCCCTTGTCAGTGTTTCCAGCCAGTTCTCACACGGTTCAGTGCCAACATGGAGAAGACTCCCAAGCCCTTCTGTGTTGGAAATGTGTTTTATGTACCCCTGGAAAGACTCTTCTCATTGCCCAAAGTGAAACATTTGTGTATTAACATAGAGATGCTGAAAACTCTAATTGCCGACACAGTGATGTTGAACAGCGACGGTTCTGCAGTGATGGTTGACATCCATGATGAGGATAACGATGACTGAGCGTCCTTGTTTTTGAAATGCAAGGTCTTTGCAATAGTTGGACTCATTTAGAATTTAAACTCTTTTTTTTGTGTGTGTATGTGTCTATAGTCATAATTCAGGTAACTTTCTTTTTTAAAGACCTATAAAAAAAAAAAAATGTTTTGATAGAAAAGGCCATTTTCCAGGCCAGTGGACAAATATGCTTGACTTAATAATTGGACTGCTTGCTGTGAACCTGAAAAAGATATTAAGGCTAAACCAAAAATGGTGTGTTTCCTTTTGAAATTAAAATTTTCTTCCATGTTTTCTCAAAAAATGAAGAAATAGTGGATGTGGCAATATTTTACAAACTGCTAATTTAGAACTTCTCTCCCTAACTCTATATTTTATATATATATACATGCACTTTTTTTGTGGTAGGGATAGAGAGTTAGTTCATAATGTTGTTTGTTCATTACTTGAAGTTTTATGCTAGGACCATATGCTTAATGTGACATTAAAGATTTAAAAGAAAATTGATTAAGTATAGTCTTTACAGCCTTTTTGCAGGGTAAGAGTAGCTTTAAAATCTTTTTAGGACTTTACCTCCTTGGGGTTAAATTCTAACCTCAATATTTCTCAGCCTAAAACTGCATACAAAACAGAAACACAGGTATTTGAAGGAAGGACAAAGAAGCTTCTCATGATAGAACCACTGCCTACATTTTTGGAGCACTCTGCTCTCCAGGAGCTTGCTCACTGGATTTATGGGTAGTAATAGCAATGGGGGAGAGAGAAATATAGCTTCAGCCAACAGGGTCGGAAACACACAGCAGTTCTTTCTGAGGCAGAGGAATCCACAGGTAAGTAGATGAGGTAAGCACAGGTCCACACAACCATAGGGACCCGTGTGCCCATCTTGCTGTCCTACCATGTTTAGCTTGCCATCTCAGGGACAAAGATGGAGATTTGGGCTTGAGCTGTCCCTTGCATATTCCACAGTCCAATCAGCAGAGAGGAGAAAGATTTAAAAAAAAGGAGGGGGGTGGTGGTGGTGGTGGAAACAAAGGGTGTGTGCTGGCTGTCTGGTAAGAAGGCTTCCTGAAAGTCGTTACACAACGCTACTGCTTGCTTGCTTTTTTTTTTCCCCCTCATTCAAAAATTTATACATATATTGTTTTGTGACATTGGTGGCAATCCCTAGAACGTGACAGCACTCTCCCCCTTTCCACCCCAGCTTCCATGTGTCCATTCGTCCAGTGCCTGTCCCTTCCTGCCTTCTCTTGCTTTTGGGCAGGAGCTGCTCATTTGATACCGTATATTTGATTGAACTAAGAAGCACGTTCCTCTTGTGTGTTATTGTTTTATAGGCCTGTCTAAATCTTTGTCTGAAAGTGGGCTTAGAGAGTGTTTTCAGTTCTGAGTTAACAGAGTATCTGGGGGGCCATAGTTTCGGGGGTTCCTTTAGTTTCAGACTACTAAGTCTGGCCTTTTTTTTTTTTGTGAATTTGAATTTTGTTCTATATCTTTCTCCCACTCTGTCCAAGACTCTCTATTGTGATCCCAGTCAGAGTGGTTGGTGGTGGTAGCTAGGCACCATCTAGCTCTTCTGGACTCGGGCTGGTGGAGGTTGTGGTTCATGTGGTCCTTTAATCCACTGGGCTTGTATTTTCCTTGTCTTTGGTTTTCTTCATTCTCCTTTGCTTCATATGGGATGGGACCAATAAATGAATCTTGGATGACTACTCACAGGCTTTTAAGACCCTAGACACTACTCACCAAAGTAGGACGTAGAACATTTCCTTTATGAACTTTGTTATGCCAGTTGACCTAGATGTCTTTCAAGACTATGGTCCCAAACCCTCAGTCCCCAGCAACTTGGTCCCTCAAAGTGTTTGGATGTGTCTAGGAAGCTTCTATGGTTTTGCCTTGGTCAAGTTCTGCTGATTTCTCCTATATTGCGTGTTGTCTTTCCCTTCACCAAAGTTGACACTTGTCTACTATCTAGTCAGTGATTTCCCTTCTCATCCCTTCCCACCCTCATTACCATTAAAGAATGTTGTTTTCTGCATGTAAACCTTTTCTTGAGTTTTTATAATAGTGGTCTCATACAATATTTGTCCTTTTGTGATTAACTTATTTCATTCAGCATAATGCTTTCCAGATTCATCCATGTTGAGATGTTTCACAGATTCATCATTGTTCTTTATAGTTGTGTAGGATTCCACTGTGTCTATATACCATAATTTGTTCATTCATCTGTTGATGGGCACTTAGGTGATTTCCATCTTTTTTGCTATTGTGAATAGTGCTGCAGTGACTATGGGTGTGTGTATGTCTATTCGTGGGACAGCTCTTATTTTTGTAGGATATATTCCTAGGAGTGGGATTGCTGGATCATACAGTATTTGTATTTCTAGCTTTTTAAGGAGATGCCATATTATTTTCCACAGTGGTTGTACCATTTTACATTCCTACCAGCAGTGCCTAAGAGTTCCAATCTCCCCAATATTTATTATTTTCTGTTTTTTTTTTTTTAATTAGTGCCAGCATTGTCGGGGTGGGATGGTACCTCATTGTAGTTTTGATTTGCATTTCTCTAATGACTAATGATCATGAGCATTTCAGCATGTGTCTGTTAACCACCTGAATGTCATCTTTGGTGAAGTGTCTGTTCGTATCCTTTCCCAGTTTTTTAAATGGATTATTTGTCTTTTTGTTGTTGAGATGTTGAAGTATTTAGAAAACTTTTGAGATTAGACCCTTGTCAGATATGTCATAGTCAAATATTTTTTCTCAGTCTGTAGGTTCTCTTTTTACTCTTTTGGTGAAGTCTTTTGATGGCTACTGTAGCAGCAAGATAAGTTGGGAAGTGTAGTCTTAATTCTAGGAGACCATGTGCCCACTGTGTGATCTTTTGCCAAGGAAGAAAGAACAGAAAGGCAACTAGCCATCTGTGCCAAAACTGGAATACCATGGCGAACCTCAGACAAGTACTGTGGTAGAGCAGAATTGGTACCTGGGAAAGGCTTCCTGGGACCTTTCAAACTGAGTATTGAAGGGTTAATAATTAAGTAGATGATTTGGTGGGGTGAAGGAAAAGGCATTCTGTAAGAATAGTCCTTCAATCACCTAAATGCTGTTAACCAGCTTTTTTCCTTAAAATTCGTAGACTGTTCCATCAGATTGCCCATATACCTACACTGACTCTTTTCCTCCAAATGCTCAAATATGCATATGATCTAGAGATGGGCACCCCCTCACCACTCCATCCCCACCCCCATCAAAGACCATGTGTCCTCACCTCTCAAGGCCTCTGCACAACTTTCACCCTAGGGCTTCTTGTCACTGCTCTCGTGTTACAGCCATGGTTTCCAGCCAAAATCCACTCTTCCTCCCGACTTTCTTAACCAATTAACTTTTTTTAAGCCTAATTGCCTTAACCCCCACCCCCCCCGGAAACCTTTAAGAACTCCTGACTGCCATGGGTAAGGAGCCCTTGTGTCACAGTGGTTAAGTGCTCAGCTGTAAACTGAAAGGTCCACAGTTGGAACCCATCAGCCGTTCTGCAGGAGAAAAATGTGGCAATCTGCTTCCTAAAAGATTACAGCCTTGGACACCCTGTGGGGCAGTTCTACTCTGTCTTATAGGGGCACTATGAGTTGGAATCAACTTGATAGCAGTTTTTTGGCTGCCATGGGGGACAGGGCCACTCTCTTCCTCATGGCTCCCTCACATCTCTCTGCAAGTCCTAAATTCTCTTTTTTTCTCTGTTTAGAAATTTATTACTAACCACTCTACCTTGACACTACCCACTCTTTCTTTGTACACTGAAAGGTTTATTAGTTCTCTAATCCAGAAATGGGCAAACTTTTTCTTATGCAGCAGATAGTAAATATTTTTAGCTTTGCAAACCAGGTGGTTTCCATTACAACTACTCAACTATGTTCCACTAAAACTTCACTTAAAAAATAGCAGCTCGATTTGGTCCATGGTCTATCGTTTGCTAACCCCTAGTAAAAGGTCATTGACTCTTGCCTTTTAGCAACACAGAAATGGTGGTCTTCCTAAGGGGGAAGAAGCAATTAGAAACTTAATTACTGATTGCTGTAAATGCCTAGTGGTGTAGTGGTTAAGTGCTATGGCTGCTAACCAAAGGGCTGGCAGTTGGAATCCACCAGGCACTCCTCGGAAGCTCTGTGGGGCAGTTCTACTCTGTTCTATAGGGTCACTATGAGTCTCATCCACTCAATGGCAATGGTTTGGTATAAATGCAGAGGCAGCCAAAGTCAAGTTTGCTGTGAAGGGGATTTTTATCCCACTTATGTGTAAAATGGGGGGAAAATAACCACTCATAGAGCTCTTGTAAGTACTGAGAAGGATATAGTGCCTGACAGAGGGTAAACTGTTCAGCTGTATTAATCTTGAGGAGCATTATTGGATAATTTCAACATCTATTCTAAATAATAGGGCTCATTCTTATATCCAGGCAGCAAATTTTCACAGCAGTGCAGATTGTAGGCCTAGAAAGTAAACAAGATCATTTTCTACAAGATCCTTCCTAAGACATATCAAACACCTGATTGGTTTAAAGAAGAAAAGAGCACAGTAACTCTACCCTTCAGTATGTTCAGAATCTTCTCTGCTCCATAGACCGATGAGTGGCCAGATTTCTGGAGTTTCAGACATTTGCGGGCTATGGGGATCGCTACAGAGGTCTAGTCCCCTACAGCCACTGGCTTTGCTGAACTGTGGTACTCTCTCTTTCACTACACTTCCTAGAGCATCCCAACTCACTTGAACCATGCTTCCGAGGGTGCAGTGCTGTCTGGCCAATCCCTCCTCCTCTCTACTCCGTTTATATCTGAGAATTTTATTTCCTGAGTACTATTTCTAAAAATGAGCCCTTGTGGCATAGTAGTTATGTGCCCAGGCTGCTAACTAAAAGGTCAGCCGTTTGGGTCCACCAGCTGCTCCTTGGAAACCCTATGGCGCGGTTCGATTCTGTCTGATGAGGTTGCTATGAGTTGGAGTTGACCTGACAGCAACATGTTCTTCAATGGGTATTTCTGAGAACGCTATGTTTGCAAGTAGCATAAAAGGAAATGTAATCTTGCCTGCCTCAAAATCCAGTGTCTGACTAGTACAAGGAGGGCTGCTGGGGTCTATAAGCAAGGGTAGGGCAAGACAGGGCTCAGGACCAGGCGGGTAGGCTTTCCCTATGAGCCCTTACCAGTGTGCGCTGCCGACTGTGATTCTTATTTCAATCTTCTAGTTCTGGTAATAGTGGGAATTAGCAGAAGCAGGTTGGCTCTGTCTTAGTTTCTGAGCTTATGTAGTATTTCAGTTTGTCAACAAGTATTGGATAGCCATTAACCATCTTAACCAGAAACCAGATTGCCTTGTGTCTCTTTTGGGGGGGAGGTGGGAGCCAAGTTGCTTCCCCTTCAGACCTTGTGGAGTGGACACAAGTCTGCTACATGGGTCTTGGTTAATAAGCATAATATATACCAATCATTTAAAGCCTAGCCTAACTGGATTAAAATAAGAGTGTTTTAAGGCCTTCAAAAATTAGAGTAGCCTCCTGTCCATGTGGAGACCCGGGGTCCCTGTGTCTGAGAAGCTCCCAGACCATGGGAATACTGAGGACAAGGACCTTCCTCCAGAGCCGAGAGAGAGAGAAAGCCTTCCCCTGGAGCCAACACCCTGAATTTGGACTTGTAACCTACTAGACTGTGAGAAGATAAATTTCTTTTTGTTAAAGCCATCCACTTGTGGTATTTCTGTTATGGCAGCACTAGATGACTAAGACAGGTATAGTTTTTTTTTTACATTTTTCACAATGTGCCAACATTCTCTTTGTGTTCTGTTTTTTTCCATTTCCAGTAGTCTAGTTTCCCTGTCCCCTTATCTTCTCATCTTTGTTTTAAAGTAAATGTTGACCTTTTGGTCTCATACAGTTGTTTTGTTTTTTTAGTAGTGCACCAATCTTACAGGTAATATCCTTTATTTTGTGTGCCACTTTGCTCTTTCACTAAAAGATGATCTCGGGATAGATTCAGTTCAAGGTGATAGTCTCAGGGAGTCCTCTGGTCTCAACTGGACCAGTTAGTCTGGCCTTTTTTTAAGAATTTGAGTTTTGTCTACATTTTCCTCCCACTCTATCCAGGACCATCTATTGTGATCCTGGTCAGGTCAGTGGTAGCCGAGCACCATCTAGTTCTGGTCTCAGGGTAGGTGAGATCGTGGTTCACATAGGCTATCAACCTGGTAGACTTGTTTCTTCTGTGAGATTTTGGTTATCTTCTTTTGCTCCTGACAAGTAGAGACTAATAGTTGTATCTCAGATGGCCACTCACAAGCTTTTAAGACCCCAGACGCTACTCACTTCACTGGGATGCAGAACATGAACTTCGTGAACTCTATTATATCAATTGACTGAGTTGCCCCATGAAACCATGGTACTAAGCTTTCAAATCTAGAAAACCAACCTCAGAAGGTATTTGATTATGTCTGAGGAGTATCTGTAGTTTGTCTTCAATGAATATATGTCCCTGCATACACTGTATTTACACTTTAGATACTTCCATAATTTGTTATGATCCAGTTGAATGACTTTGCAGTCAGTAAAACAGAGGTTAATATCTTTCTGGTATTCTCTGCTTTCAGCCAAGATCCATCAGACATCAGCAATGATATCCCTCATTCCACGTCCTCTTCTGAATATGGCTTGAATTTCTACAGTTCCTAGTTGATGTATTCCTGCAACCATTTTTGAATTACCTTCAGCAAAATCTTACTTGTGTGCAAAACTAATGATATTATTTGATATTTTCTGCATTCTGTTGGATCACTGTCTTAGTTATCTAGTGTTGCCGTAACAGAAATACCACAAGTGGATGGCTTTAACGAAGAGATATTTATTTTCTCACAATCTAGCAGGTTACAAGTCCAAATGCAGGGTGTTGGCTCCAGGGGAAGACTTTCTCTGTCAGCTCTGTAAGAAGATTCCTTGTCCTCAATCTTTGCCTGGTCAGGGAGCTTCTCAGATGCAGGGACCCCGTGTCCAAAGGATGCACTCTACTCCTGATGCTGCTTTCTTGGTGGTATGAGGTCCCCAACTCTCTGCTTGCTTCCCTTTCATCTCTTAAGAGAGAAAAGGTGGTGCAGGCCACACCCCTGTGAAACTCCCTTTCCCCTGGATGAGGGAGATGACCTGAGTAAGGGTGGTGTTACAAGCCCACCCTAATCCTCTCAACATAAAATTACAATCACAAAATGAAGGACAACCACACAATACAGGGAATCATGGCCTAACCAAATTGATAACACACATTTTTTGGGGGACATAATTCAATCCATGACAATCACCTTTCTTTGGAATGGCACAAATATGGATCTCTTCTACTTGATTGACAGGTAGCTGTTTTCTAAGTCTCTTGGCATAGACAAGTGAGTACTTCCAAAGTTGCATTCATTTGTTGAAATTTCTCAATTGGTATTCCGCCAGTTCCTGGAGCCTTGTTTTTCACCAGTGTCTTCAGTGCAGCTTGGACTTCTTCTTTCAATATCATTGATTCTTGATCATCTGCTACCTTCTGAAATGGTTCAATGTTGACCAATTCTTTTTGGTACAGTGACTTTATGTATTCCTTCCATCTTCTTTCGATGCTTCCTGCGTTGTTCAATATTTTGCCCATAGAATCCTTCACTATTGCAGCTCAAGGCTTGAATTTTTTTCTTCAGTTCTTTCAGCTTGAGAAATGCTGAGCATGTTCTTCCCATTTGGTTTTCTAACTCCAGGTCTTTGCACATTTCACTATAGTACTTTCTCTTCTTGAAAAAAAGAGAATTCTTGAACCACCGTTGAAATCTTCTGTTCAGCTCTCTTATTTCATTTCTTCCTCTTACCTTAGCTATGTTTAACAGCAAGTTTCAGAGTCTCTTCTGACATCCATTTTGGTCTTTTCTTTCTTCCCTTTTTAAAATTTTTTATTGTACTTCAGATGAAGGTTTACAGAACAAACTAGTTTCTCATTAAACAGTATACACATTGTTCTATGACATTGGTTAACAACCCCATGACATGTCAACACTCTTCAACTTTGGGTTCTGTATTACCGGCTTTCCAGTTCTATCCTGCCCCCTAGTCCCTGCCCCTGGGCTGGTATGCCCCTTTAGTCTCGTTTTGTTTTATGGGCCTGTTCAATCTTTGGCTGAAGGGCGAACCTCAGGAGTGACTTCATTACTGAGCTGAAAAGGAGTCCAGGGGCCATACTCTCAGGGTTTCTCCAGTCTCCGTTAGGCCACTAAGGCTGATCTTTCTTTTTGAGTTAGAACTTGGTTTTACATTTTTCTCCAGCTCTACCCAGGACCCTCTATTTTGATCCTTGTCAGACCAGTCAGTGGTGGTAGCTGGGCACCATCTAGTTGTACTGGACTCAGTCTGGAGAGGGCTGTGGTAGATGTGGCCCATTAGTCCTTTGGACTAATCTTTCCCTTGTATCTTTAGTTTTCTTCATTATGCCTTGCCCCAGAAGGGGTGAGACCAGTGGAGTATTCCAGATAGCTGCTCACAGGCTTTTAAGATCTTTTAATGACCTTTTGCTTTCTTCATGTATGAGGTCCTTGATATCTTGCCACAATTCGTCTGGTCTTTGGTCATTAGTGTTCAATATATCAAATCTATTCTTGAGCTGGTCTCTAAATTTAGGTGGTATATGCTCAAGGTTATATTTAGGCTCTTGGGGACTTGGTCTAATTTTCTTTACCTTCAGCTTGAACTTTCTTATGAGCAATTGATGTTCCGACTGATGATATTCAGTTTTTCCATCATCTCTTTCCACAGATGTAGTCGATTTGATTCCTGTGTATTCCATCTGGTGAGGTCCACGTGTATAGCTTATCTTTTATGTTGCTGGAAAGAGGTATTTGCAATGAATGAGTCATTTGTCTTGCTGAATTCTATCATGTGATTGCTGGCATCTTTTCTATCACCAAGGCCATATTTTCCAACTATTGATCCCTCTTCTTTGTTTCTAACTTTCACATCCCAATTACCAGTAATATCAATGCATTTTGATGGCTTGTTTGATCAATTTCAGACTGGGGAAGTTGGTAAAAATCTTCAATTTTTTCATCTTTGGCTTTAGTGGTAGGTGTGTAAATTGAATAATAGTCGTATTAAGTGGTCTTCCTTGTAAGCATATGGATATGATCCTATCACCGATAGTGCTGTACTTCAGGACAGATCTTAAAATGTTCTTTTTGAACAATGCAACACCATTCTTCTTCAATTTGTTATTCCTGGCATAGTAGACCATATGATTGTCTGATTCAAAATGGCCAATGCCAGTCCATTTCAGCTACTAATGCCTAGGATGTGTCCCATTTCATTTTGGACAGTTTCCAGTTTCCTAGATTAATACTTCATACAGTCCCTGTTCTAATTATTAATAGATATTTGCAGTTTTTTTTTTTTTTTCCTTAGAAAGACCCTGCCTCCCAAATTCACTGCTTCTCTTGTAGGGAGCAGCCCCTTCCATCTTTCTTCTTAGAATTCCAGTGGATAAAGTATTATTTTTGATATTATAATTGTTTTACATAAATATTTCTCTATATTTTTCTGCAATTTGTTTTTATGGAAGGCAATATGTTTTATAAATGTATTACCATCTAGATGTATTCCATTCTTTTAAATGACTATGTGAGCTTTTAAAAAACAATAATAGTAATACAAGTTCGTGCTAAGAAACTCAAACTCTTCATACAGTTGTAAAGAAGAAATTAAGTGTCCCTCAACAGTTTGCCCCCTATTCTCCATTTCCACTTGCCAGGGGGAGACAACACTGTCAAGCGTTTCTTCCCACTTTTTTAAAAAAATTTACTGCAAGTAGATTCCAGTTTTGTAAGAACTTGTGGTCTTTGTGGGGTATATTGTTCCTTTTTTTCCACAAGGAAAACCACTTGAATGGGCCATTTAGTTTTGTAAATGTAGTATAGTGCAGAAGCTTCAAGAACTTGAGATGTCTTTTCTCCAAGAAATTAAATGGCAATGAATAATGTGGACTCTATAGGAGGGCTCAAGCGTAACGATTATAAGGATGGCACAGGACTGGGGGCAGTGCTTTGTTCTGCCCTCTGTTGAACATGGGGTCGCTATGAGTCAGAACCAATCTGACGGCATCTAACACCACCACCACCTTAAGAGTTGTAGAAAGAAGCATATATGTGTGTGTGTATATTTATATAGAGAGAGAGTTTGAATCCACCAATTGCTCCTTGGAAACCCTATAGGCACCTAACAACGACAACAAATATATATTAATACTATATATATAATTGGAGCCCTGGTGGCACAGTGGTTAAGAGCTTGGCTCCTAGCCCGAAGGTCAGCAGCTCAAATCCACCAGCCCTCCTTGGAAACCCTATGGGGCAGTTCTACTGTTTCCTATAGGGTCGCTATGGGTCAGAACTCACTCCATGGCAACAGGTTTGGTTTTTGGTTTAGCCACTTGGGAGAGGTAGATTTGAACAGAATCACAAAAGTTCAATTCCAGAAGGTGGCACACTTTTCCCACTTAAAATAATGGCACACACTTGTTTTGAGGATTTCCCAGTATAAACAAGAAACAAAAAATTTATGCCAGTTTTCAATAGAGGTTTGAAGGTCTTTGCAATGTATACTCTGAGGAAATTGCTGCTAAAATGGTTAAAGATCTAGTGGTGGATTCAATTTCTTAAGGGAAATGGTGTTTGAGGATACATTTCAACCTAGCTCAGCTGTAGTTACACAGGAATGGCGTCTAAACTAATTCATATAGGAATGTCTCTGACATATTTCCTTATTACATAGGTTCACATGAAACAGAGAAACTGAGCCAGGGACTGCCTGAACTTAAGCCTCTTCTGCTTATGTTATTTCCTAATATTTATTACATTTTGTATAGAGTGGAATGGATTAACTATACCAATGATTTTCTGCCATGCAAATGGAAAGGAAAATATTTCATTTCTTATGTGCTGCTAATACACACACACACACACACATATATAAGATATATGTGTGTGTGTGTATTGGACAATGAATAGGGAAGACTGAAGAAGAATCAATGCCTTTGAATTATGATGCTGGTGAAGAATACTGAATATATTGTGGACTTCCAGAAGAATGAACAAATCTGTCTTGGAAGAAGTACAGCCAGAATGCTCTTTAGAAGCAAGGATGGTGAGACTTCATCTCACATACTTTGGCTATGTTAACAGTAGGGACCAATCACTTGAGAAGGACACCATGCTTGGTAAAGCAGATGGTCAGTGATATGCGATGGCTTCACACAGTAGCTGCAACGAGGGGCTCAAACATAGCAACAATTGTGATGATGGCATAGGACCCAGCAGTGCTTTGTCCTGTTGTACATAGGGTCGCTATGAGTTGGAACCGACTGGATGGCACCTAACAACAACATTTTATATACACATCTATCCACAGGAAGAAAGAGATAAAAATAAGGCGGCGGGGGGGGGGGGGGAGATAAAGAAATACAGAACAAATAATGCTAACTGTTGAGGAAAGAGATGGGTTAAGACAAGAGCAACAAGAAGGCTGGGCCTGGGAAGTCCATGCCTGAGATGTGGGCAAGGACTGAGGGAGCAGATCTGAGGGTGCTGCCAGGTTCTATTGTGATCTGGTACAAAGTTACCTCGGATGATCCTGGGTCCTGGGGAGGAGGCTGGAGGGTCTCCCTACAGTGCTTGTACCCACCTCCTTTTTACCAGCAGACAGGTTCTTTCTCAGTCATTTTACCTTTTATAATCTGCAGTGTCCAAGGAAGCCATAAAAATCTGCAGAGAAAGATCTGGGTTCAAACTCGTTCTAGAACATAGTTCTTTATTAACCTTGAGTTGCTGCTACGATGGTATATTAGCAGAGGGAATGTGTTGGGCTTGTTTTTCCTCTCCGTGAGGACATTCTAGTCCCAGGGAAGAACAGCTAGTACAAGGGTATGGTGACATTGAACATCATTTGTTCAGTGATGATCTTACACTCCCACAGTGGCACATTTATTGACTGTCTTTGATGGGCCCAGCCCTATAATTAAGATATGTAAGTAGATGCTGCACAAAGGCAAGTTTTGGCTTGATAAAACACACTGCGTACTAAGGGGCACACTCAACATTAGCTCATGTTTTCTTTGTCACAACTCAATAGAATTGGCAGTGTTATATCCACTATAGATTAGAAAACAGCTTTAGAGGGGAGTCTGATTCAGGCTCTGGTGTGTCTCACTCCAAAGCCCATACTTACACCACTGCACCAGGCTGCCTCGGGGTTCAGAGAGAGGCCTGGAGGCATTCAAGTCGGTGCTCTCATACATAAAAAAAAAAAAAAATTTTTTTTTTTTTTTTAGTAAATAAAACAAAACTCAGGGAAAAGGATTATCCTGATCCTTTCACTTCTGTTTTCTCACCTTGGCATAATCTTCTGACAGAGAATCTTAACCAATATTTTTAAATATAAACATCTAAACTTTAAGATATGATTTTTATTGAACATGTATAAGATTTCACCTTTACATTATTACAAACACTTTACATTAAAAAATTAGTTTTTGTAAAAAAAAAAAAAAATTCCTGGATTTGTCACTTTACAGTTGAAACAAAGAAATATATAAATATGAAGGTCATTCTCCAACTATTAGAACAAAATACTAATGGAATCACTTCAATAACAATTTTTCATAAACATTTGCATGATTCACCCACACTGTGTCAAATTCCAGAGGGTCAAATAAATGCAGAAAAGGAAGACGATCCCCCAAATAAGATGTATTTCCAAAAAACCATCACACTGAATATACTGTAAATGTCTTTCCCTGGGTGGGATTTGGTTGGTAAGTATTAGCCAGATAATTTTCTGTTATATCATACAATAAACAAACATTTGTAAATGCAGAATACATGGGAAGTAGCTACAGAGACCACCCACACGGCCCTTTAAAATATACTGTGTATATATTATGATCAAAAGTCACATATATAAGGATATAAGGCCTTTACTTCCAGAGCAGTCTTTAAAAAAAGCTTTATATAGGCATATTTCATTCTTTATTCATATTTTACACTTCATATTCTATAATGTCTCAGTTATTAAAGTTATGCATAGTACCTAAGCCAACATATGAGCAGTGGCAAAACACAATTTCAGATACAGTACTTGATTATATTCACATGACGTACCTCTAAGACTTTGGTCTATGACCAAACAATTTCCGAATTCCCCAAGTTAAGTAAAGAAAAGGAGTCCCCGTCATAAGAGCCCAGGCTGTCTCTCAGAGCACTGCATATATTCTGTCATGGATTGAATTGTATCCCCCCAAAAATGTGTTAACTTGGTTAGGCCATGATTCCCAGCATCATGTGGTTTTCCTCCATTTTGTGATTATAATTTTATGTTAAAGAGAATTAGGGTAGGATTGTAACACCACCCTTACTCAGGTCACCTCCCTGATCCAGTGTAAAGGGAGTTTCCCTGGGGTGTGGCCTGCACCACCTTTTATCTCTTAAGAGATGAAAGGGAAGTAAGCAGAGAGTTGGGGACCTCATACCACCAAGAAAACAACACCAGTCCTTTGGACACGGGGTCCCTGTGCCTAAGAAGCTCCTTGACCAGCAGAAGATTGAGAATAAGGACCTTCTTCCAGGGCTGACAGAGAAAGCCTTCCCCTGGAGCTGACACTGTGAATTTGGACTTGTAACCTACTGGACTGTGAGAAAATTTCTCTTTGTTAAAGCCATCCACTGGTGGTATTTCTGTTTTAGCAGCACTAGATGACTAAGAATACACACTGGATGCCTAATACTTAGTACTTCAGTGAAGTATTTAATGATACTGTCAGTGTGACCTTGCAAAGTGGTCCAGTAGGCATGGGAATCTGAAGGTCTAAAATTACTTCTGGATATTTTAATAAAGACTCATTGCCACCTGAAGTTGAATAGGCTTTGACTGAAGGCTAGTTGGAGACTATTTTTTTTTTTCCTTCTAGCAACAAATGCGCTAAATGAAGGGCCTCTATGGATCAGTTTTTGTGCAAAAATAATAACAGCAGAGCCTAGTTTGGGTAAGATTTCTGATAGTATTTTGGTCAAATGGGATGGCTGACTTTGATTCTTCATTAAGAGATTTTCAGATCATAAAGAATGACCCACATTAGTTGTCTGCATACAGAGGCCTTCAGAAACACAAAGGGCAGTCACTGTCATAGCACAAACTGATGGCCCAGCACTTTCTCTGCCTTTGCTGTTCCCTCACGTCCTCTCTGGTCTCAGTCACCAGCTCAACCCACAGGAAGTGACTCTCCTAACGGGCCTTTGCATTTCCCCAAACCTGGTATTTAAGACTCACAAACACATAGCTTTTGAAATACCATTAGCCTTTCTCTGTGATAGAAAAAGTATTATACATCTGGAAATTCTCCAAGTCCAGGTGGTTTGAAATTTTAATATTTAGAATTTGAATTTTTCAAATCCAATTTTCTAAACTCAAAATTTAGTAAGGCAGATTAGGCAACCTTTATCACAAATATTTCCATAATGAAATCTGACTGCAAAGTATGCTGATGGAATACAAAATAGAATAAATGATTCCACAGACTTCCACTGACTATGGAGGACATAGCCATTAGTTCTTTTTTCTTTCTAATCAAAGTTCCTATTTATTAAAATATTAGCAACACTTATCTTACTACTACTGAATCAAGATGTGTCTGGTGGCTGCCAAAATGATTTTTAAAGGAGTAATTTTTAAAGCCTTTCAAAATCTCTCCACATTTTGTTTTAAAAAAATAATTCTGTATCATTCTAAGTACTGACAGCCAGTCTTGTATGAAGGTGTTGGGCTAAGAGCAGCCAAGAATGAGTAAGATTGGGGCCCTGCTCTGATTACAGTGCATTTTATATGTTTGATGAACGGCCTCACTGAATCTTGCTTATAATCTGGTTTCGATTATTTTCAAACTGCAAAATCATTTGCAGAAGTGCCAATAAAAATACACTTGAGAAATAATATTTGGAAAATAGAAAAATGTTTTTAAAAAGTCACAATAAATCTCAGCAATATTTTCATATCTCTATTATAAGCTTTATCTTAATTTGTCCATAATATATAATGAATGGATGAGTCCACTGGTGTCTCTACAAACAGCAAGTCTTGACCATTTAACATTTCTCTTGGTTAAACTAAAATATTCAGCTCGGTGGTTCCCCCCCGATTCAAAACAAATCTTTAAAGAGAAAACTATAATGACTGAGAAAACCCTTCCACCATTCAAAATACTTTAAAACAGGGTGTCACCTTTTTTAAAAATTTTACAATCTGTTTGTAAAAATGGTATTGGATTAATGTGGAATACCCAATCCTTGAAACATAAAACAAATAAAAAACCCTAACACGAACTCCTCAAGTTTTTCAAACCTCCAAGTTTGGATATTAAAACAATATTTTCTTAAAAATGACAATTTCTCCCTTATCTTGCCAACATGAAAATATGTAGACCAAAGTAATGCTAATTTTACCTATGATGTTTCTTGGACAGGGTTTTAAGAGTAAGGACTGGCTATTACTGGTTATACAGAATCTAGGTTTTGATTCAGTGACTCAGCGAGTCCAAGAAACTTGAGATCTTTCACATGGAAACCACCACATAAGAACAGAAAAACTCTAAGGTTTGTCTGCTGAACTGTAAACTGGATCTAGATCAGTTATTTAAAAAACTTCATTCGTTGTACGTTATATTCTATTCTTGCCTCAACACAACTAACTTCTGATAGAGTAAAGAAGAAAACATAACATCTGATCACAGGGGCTAGAACGGAAAACCACAGGCCGCTGTCGGTAATGTCAAGCAGCTGTCCCCCCTTCTATCCACTGGCCCCGCAGGGTGATTTTCAGTTTCAGGTACTCTGAATTTACACAGGAAAGGCTGCTGTGATGACAGTTGTCTTCCTGCGTTCTACACCTTGATTCCTGAAATAGGCAGGCCTTACTATTATTCAGTGAGTTGTTCAACTCTTACGTTAGGGTGCCTATGGCTGCCTGACATATTAAATATTAAACTTATTTTGAATCTCTCCCATGGTACTAGTGGGAGTTCTGCAGCTCATCTAATATTAACTATAAGTAACAATACATATCACATAATAATGGCGTGACATCCATTCCCGTACCTTAGACTTAAATACACTTTGACTGATACTTGTTACTAAGCATTTTACATGTTTAATTTTTAGTATAACATTTCCCCAAAGCATAAACACCTACGTATCAATTCATATCAATTACTGCATCAAAAAAAGTTAATAAATTTAGTAGGATACTGTAGGGAGTATAGGAAGATTTCCTTAACAGTAATTCTAACAATTTGATACAATTTTAGGGTTTAAATTTTATACCCTTACTTTCCATCATAAAATATTAAAAACAAAAACAAACCTGTAACCAGAGCCCAAACCTGTCGAGCACCTCCGTGACAGACTGTATGCTTCAATGCTAAAACTATACTCAGATGTAAAGTGCTCTTTTCCCCACTGGGATGTTTTGCAAGAAAAAGCAGTATCTTCATAACCATGTGTCGTGCCCCCAGGAGCCAGTACATTTAAGGCACACACTGCACACACTGCCTTGATTCCACACTTCAGGTGTTCCCTTTGGGTGGGTGGCAAAGATTTGGTGGTGGGCACTTTCAGAGAAGAAATCAGCATTGGCTTTCCTTTGATAGATGAACACACTTCATTTCTTAAAAGGCTGACTTTCTCCTAAGTGCTTCAATAAAGTGCCTTGAGAGCTCAAAGGCCCACATCGTCAGTCACAGGGAAGCTTCCTTTCACCAGCTTGACTTTTAGCGTTTGATCACAACTTGTTCATATGCTCCAGACCCCACCCTAAAACAGCAGGGGGGTAAAAAAAAAAAAAAAAAACGAAAACTTCAGAAGTTTGAGCTGTGGTGTTTGAAATTGTTCTGAGTAACTTTGCCCCAGAGATGGTTCCTCAGGTGTTTTTCTACTGTGTTTGCTTTCCACAAGGTTTAAAGGAATCACAGACAGAAAATACTTGGAATATTAAACGTTAATAATTAATAGACTAAATTTCCCAAATCCTGGTCTAGTCTCTGAGCTTCTCACACTAATTCTCACAGTAATCTAGTAATGCTTCCCAATTCCTAACCTGTCAACATACTACGTCAAAAAATACGTTCTTCCCATGTTTACCGTTAAGTCCTAAAATTATTGCCATCCGAGAGCCTGTGCTGACTTGCAGTGTATCTGGGTTTGCACAGTGGTCTTTAGTTGCAATAGCAGTGTTGTGTCTTAATGTACCTTCCTGGAAGGTTCAAGAATTCTTTTGTCAAAATGTAAATGTCATTAGATGTGGTCAGTGCTGCAAGGTATGCCTGTGTAATATAAACCTGGTGGAAACCCTGTGGCGCAGCGGTTAAATGCTACGGCTGCTAACCATGAGGCTGGTGGTTTGAATCTGCGAGGCACTCCTTGGAAACTCTATGGGGCAGTTCTACTCTGTCCTATAGGGTCACTATGAGTTGGAATCCCCTCGACAGCAGTGGGTTTTGTTTTTGTTTTTTTTTTTTTAATGTAAATCTAAAGGTCCCTGTGTGGTGCAAATAGCTTGCAATTGACTATTAATCTATAGGTTGGCAGCCTGAACCTACCCAGTGTTACTGTGCAAGAAAGGCCTGGCAATCTGTTTCTGTAAAGATTACAGCCAAGAAAACCCTATGAGGCAGTTCTACTCTGCAACATATAGGGTCGTCATGAGTCGAAATCGACTTGATGACAATGAGTTTGACGTTTTTTTGGTTTTAACGTGGATTTAAAGAGATAATGATCTTGAAGAGGGGGCTTATTTCTTCAGTAGCATGGTGTGGCAGACTACTGGTGGTTGTCCTGCAAATTTCTTCTTCATGGTTGTAGCTGGCTGCTCAGCTAGAGACCACATTTCCCAAACTCCCTTGTCGACAGTTGTGGCCATGTGACTAAGTATCCCCCATGGAATGTAAGTGGAAGAGATGTGTCCAACTTCTGCTTCACTTACTTAAAGGGAAATTGCCTGCCCTGGACTTCCACCCTTTCCTGTGGGCTCTACTATAGATGTGGCAACAATCCAACTTGACAAGGCAGGTAAGGACGATGGCAAAGCAACAAAATGGTACCTGGGTCAGTGAATCACCTTCTGGGGTCAAGATGTTCCATCAGCCTGACCACCTAATTTCTGTGTCCTTTGTTATGGCAGCTTAGTCTTTAATATGACAGGTATCAATTAACTTCTATTAGTGAAATTACACAGACTACTAAAAGACTTAAAATTTGCAAATTTGTGAATAAGGTGCTCAGGGCTAGGTTACTTAAGAGACATTTAGTACCACTTGGTCCATGTTATAAGGAAATGAACGTGAATGTTCCCTCTATTGTTTCTGGGTCTGGGCAGGATAAAGATTTTCTACCAGCTGTAAAAACACAGTGTGTTTTCAGTGGAAGCTGGCTTTTTATTTTTGGATGAGGACCATTCTACCTATGAGGTATTGTTTGCCACCCTCACGTACTAGACCATGAGCTAGCTGACAGTAAGAGCTGAAGTCTTTCCTCTTTTGAGTCCTTACCCTCAAGTTGGCCCAATAAAGAATTACTGAATTTAATGAGTGGATAAGTCAATGAATGGCAATGGAGGTCTAAATTGTGTTATATCTTCTATAAACACTTTCTCAAATTAAGTACTCCTTCATAGCAAGTTTATGTGTCCCTCTTTTACCTCCCTATCACATTCTATTTTAGTTGTTGATGTAGGTCTTCGTCATTTGTCATGGATCAAATTGTGTCCCCCCAAAAATGTGTGTATCAATTTGGTTGGGCTATGATTCCCAGTATTGTGTGGTTGTCCTCCATTTTGTGATTCTAATTTTATATTAAAGAGCATTTGGGTGGGATTGTAACACCCTTACTAAGGTCACAGCCCCCATCCTATGTAAAGGGAGTTTCCCTAGGGTGTGGCCTGCACTACCTTTTATCTTACAAGACATAAAAGGAAAGGGAAGCAAACAGAGGGGGGACCTTATACTACCAAGAAAGCAGCACCGGGAACAGAACGCATCCTTTGGACCCAGGGTCCCTGCACCTGAGAAGCTCCTCGACCAGGAAGATTGAGGACAAGGACTTTTCTCCAGAACCAACAGAGAGGGAAAGCACTCCCCTAGAGCTGACGCCCTGAATTTGGACTATTAGCCTACTTTACTGTGAAGAAATAAACTTCTGTTTGTTAAAGCCATCTACTTGTGGTATCTGTTATAGCAGCATTAGATGACTAAGACATCGTTATATTCTTTTGTATCCCTTGGGCCCTGTCACTGCTGGACCCATCTGAGCTACTCAGTAAGATGAGTGTTGGTAGAAGAAACGAATCAACAATTCTTTTAGGTTTTGAACCTGAGACAAAAATAACTGCTTGGTCCAAAGGGCTTCCTCCTTGTGCAGCCCTGACTTACTCTGTAGCTGTGTTTGGAACTCTGCATAAACAGCACATGGACATACTGAGTACCAGGGATGCACAGGAGGGCAGGGCTCAGGCTGAGGAGGCACGGGAGTGACTGGAATCCCTAAATGTCCTTGGCATCTGTGGTCACTATCTGCTGCAGTCCTGGGAATCAGAGTGGTAATTGGCAGGTGACTTTCATCTGAGTCTGAATCACTAAAATGATGCTTGGCTTTCATAATTTTTCTTTGTATGTACGTGAGATTCTACTGAAGTGGAGAAAAGAAGAGTACACAAAAGGGTAATATCAGCTTATGCTGCTGAGTGGCTGCGTAACTGCACATACACAGATAAGACCATTGACTGAAAGTGTAATTTTGCTTTGCTCTTTTTTTTTTTAACTGAAAATGATTAAAAAAATTTTTTTTTAAAATTGTGCTTTGGGTGAAAGTTTATAGAGGCTTTGCTCTTTCTAAAACATGAGACTGGGAACCATCTTCTAAAGGTTCTTTTTGTATTGCATCCTGCCCAGCGCTCTGCTGGTCTTTACCAATACAGTCTAAAAATACGTGTAAGGACGTTAACAAATTAACCTTTAAAATGTAATTTCACATACCCAGAAAAAGGAAAGCTAAGAGCTACACATCTTATTAACTACTAATACTTGTTTTCTAGCCTCCGTATAAAGGCTCTGCAACCTTCATGCTCATGAACATTTTAAAAGACATTGGTCTAGTCTTTATTTTAATCAGATGCTGTTTGGACTACATACCTATTTGGAAGATGATGACTGCCAAAGGTCGTCCTTCCCCCAGGACCCACAAATAACCTCAGTCCTTCTTCTGCAATACACATTTAAAATGTTGGTTATTTACATAATGTATTTGCCCCAAAGTATTCATAGTATAATAATTCACATTTGACATTTGTTTTATCAAAAAAGTTCAAAGCTTAAAAAAATCAAATTACATACACATTTTAAAACAGGCCCTTGGTAAGATATCCTCACGGTCATTTCTCATCAGCTTTCCTAAAGCTCTTTTTCTTCTGACAGTAATAAAGGCAGCTCTTCCTACAAATCTCTACAAATAAGTTTTAATTATCTCTCTTTACAAACAGTTACATAATGAAACCAAGTCCATTGTTCAGTGCTTTCTAGTCATGCCAGCATGAGTAATTATACCTTTCAAATGGGTGGCATGTAAATTTTCAGTTTCAGTGAGAATTCTGAGGAGGGAACCAAGGATTCTGCTATTCACTATCATTTCAAGCGTACCACCCAACACTCCAAATTACTTCACTGACTTGAAGTACTACATACAGTTATGACAGAAGCAGACCCAGATACCTATCATTAGCTATATAAACATGGTAATGCTGACACATAATTAAAAAATATAAGAAACAGTGCTTTCTTTAAAATTGATCTCTTTTAGCTAAAGGTTTTTTTTTTTTTTTTTTAATAAATTCAATATCCATTTTTAGAAAGCGATGAGATACAAAGTTACCTTGAGATTGTTAGGGCATGAAATTTATTTTACAAATATGCAGCAGTCAGTACCACGATACCTCTTTACTGCTGACCACATGGAGCACACAAAGTGGACTGCGTACATCTACACCCAACAGTTGTCTACACACCTTCTGTGCTGGAGTCCAGGCTGAAGTCTTGACTCTGTAGTATCTTTTCTACAATATCATCTGCGTCCACTCTGGTGGCATCAACTCGCTTCAGCTGAGATTCCATAGAATCTTGTTTCACTGGGTGTCTTTGAAAATAAAAAATTAATTTTTTTTCCCTTCTTTTCATCAATTTATTTATTAATTACAAAGTTTTTATTTTTTAAACCCAAAAGGATACCTGTTAAGTTTTTCAGATGCTGTATCTTCTTTATCGGTTGCATCAAGATTTGGGTCAGCTGTATTTTTCTCAATTTCATCACATGGCTCTAGAATGCTTTCAATTCCTGTTGATGTACTTCCCACTGAGGTATTTCTCCTGTGGCTGAGCTCAGAGAAGCTGGATGACCGAGAGTGACACGAGCTATAGCCTGTCAGGGAAAGTCACTTTGTTTTAGTATTAATATCAACCACTGCCTGCAATCTAATATTCTTCTCCCACACCACAGCAGCTTCAAGCGACTTTATAACTACAGTGGTCTAAGGAGTCCAACTTCATCATTATCACCTACCTGATACTTTCGACTGCTGGCTGGCATAGCTCGATGTTCTGGAATGTCCACAGGCACCAAGTTCATCTGGAACAGAGGCACTTTTTGCTGAAAGATCTGCAGTATATCATAACATGATGTTACTACTACTGCCAACAAGTCAATGTTCATTTATATTTTAATTTACAGATTTTATAAAATTTTCCATGTGCATTATCAAGAAAAAGTTGTGAAGTGACAGAGGTCCTTTAAATCAGTACAATGGAAACAATTATGTTGCAAGAAATATACAGTACTCTATTAAACACCTTAGTTTACTGAAGAACCAGTGCAATTTTCGTAAGATTTACTAGCACTCTATCTTGAATAACATAAAACTATCTCATTTTTTTTTAGTATTTGTCTAATAAAAATTGGTCAGGTATACTCTTACAAATTCTTACAAAATTGCCAAGTTTTTAGTATGGCTTGTGAGGAAATCTTGCTTCCTCAAAGATCCCTCACAGCAGTAAATTAAAGAGTAATGTTAGGGCTGCTAGTAATAGGCTATAATTTGGGCAATGTTTGTGGCTTAAAGCAACACAGCATGGAACGTGGCACTGAGGATAAAAATTCTTAAGAAACCGATTATGATACTCAGCTTCAAAGTAAATGTACAAAAACGTGGTGTCAAAGCCATACACTGTTTCTACGGGTTTCCTGATAACGTGCACATATCAGATATTAATTTTGTATTTTTAGAACCAGGCTTCTTCCACAGAATGCAGAACTGTGACCATTTTCATTAGGGTGAAATATTTGTAAACTAGAACTATTTTGAATTTAGAGGCAGAAGGAAACCAATTGAGTAATACAACAATTATAGCAGCAGTTCTATAAATGATATTGAACAGAGTTGAAACCACACATGCTGCCAAGCAAGTAAGCAACTGGTGTGAGCTGTCCCTTCTGCAAAGATTTTTAATTTCTGGACAGATTGTAAGAAACACTCCAAATCAACATCCCTAGTTATGTTTTACAGTGATCCCAAACCCAGAGGTTAGCTCAAGCAAAATCTGAACTCAAAAAGGTGGTTCATATCAAGAATAATATAGAGCTAACATTAAGGAAATTCAAGCCGGATTCAGAAGAGGAATGAGGAACGAGGGATACCACTGCTGATGTCAGGTGGATCTTGGCTGAAAGCAGAGAATACCAGAAAGATGTTTACCTGTGTTTTATTAACTATGCAGAAGCATTCGACCATGTGGATCATAACAAATCGTGAAGAATAGGAATTCCAGAACACTTAATTGTGCTCATGAGGAACCTGTACGTAGACCAAGAGGCAGTTGTTTGAACAGAACAAGGGGATGCTGCATGGTTTAAAATAAGGAAAGGTGCGTGTCAGGGTTGTATCTTTTCACCGAACTTATTCAATCTGTATGCTGAGCAAATAATCCAAAAAGCTGCACCATATGAAGAAAAACGGGGCATCAGGATTGGAGGAAAACTCTTTAACAACCTGTGATATACAGATGACACAATCTTGCATGTGGAAAGCAAAGAGCAGCTGAGTCCATTCCAACTCACAGCGACCCTATATGACAGAGTAGAACTGCCCCATATGGTTTCCAAGGAGCAGCTGGTGAATTCAAACTTGAAGTACTTACTGATGAAGATCAAAGACTACAGTCTTCCGTATTGATTACACCTCAACATAAGGAAAACAAAAATCCTCATAAGTGGACCAATAAGCAGCATCATGATAAACAGAGAAAATACTAAAGTTGTCAAGGATTTCATTTTACTTGGATCCACAATCAACGCCTATGGAAGCAGCAGTCAAGAAATCAAATAGCATATTGCATTGGGCAAAGCTGCTGCAAAAGACCTCTTTAAAGAGTTAAAAAGCAAAGATGTCACTTTGAGGACTAAGGCGCACCTAACCCAAGCCATGGTATTCTCAATCACCTTACATGCACGTGAAAGCTGGACAATGAATAAGGAGAACTGAAGAATTGATGACTTTGTATTATAGTGTTGGCAAAGAATATTGACTATACCATGGACTGTAAGAAAAACAAACAAATAAATCTTGGGAGAAGTACAGCCAGAATGCTTCTTAGAAGTGAGGATGGTAAGATTTTGTCTCATGCACTTCCGACATGTTATCAGGAGGTACCAGTCCCTGGAGAAGGATGTCATGCTTGGTAAAGTAGAGGGTCAGCAAAAAAGAGGAAGACCCTCAATGAGATGGATTGACCCAGAGACTGCAACAATGGGATCATTGTTGAGCATGGCATGGCACCAGGCAGTATTTTGTTCTGTTGCACACAGGGTCACTATGAGTTGGAACCGACTCAATCGCACCTAACAACAACTTTAAGGAACCCTGGTGGCACAACAGTTAAGCACCTGTCTGCTATTTGAAAGGTTAGAGTCTTGAACCCACCCACCCTGGAAAGACCTGGTGATCTGCTTCCATAAAGATTACAGCCAAGAAAATCCTAATGGGAAGTTCTACTCTGTCATGAATCAAAAAACGACTTGATGGCACCCAGCAACTACAACTTTACTTCTAGGGTTGGCTCAGATTTTAACTTATCCATTTATTTACTGTTTTTCAAAGTTTATTCACTCAATAAGTATTTATTAAGCTTTTACCAAGTCATGTGCCCAGTATTGTATAAAACATAAAAACAACCAGTTGCTATCGATTCAGTTCCGGCTAATGGCCACCAACTCTGTGCGAGAGTAGAACTGTGCTCCGTAGGGTTTTCAACGGCTGTGATCTTTCAGAAGTAGATTGCCAGGACCCTCCTCTGAGGCACCTCTGGGTGAATTCAAACCACCAATCTTTCAGTTAGTAGTCGAGCGCTTAACTGTGCCACCTAGGGACTACCATACAAAATATAGGTGGTACAAAAAAAAAACTAAGAAAAGTCTATGCTCAGAGTTTAGAAGTGGAAGCAAATAGTTATAATGTGGCAAGTACTAAGATACAAGAGCTGAAAAGAGGCTATTAGGAGCTCAGAGGGGTGGTGCATCTATCACTCCCTGGTAATGGTGGAAAAGCCTCAGAGATAGGCCAACCTTAGGACATAAACGATGTGTAGGAACTCCTCAGGTGGATGAGGTGGGGAAAGGCAGAGGGATGAGGATGCCTTTTTGTGGAAATGCAGATAGACTCGTAAAGTTGGCATACAAGGTAGTAGTGTAGATGACTGAGGGAAAAGATGTCTGCTACTGAAGGACCTATTATGCTATGCTAAAAAGTTTAAAGAAGGAAATAATTCAATGGCTTTAAGCAACGGTGTGACATGGCCAGGTCTACATTTTAGGAAGACAACTTTGGCAATAGGGTGATTGGGGTTAATGGAGTGAAGGTTTTCCTAATAGTCCAGCTGACAGGAAAAGCTATTTGTTGTTAACAGGTGCTCTTGAGTGACAGGGTAGAACTGCCCCATAGGATTTTCTAGGTTACAGTCTTTTATGGGAGCAGATTGACAGGTCTTTCTCCTGCAGAGCTGCTGGGTGAATCTGAACCTTTCAGTTAGCAGCCGAACACTTAGCCATTACACCAGAAATGTCTAGGAGGCACAAATGCCAGGACTCAATTACTAAGTAGAAATGTATGTCAAGGTAAGGTTTCTGGCTTGGGGATCTGGGTGGATGGTAATATTATCAACTGAGATCGAAAACACAGGAGGAAGAGTTAGGAAGACTTGCATTGGATATGTGGTATTTGAGACAACTGAAGATGCCCATTCAACAAATGTTCATTGACTGTCTACTGGCATCGAACATGTCCCACAAAGACAAGAAAGGCCCGATCATGAAGAACTTGGAGTCTCGCTGGGGAGAAAGAGAAAATGATGGATTTTGGTATAAGATGTGGCATGAGGTGGATCTTTCCAGAAGGCATTTGGAAATATGTACCTAGAGTTCAGGAGTGAGACCTGAAGGGGACACAAATTTGTGAATTAAAAGTATGTAACTCGCATTTATATGATCACATTTATATTTTTGTGATCATTAAATCCAAGGGTGTAGATGACATCGCCCAGGAAGAGTAAGCAGAGGCGACCAAATCCTGCAGAACATCAATATGTCATTAGGTGGAAATGCAGAAGGTGGAAGAAGAAGAAGAAACCTTCGAGAAGCCAGAAAAGGAAAGTCAGAGAGGTAGGAGCCAAGGGGAGAGGGAAGCTTCAAGAAAACGTAAGTAGTCAAGTCAGATAACAGACTGGCAGAAGTTGGTGGATATGTGGAATGGGGAAAATCCTGTAGCATTCACTATAACTCTGGGGTGAGAAGATGCATTCAATGGGGGTAGGGAGGGGGGGTTACTTTTAATCAGAGCACAACACTTTAAAAAAACATTGCATAATTAAAACTCTTGTTCCTTACTGGCCCATTTCAAGTCATATACCCATAGGATTTTAATCTGGAAGGGACTTTAGGAATATTTTAGAATGCCAAGTAGTACCATTCCTCACAAATTAAAAAAAAAAACAGTAAGCTTACACATCCATACCTGCTATTCCAAGATGGATTTTCAGGGTTTCTCCACCTTTTCTATCTTCTTCTAGAGATTCAGATTCACCAGCAATTGGTATAGACATTGATGTAGAAGGAGGCCTATAAAAAAACATTTCCTAAGATGAGAACCTGATTTACGGGTGAGCCTGAAAGTTTGAAGTATTGTTTAGATACTGGTTGTGTAGTCAGTACACAGCTTTAGTAAGGTACATGGTATCGTTATCCTTTCAGGGTGAAAGTAATAAAAATCAACAGATAATATATGAGTTTCCTCAAAACCTGAATATAATTCTTAAAAAATACCAAGTTTTTCTGCACAACAAATGTAGGAACAAAAGGGACACTGTCTCCAGGGAGTCCTGAAAAGACAGAAGGACTCTGTCCGTGTGTTCCCAGCACTCAACTCCCCAGACTAGGCAGGGAAGTATCTCTATGGTAGAGATGGAGGCACCAAGCCCCTTTTTATCTTGGGCTGTGCCAAGAATACCTCATTGCCTCCTGCTTCAGTGCCTAAGATCTCTTATTGGCTCCACTTACTTCTTGAATAGCACCCACGGATTTATCTACTACTCTGTGAAGGCTCATCTGCCCCAGAGAGAGTCTATAGAGGGCCCCGGTTGTTTAGATTTGTTTCTGGGCTGGATTCTCTGGGAATAGGTGATGGATATATTTTCACTGCCTAATTTGAGGCTCCTGTGTCCATGTGGGAGCTGTGAAGTAGGGAGGGGCAAGTTTGAGCTCTGACAAGTTTGTTTTTCTTAACATAGGCATTTTTATTATAAAACATCCCTAAACTTTTAAGGTTGGTATTACAGAGGAAAGCCACATCTTAGAGGCTATCCCCTGGATCTGAGATAAAATCGCAAGCAAGTCGAAGGGATCAAGAAGCTGACTCACTCTGTGGCAATTCTTAAATTCTTTCTAGACTATCTCAACAGTATCCTCCAGCTATTCAGGTCCTTGAGGGGTATGGACAGTTAAGACTGCCATTAAACCTATTTAACTTGGTTATTTCCAGCCCCCCAAAAACCAAACCCATCGCCGTTGAGTCGATTTTGACTCATAGTGACCCTATAGGACAGAGTAGAACTGCCCCATAGAATTTCCAAGGAGTGCCTGGTGGATTTGAGCTGCCGATCTTTTGATTAGCAGCTGTAACTCTTAACCACTATGCCACCAGGGTTTCCATTTCCAGCCCAGGATCTCCTAAATGCCAGACTTGTAAATCCTACTGGGATATTTTTAAGTATCTGTCCTACAAGTACAAAAAACGTAATATATCCCAAACTAAACCCATATTCTTTCTCCAAAACTGTTTTCTTCTTGTAGCCCCTATCTCTGTGAATGCCACTGCAGTCTTTAAAGGCATCAAAGCTAGAGTCCTGGATATTATGTCATTCCTACTCACATTTCCCCACATCCAGTCAATTTCCAAATCCCACAGATTCTCTCTGTTAACATCTCGTCTATCTCTTTTCTCCCTCTACCAACTACTTTAGCTCTGGCCTTTATAACCGTTCTCCTGGATGATTGCAAGTGTTCTAGTGGGTCTCTCTACTTCTTTTCCACTGGTATTTCTGAAATGTGCATCTGGCCATGTTACTCTCTACTTTTGAAATTCTTCAATAGCTCATTTAGGATAAAGCTCGAGCTCCTAAGAATGGCATAAAAGGCCCTCCACAGTCTGGTTTAGACCTACCTCCTCAACTACCAACAGCTAAATTTTTAAATAATGTAAAACAGTTTGGTGAAGGAAAAAAAAAAAAACAAAAAAAAACTTGGCAGTAAATATTCCATGAGAAAAACTAATATTTAAAAGAAATACACTTATGAAGAATGGACTCTACAGTCCATATTTGTTACTCACCAACAGATGACTCATGCCTGCATGTCTAGGTTCTTATCCTTTTAATACCAGATGTGGCCTGACTGCAGTGTCTCTATTTCCCTACCTCTTTTACTGCTTTCCATCCCTTCAGAACTCCTGACATTTGGCCTCTTCCCTTTCTCCCTATCAGTCTCCCTCTGACTCCATTCTCTTTCCTGTCCAGTCTGACTCCACAGTCAACTACACTTTTAGCAATACCCCCAACTTTCCACTCCTTGCCCTGCTATCTCAAAAAAACTGAAAAACCCCAATCCTTAATACTTTCAGCCTCCGGCACTAACTGATTTAATACTGGGGCAACTAATCATTACAGAAAAAAATTCATCGACGGCAGGGATTAATATTATAGCAAATTTAGAATTTAAATCCTACCTAGGCCTTGGCAGCCCTCCTAAGTCCTCCTAGACAGCTCAGTCGTGTTGAATAAAGAATTACTGAGCGCCTATGATGTGCCGGTTTTTTATTTTATTACCTCTTGTGTTCTGAAAATGTTTCTATATCCCTTATCAAACGCTGTCTAATACAGCTCAATTATAGAATGAAAGAGATGGGGTTATTCTGTTTTAATGTCATAGTAATGGTAATACGTGAACAACGACCTCCTAAAAGGACATTACTACCTACCTGTCATTCCATAAATATTCTGTGCTGTCACAATGCCATAAACTTGTGCAAGCTCTTTTCTCTTCCTGGAATGTCTCCACCCACCTCTGTGCTTGGCAAATTCCTATTCATTCTTTAAAACTTAGCTCTTTGTCACCCTCTCCGTGAAGACTTCCCTGGCTCTCCAGGAAAAGTTGTTACAGTCCCCATTCTCTACACTCCAGTAACATCACATGTTGTGTATCTGTCTCTCACTTAAATCGTGAATCTCTTCAGGGTAGGGTTTATTTAGCTTGGTAAATGTTAGCACGTGGTAGGCAATCAAAACACCAGTGGCCTGTTGACTCTACTCTAAATAACTGACTCCTGGGACTCTGGTTGGGGGAGCCCTGGTGGTGCAGTGGTTAGAAGATTGGCTGCTAACCAAAAGGTCGGCAGTTCAAATCCACCAGCTGCTCCTTGGAAACCCTATGGGGCAGTTCTACTCTTTCCTATAGGGTCACTGTAAATTGGAATTGACTCGACGGCAATGAGGGGACTGTGGTCAAATAATCTCCTTAACTTCTTAGCCTCAATGTCCTCACTTAAAAATATGGATAATACATCACAAAGAGTTGTTTCAAGAATTAAATTGGAAGACTGTAATATTCATGAAATTATTTTGACAAATGGTAATGTCCTTCCATCCAGAATCTGAATGCTTCAGAGCCTTGCTATTTGAGAGGGTTACATCACCCCTAGATCTTCTTTAATAGCTGCAACAATGGGCTCAAACATACCAATGACTCTGAAGATACAGCAGGAACAGGCAATGTTTTGCTGTTATACATAAGGTCACCATGAGACAGAGCCGACATGACAGCAACTAACAACAACAGATGTGCTTTACCACCAAATTATCAAATTTCAGTATAGTATACAATTTCTGTCTCAAAATATCCTTCTTCTTCACCAGTACTAGTGCTTAGCTTTCTTTTCAGAGCCATCTTCATTCCTTTACAAGGGTTAGTGCATACTTGATGAGCAGCAGAGAACTACAAAGCTGAGTTTAAGGCAGGTGGTTAGGTTGAATTATCAGGTGTCTTCTTCATAAGTACAGGGCTTATAATAAACTTAAAATTCATATTTCAAAAAATATATACACTGTATGTCACAGAACTTCTGCTCATAAAATATCAAAACCAGAATTTCAATCTGAGAATGCTAAGGATCTGACAGACTCTTGTTAGCTTCTCTAGTAAATTTTTAAAAAGTTTATGTCACGAAAAATCCAAAGACAGATAACAGCGGAGAGAACAGTAGACAGAATCCCTCCAGCAGTTGTTTACATCTATGTCCTACACAGAGGTACTGAGTCAAGTCACCTAACTGCTCTGTGCCTTAGTCTCCTCATCTGTCAAAGGAGAACTTGGATTATGCCAAAGCTTTTAAAACCGGCTTCATGAAGCTCCCTTAGGGAGTCTGGGAGTAGGCTGTTGTTGTTGTTGTTAGGTGCCGTGGAGTCAGTTCCGACTCATAGTGACCCTATGCACAACAGAATGAAACACTGCCTGGTCCTGCGCCATCCTCACAATTGTTGTTATGCTTGAGCCCATTGTTGCAGCCGCTGCATCAATCCCTATCACTGAGGGTCTATCTCTTTTTCACTGACCCTTTACCAAGCACGATGTCCTTCTCCAGGGATTAATCCCTCCTGACAACATGTCCAAAGTATGTGAGACGTAATCTTGCCATCCTTGCTTCTAAGGAGCATTCTGGCTGTACTTCTTCCAAGACAGATTTGTTCGTTCTTTGGCAGTCCATGGTATATTCAATATTCTTTGCCAACACCACAATTCAAAGGCATCAATTCTTCTCTGGTCTTCCTTATTCATCATCCAGTTTTCACATGCATATGAAGCAACTGAAAATGCCATGGCTTGGGTGAGGGGCACTTTAGTCTTCAAGGTGACATCTTTGCTTTTTAACACTTGAAGGGGTAGGTAGAGGAGAGTGTTCTGCCTCCTTGTCCCTCACCAGAGCAGATTTTGCATACTGGGATTGAGAATACATTTGAGCAAAGGGTTTTATGGCTCACTGAAAAAAAAAATGACAAACTAGACAGCTTACAATGTTCCTTTTAGTTCTAAAAGAATATGATTTTACATATTTGATTTCTGTTAAAGATAATCTGAAAAACAGAATTCACTTTTACACTGAGTTCAAACATTTTTCTATTCAACACACACTCAGCATGTGTAAGTAAATGGATGTATTAGAGTTTCTCTTTTCCACTGACAATTACAGAATGTCAAATATTCAAAGAAAAAACTATTGAGGGTTTGATTCTCCTCAGAAATACTTCCGTGTGTTTTAGGACTAGGTATTCTCTTTATTCATATGAGTTACCAAAGTCTCTATAAATATGAACTCAGATTGTCATATTACATTTATAGAGGTAATACAGTAGAATGTTGTTGCTGTTGTTAGGTGCCGAAGAGTCGGTTCCGACTCATGGCGACCCTATGCACAACAGAACGAAACACTGCCCAGTCCTGCGCCATCCTTACAATCGTTGTTATACTTGAACTCATTGTTGCAGCCACTGTGTCAATCCACCTCGTTGAGGGCCTTCCTGTTTTCCACTGACCCTGTACTCTGCCAAGCATGATGTCCTTCTCTAGGGACTGATTCCTCCTGACAACATGTCCAAAGTATGTAAGAAGCAGTCTCGCCATCCTTGCTTCTAAGGAGCATTCTGGTTGTACTTCTTCTAAGACAGGTTTGCTCGTTCTTTTGGCAGTCCATGGTATATTCAATATTCTTCGCAAACGCCACAATTCGAAGGCGTCAACTCTTCTTCGGTCTTCCTTATTCATTCTCCAGCTTTCATATGCATAGGATGCAATTGAAAATACCATGGCTTGGGTCAGGCGCACCTTAGTCTTCAGGGAGACATCTTTGCTCTTCAACACTTTGAAGAGGTCCTTTGCAGCAGATTTGCCCAATGCAATGTGTCTTTTGATTTCATGACTGCTGTTTCCATGGCTGTTGATTGTGGATCCACGTAAAATGAAATCCTTGACAACTTCAATCTTTTCTCCATTTATCATGATTTTGCTCATTGGTCCAGTTGTGAGGATTTTTGTTTTCTTTATGTTGAGGTGTAATCCATACTGAAGGCTGTGGTCTTTGATCTTCATTTGTAAGTGCTTCAAGTCTTCTTCACTGTCAGCAAGCAAGGTTGTGTCATCTGCATAACGCAGGTTGTTAATGAGTCTTCCTCCAATCTTGATACCCCGTTCTTCTTCATATAGTCCAGCTTCTCGTATTATTTGTTCAGCATACAGATTAAATAGGTATGGTGAAAGAATACAACCCTGATGCACACCTTTCCTGACTTTAAACCGATCAGTATCCCCTTGTTCTGTACGAACAACTGCCTCTTGATCTATGCAAAGGTTTCTCATGAGCACAATTAAGTGTTCTGGAATTCCCATTCTTCGCAGTGTTACCCATAGTTTGTTATGATCCACACAGTCAAATGTCTTTGCATAATGAATAAAACACAGGTAAACATCCTTCTGATATACTCTGCTTTCAGCCAGGATCCATCTGACATCAGCAATGATATCCTTGGTTCCACGTCCTCTTCTGAATCTGGCCTGAATTTCTGGCAGTTCCCTGTCCATATACTGCTGCAGCCATTTTTGAACGATCTTCAGCAGAATTTTGCTTGCATGTGATATTAATGATATTGTTCTATAATTTCCACATTTGGTTGGATCACTTTTCTTGGGAATAGGCGAAAATATGGATCTTTTCCAGTCAGTTGGCCAGGAAGCTGTCTTCCACATTTCTTGGCATAGACGAGTGAGCAACTCCAGCTCTGTATCTGTTTGTTGAAACATCTCAATTGATATTCCATCAATTCCTGGAGCCTTGTTTTTCGCCAATGCTTTCAGAGCAGCTTGGACTTCTTCCTTCGGTACCATCGGTTCCTGATCATATGCCACCTCTTGAAATGGTTGAATATCAACTAATTCTTTTTGGTATAATGACTCTGTGTATTCCTTCCATCTTCTTTTGATACTTCCTGCATCATTTAATATTTTCCCCATGGAATCCTTTACTATTGCAACTTGAGGCTTGAATTTTTTCTTTAGTTCGTTCAGCTTGAAAAACACTGAGCGTGTTCTTCCCTTTTGGTTTTCCATCTCCAGCTCTTTGCACATGTCATTATAATACTTTGTCTTCTCGAGAGGCCCTTTGAAGCCTTCTGTTCAGTTCTTTTACTTCATCAATTCTTCCTTTTGCTTTAGCTGCTCGACATTCAAGAGCAAGTTTCAGAGTCTCCCCTGACATCCACCTTGGTCTTTTCTTTCTTTCCTGTCTTTTCAGTGACCTCTTGCTTTCTTCATGGATGATGTCCTTGATGTCATTCCACAACTTGTCTGGTCTGCGGTCACTAGTGTTCAATGCGTCAAATCTATTCTTGAGATGGTCTCTGAATTCAGGTGGGATATACTCAAGGTCATATTTTGGCTCTCGTGGACTTGCTCTGATTTTCTTCAGTTTCAGCTTGAACTTGCATATGAGCAATTGATGGTCTGTTCCACAGTCGGCCCCTGGCCTTGTCCTGACTGATGATATTGAGCGTTTCCATCATCTCTTTCCACGGATGTAGTCAATTTGGTTTCTGTGTGTTCCATCTGGCGAGGTCCGTGTCTATAGTTGCCGTTTATGTTGGTGAAAGAAGGTATTTGTGATGAAGAAGTCATTGGTCTTGCAAAATTCTATCATTCGATCTCCGGCATTGTTTCTATCACCAAGGCCATATTTTCCATCTACTGATCCTTCTTCTTTGTTTCCAACTTTTGCATTCCAATCGCCAGTAGAATATTAGATGATATATTTTGAAGCTTCTTGATCCTCAATATCTGAGTTTCACAAGTAGAGAGAAAAATGGCAGAGAAAGGGCCAGAGAGGGAGTATCCATAAATAAGCCCATGAGAAGGAATGATGAATTCATTTTTTTCTACCAAGTTTTGCTTCTCATATTCTCATTTTACCCTAAACTGATTCTATTAGAAAGGAAACTTAGGTTTACCTGAGAGGCCAAATATAAAAAAAAAAAAAAAAATTTATTTTTATTTTTTTATAGAACAGCAAAAATTGTTTGGTCTCAAGAGAGGAGGAAATAAAGAAAGCAGCCAGGAAATTATGGTTTGTGGGAAGGCAGTACAGGAAGACTAAGTGATAGAAAAATGCACAGTTTTAACCAATAATTGATTTGCATTAAAATATATATTTTTTCATCTTTATAAATAGTACGTAAGTAGAGAATTATATGGACATTGCTTTCTAAGTTACGGCAAGAGCTAGTAAAAGCATAAAACTGATGTATAGGCAAGTAATCTTTTACTTTTCTAAATGTATTTTTTCTCAGATACCTAATATCTAATGAACTTTCATTTTTAATTATTAAGTGTCTTCAAGACTGTTAACAGGCAATCCTACTGCATTCACCCACTCAGTTCACTCCCCCATTCTCTCAGGAGCTTTTGTACACCCTTTTCTCTCTCCTCAAACCTGCATCTCCATCCTCCCCATCTTTGCTCTCACGTGATGACCTTGGTTCCTATTTCACTAAGAGATCAGAAGCAATCAGAAGAGAATGTCCATACATTCCCACTTCTTATATATCCAGGTATCTGCATCTGTAGCCATGTTCTCTGCCGTCATCCAATTACAATGGATAAACTGGGTACTAGATCCCTTCCCTTCTGACAATCCAAGGACAGTGTTCTAGCAATTGTCCCTTTTCTCTTCAGCATCATCAATTTTTCCCTCTCTACTGGATCATTCTCATCAGTATACACATCTGCTATAATCTCTCCCATCTTAAAAAAAAAAAAAAAAAAACCTTCCTTGTCCCCTAAAATGTGTCCATGTGTGTGTATACACACCGATTGTACTCTAAATCCCAAGCAGTCATGAGACTGCTAGGATAAGGACTCTACTATCCTATCCGATTGGGCTCCACACACAAAGACATTTTACAAAGTGCTACCAATGGAAAGCTGTCATTGTTACTTACAGAAGGCAAACAGTAAATAACAAAAAACAAATTACTTATAGAAAGCAAACATTAAACAACGGGAACAGATTTAAGGTGAACCGGTTTCCTCCACTCCCATGAATACCCCACTTAGCATCACAGGAGAGGAGTCCACTTACATTTAAAAGGGGACCCACTCACTTTTCCCAAATTACCCACGTCCACTTCTGTCACTGGGCGGGCTCGCCATGGAACAGGTGTCAGCAGGTGTCTTTCTTTCTCTTAACAGGAGTCTCTCTCTAATCAGCTCAGGTCAGTGCTATGGCCATGTTTGTTTGCTCTCTCTCTGTGGCTTTTCTTGGCTGTGTCTGGCCTCCTGTGCTTACTGGTCCAGCTCTCAACCAGTAGCTTTGGGAAAACTGTGGGCCAGTGCCAGGGTTAAGCTGGCATTATGACAGCTCTTGAGGAGAAAAATTAATGGGCAACCCTTGTATGGTGTATGCCCAGGCCTCTGCAGGCAACCTCTCGGTGCTCTCAGGACATGCCTCCTCTGGGTCCCTCTGGACAGGACTCCTCTCAGCCCTCTGGGCTGACCTACTCTTGGCCTTAGTGTTACAGCTCTCAGAATGGGTGGGGTGTCTGTGGTGCCAAGGGCAGGCCAGTTCGGCCTCCATGCTGTCACTTGCTCTGTTCGGGTGTCTGCCTGCACCGGCCTGGACTGCAGCTACTTCCCCCTTACGAGGTGCCCAGCTCTGTTGGTGACCTCTTGCACAGAGGTTGTCAGCTCTGCTCCGTGGATTAACTCTCACTGCCGCCGTCTATCGTGTGAGCTGACTCACCCACCGAGGCCATCCTGACTGTTCTCTCAGCCACTGGACCCCTCCTAGCCTTTTGCCACTGGTTCTGCTCCTGGGCCCCTTCTGGGCCTCTTCTGTGTTATCAGCTCAGTGTTACAGCCCTTGACCCATATAACAACTCTTTTATTTGGGTCTAGGAAGTTTTTAATACAGGGACCCCAAAGGATACACTCCCCTCCAGGTTCTTGATCAGGAAGTCCCCCCCCAAAACCTCTGTGAGATTGGTCAGTTATATAGGAAAACTGTCAATTTCAAGGGTAGCTTTCCTAGCAGGATCATAAACTGACCAATCCCATAGGGCAGATCCTAAACCAACCAATCCTACTGGGTGGATTGCAAGCCTCTTAGGTGGATACCACACTGACCAATCCTTACAAGCAATTTAGGTGGGTAACAAACTGATCAATCCCTGCAAGCCACCTAGGCAGACAGCAAACAGACCAATCACTTGGCAGACTGTGACGTGACCAATCCTTGTAGAAGAATTGCAAACCTAGAGCCAGAAAGGCCACAAAAAAGAAACCAGTTTCATCACAACCCCATATCCTCTTTTTATTTATGACTCCATTGTTCTGTTCCTTTTTGCAGCAAAATTCCTCATAAGAATTTATACCGTCTCCAATTTTTCTCCTCTAGACTCTTTTTAAGCTACTGTAACAAAGTTTCAGTCTAAAAGAATTCTATACTGCAAAATTCAAAGGTCAATTCTTAGTCCTAATCTTCCATGGCCTATTTCAGTAGCATACGACATAGTCAATACTCCTTCCTTTATGGAACACTTTATCCACTTAGTTTTCAGGACAGAATTCTCCTTTGGTTCTCTCCTCTTATCTCACTGGTTGTTCCTTTGCTGGTTCTTCCCCATCTCCCAACCTCTACACGATGAAGTGTCTCACGTCTCAGTCTGTTGACCTCTCCTTTTCCCTATTTATAGTCATTCCCTACATCATTTCATCAAGTCTTATGGCTTTAATTACCATCTATATGATGATGATGTCACAATTTCCAAATTTATATCTCCAGTCAGGACTTCCCTACGCAACTCCACAGTGATAAATCCAACTGCCTACTTGACATGTCCAGCTAGATGTTTCATAGAGACCTCAAACTTAATATGTTCAAAACCAAAGCTCCCAACTTGTTCCTCTTGTAGACTTTCTAATCTCAATAAATAGAAACACCATCCTTCCAGTTACTCGGGCCAAAATCCTTCACGTCATTCTGTACTCCTACCAGCCTGGTTCAAGGTACCATCATCTCCTGCTTGGATTATTAGAAGAGTCTCCTAACTCATCTCCCCACTTCTGCCTCTGCCCTCTTTATTGCTCCCATATACTATTTGCTACCTAGCAATCATATAATTTTACTCTTCTGCTCAAAGCCCTTTAGTAGCTTTCTATGTCACTCAGAGTATAAGTGGAAATCCTTATTATAATAGCCTACAAGAGTCTTTATCATCCCATCTCATCTCCTGTCACTCTTCTCATTCACTCTGCTCTAGACACACTGGTCTCATTGCAGCTTAAACATGCTAAGCACACTCCTCCCTCAGGACCTTTGTCCTTGTACCCTCTACCTTGAATGCTCTTCTCTCAGATATCTCTACGGCTTGCTTCCTGCTTCCTTCAGGTCTCTGATCAAATATTATTTTTACCACAGAGGCCTTTCCTGACTACATAAAATAGCAACACTTCCCCCTGACTGTGGCCCTTAAATCAAGATGCTTCATTTTTCTCCTAAACACTAATCACCATTTTTTCATGTTATATATTTGTTTGTTGGTCTGTTTTCCTCTTAAAATACAAGCTCCAAGGTGGAAAGGACTAGTCTATTTTGTTCATTGCTATTTCTCTAGTGTCTAGAATAGGACCTAGCACATAGTAAGGCACTTAATAAATATTTGTTGAGGAAATAAATAAGTTCACAAATGCCAAACTAAAAATTTTAACTTGTATAATTTCACCCAAAACCTGAAGATCTATGGCTTAAATAATTTAGAGAGTCAAGGGTTCATTTGGTAATACCCAAAACCAAGCCTGTTGCCACTGATTCAATTCTGACTCATAGCAACCCTATAGGACAGAGTAGAGCTGCCTTATAGAGTTCCAAGGATTTGAACTGCTGACCTTCTGGTTAGCAGCTGAGCTCTTAACCACCGTGCCACCAGGGCTCCATTAGCATTTGATAATAGGTAATAGTAACTTCTAGGAGGGTCAGGCCAGTCTGACTATCGCTTCCCTAGTATCATGGTTGTCATGGATTGAATTATGTCTCCCCAAAAATGTGTGTAGTTACTTGGTTAGACCATGATTCCCAGTATTTTGTGGTTGTCCTCCATCTTGTGATTGTAATTTTATGTTAAAGAAGATTAGGATGGGATTGTAGGTAACACCCTTATCAGGTCACATCCCTGATCCAATTAATGTAAAGGAAGTTTTCCTGGGGTTTGGCCTGCACCACCTTTTATCTCTCAAGAGATAAAAGGAAAGGGAAGCAAGCAGAGAGTTGAGGACCTCATACCACCAAGAAAGCAGTGCTGGGAACAGATAGCATCCTTTGGACCCGGGTCTCTGCATGGAGAAGTTCTTAGTTTGGGAGAACATTGACGAGAAGGCCGACAGAGAAAGAAAGCCTTCCCCAGGAGCTGATGCCCTGAATTTGGACTTTTAGCCTACTTTACCGTGAAGAAATAAATTTCTCTTTTTTAAGGCCATCCACTTCTGGTATTTCTGTTATAGCAGCACTAGATGATTAAGACAATGGTATTGGACTATAAACACTATAAAATATTAATGTAAAAAACTTTAAACAAGTAAATCACTATTATATTTTCAGAGAAATAACCCATTTATTGGGTATTCACTTACGTTTTAAAACATGGGTCACCAGACATCAGCTGCATACTGATCAAAACCTAAATGTAAGAAAAACAAATATCTTGATTAAAAAGAATCTCTTGAGAGAAGGCATGTTCTGCTAATCTATGCATCCTCCACATCACCCAGTCCAGTATTTCTATTTGTTGTTGTTACATGCCTTCGAGTTGGTTCCGAGTCATAGCGACCCTATGTACCACAAGATGAATCACTGCCTGATTCTGTGCCATCCTTACAAGCGTTGTTATGCTTGAGCCCACTGTTGCAGCCACTGCGGCAATCCATCTTGTTGAGGGTCTTCCTCTTTCACTGACCCTTTACCAAGCATGATGTCCTTCTTCAGGGACTGATCTCTCCTGATAACACGTCCAAAGTATGTGAGACGCAGTCTCACCATCCTTGTTTCTAAGGAGCACTCTGGCTATACTTCTTCCAAGACAGATTTGGTCATTCTTTTGGCAGTCTGTGGCATATTCAATATTCTTCACCAACACAATTCAAAGGCATCAAATCTTCTTCGGTCTTCCTCATTCATTGTCCAGCTTTCACATGCACGTCATGCAACTGAAAATACCATGGCTTGGATCAGGCGCACCTTAGTCTTCAAGGTGATATCTTTGCTTTTCGACACTTTGAAGAGGTCCTTTGCAGCAGATTTGCCCAATGTAACGTGTCTTTTGATTTCTTGACTTCTGCTTCCATGGGTGTTGATTGTGGATCCAAGTAAAATGAAATCCTTGACAGCTTCAATCTTTTCTCCGTTTATCATGATGTGGCTTACTGGTCCAGTTGTGAGGGTTTTTGCTTTTCTTTATATTGAGGTGTAATCCATTCTGAAGGCTGTGGTCTTTGATCTTCATCAGTAAGTGCTTCAAGTCCTCTTCACTCTCAGCAAGCAAGGTTGGGTCATCTGCATAACACAGGTTGTTAATGAGTCTTCCTCCAATCCTGACGCCCCGTTCTTCTTCATACAGTCCAGCTTCTTGGATTATGTGCTCAGCACACAGACTGAATAGGTATGGTGAAAGGATACAACCCTGATGCACACCTTTCCTTATTTGAAACTACTCAGTATCCCCTTGTTCTGTCCGAACAATTTCTATTTAGAAAGCATTAAACCATTATTGAAATGGTTATATCCAATATTAAATTACTGCTTTGCACATAGTTTATAAGTCATTTTACTGTTCAAAACCTTGTCAGTACAAAAAAATCAGAGTGGAAAAGACAAAAACAAAGAACAAGTATGCTTCACCAGTAATAATCCTGTATGGCTGTGTGGTTGTACTGATCTAGTTTCTGTCTTTACTCCCGGATTCCTGTGGTGTGTAAGTGCCTGGAAGTGTTTCCTCCCAGCTTGCCATTTTGATGCCTCAAGGGATGCCTGCTGGTTGCCTCCAATAGCAGAGTGCTTCTGGCCTTTGCTGCAGTTATAGAGCAGGGTTTAAAATTTTTCTAATACTTTCTGAAATGCTGTGATTCTCTAGTTGCTGGCTGCCTTTTAAGAAACAGCCATAGGATTTTATCATGTTCCTATGGGAATAATAATGATAATGGCAATGATGACAACATTAACAACTATCATGATCTGAAAATTCCATTATGTGCCAGGCATGAGCTAAGTGTTTTATATGTATTATTTCATTTAATCTTCGATAATCCTATGAGCGAGAGATACTTTTATATTAAGACCAGGGAGATTAAGTGATATTTTCAAGGTTGGAAATCTAGTAAAAGTTGACGCTGGGATCTGAACCCAGTACTGCACAATACTAAAGCTCATGGTCTTAAGGAATATCAGGATATTTATATTGCTGCATGTTTTCTGGCTAACATATATTCTTATATAACCTCATTTCATTCTTATCTCTTTATTCTACTACATGCCTCGACTACTATCCTTTTTTTTTTTCCTTTACCAATTTATCAAATGACTTATACTTTTGCTGGTTTCTTCATCATCTCTTCTTTCACAGAACCCTACACTCTGGTTTCCAAATCCATCAAAAAAGTACCCTTGAATGTCTCCAGAAGGGGGTGGAAATGGCACATAAAGTTTAAAAATGAGTATTTGTAGTGAAGCAGAGCAGAGAATGAAAAAGTGGTTGGAGGAGATGAGAAGTTTTTGGTTTTTTACATATGGGAGCTACAGGGCTGTTTGCTTACATGTTGATGAGGATGGTTCATTAGAGGAAGAGATGATTTGATGAGGGAATAGTGCAAAGTGCAAAGGGCAAAGGTCTTGATTAGGCAAGCTTTGGATTCTAGAACCCAAGAGGAAGGACCGATTTCTCACAGGAAGCAGAACACTTCGCTCATTGTAACAGGAGGCAAAACAGAGAATAAGGCTGAAGAGGTAGGTAGAATTGTAAAGTCTATGATAGGGAATTTGAGTTTAATGGCTTATTTTCCCAATAAAGGACCAGGCAAGGTCATTAGCTGAGAGTAAAAGTAGTGTTTGAGAGATATAAGGGAAAGAAAGTATGAAAAATACCTAGGAAATTGGGTAAGGAAGCTTACAAAGGAAGTAGAGTACCATTGCTGGATGGTGGTGAGCGTGACTTCAGTAATACTAGGTAGTCTGGTTGTATCATCTCCAGCAGTGTTCAGGGACCCAGAGAAGACAGATGGTTGAATTCAGTTGGGATTGGGGATTACTCAGGAGACAGCGACGGAGGGAGACAGGGACAACAGATAGGGGTGTTTTTTAGGGCATTATAATCATAGATCATGGAATCTAAGCTGGACAAAGAGGAAAGTGAAGGCAAGTAGGGCTGACAGTGAGAGTAGTAAGGTTAAATATAGCTAAGTGATTAGTGGACCATGAAGGCTGGAAGCATATGAGACAGTAGTAGGAGAATGGATAGTCAAGGTAGTGGAGTTTCCAGTTCTTACTCATACATTATTTTCCCTTCTTCTTATTAATTTATGATCATAGTGTAACTTAACTAAAATACAGAAAAAGTTTTATTCAGTGAGTTTTCCTAGGTGCCAGGTAGTTTACATTCTTCATCTGGTCTCATTTAATACTCCCAACAACTCTATGAAGTATATGTTATTACCTCTGTGATCACCATAATGTGGCTGCTGATGGTACTTGGTAACAATCAGGCAGATCCCCAGAGATGAGTTCCACCTGCCACTTCACTAGTTATAAAAGAGCCCAACCAAACCAAACCCGTTGCTGCTGAGTAAATTCCGACTCATAGTGACCCTATAGGACAGAGTAGAACTGCCCCATAGGGTTTCCAAGGAGTGGATGGTGGATTTCAACTGCTGACCTTTTAGTTAGCAACTGAGCTCTTAATCACTGTGCCACCAGGGTTCCCAGTGACTTCTATATACCCACCACAGTCACTTTGGAAATCACCTCTTGGGGGCTATAAACATTTCAAGGCATTCAGCAAGTTCCTTCCTCCCAACGAGCCCTTATGCTGTAGCGGTTGTGTGTATTCTTCCTATATGTTCTTAGCACCAAAGAAAAACACCTTAGGATCATGAAGGTGACATTTGTTACTTTTCACTGTGTCTGTGATTTGGATAGGTTTTTCCTCTTAGGTAGTGAATATTCCAATGGTGTGGTCAGTTTATGATCTCAGTATTGATTCACTCTTGCCCTTGACAGTATACGTGGTGGTGTCACTAGGGTTGGTGTCACCCAGCGTGGTAACTCATGATGTCATATCCTGCATGGACCTCCTCCCATACCAGGCCATACAGAATCCTTAGTAATGTTTTTTATATCAATGTTACTAATTTTAACTATAGAATAATGTGGATAAAATAGTTATAAAAATAGTTAACATTTCTTAGATTATATGAAAATTATTTTGTAAAATCTTTCTACATTGAATTACAACATCATTAGGAACTGAACAGAAGCCTTTTTAATTTTTTCCTTTAATTACTACTTCATTCTCAAAAAAAATTATTGATATAGATTATCAAATACTAATTACCACAATGTTATAGCTATAACACCAGAAAATTACACAAAATCAGTGACTATTATAAAAACACTGCAGCAAAGAAAAAAACAGTACATGCTAGTAGCGTGTGCAGACGAAGCCAAGTGATTAGAGGCATTGTTGTCATTGGCTAATAATGACAGCTCTGAAGCATTAGAAGGCTCAAAAAGTAAATTAGCACAGAGTTTTAGCCTTGTAGGTACACTGATACATATAAGCTGGGCTTACGAAGAATGTTTTTGTTGTAACTAATTATGGGGATATTTTTCACAAAAAATAATAAATTTCTGCTGAAACACTACACAAAAACTTTACAGACAGTCATTTTGGTGTCACCTCCTCTGATAGTGTCACCCGGTGTGGTCCGCACCCCTGCACTCCCTAATGATGCCACTGAGTATATGCTTATGGCTTATTTAAAGGCAGAGTCTCGTTGGTTGACACGTAAATCTTGAAATGTGCTTACTTTAAGAATGGAATTATCCTGTCTCGTATTTTTGGTATCATAGCCTTCCAGTAAACAGCGACGAGTGGTATTTCCTGATCCAGCAAACTCTGCCAGGTTTAGATCTGCAAAGCCCAGCTATGAAAAGAAAAAGAATTATATTAATAGACTATCTACTAGGCTTCTATCATATTGTCTTTAAAATAAACATTCAACCCATGCCCTAGACCAGTCTTCTCAACTTTCAGTCATTTGCAATTTTGCCATTTTAACAATACCTGTTCTACTATTTGCTTAAGAGCTGTCTTTAAGTGGGCGTACTCTTCATAGCAATTTATTACCTATTCTACTCTTAAGCAATAGGATCTTTAAAATCACAGATTTGACGTGCTAAATATATTTTTCTACACACATTAAAATATATATAACTGTTAAAATAAAAATAATATATATCAAACAACTAGAATTATTGCCAGTAGCAGTGGTACGTACAAGACACTATGGGAAATACTAGCAGACCAATCAGATGATAATTTGCATACAAATATAAAACTCTCCTCTCCCTATTCTGGTTCCCACTCTATGCCAAGGTAACCGCTGATGACTGCGGATAGTTGTAGGTTATACAGTTGCTCGCTCTCCACTCAAGAACTATAAAGATTTAAGTGAATCAAATGCTTTTCTCAGGACAAACCTCTTGTCTTCCACCACTTCTCTTCCACCACCTTCCATAACAGTTGCCTTGCTGATTATGATTACCTCTGAGCTGAACTATGAAACTGTTGCTATTGAGTTGATTCCAACTCATAGCAACCCTACGGGACAGAGCAGAACTGCCCTATACAGCGTCCAAGGTGCGGCTGGTGCATTTGAACTGCTGACCTTTTGGTTAGCATTCGTAGCACTTAACTGCTGTGCCACCAGGGCTCCATCTTCTAAGCTGAACCTCTCTTTACTGAATCTACTTTTTCCCTTTCCCCTCTCGCTGCCCCACACCAACCCTCTCTGCTGCTACCTACAAGTCCAGCTTAAACCTGTTCGTTCCTCTTTGGATTTGGGCTCTTATCTTCTGCAGGTACCAAACGTTCCCTATGGTCTTTCCTCTGATGTTGCTCAATCCGATTTCTTGCCAGCAAGAGGTACGATAAGTCAACTCCATTATATCATTTTTTGAAGAGATCAAGTCTACTTTACATAACTACAGTCTTTCACTAACAATGAAAAATGTACTGCACTTGCAGTTAATTAAGCACATCTCCCTGAGTATATAATAAAATGTGTCCTAAATTTCAGAGGCTAATGTGATTTTAAGTTGTTGCTTTAATGCTTTAAAACACACACTGGGTACATGAAAATGGCATTCAGGATGAAGATTTTATTTGCAAGCTGGAGTATTATTTTAGTAGCTTTTAATAGGTCAAAAGGAATAAAGAATAAGAACTTATACAGTCTAAGTGAAGGGTCACGAGCCCTATATAAAATATGTTAGGCACACATCCAGCCACAGGTAACATCTACCTACTAATCTTCATTTGGTGACTACGGTCTCATTGCCTCTTTTAAGGATGAGGACCAGATCAGCAGAATAAGGCTGGAAGTGTCTAGGGCAAAACCATATCCAACAGAGCACATGAGACTTACATGGCTATTAGATCACACATTATCAACACAGCCTATTTCCTATCTTCTCTCTTTGAACCTCAAACGCTTCCTTTCCCCTCTTCACTCTCTGCTGCTGACCTTGCTTCCTTTTCACTCAGAAAATAAGAACAATCAAAAGGGCTCTTCCACAATCTTTCGTCACCATACCCACTCACCTACCTGCATCTGTGCCCATGTATTTGCCCTCCTGCTCACAGTACTGTGGACGAACTAGCTGTGCTCTCACCTGAGGCCACCTGCTCTCCACTTGCCTACTCAAGTTCCTTGCATCAGCCATTCTTCCCTCTGTTTTGCATTCTAAAAATATTCCTCCACTGGCTCATTCCCATCAGTACACAAACATGCTGGATTTTCTGCCATCTTAATGAACAAAAGAAAATAAAACCAAAACCTCTCTTATGGACTGAACTGTGGCCTCTCAAAGTAGGTGTTGTACATTAGACGACAGCCTGAATCGAAGATGCAAGACTGCATTAGCCAGATACCAACCTAGGTAATGAAGTCTCAAGGATTAATCAGAACTAAAAGATTTACAACAACTTCAGAAAAATAAAAGAGGGAATAAATAGTGTAGGTATAGAACTTTCAAGTGGAGAGGAAGGCAAAGCGATAGATACCAAGTCATAAAAGACTGGTTCAAATTTAGGAAGATAAAGGTAAATTTCAAGGTAACCACAAAAAAAGTTAACAAACCTACACGTTAAAATAAAGAAGAAAAACATAAAGTGTCAGTAAACACAAAACCTACAGAAACAAAACATGTGTTGTAAATCCTAACCCCTATACCTGTGGGGTTATATACGTGTTATAATCCCATTTGGGAATGGGTTTTCTTTGTTATGTTAATGAGGCAGTATTAGTGTAGGGTGTGTCTTAAGTCAATCCCTTTTGAGATATAAAAGAGCAGATTTGGGGGAAGATAGATGCCATGCCACATAAAGATCACCAAGGAGCCAAGGAACAGAAGCTGAAATGGACCTTTCCTCAGAGCTGACAGAGAAAGAAAGCCTTCACCTAGAGCCGGTGCCCTAAATTTATGCTTCTGGGCTCCTTAACTGTGAGAAAACAAATTTCTGTTAAATCCACCCACTTGTGGTATTTCTGGAAACTCTGGTGGTGTACTGGTTAAGAGCTATGGCTGCTAACCAAAAGGTCGGCAGTTCAAATCCCCCAAGTGCTCCTTAGAAACTCTATGGGGCAGTTCTCCTCTGTCCTATAGGGTTGCTATGAGTTGGAATTGACTCAACGGCATTGGGTTTGGTTTTTGGTTTTTGTGGTATTTCTGTTACAGCAGCACTAGATAGCTAAGACAAGCTCTTATCCCCCATCTCCCTCCAGGCTACTGGACATGTGTCTACTCCTCTTTAGAGTCAAACTCCTTGACACAGTTGTCTGTGCTGATTGTCTCCAATTCCTGTCTCTGGCTACCTTACCAACTTCATTTCCCTCCACTCTCCTCCCTCCTCACTCTGCCAGCCACAATGCTCTGTTCCTTGAAAATGGCAAGATGACCTCAAGGCCTTTAACACTTACTGTTCTGCCTGAGACATTCTCTCTTAGATCTTATAGCTTTCTTTCTCATTCCATCCGAGTCTCTGTTGAAATGTCATCTCCTTAAAGGAGCCTTCTGAGACCACCCTAAGATATGCCCTGCCTCCTCTCTGCAGCTGTCACCCTCTAACCCCCTTACCTGCTTTATTTTTCTCCTTAGTAGTTATTATCACATCACATACATACATATTTATTTTGCCTATTTTCTGATGCCCTCTGCCCCCTGCTAGAATGTAAGTTCCAGAAAGGAGGGCGTTTTTGTTTGTTTTGTTCCCTGCTGTATCTCCAGCACTTAGAACAGTGACGGGAACACCTGCTAAGCACTTAATACATATTTGTTGAATAAAAAACAGCCACTGGCTTACCAGCCACTGTTGAAATGCCTATGGTACAATGTCACGAAGCATACTACAAGGGGGAAAAAAAAATCTGATCAGTTCCCGTTAAGAAGGCATATTAAAAAGTGGTGCCTTTCAGTGTGATGTTTTAGGCTAAAGATTAACCAATGGGTGCATTCAACATTTATCAAGCATCTTTTATGTGCTGGGCCCTGCCCTAGACACTGGAAGCAGATATGAGCAGGACAGGTAAGGATTCTACCTTCAAAGAGCTTATTACATTCTAGAAAGGTACCAGAGAGTCTGTATTTCCTTATGATTTGTCCTTTGGCTTCTCTAACTGTCTTATGGAAATGGCACATATACTTAAATATTAGACATTATCTGTGGTAGACGTTACTTCATTCAGCACATAATTTTGAGCATACATTCTAGGTAATGTTAGGTGCTAGAAACACAGAAGAGAAATAAACCATTCCTTACTCTCAGGGAGCTCACTGTTCAATAAGGGAACATAGAAAACAAATTCCTATAATACAATGTCATAAGAAATGGGATAGTGGAAGGCACAATTACAAGAAAGAGGAAAAGAAAATTTCTGAGTGAGGAGGGATGACTCAGCTGAGTCTTTGATGACAATGAGTTGACAGCCCAAGGGAGGGAGAAGCACAAGCATGGCAGGGAGAACAGCAAGTCACAAGGCAAAGAGGCTAAAACAGCACGAGATGCTTTAGGAGGCATACGGGGCAGTGTATCTGAAGTATAAGGACAAGTGTGTGTGTGTGTGTGTGTGTGTATACAGAATTAGGTGGAAGACACGAGGTACAAGAGATGATGTGCAAATCAAGATGGGCCTTATGTGCTAGGTTAAGAAATGCTCACTCCCTTTTACAGGCATGGATAGCTGCTGAAGGACTAAAAGCAGGGGAACAGTGGGATGCTTTAACTTCAGAAAGATCACTCTGGCAATAATGCAGAGGTAGACAACAGCAGTGAGGGGGAGACTAGGCAGGAGGCCAATGCAGGCTTTAAATAAATAAATAATGATGGTGTACGTAAGATAGTGTGGCCTTGGGAAGGGAGAGGAGGGATGATTTCAAGAGCTTTTTAGAAGGGAAAAATCAAGAGCATTTGTCAATCATAGCAGATCCTGTTGGGTGCCTACCCAATATTCAATACTCTGCTATTCCTTGCTGGCAGAGCCTTGATTTTATTCAGGTGCTGAGTCGAAACCAATCCCATCTAATTCTAATCTATTCTTTTTACCTCTGTTCCAATTCTGACACTGGCTGCACATGCAGTACTCTCTTCCCTAACTACCTGGGGGGAGGTGAGACCTCACAAGGTACAGGACACAGTCCTCCAGACTGCCAAGTCTGCCCAAGACCTCAGATGCCAGCTGCAAGCTTGAGAGTCCACATGACATCGTCACTTTTGACCTGCTGACTACAAATTCGGGGTTTTCCATTATCCCCTTAGTATACCACCTATCTCAGGGCTCTCTCACTTCTGACCTGCTAGCTCCAAATTTGCGGGCTTCTTCTACCCCCTCAGGATACCAGCCATAAGTTCTGGATTGACAGTTCACTAAAACAACTCAGAACTCAGAAAAGTGCTATACTTACGATTATAATTTTCTTACAGCAAAAAGGACACAAATGAAGAGACGCGTAAGGGTGAGGGCTCGGAGGGTTCCCAATGTGAAACTTCCATGTTCCAGAGTGCTTGCTACCCTCCGAAGCACTGATGTCTTTCACCAACCAGGAACCCCATGGAGCTTCTATGCCCAGAGAGCCTTTATAGGGGCCTCAATACACAGGCATAATTGATTGAATCATGCCCCTCTCCCTCCCTTGAGGAAGCTGATATCACAAGGTGGGTCTTTTTGGCATGGCTAGCCCCCACCTGAGTTACCTTCATTACCATCTCAGGTAAAGGTGTGGACTGGATCCCTTAGAGATAACAAAGACACTTTAACCACTGAGGAAATTCTAAGGTTTTAGAGGTTATCTCTCAGGAACCAAGGACAAAGACCAAATTTTTTGAGTAAAGTTAATTGTAAACCCCACAGGTATGCACGTTCAACTTGTCAGATGTGAATATATTGACCAAAACTTGACTAACCAGTTACTTGGTATTTGAGTTATCTAGTGCTGCTATAACAGAAATACCACAAGTGGATGGCTTTAACAAAGATAAATTGGTTCTCTCATGGTCTAGTAGGTTACAAGTCCAAATTCAGGGTTTCAGCTCCAGGGGAAGGCTTTCTCTCTCTGTCGACTCTGGAGGAAAGTCCTTGTCATCAATCTTCCCCTGGTCAACTAACTTCTCAGCGTAAGGACCCTGGTTCCAAAGGACGAGCTATGCTCCCGGTGCTTCTTTCTTGGTGGTGTGAGGTCCCCCTGTCTCTCTGCTCCTTTCTCTCTCTTATATCTCAAAAGAGATTGGCCTTAGAGAAAATCTAATCTTGCAGATTGAGTCCTGCCTCATCAATACAATTGCCGCTAATCTCACCTCATTAACATCATAGAGATAGGATTTACAACACACAGGAAAATCATATCAGATGACAAAATGGTGGACAATCACACAATACTGGGAATCATGGTCTAGCCAAGTTGACACACATTTTGGGGGGACATGATTCAATCCATAACACTTGGTGACCATGAGGGGAACTAACCAAGGACAAAGTCAACACAGAGAATGGCAGAACAGAATGACAAAAGGAATATGGGCTCCTGATGATTTTGTTAAATCAGTGGATTAGATAATTCCACAGCAGCTCTATCTCACATCTAACTGTTTTATGATATTAAAAAAATCTCTAGATGAGGAGGTTTCTATTACTTATAGCAAAGAGCATCCTAACTGATATCGTAATCAACTGCATTTAGGGAATTAGTTAGATTTAGTGGTTAGAACTAATGCCCAGGCCCCTGGCTCTGACAACTGAGGGGATGACAACACCATTTACAGACACTGGGAAAAAATGAGTATGAGAATTCTGGGAGTATTCTAATTACTAATTCTTTCCATTCAGCAAAAAAAGTGAGCACATTCACTAGTAATTCCATATACAGGACAGAGTAGAACTGCCCTATAAGGTTTCCAAGGAGCGGCTGGTGGATTCAAACTGTTGACTTTTTGGTTAGCAGCCCTAGCTCTAAACCACTGCACCACCAGGGCTCCTCCACATAGCAAATAACTGTAATAAGGAGTCCTGGTGGTGCAATGGTTAAGCACTCAGCTGCTAACAGAAGGAAACATTGGCAGTTTGAATCCACCAGTGGCTCCATGGGAGAAAAGACCTGGTGATCTGTTCCCGTAAAGATCAGGGAGACCTGGGTTCAATTCCTGGCCAATGCCCCTGATGCGCAGCTACCACCTGTCTGTCAGGTGGTGATTTGTGCGTTGCTATGATGCTAAACAGGTTTCAGCGGAGATTCCAGACTAACGGGGACTAGGGAGAAAGGTCCGGTGATCTACTTCCAAAAATCAGCCAGAGAAAACCCTATAGATCACAATGTTCTGATGGCCCACAACCAGGCAGTGTTCCGTTTAGTCGTGCATGGGTGGCTGTGAGTAGGGGGCTGACTGACGGTAGCTAACTACGAAGTGGTTTAAGGCAAATCGGAACTCATCTTGTAGTATGGAAGCTAAAATTTAAGAATAACATCCCATAATCAGGGTTTAGAAAGAATATGCCTTTAATTTATTATTGGATCCAAGCTGCTTTATTTAAAAATAGCCAAGCTTGAAAAAGAATTAGAGCAGTAAACCACTTACTTTTTAAGCCTATAGATAGCAATGGGCAACAAAATATTACAAATTCCAAAAGAGTTACAGAACATCTCCTTACCTTTGCATACGCTTTTCCACCTTTTAGTTCCTGCCAAAGATAGAAATCACTATAAGGATATCATATGATTAAAGATTCAAGATTAAACATACGCAAATAATCCTGAAGCACAGACACTGACATGCTGGCAAATACTATAGAGAGAAAAATTGTTATGATCTTAAACCCAACTGTATGGACCGCCCATGACTCCCAAAATGACCGTAATTTTTTTTAACATTAAATTTAATCTCAAAGAGACAAATGGTAAGAATAAAAGCTAATATTTAATGTATCTGCTGAAGAAAAGAGTTTCCAAAATGTGTCCTGGTTCATTGTAAGAACCTGAATCACCAGGCAAAAGGTCAGGGGTTATCCTCAATTCTCTTTTTCCCTCATTCCCCACATCCAATCCATCAGTGGGGTCTATATCCAAAATACATCCTGAATCTTCCCATCTGGGCTGTTATAACTATACCAAGGCTTAAGACTTTCTCACCTGAACTACTGCAACCACATAAATGCTCTCTGCAATTTACCATCCACATTTTAGAGGTCTATCTCCATTAAAGGCTTAAAACATGTAAAAATCATTTTATGTATATATGTATTTATGTTACGGAACCCTGGTGGCATAGTGGTTAAGAGCTTGGCTGCTAACCAAAATATTGGCAGTTCGAATCCTCCAGACGCTCCTTGGAAACTCTATGGAGGAGTTCTATTCTGTCCTACAGGGTTGCTATGAGTTGGAATCGACTCGATGGCAACAGGTTTGGTTTTTTTATGTATATTTGAACTAAGTAGATTAATTAATATAAGAGAATTAAAAATACAGCCACACCCCCCACCCCCTTAGTGCTATAGTTCATTCAAAAGACAGAATAAGAAAGCTAATAATATAACTTTTTATCTATACAGGAGAGTGCAGAAGGGTGCAGACTGGAATGGAAAATAGCAGGGCAAGAGGCTCTTGCTTTTCATTCTAAATCCTTCTTCTATATTTAATTTTTAACCAGGTACAGTATTACTTTGATAATTTAAAAAATGCATCTAAAATGCAAAATATAAAATTTATATTTTAAAGCCAGTAATTTAATTCATCAGGCATGGTGACTGATTGATTCTTCTATACTCATAAGAGCTAAGATCACACACTTATATATGTCTTAGGGTGAACTGTATGAAACTGCTATTTTTGCAGATTACTGGCTGTCTGGCTTAATCTGATATGCAGAAAGGAAACACCTATGATACAACATGGACCTAAAATTAGAAAAATTTGGTTTTGATTCCGTACTTTGTCATTTATTAGCTGTGTGAATTTGGGCAAGTATCTTAACCTGAGTCTTGATTTTCCTGGAAATGGAGAAAACGACACCTAATTTCAGGGTTGTTGTTAGAAATACTATTTGTAAAGTCCTAACACAATGCCTAACAAAGAACAAGAATTCAGTGACTGCCAGGATATAGACATATACGGCCCCCAGACTAATACAAGTAAGGTTAATACTTATACGTAAAGTGACAGTGAGATGAAGGTTCTTAAATGATGTCTTAATTGATAACTTCAAATTCTTCATATTTACCGCAGTGATTTAAATTACTGTGGCAAGTGTGAAGTAAAATTACATATATTAACAGTTCTGATGAAAAAGATAAAGCAGAGCTAAATAAAGTAAGTCAGTGACTATGGAACTAATTATATGATTTCTGAAAGGGGAGAAGTCAGCGGCTATTTTAATACCTTCCTCACAGACACTCTGTAGATACAGGGATCTAGGATGCCTGTTGCAGCGCTTGCACTCATTTTGCACATAAATGAGAACTTCTTTCTCCAGCGAACACAATTTGCTTGCACCACCTCCCTGAAGGAAAAAAAGAGCCAGTTAATAAGTATTATTGAAAGCACACTCACACTTTCACTCAAATCTATAATGCAAAAGTGATTTATTAAAGCTAGTATTTGGAAACGGTGAAACGGAAGAAAACAAATTCCTAACAATGTGATGGGACCATCTTTGGAAGCTGATAATTATTCATAGGAAATTGGGGGGAAAAGTGAATTTACTTATCAATTCGATCAATATAAATTGAGGCTTCCACTATTCATTCAACAAACAATACACATTTATTTTATGTGTGCTGGGTATGTGCTGGGTGTTTAAAACACAAAGACAAGGGCGGAATTCTTAACCTTGTAAGGCTTATATTTTATAGTTAGTGCAAGAGAAGGAAAAATAAACAAGTACTTATTCTAAGATGAACTATTACCATAGTTTTATTCTGGCCATAACAGCAGCTGAAGCTACCATTTATTAAGAGCTTGCCACATGCTATTTAATCTCACAACAAAACCTATGAGGTGGGTGACGTTATCCTCACTGTGTAGATGACAAAAGTGAAGTAATTCAAGGCAGAAAGCTGCAGAATTGGTATTTAAGCCAGGCCCTTTAACTCTACAGCCCATTTGTCCACAAAGGAAAATCTATATTCTTCCAACAACTCTCCTCTTTCAAGGTTCCCAGCCTTTGCACATGCTGTTCACTTTACTTTCCTGTGTAAACACAGGGGGGTTAGCCTTAGAAAGGAGGAAAAACTATTCCTCTAAAACAGGAAGAAAGAAAAAGACAATAGGTGAAAATAAAGAGAAAATTGGAGAAAGGAAAAATGAAAGGCAAGAGAGTCCAGGCTGAATAATTTTCATTTTTTTGCAAAGTAATAAGCGAGGGCACTTCTGTAGAGTGAAAAGGGTTGGTGGCTGAGTTGAAAATGTAGATAAAAGCTTGTGGACAGTTAAGAATAAAAGCTGTGGTAAATGTGATAAGAAGACAACCTGTAGCTGTCTTAGTAAATAAAATGAATTTGTATTAGGGCCAATTGGTTTGGTTTTATGGCTTTCTTCATCAATATCCACAAGTCCCAAAATAGGAATTGAAAAGGCAAATGGGATTTAAAAACCAAGTATATATTTATGTGTGGTGTGTGCATGTATATTTACTTTGTTGCTGGGTGCTGCTGAGTCAGTTCCAACTCACAGCGACCCTACGTACAACACAACGAAACACTGCCTGGTCCTGCACCATCCTCATAATTACTGTTATGCTTGAGCCCACCATTGCACCATTGTACTGTGTCAATCCATCTAATTGGGGGTCTTTCTCTTTTTTGTTGACCCTCCACTTTGCCAAGTATGATGTCTTTCTCCGGTATAAGAGAGGAGAGTATGTGTTTTATCCTAGGTTTCACTATCATAACTGTAGCCATTTTATTAAGGACTCTTAAATGATTTAATCAATTATGATATGCAGAGTATGCGTCTGTATTCTTAGGAGAGTTTTCCTTGCAATCCGGCAGAGGGTAATTTACTGGTTTGATCACAATGCAGGCAGAATGAGAGTTACCCGATAAAGAATGGATCTTCATATACTTATCAGGGGACTTTAGGCATCCCATTAAGAGGAGCAGCAGCCAACTCATACTCTCAAAAATAAGTGAATTAAAATAAAAATCAATGAATAATAATGAAAATAACAAGCAAGAAAAAAATAAAAACCTGTAATTTCTTATTGTTGCTTCCCTCCCAATATTTCTTGGCCTTAAGACTTGCTGGAGGAAGTACGTATGCTGAGTTTCAGGGCACTTGGTTATCCCTTTCATTGAGGCCACATCTGATTTATGATCAGGAATCAAGAAATGAACAAACCAAAAAAATTTTTTTTCAAACAAAAAAAATTTTTTTTAATTTATTTTTTAAATTGTACTTTAGATGAAGGTTTACAAAACAAACTAGTTTCTCGTCAAACAGCACACACATTGTTCTATGACATTGGTTAACAACCTACTACATGTCAACACTCTGCCTTCTCAACCCTGGGATCCCTACTACCAGCTTTCCTGTTCCCTCCTGCCTTCCAGTCCCTGCCCCAGGCTGGTGCACCCCTTTAGTCTTGTTTTGTTGCATGGGCAAGCAATTTTTTTAAAAACTATCATTTTACTTTTCTGATAATATAAAAACTTCTAGCTAAAGATGGTAAGTTGAACACGTGTATTAGCCTCTGTTCCCTCCCAAAAACTAAATAAATTAAAAAAAGAAAAAAACTTAAAGGCATTATCCACAAGGAAAAAAAGAGAACCAGAGAGGTGACAAAAATAAGTGGCCAGGAAAGGACAAGTGATAGCTGTTTTAGTAAATCCAAGAAAGCTGAACCCTGAGGTGTCAATGGTGAAAGCCAAGAACGGGAATCTTAAATTGGACTTGAAGGAGAATGAAGGAGGGGCAAAATGCAAGAGTTGGTTCAAAATTGTTTTAGGAAGACCCTCAGATCCTTTTCCTGATTTTAGCAGAAGACTGAGCTTTATTGTCCTGACAAGGTAAAACACATCTCTGGGCTGCCTGATCTGAGTACAGCTTTTAGAAATGGCTTGATGGCACGATGGTACAGGGGTGGGGTAAGGGGATGAAAGACGACTTACTGAATGCTGCGATTTCAGTCTTCCTCCCCTGAACTGGCTCCTCAGAATGCTGAGCCAGGCATATACTCATCAAGAAGATGTGGTGGAATATTGTCTAGGAAATCCAACCAACCCCCCAAAAAAGATCTGATAATACAGATGTTGAGAGTTCTCAACAAAATGGTCCAGCCAGCCCAACCTACAGTAAAATCCTGACTTGACAACCACCCTCCACATGCACGAAGCTTCTGACCAACTTTCAAATCCAAGCAGACACTTGAGGAAAGTTTCTTAATATGAAAGATAGAGGCCTACACAAATACGAAAAAAAAAAGCAACTTAGCAGAAACAGAAACCATGTTGGAAGAAGAAAAAAAAATCTTTATAGAGAGATTAAAAAAAAAAAGGTATCACATCTACCATATAGGAATAGGATGCTATAAAAAAAGACCAGAGAGAGCTAAAAAGTACTCGTGGAAATCAAAATTATTGGGCTTGATATTCTGTTGGTCATTCCAGATCTTTCTTGGCCTGTGAAGCTGACCTTTAAGAAGCTTTAAGAACTACATAAACTGAGCTCCCTTGCCTTCTGCTTCCAAATGTGCTACAGGGACAAGCACTGGAAGGATACTGGAGGCAAAAGGAGAGAGAAATTGGTCTATTTCCTTTCCTGGCATCTTCCCTGTCAGGTCATGTGGGAAATGGGTTGGGAGGGTTACAGTTTTCCATAATCTGCCTTGTAGAACTATTAGACTCTAAACCCTGTACATCTATAACTTTGTTAAAATAAAAACCAAATCTGCAAATTAGATAACACCGTCAAGAATTAAGGAGTCCCTGGGTGATACAAATGGTTAAGCACTTGGCTACTAACTGAAAGGCTGGCAGTTGAAGTCCACCCAGAGGCACCTCGAAAGAAACACCTGGCGATCTACTGCTGAAAAATCACCCCTTGGGAGCCCTATGGAGCACAGCTCTACTTACTTGACACACACGGGGTCACCATGAGCCAGAACTGGTTTTTTGGTCAAGAACTAGTAATTTGAAAACAGGAACAAAGGTATGTAATATTGCATGCCATTTTATGCTAGTTGCCTTACTAAAAAATTAAAAATGCCCAAAGAATCTTCTTTACTGGTTGATATATGAAAATTGAATAGGGGAATTCATCTCACAATGTTATTCAGCCAATTATTTCAGGAATTATGTAAGTATAAAAATTACTTAATTAATATTCACTGCAAAGCCCTAAAACCTTCTTTATGTTATCACTTTGCATTTGTTTGTGAAATAACAATAATTCCTCTGCAATACTAATTACAGAAATACATCTAAGATTCACAACTAGCTTAAAGTGCTCTTATAACATAGCAGCCTTTACATACCAAAGAGTATATGCTATCCTTTGCACAAATGGAGGGCAGCTTTGGACAGAATAACAAAAATAAATCAAGTGAACACTCTATGTGGGTATTTCCCTTAAAAAAACAAATGAACAGGAAAGGAGTATTTGCACAAATATTTATCTAGTTTGGCCAGAGAGTGGAGGAAGCCAACACCAAGTATGCTAGTTTTAGGAAGAGATAGGAGATTAAGGGCAGATAATTGGAATTACAGTGTAGAGTAACAGTAAAGAATAGCAGTTTTCATAAAGGACCCGACATTAAATCTTCAGGGGAAAAACATCCTTCCACAACCCTACGTCCCTATCTACTTACTAACTCTATCTTTCCCCTCAGGTCCAAGCTCCTAGATGATGATACTAATTGTTATGGATTGAATTGTGTCCCCTATACGTATTGAAATCCTGGCCCCTATACCTGTAATGGAAACCCTGGTGGTACAGTGGTTAAGAGCTACATCTGCTAACCAAAAAGGTCAGCAGTTCGAATGCACCAGGCACTCCGTGGAAACCCTATGGGGCAGTTCTACTCTGTCCTACAGGGTCACTGAGTCAAAATTGGCTTGATGGCAGTTTTCTTTTGTTGCTGTATTTTTATACCTGTAATACGATTTTATTTGGAAATAGGGTTTTTTTAATTATGTTAATTAGGCCATACTCCAGTAGGGTGGGTTCTAAACCTGAGTTATAAACAGAGCAGAATGGACACAGAGACACACACACAGGGACAGATAGATGACATGTGAGGATCCCATCCAAGCAAAGGAAGGCCAAGGATCACTGGCAGAAACCAGAAACCAGGAGAGAGACTCACAGAAGGAATCAATAAGGCTGAGACCCTGATTTGGACTTTTAGCCTCCAAAACTGTGAGAAAGTATATTTCTTTTCCTTAAAGACGCTCATTTGTGGTATTTCAGTTATGGCAGCACTAGGTAACAAAGACACTACTGATGATGGTAACAAAGATGATGACATTTATTGAATGTTTATTATATGCCAGGCATTGTTATAAATACTTTACACATAATAACTCATTTAATCCTCAAAAAGCAACCTTATGAAGAAGGTACTATTAACTCCATTTTATAGAGCTAGGATATAGAGAAATTAAGTGATTTGTCCAAAGGCACACAGCTAGAAAGGGCTGGAGCTGGAATTTGAAGAACTTTCTACAGTGTAGGCAGTTTCCATTTCCTCACTTCTCATCTACTTTTCAATGCTCCCCCTCCCCCAAATCAGGCTTCTACCTCCCATCACTCCACTAAACTGCTCACCTAATTGCCAAATCCAACCGGCTCTTTTCTGTTATCATAATTGACCCCTCTTACATATTCCTGAAATACTCTTGTCCCTTTCTACTTCTGTTGATTATTTCTTTTTCTTCTATCTCCTTCAAATGTTCAATCCTTGGCTTCTTTTTACTCTCATGGCCTTAACTATTGTGTATATGTTGATAACCTATAAATCTAAGTCTTTACTTTGGTTCTCGGATTCAAATATCTACCTGTTAACTGGAGATCTCCACCTACTACTCCTAGCCTCTAGGTAAGACTTTGGGCCTCTGGCCTCTATCATGGTACCCACCAGCAGGCTGGTAAACTAGTAACATGGTTTGTCCAGGAGCATTTGTGGCAGAGACTGCCAGCTGCTTATCTGATATCTAGTCTCTCCCCTTTCTTAAAAACAGAACTCTGATTTTATTCAGAATGGCAACATGCCCAGTTAAAAGACTGCATTTTTTTTTATTCCTCATTGAAGCTGGGGTAGTCATAGGGTTGAGTACAAACTAAGGTATAGATAAAGAGTACTGGGTGTGATTTCTAGAAAGGTACCATAAAAGAGGGATAGTTGAGATGTGTCCTTTGGCCTTTTACCCCTTTTTCCTTCCTCTGCCTGGAAAACGTAATGATGATGGTTAGAGTGTCAACAGCCATCTTGGACCATAAGGCTACCTTGAGGAAAAAGAAATGTGCTAATAATGAAAGAAGGAAGATGGGGCCCCAATAACCACGTAGCTGCCATTCTAGTCCTTGACTCTCTCCCCCCAAACTTCTTAAACCTTATTATTAAACTACTTATTTTGGGGTTTGTTATATGCAGCTGAACTCAATACTAGCAGATACAGCCTAGGTCTGATCATGCCAAGTAAAGGCATCTGTAGAGTTGAAGTGTTATTCACATTGTAATAGATGCTCCAGGAATCCCAGAGTGCTGCTTCCCTCATTTAAGATAACTGTGTGGATAAAGCCCTTTGGAACCTATTAGACATATTTTTCTTGACCTGCATAACCATATGCAAGGAAGCTACAAATAAGGTCAGGTCTACTTTCTGGGGGATTAAGGAAACACAACTATACTATAAAAAAAAAAAAAAAATACTATACAGACATGGAAATACTACCTCCCAAGTAGCAGACTGAGATATGTGCTAGGACTCTGGAACAGGTTCTTATGTGAGAATAAGGAAAGTCCAGTGAGCCAAGAGATCAGGTTGGGATGACTCAGGGCTCCAAAAAATTAATTATCTCAAGATGTGGTACAAGGGATCTTTATTGGAAGAGAAACCCAGAGATGACAAAGGCAGAAAACACGAGTCTAGAATAACGCTCTGCACTGCCAACTACGGAAAGCACTCAAAAAAATTTGCTGACCAACTGAATCAACAAAGTCATGCATGGGTCACAAATGACCAGTTCCAGCCACCAATTCTTGCTTATGCTACTTCCTATCTAAGTTAACTCCTTTCCTGTATCTAGCATCACTACCCTAATTGTCAATATTTCCTCTCTGAAATACAGTACTAGGTCTCCTAAATGATCCCCCCTCAAATCTAACTTCCTCGCTGCTACCAGAGAGCAACTTCTAAAAAGTACAAATTTGATAAGTCATTATTCTGTTTAAAATCCTTCACCACCTCCCCGTATCTTACAGGTTAAGGTCCAGCCTCCTTAACAGGGCATCTCCATGATTGAACCCCTGCCTATCTTTTTTTTTTTTTTATCTTTAGCCTTATCTCTTGATTCTTCCTGTCTCCTAGTGCTTTTTGTTCCCCATTTACTTCATCACACTATTACTCATGTGTGTGCCTTTGTTACACTCTGTTTCCCCCTAAGCGTTATCTACTCTCTCTTCCAGCTTCCCACTTTTAGCAGTTTAATTCTAACTCATTTAGTCATTATCCCCTTTAGGAAGCTTCCCCCAACTCAGCTTTCAGATAGAGACCTGGTGTCCCACAAGACCCCATCTGCCTTGGCTCCCTGAATACCTCAGTGTACTCCATTCCCTTATTCTAGAGCATTCTCACCCAGAGGAGTGGCTCAGTCTTCTTTCTCCCTCATTCCACTCAGATTTCATCTCCCAGGATGGGGTCCTAACTCCCGTTTGTTCCTGCCTGGTTTCCAATATATTCTCCTACAATTATGCATGTTTGAAATGAACTAATATTATAAACGAATTTCTAAAATTTCCAAAGCTTCAATGTTGACTATACCCTTTCTTAACAGGAACTTAGGCAGAAACAGACATGTTAACTTCAAGAATCTTTTTAGTGCTGTAACATCAAAATAATAGCCCTGGTTTATTTGAACAATCTCTAAGTTTTTTTTTTTGTGCCTAAGGCAATTACTCATTTTTTTGGTGATAATTTTTAACGTGTAATACACACACACACACACTCAGAGCTGCCAGAAAGCTGTCCAAACTAAGCAAATGAAAAGTGACAAAGCCAGTTTGGGACGTTTGTTACGCTGACTGGTTACCATAGAAACAAACCCAGACTACTACTTGGCAACTGAGACAAAAGTCACATTAGTAAATGCTTTCTGTTATGTGAGTCACTAATTTCCTATGAGTTTTATACAGTTGCTTAACCACCTTCAAGAAACAAAGCAACCGAGAATGAGTTGTGTTGAAACTGTGGCAAGTGAAGCACATGTAAGATAAAACGATAAAGCTGATGAGTATGAAATAAAATAAGCAGAGGACTTAACTGACAAATGTTGCCACAGCCACTGTTTGTGCTTCAAAAAAGTCAAAGAAAATCTAGAAAGTGTTCAAAAATGAAAACTAATGTAAAATAAAATGAAAATCATGGATCAGTTTTTTTTTTTTTTTTTTTGTGGCTCCTTAGTTACTATATCCACAAACTGCACTACTTAATACCCTAAGAATAACTTGCATGCATACACTCTAGGCACATATTTAAAATTATGCCACGTTCTGGTAATTCAAAGTATGTGTAACATTTTACAAACAGTGAGAAGAAACTGCTGTTGAGGAATGCAATTTGTTTTTCCAGGTAGTAATGCATGGAGAACCAACAAATCTGTCTGGGAAGAAGTACAGCCACAATGTTCCTTAGAAGCGAGGAGGGCGAGACTTCGTCTCATGTACTTTGTACGTGTTATCAGGAGGGACCAGTCCCTGGAGAAAGACATCATGTTTGGTAAAGCAGAGGGTCAGGAAGAAAGAGGAAGACCCTTGATGAGATGGATTGAGACAGTGGCTGAAACAACGGGCTCAAACATAGCAACGAATGTGAGGATAGCACAGCACCGGGTAATGTGTCATTCTGCTGTACATAGGGTCACTATGAGTCAGAACTGGCTCGATGGCACCTAACAACAACAACGCATAGAGGTTTAGAGTTTGCATGCAGACCTGATAGGCTTGGGTTCAAAATCTGCCTCTGCTATTTGCCACTTGTCACAATGGATAAGGTATCTAACCTCTGTGTTTCCTTTCTTCCTCTGTAAAACATTGATGGTAACACTGCCTACACCTCATCGGAATTTGGGGAAACCAAATGAATTATTACACACTATGCTTATTAAGGAAACCTTGGTGGTGTAGTGGTTAAATGCTACGGCTGCTAACCAAAAAGTTGGCAGTTCAAATCCACCAGCCGCTCCTTGGAAACCTTATGGGGCAGTTCTACTCTGTCCTATAGGGTTGCTATGAGTTGGAATTGACTTGACAGCAACAGGTTGGGTTTAGTTTTTGATGCTTATCAAACATGAGCCCTGGTGGCACAGTGGTTAAAGTGGTCAATTGCTAACCAAAAGGTCGGTGGTTTGAACCCAATAGCCACTCCGTGGGAAAAAGATGTGGCAGTCTGCTTCCATAAAGATTTACAGCCTTGGAAACCCTATGGGGCAGTTCCACTCTGTCATATATGGTCGCTACAGTCGGAACTGACCCAACAGCAGTGAGTTTGCCATGCTTAGAAAATTGCCTAGCTTAGAGCATATCTCAATAATAGATGTTAGAAGTTGGTATTATCAAGGCTATGTACAGTTCTCAGTCTTCTTAGAGGGCAGTGGTAATTCAGTGATAGGACTCTTGCCTCCCATGCAGGACACCTGGGTTTGATTCCTGATCAATGCCCCTCAAGCACAGTACCACTTGTCTGTCAGTAGAGGCTTGGGTGTTGCTATGATGCTGAACAGATTTCAGCAGAACTTCCAGACTAAGATGGACTAGGAGGAAAGGCCTGGTGATCCACTTCCAAAAATGGGCCAATGAAAACCCTATGGATTGCAATGCTACAATTCCATTGTGCGTGGTGCTGCCATGAGTCAGTGCTGTCTCAACGGAGTCCACTTAAATTTGTCCTCCAGAGTAAAATAATTGGCAAATTTATAGGAAGCATTTTCTTCTTCAATACTGATGAAAATTTCTCTTGTATAGAAGATGTAGAGTGTGGAGAAAAAAGAAACTTTTGAGAACCAAGGCAAAAACAAATATTTTAAGACACCAAGTATCTATAGGTTAGTCCCTGACTTACGACAGGGTTCTGTCCTGACAACTACTTCATTGTAAGTTGGTTCTGATATAAGTCGGATACCTCTTTTTTTTTAGTTTTCATTATTATTGCCTTTTATTATCAGTATCTTTATAAATCCAATTTGCATTTGTCTTTGGGGGCTGGAAACACTACAACTGAGAATGATAACATCAGCAAATTGTGTGTTACAGCGTTATATGTAGTACATGTCATTAATAAGATAAAAAAATGAAAAAACAGTCATAAGTATGGTTCACTGGAACTCAAATACATCATAAATTGGGAGACTGCCTGTATAGAATTGTGACTTTTATTTACAATACTAAGGATAAATGAATCTCTCATACTCCAGAAGGCCTGGACAATTGAGTAGTCAGTAATATCATTCACTGAAAAAAAAGGAACACAAGAAGATTTATTTTTCCTTATTTACTTATTTACTAACTAATTCATTTTGCTGGTGGGGGTAGAGTGAAGGAAATGATAATCTAGTATGGAATATTTTGAGTTGAAGAGACTGCGAGTCCTTCATTTGAAAAGTCTAGTAGGCAGATAAGCATATAGATTGAGAACTCAAAGGAGAGAAGATACAAATGTGAAAGTCCTCAGCATGTAAATGGTTATCGAAGCCACAGGAGTGGATGAGGCCATTCAGGGAGAGTGGCCAGAGTAGGAAGGGAAAAGAGCTAAGTCTGGAACGCCAGGGAACATGCATACTTAGGGTACAGGAAAGGACAGGGACAGGCAAAGGAGGCTAAGTGTCAACAAAGAGAGAAGCAAAAGTAGAGAACAGGTTATCATCAAAGCCTGGAAAAAAATTTTTAAGAAGGAATTGCTCAACAGTACCAAACATGGCAGAGAGGTCAGGTAAGACAAAGACTAGAAGAATTCACTGGATTTAGCAGCAAAGAAGTCACCGATAACTTCAGCATGTGTAATTTCAGTGAGAAGGTGGGGGTGGAAGTTAGATTACTACGGAAAATGGAGCTAGAGAACAGAGATAACTCATTTCAAGTATTTTCGTAAAAAAGTGGAGAAAATTAGTGCAGCTGCCAGATGAAGACATGGGGGTAGAGGGAGGATTTCATTTTAATGTGTAAGACACTTAAGCGTGCTTAAGTGCTGATAGGAAAGAGGCAGTAAAAAGAAAGAGCTGAAGATCTGAGAGGATATAAATGATGGAGCCAGGGCAGATCTTTCCCTGAGGACGTCAGAGGGGATGGAATCCTTCTCCAGAACAGGAGAAGGGGCTCTTCTCCCATATAAGGAGGAAAAAAGAAAAGAACGAGCTCTAAGGCAGACAAGTTTGTCAATAGACCGCTGTGAATAGCTCAAAACTGCTAGTGATAAATTTCATATCAAAAAAACACAGTACTAGTTGGTACACAGTAGGCCCTCAAAGAGATGTTTCCTGTAAACTTACATGCTTATAATCTGCTATTTATAATACAAAAAGTCTTTGTAGCCTCAGTTAAGACAGACTTCTATTCAGGGCCTGGCAGGTGTCCTACTGAGAAATTTTATTTAAAAAAAAAATGCCCATTTTTGTAGTATAATTGACTAGTTAATAGTTTTTTTATGAGTAAAAAAGTTTAAACTTGAAATATGAATTTAAAGAGTGTGTGTTCTTTAAGTTCCCACATATCTAACCACAGATCATTCCTTCTATATATTTTTGATCAAATTTCTTACACACTGAATATAAGCAATTAGAATAATGTAAAAAAGAGACTAGCATGCAGTTCACCTATCAATTAACATATAATTGTATAATTCATAACTTTTCGTCTTAAAGGCCAGTGAAAGGAAAGCAAGATAGCACAACAGAAAGAATAAAAAATAGAAAATGAAGAAATCTTCTATCATAGGCTATATAGGTGACTTTGGACTAGTTTCCTCCCTGGTTGGGGCCTCTATTTCCTTATGTAGGAGCAGGAATGCTAAAGTAGATGCTATCTAGCATAAAAATGTCATGATTCCATGTGTCAAAATGAATATTTTTGACAAAAATAACACTTTATCACCTAGGAAAACAAATTCATTTTGCTGTAATTCTACAAATTCTATACAGCATCACTTCCACACTTTCTAGAAAGAACAGTACAGATGAAGAACACACGATCAAAAAGCAAATAAGGGAAGAGACATTCCTAGACTAATCTAAGGAAAGACCTTGGGCTTAAAACTTGAGAATACACATCATGGTCTAAGAAAATTTAGTGAAAAGAAAATGATACAAAATTTCTCCATTTCGATAAGGTAACAACACTGCAAGAATATAGAAAATTAAAATCAGGTTAAAAAAAAAAATCCAAAAAACCAAACCCAGTGCCGTTGAGTCAATTCCGGCTCATAGTGACCCTACAGGACAGAGTACAACTGCCCCAAACAGTTTCCAAGGAGCGCCTGGTGGATTTGAACTGCCAACCCTTTGATTAGCAGCTGTAGCACTAAACCACTACACCACCATGCACCTAAAAATGAAAATACATTCCCTACAACTCTTAAAAATGAGGGGACAAGGGAACAACTTTACAGAACTCAGGAGTCGGTGTGAACTGAAGATCTCTACCCAGCGCAAACTGCAGCTTGTATGAAGGAAACAGAAAGATAGTCTCTCAGATAAGCGAGGACTCACACAACACAACAAAACAAAATGATTCAAGTATCCTTTCTGAATAAGGCACCTGAAGAATTAAGCAAGAACATGGAAAATGAATAAAACTTTTTTGTTGTTGTTGTTGTTAAGAATCAAGACAAGGCAAGAAACCAAGTCAGTAGGTTACCTGTACTTTAAAAAATACTTGACTTTTTGTCCTAAAGAGCTCAACCTTTTCTTTCCTTTCTGGATGATCTAAAAACGCAAGTGAAAAGAACAGCTGTAAACAGTTTCTTTAATCACAGATTCAATCAGCCAGTTTCCAGATCAGGCAATTTATAGTTCTCCTCATTGTCTATAGCCTACAGGCTAAATTCCTCAACTATGTATTCAACCTTCCACAGTCTAACTTCAGTCTCTCAAACTTCACCCTCTATTATTTACTTTCAGCCACTCTTCACTCAAACTGAACTATCTACTCTTCCTTTTCCAGGCACTATGTACCTGTATCTGGTGGTGTAGTGATTAAGTGCTATGGCTGCTAAGCAAAAAGTTGGCAGTTTAAATCCAACCAGGCACTCCCTGGAAACTCTATGGGGCAGTTCTACTCTGTCCTATAGGGTCACTATGAGTCAGAATGGACTCGACGGCAACAGGTTATGTACCCACACACCATTCATCGTGCTGTCCTTTCCATTTGGGAATCTCTTCTATCCCTTTCCTACCATCTAACCTCATTCAAATGGTATGAAGGGAAAAAAAAAAAAAAAAAAAAACCAAATCTGTTGCCGTCCAGTCAATTCCAACTCACGTAGACCCTATAGGCCAGAGTAGAACTACCCCATTTCCCAAGGGGTGGCCGGTGAATTCAAACTGCTGACCTTTTGGTTCGCAGCCAAACTCTTAACTACTGTGCCACCAGGGCTCTGGTATAAAGGAAAGGAAAACAAATTTTAGATTCGAGGACCTGGGCTCAAGTCTAATTTCAACACTGAATGATGCTGAACAAATAACTTTCCTCTACATAAAATATTTTAGACAGCTACAAGTTGGTAAACACATATTGCCTGACTATATAAAATGGCTATAAAAATTTACTTCAAAGGGTAGTTTGAGAATTAAATGATATAGGATATTCAAAGTGCTATGATTCGAGACTTCACTCAAAATCTTTTTCTATGATACATTTCCTTGTCCCTGGGTAAAACTATTCTCTGGTTCCTATAAACTCCTGGGCCATTTTTATGCATGTCTGGAGTAGCAGCCTTGCATATGAAAGATATTGAGAGCACGGAAAATAGGATTTTAATGAAGTGTTTTTGTTACATGTTATGAAAGTGCTCCTCTTTTGGTATTTTCACAAGTATAATTATCAAAAGGGAAATCAATAGTATCTGAGGAGGAAAATGTATTGGAGTTTTCTGGTAGAGGAATATTAAGTAAAGAATACAAAAGTATATGTATAGGTCACAAAGACATACTTGGTGATATAGACAAAAAGATTATAGAATGTTTACATTCTTGAGATCAAGAGTGAAATAAGTCAGTAACACAGTTGGAGTTTGACAAAATAGTACAAAGACTTTTACAAACTATACTGTGAAGGCTCTATGATGGCTATCTTGGTTGTTGTTGTTGTTAGGTACTGCTGAGTCAGTTCCAACTCACAGTGAGTCTGTATGTACAACAAAATGAAACACTGCCCAGTCCTGTGCCATTCTCACAATTGTTGCTACGCTTGAGCCCATTGTTGCAGCCACCGCGTCAGTCCATCTCATTGAGGATCTTCCTCTTTTTTGCTGACCCTCTATTTTATCAAGCACGATGGCCTTCTTCAGGGACTGATCCCTCCTAATAACCTGTCCTGAATACCTGAGATGAAGTCTTGCCAACCTCCTTTCGAAGGAGCATTCTGGCTGTACCTCCTCCAAGACAGATTTGTTCATTTTTCTGGCAGTCCATTGTATATTCAATATTCTTTGCCATCACCATAACTCAAAGGTGTCAATTCTTCTTCAGTCTTCCTTATTCACTGTCCAGCTTTCCCATGCATTTGAGGTGATTAAAAACACCATGGCTTGGGTCAGGTCACCTTAGTACTTACAGTGACATCTTTGTGTTTTAACACTTTCAAAAAGTCTTTTGCAGCAGATTTACCCAAAGCAATGTGTCTTTTGATTTCTTGACTGCTGCTTCCATGGGTGTTGATTGTCGATCCAAGTAAAATGAAATCCTTTTTTCCGTTTCAATCTTTTTTCCGTTTATCATGATGTTGCTTATTGGTCCAGTTGTGAGGATTTTCATGTTGAGGTGTAATCCATACTGAAGGCTGTAGTCTTTGATCCTCAGTAAGTGCTTCAAGTCCTCCTCACCTTCAGCAAGCAACGCTGTGTCATCTTGGTTACCCTTATTACAATGAAAAAAAAAAACTCACACAAATGAAACAAAATATAGTCAAAGGCAGAGCAACAGACCAGCTAGCTCTACTTTGAAGGGATGTCTGGAGAGGAGATTGGAAAGGATCTGTGCGGCAGTCAAAGGATGGGATTACAAGGGGGTTGTATGTAAAAAGACTGTACTAAGCAGATACGTTCAGACATTTCTTGAGTGAGACGGACCTCCAGGGGTATCTCCTGACAACTCTTGATCACAGCCAGTGAAAATAAACTTCATGTTTATGCAACATATTGTGTTACTTGAACTGTCTGATACCATTCCACTCATGGAAAGAAACTCCAGAAGAAGCAGAGTGGCTGAGTTAGAGAAACTGCAAGAAATATTTAAAACAGCTTCTCAGTTATTCTGAATGCTGGACTGGTGCTTCTTTGAGGGCAACACAATACCAGCAGAGTCAAGTGGTAGGTAGGCTTTATAGGGTTACCTTAGCAATATAGTTTTCAAATTCATTTTGAGTATCACTACCAGCTGGTACTAACTTGCAGCCTCTCAAATGAGGAAATGGCAAGTGCTGATATTGCCATTATTACTGAGTTCCTAAAAGCAAAGAATACCAAAAAGATGTTTACCTGTGTTTTATTGACTGTGCAAGGGCATTCAACCATGTGGATCATAACAATAACATTTTGAAGAACGGGAATTCCAGAACATTTAATTGTGCCCCTGTGGAACCTGCACATAGACCAAGAGGCAGTTATTCAAATAAAACAAGAAAGGTGTACGTCAGGGCTATATCCTTTCACCATAATATTCAATCTGTATCCTGAGCAAATAACACCATAAACTGGACTATATGAAGAAGAATGTGGCATCAGGATTGGAGGAAGACTCATTAGTGACCTGTGTTACGCAGATGACACAACCTTGCTTGCTGAAAGTGAAGAGGATTGAAGCACTTACTGATAAAGACCAAAGGCTAGAGCCTTCAATATGGACTACACCTCAACGTAAAGAAAATGCTCACAACTGGACCAAAAAGCAACATCATGATAAATGGCAAAATGACTGAATTTGTCAAGCATTTCATTTTACTTGGATCAAGAAGACCCATGGGAACAGCAGTCATGAAATCAAATGACGTATTACTGCCCTGGGCAAATCTGCTGCAAAAGATCTCTTGAATGTGTTAAAAAGCAAAAATGTCACTTTGAAGACTACGGTATGCCTGACCCAAGCTATGGTATTTTCAGTCACCTCACAGGCATGCAAAAGCTGGACAATAAATAAGGAAGAATGAAGATGCATTGATGTCTTTGAATTATGACACTGACAAAGAATACTGAATATACAGTACCATGGACTGCCAGAAGAAGGAACAAATCTGTCTTGGAAGAAGTACAGCCAGAATGCTCCTTAGATAGGAGGTTGGTGAGACTCTGTCTTATGTTCTTTGAACATGTTGTCAGGAGGGATCAGTCCCTGGAGAAGGACATTACGCTTGGTAAAGCAGAGGGTTAGTGAAAAAGAGGAAGACCCTCAATGAAATGGATTGCACACCACAGTGGTTGCCACACTGGGCTCAAATAGCAACAATTTTAAGAATAATGCAAGACCGGGGAGCGTCTCATTCCGTTCTATGCAGGGGTCCCTAGGTATCGGAGCCAACTTGATGGCACCTAACAACAAGTAACACAGAGTTCCTGGTTGTTCAGGAGGAGTTAACTTTGTTAGAATAATGACAGAGTTTACAGTTCTCAGCCGTATGTAATTACAAATTATCAGCATCTTATCAGTATTACTAGCTTGGTGAGTTTATCCTTTCATTAATAGAAACACACTAACAGAAAGTATAAAGGGAATTTTTGTAATCTTTTCTAACCGTGTTCCTAGAGCTTTTATTTCTAAAACTGTTCTCTGCCTTGTATATAGAGAAAACAGTGATGTCAGAAGGACAGCCAAAGAAAGAAACTCATTTGAGCTGCAAGTCATTCCTTAACCATAAGTAATGACCAAAATGAGAAGACCTGCAAACTCAGGATGATGCATGGAGGTGACACTTTTTTTTTTTCTTTGCTATGCTTTAAGTGAAAGCTCACAATTCAAATCAGTTTCTCATACAAAAACTTATACACACATTGTTATGTGACCCTAGTTGCTCTCCCTACAATGTGACAGCATACTCTTCCTCTCCACCCTTTATTTCCCATGTCCATTCAACCAGCTCCTGTCCCCCTCTGCCTTCTCATCTGGAGGTGATACTTTTAAGCACATTTGAGATACTTTTAAGATACTCTGAGCCTAGGCTAGCCTCAAAAAAGTAACAACAGAAGATAAAATGTTAATAACTTGATGTTTTGATATCAGCACTAGAGAATTCCCAGGAACTAGTACTGAAATACGGTTGCAGTCTGCGAACGAGGAAATCTATACAATTTTCACTAGAGAAGGAATGCCACAGAATGAGTTTTTTCTAAGTGTGTGTTTTTTTTTTTTTTTATGCTAGTGATGACTTACTTAAATGAAATGCAGCAAACTTGCAAGTCCAAAATCAATACTATGGGTAGTTCCTCATTTCATTAAGATAAAATAAGTCTTGGGTGTGAGCCAGTTTCTAAGCCACAATGCTTGGCAATAGCATTTGATTAGGAAAATCCTGAGAATTTCTTCTGAAACCAGTAAACCAGTTTCAGGGCAGAGAAAGATTTTTTTTTTTTTTTTAAGACAGCAGATAGACACTTTCAATCGTGGGTTTGTTGTCAATATTTGTATCCTTAATCTCTCTTACACTATTCCTTTGCCCCCATCTATAGTCATGTTCAAGTCCCTAGCCTAAAAATAAATGCAGAAAATAAAACTGTTGTTTATTCCTGTTTTTCTTCTTTTCCCACTTTTCTCCTTGTCTTCAGTAACAAACCTCCTAAAACCACCTGCTCGCTCTCAATCCCTTGACACCTGGCTTCTGCTCCCACATCTCAAATGAAATTTCTCTCTTAAAGTTCACCAAAGACTTGCTGATCTCACTGCCAAATAAAAACAAGTTCTCATACCACCTGATCTCTCCACACTATGACCCAGCTGAACGCTCTCTCTTCTAAATATTTTTCTCAGTTAACATCCATGACACTGCATTGCTCTCCAATGTTTTGGTTTCATTCCCCTTCATTAGGTCTTTTTCTTCTATTAAGCTTTTATCCTTTGGCCCTTCAGATTTGTTCTATATGCTGTCTCTGGCTTCAGTTATCTTGTCCATGTGTCATGGATTGAATTACACTCCCTAAAAATATGTGTATCAGTCCGGCTAGGCCATGATTCCCAGTATTGTGTGATTGTCCACCATTTTGTCATCTAATGTAATTTTCCTATGTGTTGTAAATCCTGTTCTATGATGGCAATAAGGTGGGATGGGGGCAGTTATGTTAATGAGGCAAGACTCAATCTACAAAACTGGGTTGTGTCTTGAGCCAATCTCTTTTAAGATATAAAACAGAGAAGCAAGCAGGGAGACAGGGGGACCTCATACCACCAAGAAAGGAGTGCTGGGAGCAGAGCGCGTCCTTTGGACCCAGGGTTTCAGTGCTGCGAAGCTCCCAGATCAAGAGAAGATTGATGACAAGGATCTTCCTCCAAAGCCAACAGAGAGAGAAAGACATCCCCTGGAGCTGATGTCCTAATCGTGGACTTGTAGCTTACTACACTGTGAGAAAATAAATTTCTCTTCATTAATGCCATATACCTGTGGTATTTCTGTTACAGCAGCACTAGATGACTAAGACAAAATTCAAAGACTTTTTCTTTTCTGTGTGTAAATCTTTTCATGAGTTTTTTATAATAGTGGTCTCATATAATATTTGTCCTTTTGTGATTGACTTACTTCACTCAGCAAAATGCCCTCCAGATTCATCCATGTTGTGAGATGTTTTGCAGATTCATCATTGTACTTTATCATTGCATAGTATTCCATTGTGTGTATGTTCCATAGTTTGTTTATCCATTCATTTGTTGATGGGCACCTAGGTTGTTTTCATCTTTTTTGCTATTGTGAATAATGCTGCAATGAACATGAGTGTGCATATGTCTATTTGTGTGACAGCCCTTATTTTTCTAGGATATATTCCTGGGATCTCATCACACTCTTAATTCTCTTGTCCCCTTGGCCTCGCCACATACCTACAAACCCCTAAGCCTGAATAAACTCTACCATTCCTTTTCTTCTATTCATAACCTCTAAGCATTGCTACAGAAAACTGAATGGGCATATACAGTGTTGTCACTACAATTTATGGTTTTCAATTTCTTTGGGCCTTTTAGGCTTCTCCTTGATCAACTTCCGCTCCCAGTCATTGCAGCTTTTCCAATCTTTTATCGTTATCCTCACGTCCCTTATATCGTCTCTCTCAGCTGCTACTGAGGAAGATAAGGACATCAGATGAGAATTCTCTTAAAATTCCAGCCTAAAACCAACCTACTAACTTTGCATAAGTCACTCCCCTATTTTGGGCTCCTTATACCCTACCTACAGAATCAAGGAAAGTCTACAATTCTTGAAATGACCACCCCTTCTCCCTCTCTTTCTGTAGCACTATATACTTACAGTGCCCTCAGCACACCATGCTGTTCCATGCCACTGTAAACACCATTCCTTCTATCGTTCCATTTCCTTCTTCAGCTAGATTTTTTTTCAAGACCTTACTAAGGAATTCTCTTCTGTGCCACTTCCCCTGGTGCCCTTCCCAACCCCTCCCTTCTCCACCCCTCAAAAAGTTAAACACTTCTTCCACTATATTTTTTCTTATTACTGCGCATTTTACACTGTGTAGTGATTTGGTTAACGTGTCTGTCTCCTCTATTAGACTTCAGGTCTTTGAGGGAATGCACCGCATCTTTCTACCCTACTGCCTAGCAAAGCACCTGACACAAATTAGGCATGAAAAAAGTGTTCATCAAGTTGCTAACTGAAGCTCTTTACACAAAACCACACCTCAAATCAGTCTCACTGCTTTACAATGATCTCTCATAAAGATAATTAAAGAACAAATTTGGTATGAAATGGCTGGCAGAAATGATAACTATAGACATTGAGTGAGAGGTGAAATCTTAGTGGGATGGTGTAAAGATTTCACTCATTCAACAAATCACCAACATTTATTAAGGACGTAGTATAAGTTTTTTTAAGTAGTAAGTATTGGAGGAAAGCAGTGGGTGGGTTATAGGATGGGGCAGTTGTGCATATAAAGCTGATGAGGCATTTGGTCTGAATTTGGAAGGGTGGCTGGAATTTGGACAGACTAAAGGAAGAGTGAAGAACGGGGAGGAAAAGGAGAGAGTTCCAAGGACACAGAAACATATACACATTACGCTAATATAACTTGACTGGTCTTGGCTAAAATAGAAGGTTAAGGAAGAATAGTGTTAGGAAATAAAATTGAAAGCTTAATCACAGAAAGAAAGGGCCTTAAGAATTACCTAGGTTACCCATCCTTCTAATAAAGGATAAGGTTCCTGAGAAATGGTTGTTGAACTGCTGGCAGGAGCTTTTATTCTGACATAGCCTATTCCACTACTTTGTTGGGTATCCCTTCTCTAAGTGTTAGAAATTATTTTTCTAATATTATACTTACTAGAAAAAAGCTTCCTTTAACATCTCCCCTTGGTCCTAATTCTGTCTCTGATACCCCCAGAAGAAGTCTATTCCTTTTTATGGGGCAGTCGTCCGAATATCTTTCACTTAATTATGTGTGATTTTGAGCAAATTACGTTGCTTCTCTGAGGATCAGCTAAAATAAAAGTGTGGCAGAGGCTAACCGTCCCCCAGTGTCTGTCTTGCCCTTATCTTAACTGCATTTTTTTGCTGGGCACATGGCCACCCAGTAAAGACTACATTTCTCAACCTTCCTTGCAGCTGGGTGTGGCCTTGTGCTTAAGTTCTGCTCAGTGGATTGAGCAGAAGGGACCTCCTCTTCCCCTTGTCCCCTTCCCAATGGCTGGAATTCGGATGTGGGGTGAGCCAATTTAGTCCCTGTGGATGAGAACAATAACCCCAGGCAGGACATGGTAAAAATATAAAAAGGGCCCAGGGCCCCAACAACTTGGCAGAGCAGAACCACCACAACAGGTTGGACTTTCATACGAGAGAGAGAACTAAACTTTTGTCTTGTTTAAGTCATTTTTTTTCAATTGCTTGAAAAAAAGTTATAGCACCTGACATGTATCTTAACCCTATAGGAGAAAACAATGGTTTCCTAACTCTATGAAAGGGTTTTTGTGAGAATTAAATAAAATTAGGAATGTAAAATATACAAGTTCATTTTTTTAAATATTTGAAGATTATTATCTTCTCTCTTTAGACTAACCCCAAAACCAAACCAAACCCATTGCTGTCGAGTTGATTCTGACCCAAAGCAACCCTATAGGACAAAGAACTGCTCCATAGGGTTTCCAAGGAGCGGCCGGTGAATTCGAACTGCTGACCTTTTGGGTCGCAGCTGAGCTCTTAATCACTGCACCACCAGGCCTCCCGCAGTACCCTGTTATTGACATAATTCAAGATTTCTCAGAATCCCAGTGCCTTCCCCGGGATCTCTATCTGACAATGTCCTTCAAAAGATGACACCGCATACTGAACTTAAGTCTATATAAGTTGTGTTATAGGCACAGCATACACATGAGTCATATGACTTCCTCATGTATTTAATTTTAAATCTGTGCCACATCCTTCGTAAAACCACAACAGACCCTTTCTCCAAATATTTGCCTACTGTGCAAGGCTTATGATATAATGATAAATATTAACTTGCTGGTATAAAGTGGAGCGTCCCAGGGTGGTGCAAACAGGTAAGCATTTGGCTGCTAACCAAAAGGCAAGTGGCTCGAGTCTACTCGGATACACTTTGGATCAAAGGCCTGGCAATCTACTTCCAAAAAGTCAGTCATTGAAAACCCTATGGAGCATAGTTCTACTCTGACACACACTGGGTCATTATTAGTTGGAATTGACTTGATAGCAATTTTTTTTTTTTTGATAAGACTGCGTTACTAACAGTTGTTTTTGTTAGTTGCTGTCAAAATGATTTCCAGCTCATGGCAACCCCATGTGTGCAGAGTAGAGCTGCTCTGTGAAGTTGTAATGAAAAAGAATTTTGCAAACTCACTACTGGAAAGGCACACCTTGAAAAAATAATGTATGAGTACTATGTTTCTTATCTTTCATATATATAATGGTGTTGGGACAAATCTAAAGGGGCAGAACCAACGATTTGTTTAGTGGTGTCACATATTGGAACCAGTTTTCTGGGACTGACATTCAGAAAAAGTCCTATTATATTTATCTACTATTTTGCTAAAACATAAAAATGAAAAAACATAAGACCTGAGAAGCAGTAGAGTTTAGTGATTATGAGAGCAGATCCTGGAGCCAGACCGCCTCCTACCACTGCCAGGTGCTTGCTGTGTAACTTTTGGTGCCTCTTTGTTTCCTCAGGTATAAAATGAGAGTATAACCGTGATGATAATAATGTCATAATAGTACCTTCTTCATAGGATTGTTCTGAAGATCAAATGTAAAGGTTTAATAAAGTTCCTGGCACATGAGAAAAGTATTCAATAAATGTTAGATTTTTTTTTTTAATATTACAGCTGGAAGCCCTGGTGGCGTAGTGGTTAAGTGCTATGGCTGCTAACCAAAAGGTCGGCAGTTTGAATCCACCAGGCACTCCCTGGAAACTGTGGGGGCAGTTCTGCTCTGTCCTACAGGGTCACTGTCATGGATTAAATTGTGTCCCCCAAACTATCTGTCAACGTGGCTAGGTCACGATTCCCTTGTATGGCTGTATGATTGTCTACCATTTTATCTTCTACTGTGATTTCCCTACATGTTTTAAATCCTATCACCATGATGTAATAAAATGGATTAGCAGCAATTATACTAACGAGGTCTACAAGATTAGATACGTCTTAAGCCAATCTCTTTTGAGACATAAAAGAGAGAAGTGAGCAGAAAGACATGGGGACCTCATACCACCAAGAAAGCAGTGCCAGGATCTGAGATTCCTGCACTGAGATGCTCCCAGAACAAGGGAAGATTGCTGACAAGGACCCTCCTCCAGAGCCAACAGAGAGAGAAAGACTTCCTCCGGAGCTGATGCCCTGATTTTGGACTTGTAGCCTACTGGACCATTACAGAATAATATTCTCTTTGTTAAAGCCATCCCCTTGTGCCATTTCTGTTATAGCAGCACTAGATGACTAAGACAGTTGCTATGAGTCAGAATTGACTCGACGGCAACAGGTTTGGTTTGGTTTCATTATTACAGTTATTTTAATAATGTGAATTGACAACTCCATTTCTGTTCAGGGCATAAAGAATTCTGTGCCAGTATGGTCAAACAGCATTCACTAATACTGGTTATTTTTGATACACGATACTTATCAGTGATTTTTCCATCTTAAAAAAACCAACTGAATGCACTGAAGGACCAGTTAATAACATATATTAAAAAACTTAAAAATCTGTATGCCCTTTTATTCAACAATTCCACTTATAGCTATTAACCCTAAATAAGTAACAATGGGTGTACACAAAATTTGGTTATAAGGATGCTCACTGTAATTTGTTTATAAAAGTATTGTTTTTAAAAAAGGAAGAAAAACTATTTCAAAAGGGGCATGATTTAAGAAGTCATGGAAATTCATACAATGTAATGATATGTATCTGTTTAAATAATTTTATAACTGAATATTTAATGATATAAAAAGATACATTAATAAAAAAGTAAGTACTATATGACCCCCATTTTTTTTTTTTAAAGGGTATGTTATAAATGTGTGTGACAGGAAGGTGTATATATGTATATGGATTAAATGAAGACTCGTAAGTTATACACTAAAATATTAATAATAAAAATTATCTCTGGGTAGTTCGTTTATGGACAATTTTTGCTCTTTTCTTTTGCTTTTCTATTTCTAAGTTTCCCACCTGAACCTATACTTCTTTTGAAATAAGGGAAAAAGCTATTAAAAAGAAGTAAAGTCATGCATCACCTAACGTCCATGATACGTTCTGTGAAACAGTACGTTACGTGATTTGGACGTTGTGTGAGCGCCATGTTATATACAGGCAGTCTCCGGGTTAGGAACATGCAACTTATATAGAACCCGTAGTTATGAACCAGCCTCTGTAAAGCATGTTATTAAAAGTTCAAGGTACATACAATGGTCTGTAATAACAAATAGGCACCACTTTGTGACATATCAAAACATTATTATTACTGTATTATTACGTTAAAGATGTTTAAGTGTATCTGAAAGTGTTTCTTTAATGTTTTTTATGCATAATCTGAACTCCATTATAACCTTATGGGACCACAGACGTTGCCCGAACTGATGTTATGCAGCGTATGACTGTATGCAATATGCAGGGAACAAAAATCTTATAACAAAGATGTACTCTGGCCAAAGAGAAGAAATCCTTCAACTTGTTTACAAAGTTAAAAGATCCAATACACAGATGTGCTCATTAGCTTCCCAGACACTCCCTGAATTCACATGGTTTTCTGTCACAAGCTCATGTGAAACTTAGAAAAGTATTTTAGCTATCGGCACAAAAAAAAAAAAAGATGAACAAAATAAAAGGAGCTGGGAAACGCTAAAAATATAGGACTATTTCTTCCTCTTATTTCTTTATTAAAGCAGACTGGGAATTAAACTGGTTCTGATAGCCTTAATAAACCTCAAAATTGATTTACATTCACTTACAGAGAAAGAGATGATGTGAAAAGAGTTAATTAATGTAATATGCTGCCTTTCTGAAAAGTCTTCGAAAATATTTTATTAGGCAAGGATTTGGCATTGGCTTATTAGATCACAATTAATTGTACAGTGTATTTTCTGAATGTTTTATTAACTATAATACTTAAAATCTGACCATTTAACCTGGCCATTTAAATAATTTTTATTACAAATAAGTATCTTTTAGTCTTTATATATATTTTTCCTAACCCCTTCACTGGACAAATTTTCCCAGGAGAAACTGGATCCTTCTAAAATTAATTTTCACTAATAATCTTTAAAAGGGCAAAACTGTGTCAGGCCATTCTAAGTAAGAAGTTCAATAAGCAGGCTTGTATGGCTTCAATATACAAGAATCTAAGAAATCCACCATAAATATGTCTCCAACTGCTTATCAGGCTTAATGTCACCTCAAATGTAGTACGTCAAACATACAGCTCACCTCCTTATACCCCGACCACCACACACAACATCTCCCTTAAAAGCAAAACAAAATTAAGATTCTTCTTCCTGACTTCCTTACTTCTGTCAAGGCATCTCTCTTACAGCATTATCACTTATCAGTCACTTACATGGGAAACCTCAGACTTCAGGCTGTCTTATCAGCTCCTGCCTGGGTTACCTGAAAAAAAAACCTGAAGAGCCTCCTAATTTGTCTCCCCATCTCTAATCTATCTCCACTTGAATCCAGAAAGCACCAGCCTGCCTGCCAGCTTAAATACTGCTTAAGTCACATTACAACTCAGTTTAAGAATCTTCTATTGAAATTTATACTATAAGCAGAGGAAGGCAAACTCTTTGCCATGGCATTCGAGGCCTTTTTTTCCCCCTAATCTTACCTTAAGTTTCTGTTAAACATGAATCCTCTCGGCGATTAGGCTGATCACTAACTCCTATTACTGCCTTGTATAAATCCTCTCAAGCTGTCCTCCCAAACCTGCTTTTTGGTCAAAGCAAATTCATCCTTCTGGCACTCAGCTCTTATGCTAACGGGGTTTTCAGTAACTGTCACAGCTGTAAATAAGCTCTTTTTCTTCAGAATTTCACCATACCCCCATATTGTCTGACCCACTAAATCCTACTGTCTCCTACTGTCCAGCAATACATCATGTAATTCCATTAAGTAGAGGTGATTTACTTGTGGGCCTTTATATTTTTTGTAATTCTCATAGTCCTTAAAAGATAGATAAGAACCTGGTAAAAACCCAGTTCCTATCTGGTGAACAATGAATGATGTGCATTTTTAGTTTTTGCACTTTATTATCATTATCATTTTGCTATGTACTTCTAAGGCTTTTCTCTAATAAAATGAGTACTGTTTCACATAGGTTTACACACTGGGGGTCCCCAAGATCACTCCCCAGTTCGGCTCTTCACTAAGAGGACTCACAGCACTCAGCATACAGTAGTGCTCATGGCTAAGATTTGTTAACAGCAAAACGAAAGCACATCAAGCACAATCAGCAAAGGAAAAAAGGTGCATGGGACGAAGTCTAGAGGAAACCAGGCACAAGCTTCCAAGAGTCCTCTCTCGTGGTGTCACAAAAAACAAACAAAAAAAAACCAAACCCACTGCCCCTGAGTTGATTCTGCCTCATAGTGACTTTATAGGACAGAGTATAACTGCTCCATAGGGTTTCCAAGGAGCACCTGGTGAATTCAAACTGCTGACCTTTCGGTTAACAGCCAAGCTCTTAACCGCTGTGCCACCAGGGTTCTAGTGGTGTCACAAGACACAGTTTCTCCAGCATCAAATTATGACAACATGTGTGAACTTCTGTCTACCAGGGAAGCTCATCAGAGATTCAGCGCTCAAGGCATTTATTGGGGGTTGGTCATGAAGGCACTCTTTACCAAGCACGGATCAATTTTCCAACTGCCAGAAGGAAAGCACGTAAAAACCACACTGTTCAAACCACACTAGACCCAGTGAGACAACCTTATCATTTAGGGGAAGCCTTATATTAGTGTAAGGAACCGTTGTTTGTTCAAGTTCTCAGATGCCAATCAAGGGCCAACCTTGTAAGCAGGCCAGAAAGAATAGCAGTTTTGGGCCTGCTATGTCAACTCTTTTCTGCATAGTTCATTTCATATTTTTATGGGAGAAAACTAACTATATCTGGTTTATAAGGGGCATATAAAGTGATTTTTTAAATTAAAATTAAAACTACATTTAACTAGAGATGCATTAAAACAAAACAAAACAAAAAAGCCAAACCCACTGTGGTCGAGTTGACTCCAACTCATAGTGATGCTATAGGACAGTACAGAGCTGCCCCATAGAGCTTCCAAGGAGCACCTGGTGAATTCAAACTGCCAATCTGTTGGTTAGAAGCCATAGCACTTAACCACTATGCCACCAGGGTTTCCAGAAATGCACTGGCACCCACTAATTAAGAGATATGCAATTTCAAAACAATTTTCATCCTTTAGATATTTTTTTCTTTGTAAAATACGAGTTTTAAGGAGAAAAATAAGGAGTCATGGTGGCACAATGGTTAAGCACTTGTCTGCTAACCAAAAGGTTGGTGGTTCAACCCACCCAGCAGCTCTGGGGGAGAAAGACCTGGTGATCTGCTTTTGTAGAGATTGTTGTTGTTGTGTGCCACTGAGTCGATTCCAAATCACAGTAACCCTACAGGACAGGGTAGAACTGTCCCATAGGGTTTCCAAGGAGTGGCTGGTGGATTCAAACTGCTGACCTTAGCAGCCTGAGCTCTTAACCACTTTGCCACCAGGGCTTCACTACAGAGATTACAGCCAAGAAAACCCTATGGGGCAGTTCTACTCTGTCCCATGGGGTCACTATGAGTTGGAATCAACTCAAAAGAACCCAACAACAACAACAAGGAAAAAATAAGGTATCATTCTCAAACCAACACTTGTTAGGATAAAGGACTTAAGTACATCTAAAGGAAATGGACCCTCTTGGACAAGTTCCTTGTCTCCTTTTTAAATGCCAACTGAGTGCCAAAGCACTGTGCTGGGTGTTTGAGGTACATTATCTCATGATAACCCCCATGTGCCACAGACTGTCTTTATTTTACAAATGGAATCTTTGAAAGGTTAAGAAATGTGGCCAGGTTTACCATAGTAGAGCTGGAATTCATACTAAGACCAGCTCATTCCAAACCCTTGCTCTTACCTTTACACGGAGCTACCTTCTAGCTTCAAAGGCACAGACTCCTTATAAGGATCATTTTGCTCCAAACTGTATGGCTTTTTATTTATTTGTTTATATAGGCCTTGATTAAAGTCAGATTTTAGATGGGAGAGAAAGGGGTAAGTTTAACCTATGATAAAGGTTCTTCCTTTCCAATTCTTTCAAAGTACAAATCAAATTATGTCCTTAACTTGTTAAAACCCCATTTCTAAACACAGTTTTTTCTTTTATCTGGCATTACCCTCTTCGAAGTTAGAAAGACCTGTATTCAATCTTGACGTTGTGCTCACCAGCTGTGGGGACCTTAGGAAAGTTAGTTACATTCTCTGAGCCTCTGTTTACACATCTGTAAAATGGGGAGCCCTACCTCATAGACTTGCTGTGAGAATTATATGTTTAAAAGGTCCAGTCTATACATGTTTGCCCGAGAAATGGATGCCTGTGATGGAATAACTGACTTGTGAGAAACAAGCCAAATCAAGATTTTTGGCGGGCGGGGGGAGGGGTATTAGGAAAGTGCCCTGACCACCAGGTGTCACCACTGGCCCAGAGAGGTGATCTAACTGCTGGAAGTTGGGGTGGGGGGGTAGGGGGTGGGGGTGTGGGGAGGGGGGGTGGGGTGGGACCCTGCTCCAAGTCTAGGTCTCACACCTATGGGAAGTTCACAAATTGGGTTTTCATCATTTTAAGAGCTGTCCAGTATTTGTTTCACCATTCTAGGTTATAGGTGTGCTAAAAATGGTAATAGTATAATTAATTAGCTCAATAGCCACATATTCGCCATCATGGTTTATTTTAAACTATCCTCAGCAGACCATTTAAAAATTTTGAGAATCAATAGTGCTTCCTACATCATTTGATTTGGCCAACTAGATATCTGCATTTTCTGGCTTCCACAGGGTTGAATAATGCCACAGCAGACAATTTTCCAGATTCAATTTCACAACCTATTGACATATTATTCTCTTTACATTATTAACAGGGATAACGATAAACGGAAAGGAGAATATTTTTAGGGTAAAACATAACGTCACCTTGAAGATTGAGGTGCTGCTGACCCAAGCCATGGTCTTTTTCAATAGCATCATACCATACGTGAAAGCTGGACAATGAATAAGAAAGACTGAAGAAGAACTGATGCACCTGAATTATGGCGCTGGCAAAGAATACTGAATATAACATGGACTGCCAGAAGAAGAAACAAATTTGTCTTGGAAGAAGTACAGCCAGAATGCTCCTTAGAAGCGAGGATGGCAAGACTTCGTCTCACGCACTTTAGATATGTCATCAGGAGAGACCAGTCCCTGCAGTACATCATGCTTGGTAAACTAGTTGTTGTTAGCTGCCATCAAGTCGGTTCTGACTCAAGGTGACCGTATATACAACCGAACGAAACACTGCCTGGTCCTGCGCCACCCTCACAATTGTTGTTGTGCTTCAGCCCATTGTTGCAGCTACTGTGTCAATCCATCTCTTTTTAGTAGAGGGTCAGTGAAAAAAAGGAAAACCCTCAAACAAGATGGATTGACACACTGGCCACAAAAATGGGCTCAAACATTGTGAGGATGGCACAGGATTGGACAGTGTTTTGTTCTGCTGCACACCGGGTCGATATGAGTCGGAACCTACTGGGAGGCCCCTAACAACATGACCAGCAAATTTAGGCACAATACACATTAAGTCTTCTTCTCGATCTCAGGAACTCAAATGTCCATTTTCTTAATCCCTTAAAGTTTCTAATTTCTTAAGAACACTTACCTTAGGATAAATTTGTCAATCTATGAGTACCTCTGAAACTACTCAACGAACACTGCCACACCTTCATTCTTCATTCTGGAACCTACCAATGACTCTCCCTGGGAGTGCCTACTGGCCATGGGTGCTCATGTCAAAAAGAGGGCAGGGGCTGAGCTCTGCTTCTGCTTCTAAGTCCTCCACACTGACACTAACTCATGACCACTTCAAGACCGGTAATTCAATGAGCAAATAGAGACGAGCGGGAGACGCAGCTCTAAGATGAGGCATTAGACTGCTGCCCTTCTGCCCGGAACCACGACTCCAATTAAGCCTGACCAGGCCTACCCTAGCCTCATCCTGGGCGCCGCAGTCCCCGGGAAACCTACAAGCGTGAAGGAGTTCTGCTAAGCACAGGCTCCTGTCCAGAGCAGACGCTCTTGGAACTCGAGCAGTTTGGGGTTATTTTTGCTTTTGTCTTACCAACAGCTCAAGTTCCACTTTGCATTTCACAAATATGGAAACGACTTAAGAGAAACCAGAAGCATTTTCTCCCTTCTGGCCCTCGCTCCCCTTCCTAGAGAACTTAGAAGGGAAGAGCAAATACCAGGAACCATCTGGAATCAGAAGCGCAGGAGCCCAAGCCAGATGAACCTATTTGCGAAGCACTCTGCGGAGATCAATAAATTCCTGACCGATTTCAGACTGGCCCTGGAGAATGGGGAGCTCACAATGCGGGCAGCCCTCTTGCAGCTAATGGGCCAAGGAAAGAGATGCTGCCATCAAACGAGCCCCCGGGGAAGGCGAGGGCAGAGGAGCGGGTGCCAAGGGCGCGTTACCTGGAGGACTCGGCGCTGAAGCTGCCGCCGTCCAGCAGCCGCATCTTGCAGAAGAGGACCCCATTGACGAAGGGCACCGAGGAGAGCTCCTCCAGCTCAAAGTCTACCCTAAACTTAAACTTCTTTTTCTTCATCATCATGAGAGCCAGGCGCCGGCGAGCGGGGTGCGGGGGCGGCCCCGGGGGGCGGGTGGGCAGGCGCCACCGCTTCAGCTCCGCCGAGCCCCGGGCCCGCCCAGCCCCAGGGCCGGGGCCGCGAGCGGCGCGCAGAGGAGCGGCCGGGGGGCGCCGCGGGACGGGCGGGGCCGCCGCCGCCGCCGCCGCCGCCTCCTCTCGCGGCAGCCCGGGCCAGAGCGCGGCGGCAGCGGGGGCGCGGACCCCGCCTGGCCGCGCGGAGCGGGCGTGCTGCAGTTCGCCCCCGGGGTAGGCGCCGTGCCGGTGTGCAGCTCGCCGCCGCCGCCGCCCGTCTGAGAGCCGGGAGAGGCGAGGCCACGCGCAGGGAACGACCGCTACCGCCGCCGCCTCTGCCTCAGCGCTTCGGCCGGGGCGCCCCCAGCGGCCGTGGGCTGCACTGCACCGCGGGGCGGGGAAATTCGGGCGGGCGGGCGGGTGCTTTTCCGGGGAAACTCAGCCGCGATGGCAGTTAGGAGTCACGCCTCTCTGGGGCTAAACCCGTTGCCCTCCAGTCCGTTCCAACTCATAGCGACTCCATAGGACACAGTAGAACTGCTCCATTGGGTTTCCAAGGCTTTAATCTGTAAGGAGGAGACTGCCACATCTTTCTCCCGCGGAGCCGCGGGTGGGTTCCAACTGCCAACCTTTGATTAGCAGCCCAGCGCTTAACCAAAACCGAACCAAAAAGGAGCTTCCCTTTCTGGCTTCCTCTCTGCTTTTCAATTTTTGCTCCGCCTCCTTTTTCCTCGTCTCCCGCCGGTGATTTTTTACCCCCCTTGCGCTTGAGAGTAACGGTTAATGGGATCAACCCGTATCTCTACGTTGTTTTGGTCAGATTGAAATCCTAAAACTAACATCTCCTTTAAAAAACAAACAAAAAACAACAAACAATCTCGTTGCTATCGAGTCAATTCTGACTGCTACCGACGTCTAATTTAACCCGTTGCCATCGAGCGGTTTTCGGCTCATAGCGACCTTATAGGGCAGAGTGGAATTGCCCCATACAGTTTCCAAGGAGCACCTGGTGGACTCGAACTCCTGACCTTGTGGCTAGCAGCCATTGGTCTTAACCAGTATGCCACCAGGGTTTCCACCATCTCCTTTGGGTACTCTAAATGTACTACAAATATAAAATGAGGGTGGGGCAAGAAAAACGGAAAGGATTAAAATGTGTTGGGAATCTATCAAGTGCCCTGGCACCACAGGAGTATTTGGTTAAAGCAGTTTTCTCCTTATACCTTATCTAATTCCTCTCACCCAGCATTCCTCTCACCCAGCATAAAAACTATCAAAACCCAAACCCACTGCCATCCATTGAGTCTATTCGGACTCACAGCGACCCTATAGGACAGAGTAGCATTGCCCCATAGGGTTTCCAAGGCTGTAAATCTTTACATGAAGCAGAATGCCACACCTTTCTCCCACAGAGCAGCTGATGAGTTGGAACCCTCGACCTTTTGATTAGCACCCAGTGCTTTAACCACTGCACCACCAGGGCTCCTCATTAAGAGTGCAAAAGGGGTTAAAATAATACTTTCCCTTTTAAATTTTGGCTGTTCATACAGAGCAAGGAAAAGCCTAAAAATCATATTCTGCAAGACGGGCTTAAAAAAAAAAACAACTCCCTACATATACAGCAATTACCTGCCTTCTACACAGGGTCTCTCAGAATCCACTAGACAGCAAGGAGTTTTTTTCATAGTCAAGTATATACAGTTACAATATACAGTAATACCTGCAAAATCTGGAACCTGTGTAAGGCAGAAACATGTCAGAGAAGGAAAACTCAAATAGAGAGTGCTAGAAAAGTGGTAAGACTGCACCCTGTCAAAGGTGGAAGACTCGTGAGACCTGGAAAAACAAGGCAGTCCCACTGAGTTCCCACTCCCACAGGTTTCACTGTATGTTGACTTAGTTATGTAATAATGTGTGCCTGTTTTTAAACTGTGGTCCTCTCCTTTTAATGCAAAGATTCCCTCACAATAATCTCGGAAATTGAAGAGATTCTTTTCTTTCCCAGTTCACCTATTTATTTGTGCATTCATTCATATAAAAATATTTTTTAAGTGTTTAAAATATCAGGGAGGGAATAGGCGATAGTAAAGAGGAGTGCGTGACTGAAAATTATTTTTTCTGATTCTTGTCAGCGAATGAAAAGAAGACAGCTAGAAGGGGAGGCTTCAAGTTTTTTCAGTAACATTTGGGAACTAACCAATATTTACTGGGGACCTGGTGCACAGTGGGTAAGAGCTCAGCTTATTTATTGGGGCCCTGGTGCACAGTAGGTAAGAGTTTGGCTGCTAACCAAAAAGTTGGCAGTTCAAATCCACCAGTTGCTCCTTGGAAACCCTATGGGGCAGTTCTACTGTGTCCTATAGAGTCGCTATGAGTCAGAATTGACTCGACAGCTACAGGTATTATATACCAAACACTTCAATAGGTGGTGGAGGTCAGAGATGCAGTCCCTGTCCTGGATCTTACAGGCATATTGGAAGACACAGGTATGTAACCAGGCAGTGCGATCTATACGTATGGCAAGTAGAGACTGCTGTGGGAGCATATAATAAGAACATTCAACCAGAATAAGTATGTTTATGGAAGGCTTTCTGGAGTGACATTTGAGCTGAAGCCTGAATGAGAGTGGGGGTGGGGAGGAGTTTCCAGGAAGAAGGTTCTACATGCGCAAAGGCTCAGAGGAAGAGAGACCACATAGCAGGAGGAACTGAAAGTGGTTCAAGCTGGCTGGAATTTAGAGTGGAGGGTGGTAGTAGAAGTATAGCAGGGAGCCATGGAAGGCTTAATGCAGAGGAATGATATATTCAGATTTGCATTTTATAAAGATCTGTAGCTGCAGTGAAACTGGAGGTAGGGAGACAGCCTGTTACTGTTTTTTTTCAGACTCACAATTTCATTATTAAACACCTTGTATGAGTCAGGGTCCAGGCAGGAAACAGATGTCACATTTTACTAAGCGTTTAAAGGAGGAAAGTTTACTTAAAGGACTCTTCACAGAAGTGAGGGCAGGGTGAAAGATCTATAGAGTCTGGTGGGGAGGAGGAAGAAAGAGAAGATAAATATCCTGATCTCTCTTTCCTCCTAACCTCCGATCTGCTGATGCTTCCCATGATCCAAACCAACCAAAGCTAGAGAGCAAAGGAGCCTCGTGGATGCAGTTCGGAGGAAACAGCCTCCTGGGGCGCAGAGTACGGCCATGACTGGAGAATGATGGAGATAGCAGGACAGAAAGCCACCAGCACACACTTGATTCAGTCAGTATTCAATGCAGCTACCAGAAACCATTCTAGCTATTGCAAACACAAAGGAATTTCATTTAGGCAATTCGTTGCTTCTGAAATCCTTAGACAGTGTGGAGGAGTGGAAATCAGCAGGCTGCCGCTGAACCACTGAATTCAGGCTCATCATCTGTTATAAACATCACTAGTGCTTAACCAATACCTGGTTCTCCTTTCCTTCCTATGAGAGTTTACACTTTCCAGTTCCCTTGTAGATAGGTGGGGCCATGTGACCAGTTCTAGTCAATAAAATGTGAACGAAAATGCTGTGTCACTTCCAGGATGAGACAGTGAAAACCTTTGAGCAGTTCTCCAGACTATCTCTTCTCTTGCTCCCACAGTCATGAAGGAGGCCTTGGGTTAAGATGTAGTAGCCACAAGATGGAAGCAGCCCAGACCTCTGAGTGAATTTTTTGTCAGTGAGGAAGAAACTTTTGTTGTATTAAGCCACTGAGATTTTTGGGATTGCTTGTTACTACAGTATTGTTGTCGTTAGGTGCTGTCGAGCTGGTTCACTCTTAGTAACCCCACGTACAACTGAACGAGACACTGCGCAGTCCTGGGCCATCCTTACAACTGCTGTTACTGTTGAGCCCATTGTTGCTGCCACTGTGTCAATCCATCTCTTTGAGGGTCTCCTCTTTTTCGATGACCCTCTACCAAGCATGATGTCCTTCTCCAGGGATTGATCCCTCCTGATAACATGTCCAAAGTATGTGAGATGAAGCCTTGCCATCCTTGCTTCTAAGAAACATTCTGGCTGCTGTTCTTCCAGGACAGATTTGATCATCCTTCTGGCAGTCCATGGTATGTTCATATTCTTCAGCAACACCATAATTTAAAGGTGTCAATTCTTCTATGGTCATCTATATTCTTTATTCTGCATGCATATGAGGTGATTGAAAGCACCATGGCTTGGGTCAGGTGCACCTTAGTCCTTAAAGCGACATCTTTGCTTTTCAACACTTTAAAGAGGTTTTTGCAGCAGATTTCCCCAATGCAATGTGTCATTTGATTTCTCGGCTGCTGCTTCCCTGGGTGTTGATAGTGGATCCTAGTAAAATGAAATCCTTGATAACTTCAGTCTTTTCCCCGTCTATCATGATGTGGCTTATTGGTCGAGTTGTGAGGATTTTTGTTTTCTTTAAGTTAAGGCATAATCCATACTGAAGGCTGTAGAAAATGATCTTCATCAGTAAGTGCTTCAAGTTCTCTTCACTCTCAGCAAGCAAGGTTGTGTCATCTGCATAATGCAGGTTGTTAATGAATCTTCCTCCAATCCTCATGCTGCGGCATTATTCTTCATGTGTTCCAACTCCTCGGATTATTTGCTCAGCATACAGATTGGATAAGCATGGTGAAAGGATACAACCCTGACACACACATTTCCTTATTTTAAACCACTTGATATTCCCTTGCTTTTCTCGAACACACGTCTCTTGGTCTATATACAGGCTCCGTATGAACACAATTAAGTGTTCTGGGGTTCCCATTGTTTGCAATGTTATCCATAATTTGTTATGATCCACACAGTCGAATACCTTTGCATAGTCAATAAAACACAGGGAAACATCTTTCTGGTGTTCTCTGCTTTTAGCCAAATCTACCTGACATCAGCAATGGTATCCCTCATTCCACGTCCTCTTCTGAATACGTCTTGAATTTCTGGCAGTTCCCTGTCGATGTACTTGCTGCAACCACTTTTGGATGATCTTCAGCAATATTTTACTTGTGTGTGATATTAATGATATTGTTCCATAATTTCACATTCTGTCAGATGACCTTTCTTTGGAATGGGCACAAATATGGATCACTTCCAGTCAGTTGGCCAGGTAGCTGTCTTCCAAATTTTTTGGCATGGATGAGTGAGCATTTCCAGTGCTGCATTCATTTGTTGAAACATCTGAATTGGTTTTCCGTCAAATCCCACAGCCTTGTTTTTCACCAATGCCTTCAGTGCAGGTTGGACTTCTTCCTTCACTACCATTGGTTCTTGGCCATATATTACTTCCTGAAATGGTTGAACATCAATCTTTTTGGTACAGTGTCTTTCTGTATTCCTTCCATCTTCTTTTGATGCTTTCTGCTTTGTTTAATATTTTCCCTGTAGAATCCTTCAATATTGCAACTCGAGGCTTGAATTTTCTCTTCAATTCTTTTAGCTTGAGAAATGCCAAGTATGTTCTTCCCTTTTGGTTTTCTAACTCTAGGTTTTTGCAGATTTCATAATAATACTTTACTTTGTCTTCTTGAGCTGCCCTTTGAAATCTTCTGTTCAGCTCCTTTACTTCATCATTTCTTCCATTCGCTTTAGTTACTCTATGTTCAGGAGCAAGGTTCAGGGTCTCTTCTGACATCCTTTTGTCTTTTCTTTCTTTCCTATCTTTTTAATGACCTCTTGCTTTCTTCATGTATTATGTCCTTGATGTCATTCCACAATTCGTCTGGACTTTGGTCATTAGTGTTTGTCATGGTTTGAATTATGTCCCCCCAAAAATCTGTGTATCAACTTGGGTAGGCCACGATTCCCAGTATTTAGTAATTGTCCTCCGTTTTGTGATTGTAATTTCATGTTAAGAGGATTAGGGTGGGATTGTAACACCACCCTTACTCAGGTCACCTCCCTGATCCCGGGAGTGTGGTCTATACCACCTTTTATCTCTTAAGAGATAAAAGGAAAGAGAAACAAGCAGAAAGTTGGAGACTTCATAGCATCAAAAAAGCAGCACCAGGAGCAGGGCACGTCCTTTGGACATGGGGTCCCTGTGCCTGAGAAGCTCCTCAACCAGGGAAGATTGAGGACAAGGACCTTCCTCCAGAGCTGACAGCGAGAAAAGGCCTTCCCCTGGAGCTGATGCCCTGAATTTGGACTTGTAACCTACTAGACCGTGAGAAAATAAATTTCTCTTTGCTTAAGCCATACACTTGTGTTATTTCTGTTATGGCAGCACTAGACGACTAAGACAGCATTCAAATGAGTCAAATCTAGTCTTTAGATTGTCTCTAAATTCAACTGGAATATACTCAAGGTTATACTTTGGCTCTTGTGGACTTGTTCTAATTTTCTTTAGCTTCAACTTGAATTTGCATAGGAGCGATTTATGGTCTGTTCTGCAGTCGGCCCCTGGCCTTATTCTGACTGATGATACAGAGCTTTTGCATTGTCTCTTTCTACAAATGTAGTCAATTTGATTCCTGTGTATTCTATCTGGCAAGGTCCATGTGTATACTTGCTGCTTATGTTGGAGAAAAAAGGCATTTGCGATGAAGTCGTTGGTCTTGCAAAATTCTATCATGCGATCTCATATTTTCCAACTACTGTTCCTTCTTCTTTGTTTCCAACTTTCAAATTCCAATCATCAGTAATTATCAATGCATCTTGTTTGCATGTTTGATGAATTTCAGACTGCAGAAGTTGGTAAAAATCCTTAATTTCCTCATCTTTGGCATTAGTTGTTGGTGCGTAAATTTGAGTAATAGTCCTATTAACTCGTCTTCCTTACAGGGGTATGGATATTATCCTACCACCGACAGCTTTATACTTCAGAATAGATCTTGAACTGTTCTTTTTGATGGTGAACTCAATGCCATTCCTCTTCATTTTGTCATTCCCAGCATGGTAGACGATATAATTGTTTGAATCAAAATGGGCAATACCAGTCCATTTCAGCTCACTAGTGCCTAGGATATTGATGTTTATGCGTTCCATTTCATTTTTGATGACTTCCAATTTTCCTAGGTTCATACTTCGTACATTCCATATTCCTATTATTATGGATGCTTGCATATGTTTCTTTTCATTTTGAGTTGTGCCGCATCAGCAAATGAAGGCCCTGAAAGCTTAACTCCATCCACGTCAATAAAATTGATTCTGCCTTGAGGAGATAGCACTTCCCCGGTTGTCTTTTGAATGCCTTCTAACCTGAGGGGCTCTTTTTCTGGCACTATATCAGAAAATGTTCTGCTGCTTTTCATAAGCTTTTCACTGGCTAATTTTTTTCAGAAGTAAATCGCCAGGTCCTTCTTCCTAGTCTGTCTTAGTCTGGAAGCTCAGCTGAAATCTGTCCACCATGGGTGACCCTGCTAGTATTTGAAATACCAGTGGCATAGTTTCCAGCATTACAGCAACATGCAGGCCACCACAGTATGGCAAACTGACAGACGTGTGGCTAAGGCTAGCCTATTCTGACTACTATGTCAATGTAGCTGGGGTGGGAAGCTGACAATATGACATTGCCACAACTGGCTCTCACATTCACAAAGCTGATTTGAGGATCCTGCATGCCTTAAACATGTTGTCTTAATTATCTAGTGCTGCTATAGTAGAATTATAACTGCAAGCATAGAGATTAGGATTTACAACACACATTTTGGGGCGACACAATTTATTCCATAACACGTGTCATCAAGCATTGTTTGCCAGTGGCCACAGCAGCAAGAAGATGGCTTCCATGCCATTTTCACCATTTTCCTCATGAGCACATCTATTTGGTAGAACTTTATTTACACCTAGAACTTGAGTGGCAAAGGAGTCTGAGAAATGTAATTTTTAGCTTTCCTACTTCTTCAAATAGACTAGTGGAATGGGAGTTGAGGTACCACCAGATCTGAGTACCTATAATGAAATTTCCTCAAAGGCAGGGATAGTTGCCTAATCATCTTTGTATCTTTTGTATCTAGCCCACTATTGGCATTTATAGGTATTTAATAAATGTTTCTTGAAGTAATCTGAATTTATAGACCAATCCTAAGTGTACCTCTCAGGTAACACAATAGTGCCACCCTCTATAATTAAAAAGGAATAATAGAGGTGTCCAGTGAGGGAGGGTAGTCCCTGGTGATGCAAATGGTTAAGCACTTGGTTACCAACTGAAAGGTTGGAGGTTGAATCCACCCAGAGGCACCTTGGAAGAAAGGCCTGGTGATCTACTTCCAAAAGATCACAGTCATTGAAAACTCTGTGGAACATCGTTCTACTTTGAAACACATGGAGTTGCCATGAGTTGGAGTAGACTTCATGGCAACTGGTTTGGTTTTTTGGTAACGACGGAGGAGGACCAAAAGTAACATATACAAAAAAATTACAGAATACTTATATAAACTTAGTTACATTCATCTGCAAATAAACTTTAAAAAAGTGGCTTAAATGTGACAGAAATTTGTTTCTTAGTTAAATGAAGACAGAAGGTAAGCAGTCTAGAGCCGATATGAGAGCTTTGTGATCATCAGGGACCCAGGCGCTGTCCCTCTATCATTTTTAACATGGGGTTTTCGTCCTACGGTCTAAGATGACTGCTGGAGCTCCAGCCATCATTTCTCAGTTCTAGCCAACAGGAAGATGGAAGGAAGAAAAGTATGCTCTCTCCTTTCAAAGATACTTCGTAGAAGATACCACTTTTAGTTAAATCCCTTTGACCAATGAAAAGTGCACAGAAGTGATGTGTACCAGTTCTAGGCCTGGCCCATAGAACCCTCCCTTACATTTTCCTCCATCTCTTCCAGCATCTGCTGCTTGGATTTTGATTTTAAAGGAAACTCTGGAAGTTACATGTTGAAAGTAACAGAGCCTTTAGAAACTTAGGTCCCTATGTGTGGCCAAGGGCCACCTCCTCTCCACTCTACTTCTGATCAGGAACACTTGTATTGAACTATTATTTGAGCAAGAAACAAACTGTTACTACGTTAAGGCACTGACCATTTGAGGTGTTTTTTATTACGACGGCTAGTATTACCCTAACCAATACAGAAATTGGTACAGAAGTAGAGTGCTATATATAAAAACCTAAAACTAGTCCAGCAGTGTGCAACCAGGAAATTGCTATTGGAAGCTGGAAAATGGAGACCCACGGTGAAACATTTGGTGAAATTTTTGCCTGCAATGATTTGGATGCCAAATAAGGTGCCTACAAAGCCTATAGCTCTAGCTGAGGTTGAAAAATGGAATGGTTACTTGTTACCGGCTGCCTTTAGCAAAATATTAGAATAAGATGAGCTCATACAATCAATAATTGGCAGGTTTGCAAGCATAATTAAAATGAATATAGATGGTGCAGGAATTTGAAGCCCCAAGGGGTTGGAAAAACCGATCAGTCTATACTTCAAATAACAGGAAAGAAGATTGAAAAAAGCTTTTGAGTAGCAAGGGCCCATTAAGACTCAGCCCGGCAGCAAAGATCAGATTTAAGGTGTGGCCTTCGCACTTAAGCTTGATGGCCTCCAAGTAGCCATTTTAGGTTGACAGGAAGAAAGGCATAGGGTGAAGAAGCAAAGAAATAAATTAGGATAGAGAACTAGCTCTAGGAAAGAATTCTAGTATTACTGGCATATGAAAGTGACTAGAAGCAAATAGATCAGAAGCCTCTTTTTTTTTTTTTAATAATAATATTGTGTTTTTGGTGAAAGTTTACAACTGCAAATTAGGTTCCCATTTGACAACTTCTACACAAATTGTTCAGTGACATTAGTTACATTTTTCACAATATGTCAACATTCTTTTTTAATTGTGTTTTAGTTGTAAAAACCTCTTGGTTTTTGAGGGATTGTATTGCTAATGAAAAAAGGAAGCTGGGTGGCCCAAGCAGCTTGTGATCACTGCTAACTGAAAGGTTGGTGGTTGGGACCCACCCAGTGGCTCGGCGGAAGAAAGGTTTGGTGATCTGCTCCCATGAAGATTACCACCGCCCACTGCCTTTGAGTCAATTCCGACTCATAGTGACCCTACGGGACAGAGTAGAACTACTTCATAGGATTTTCAAGGCTGTAATCTTTACAGAAGCAGACTGCCACATCTTCCTCCCGAGGAGCGGCTGGAAGGTTCCAACTGCTGGCCTTGTGGTTAGCAACTGAGCGCCTAACCACTGCACCACCAGGACTCCATGTAAAGATTGCAAGGAGCAATTCAATGGAGCAATTCCAATGGAGCAATTCTGCTGTATAACACATGGGGTTGCTATGAGTTCGGGGCTGACTCGATGGCAGCTAACAATAACATCGCTGAAGAAATTACAAGCCTGTATTAAAAGCTGTACTCTCCAAGGAGGGCATGCTCCTCAATGCCCACTTCAAATGCGGACTTGGAGGAAAACCTTTCCAGAGCGTGGAGCAGCTGACCATGGAGGACAATAGACAAGGGGATGCTTTCCAGAGAGCGGAAACAGGGTCTAACCAAAGAACTCCCCCCATGGCCACGTCAAGGCCATCACTGCGTTTCCAGCAGCATTTCATCTTTGCAGTGGAGCAGTGTCTTCCTTTCTCATCTTTTCTGCTGAAAGTATTTACTGCAATACATTTGTTTTATCAGTATATATTGGGTATCTTATTAGTTGATAGTTCAAAGTAGGGTTTCTCAACCTTGGCACTATTGCCATTTTAGATCGGACAGTTCTGGGGGGCGAGGGCTATCCTGTGCATTAGAGAATGTTTTCAGTATCCCTGGCCTCTATCTACTACTAGACAGCTTGGCAGTTCTCCCCACCCCCAGCTGTGGCAATTGAAAATGTCTGCAGACATTGCTGAAAGTCCCCCCGGGGGGGGGGGGTGGCGGGCAAAATCATCCCTGGTTGAGAACCACTGGGTCACAGGATGATGTAGAGTTATATCCAGACCTGAAGCCTTTGCATTACTTGGGGATCCTAGACTTTGCACTTGATACAGTGATGGGCGGAACTTTAGGTTATCTCCTTTGCAGTGTGTGTGAGTGAGTATATTCTTCGGGAAGAAGGTTGAAAGTGATAGATACTTGGTCACCAAATGGATGGGCTATGACACAGAGTGCTAGGTCATTACCAAATCTGCTTTCTCATAGACTTTATCTTCCAGCAATTAGGTTTTGCTGCAAGATTGAATTCCAGTGGATGGGGTGTGTGCCACTTATAAGCCTAACCCATAGAAAACTCTCATGTGTGATCCCCTTACTCTTTCTTCATCTGCTGGCCAGATGCTGATGTCAAGGATGGCCTTGGAAACCAGGTGTCTAAGATGGGAAAGCCTCTGCCAGCCTGGGTCCCCAGTTGACAGTTTATAACAGAGCCTCTCACTCTCTCTCCCAACCCCATGGACCAGGACATTGGTCTGTGGCGTGAGTGAGAAATTAGCATTTATTTGAAATATTTGTTTAGGACATTATGAAATTTATAAATTTATATTGGTTTATAGTTATATAAAAGTTATATATACTTTATGTTTAATATACATTTAGGTAATGTTATAATTCCAATAATTTAAATCACCATCTTAACATCAGGAGTTTGTGACTTTTTGGTATACATCATTCATGTCTTAATCATCTAGGGCTGCTACAACAGAAGTATCACAAGTGGGTGGCTTTAACAAACAGAAATTTATTCTATCACAGTTTAGGAGGCTAGAAGTTGAAATTCAGGGGACCAGTTCCAGGGGAAGGCTATCTCTTCCTGTCTGCTCTGGAGGAAGGTCCTTATCATTAAACTTCCTCTGGACTAGGAGCTTCTCAGCGCAGGAACCCTGGGTCCAAAGGATGTGCTATTTTCCTGGGTCTTGTATCTTGGTGGTATGAGGTCTCCCTGTCTCTCTGCTCGTTTCTCTCTTTCGTATCTCAAAAGAGATTGATTTAAAACACAACCTAGTCTTGTAGATTGAGTCCTGCCTCGTTAATATAACTGCTGCTAATCCTACCTCATTAACATCATAAAAAAAAAATCATAGAGGTAGAAATTTACAGGCCATAGGAAAACCACATCAAATGACAAAATGGTGGACAATTGCAATACTGGGAATCACGGACTAGATAATTTGATACACATTTTGGAAGGACACAATTCAATTCATAACAGTTCATTTTGAGGAAACGTGGATATGCTGGGTTGTTTGAAAAAGCATATATTGTACGAAAATTAAAATATTTGCCTTTTCTGTTGCCCCAAACCAAACTAGATTTATTGAGAAATGATCATAGAGGAGTAACATAGGAGCTCGATAATAACATTTCAAGTCAAGTAAAAGATTTTTTATTTCCCTTTAGATGAAACAGGGCCATAAAAAATACCCTCTTTCTTTTGTCCTGTAGTTATTTAGGAACATTATTAAAACGTGAGCACTAACACTGAATTGTCTTATAGGCTGCTTTGCCTGGTGGGAGGATAAAGGCTTTCAAGGAAAAGAAATAACCAGATTATTTTCTGAGACGCCTTCTTTAATTCTCAAACTTAATCTCTGTCATCACTAGTTCTTTTTACCTGCTTTTGAATTTCTATGTAAATATGGCAAATTGCCTTTGTTTCCTTAAAAATCAATTGTCCTAAAAACTGACAGTAGATTGTATACTTTTCTGCAAGAAACCACAATGTTTATTCAACTACATCTTTTGACTCAGGACATAACTAGAGTGGATCAAGGAGGGCTCGTTAGCTGAGCAATTCTGATAGTCATAAGTACCCTAAACCCAGTGCGGTCGAGTCAATTCTGACTCATAGCGACTTTATAGGACAGAGTAGAACTGCCCCATAGAGTTTTCAAGGAGCGCCTGGCAGATTTGAACTGCTAATGCTTTGGTTAGCAGCCGTTGCTCTTAACCACTATGCCACCAGGTTTTCCATAAGCACCCTAGACTTACCGTATTTGGGGAATCCTTAAGCTCCAGTTGGGGCCTTCCTTTTCTTGCCTCCTTCATAGTTTAATGTTAGGGTAGCTATGGAACTGACCACTTCATCACCTCTTAAGAATTATTCTTGTCCTATCAGGTAGAACTGGATTTCTCTTTCCATAGAACGTCGGATTCTGATTTCATAAAAAAATACATTACAGAAGTTGTAGAGAATCAGGCTCTTTCTTTAAAACATTTCAGGAAATACTGATGCTTTAAAAAAAAAACCGGAGAAACCTTTTAAGAATTCAAAGCAAACCAGACCTTGGATCCTAACTCTGAACAAATCTCATGATTGTTTATTTAGAGCCAAATAATTTTTACAGATTAGTAAACCAAATAGAAATGTTTTAAAGAAAACCAAACTAAAAAACATCCATTAAACTAGAACTCATTCTGTGCATATTCTAATTGAATTGGCATGAGACTGGAATACTATCCTATTTTGTTTAGCTTTTTTTTTTTTGTTGTTTAGCTAGGCACCTGGAAAGCATTTTAAAAATTAGGGTTACTTTCTTCTTTTACAGCAGAGTTATAGAACTTCCAGTTACATTCTTTATTGTTTTATATATATAGTTTGTAAAACATGAAAATTGATCAATTAAAATGTAAAAATTAAATAACCTCTGTGGTAATCATAAGACAGAGGCCAAAAACCAAAACCAAACCTGTTGCTGTGAAGTTGATTCCAACTCATAGGGACCTTATAGGACAGAGTAGAACTGCCCCATGGGGTTTCCAAGAAGCAGCTGGTAGATTTGAACTGCCGATCTTTTGGTTAGCAGGCGAGTTTTAACCACTGTGCCACCAGAGGCCACACCTCCCATAATATCACTAGAGCTTTCAGTTACGACTGCATACAGTTAGAATTCTGAAATGAACCAAGTTTGTGACTTAAAAACAATGAAAATTGATTTAGGAGTTCTGAGTTTTAATTGTAGTTCTGCTTCTGATGGTTTGATTTTGAGCAAGTGACAACTTCCCTGAGCTCAGTTGGTTCCGCAAAATGAGGGAAATAGTCTAGACCAGTGCTGTCCAATAGATCTTTCTGCAGTGATGGAAATGTTCTCTGCTCTGTCCAATCTGGTAGTCACTAGCCACATGTGTTTGTTGAATACTTGAGATGTGGCTAGTGTGATTGAAGAGCTGAATTTTAAATTTTATTTAACTTGAATTGATTGAAATTTAAACAGTCACATGTGGCTAATGGCCACCATATTGGACAGCACAAATCTAAACTCACTTCTTACTCAGCAAGCATTTTGGTAACTACAATCTGCCAGGCATCAGGCAATGAGGGGAAGGTTGGTCATCACAATGCCTATGCCCTCAAGGAGTGAATAGGGAGAAGAATTAAATAAAAATAAATATTTGCTAAATATAATATAAAGAAGCCCTGATGGCACAGTTGTTAAGCACTCGGCTGCTAACCAAAAGGTGGGCAGTTGGAACCCACCAGCCTTTCTAAGAGAGAAAGTTGTGGGAGTCTGCTTCCTTAAAGATTTACAGCCTTGGAAACCCTGTGGGGTCACTATGAGTCGGAATTGACTAGACAGCTGTGGGTTTAATATATAATATATGTGCTTCAATAAACATATATATCAAGGGCTATGTGCACACAGAGGAGGGAGCAATTACCAGAAGTTGTATCACATCTAATGTTCTTTCTAGCTCTAAAATTATATGAATTTAACTCAGCAAATATCCCCTGAACACCTGTTCTCTGTTCAGCTCATTGTCAGCTCTGCTTCTTAGTACAGCATTATCACTCACAGATTGTAGCTATCAAGTAGTATCAGCACTCTCATTTTGTAGATTCGTTCATTCAATATTTAGTATTTCCTTACATACCAAGCACTTTGCAAGGTACATATGAAAAAATTAATTCAATGATGTTTTTAATGGCAATCCTGAAAGTTCACAGTGAAACAATAGCAGACTTTGACTCTGTCTCTCAGGAAATGAATTGATGGATTCTCTTTGGCCATATTTAGAACTGATGGCATTTCAAATAATATTATTTCGAGTACGTAGAGCCTAGTCAGCAGCACTGACTATTATGAATAATAAAGAAAGTGGAAATGAAAGGACTAGGCATGTTTGTTAACTAAAAACTTCTTATAAGCTTTGCATTACTATATAAAAGTCAGAGTAAATGATTTGAGGATATATTTCTTAGAAAAGACTCTTTTATCTTTCTATTTAAATATAAATAAGTTTATCCCTTCTCAAAATCTTTTTGTATTTTGGTGATGTCTAGTTACGTTGTCAAGTCCAGTATTTCTCTATGCACTACACATTGTCTTCCATCACATAACACTGATATGCTGTTAACAACAACAAATAAGTTATAAAAAACAAACAAAAAACTGATATGCTGTTGCTTATTTTTTGGGTTTATACGTGTTTACTTTTTCAATTTTTATTTATTTAGTTGACCATTATGCAAACATTGCTATACTATTGAATTAGAAGGTACAAAAGCAAATAAGAGTTGGACCTTCTTCTCAAGGACTTGATAGGGAAAGTAAGACAGAAGTTGAGAACGAGGCATTTACATAACTGCCAGAATACTTTAGTGGAGGAAGGAATTACATTCAGATGAGAAATGAAAGCAGGCTTGGTGGAGGATGTGACATTGAGCTAAAACCTTGACCCTTGAAGGAAGTATAGAATCTGCAAATGCAGAGAAGGAAGGAAAGGCCGTTTCCTACTTGACCAAAGGCAGAGAGGCAGGAAAGCAGGAAGTTAGGGAGAAGAGTCTGAGTTGAAATAAGGGAAAAAATAGCTGTGAAAAGGAGTAGAGGAAAACTAAGTTGGATTACAGCCAGATGCTTTGAAATGCTAGGCTCGGGAGTCTAGACTTTATTGTGTAAATTGTGAAATATTTCAGTAGGGGACTGACAAAAGTCAGTGTGGTTCATCAGGAAAATTAGTTTGACAAGACTATTTAAGATACACTGGGCTAGCAAGAGACTAAATACAGCGGCCAGTTAAAAGGCTAACTATTACAGCAGTGTAGGCAATAGGTAATATGGGCCTAAATTAGGATACTAGCAGGGGGATTAGAGAGGAGCGGGCTGATGGAAGGTTATTGTAAAAGTAAAGTCAATAGGACCTGGCAACCTATTCCATATGATAATAGAATAGGGGAAGAAGGGGTAAAAGATGGCTTCTAGGACATAAACTTTCATGGTAGAGAGGATAGTGGTGCATCAAGCAAACTTAAAGAATGTAGGAGGAGAAACAGATTGATATAGAGAATGTACTCCTTGTAAGGAAGAAACATATTTACACATATTTATTCTGGAAATATCTGTCTGTTCTCCCCCCAATTCACTTTAACTGATGCCAATGAGGAAAAGTTCACTGGGAGTCATTTTGCCTTTTTTGCGCTATGATAATAATCTACGTGTTCAGAATACTTACATTCACTGTTGTTTCCTTTATTACTTAGGCGTATTTATGCTCTCGGACTGATGAGTTGCAGAAACGCCTCTTGTAACCTTAACCTGACCTTCTTGGTCAGCCAAGCATTTGAGGTATATAGATTTCTTACTGCATTCAAAAAATCTTTAGCCAAGGGGATTCTAAAAATAGCATAAAAGATCTTCATCTTTAACAAAAATGTACCGAACAATGGATGGACCTGATTTACGCTTTTAGTTTACGTGTTCTGTGAACATTTAAGCTGAGGGACTTTCTAGATTAAATCTGATATGGTTAATATATTTAAAATAAATAGCCCACACACAATTACGGCCATTATCATGACTAATGTAATCAAACACAATTTCCCAGTTGGGAAGCATGATCTTTATTTATATAATCTTTCCAAGAAGGAGTATTCAGGTTTCAGTAGAACTGGTTAAGATAAAGAAAATTTAAAAGCATTTGGAAGTTATTTTACTAGAGTACTTTCTAAATAGGTGAATTGAAAAGGTTTGTTATTAAAAGTCTCTCCACTTATATAACACAAAATGTCTTAAGCAGTACCTTGTCCATATTTATGGTTTTTCATCTTTAATCTGAAAAGGATGACAGGAGGAATACATAGTAGTCCTATTTAGTATAATTTTTTTAAAGTAGTAATGCATATTTAACTTTCCTTATTTTTACTTCTCACTCTTAAGAGCATTTTATAACGCTATTCTTTCTTGTTTGACGGGGAGGAGGGTCATGATTTAAGGTATGTTGAGACACCCAATATCATTTCCTTTCTTTGGCCTGCCTCAAAATACTAGCTAAGGAAAGATCGGAGGCTGCCGTTGTGGGAACAGGAAGACTGCTACATGCTTCGGAAGTCAGTTTGGCTAAGGAAATTGTAGCAGAATCTCACCCTGCTTTTCATATGAAGCTAAAAACAAAAACAAAAAATAGAACAACGATATGCATGATATAAAACAAAATTTTTTTTCCAATGACATTTAAGAAAAGAAACAAGTAAATGCACAAACAACTGAGTTAAAAGCAAGTTTTATAGAAATTATTCAGTGTATTGCTACAATTTTTGGCTTTATATTTAGCAGGGCTTCAAACTGGTTTGAAATGGTTCAGTCATGGCTGTGGTAAACAACTGCACTGTATGCATTGCATAGCAACCAAATCTGTTGCCCATGGGATTTTGACTGGAGTAGGAAACAGACAGCGGTACCCCACTCAAAGATGGCGGCTGCCACGCTGCTTTGAATGTTTTAGGAACCTGATGTGGAAGATTGAATTATTGGTAGGACTATGGAGAGTGACACACATTCAGAGTGGTGTGGTAGGCCACCATCTTTGAGCTGGGCACTGATGTTTGTTTCCAACCTCCTGTGGGAATCCAGTGGGAAACAGTTTGATTGCTATGTAACGCATACGTTGCTTTGTTTAAGGGGGGCCATGACTGAAGTGTTTTCAACCAGTTCAAAGCCCTGATTCTCAGTATGGACTTGATTTCTTGTTTGTCTTAGTCTCTTAGGAGTGCCATATCAAAATACCACAAATTGGGTGACTTTAAAGAGCATAAATTTATTGTCTCATAGTTCTGGAGGCTAGAAGTCCAAATACGTGGCATTAGCATTACTCTGATCTTTCTCTGCTGGCTCTAAGGAGACAATCCTTCCTTGTCTTCTTCAGCTGCTGCCTCTTGGTGTTCCTTGGCTTGAAGATGTATATTCACACGGTCTCTTCCCTGATCTGTAACTGTCTTTCAGTGTCTGTCCTCTTTCATAAAAAGACACCACTCAGATGGGATTAAGATTAGGACCCATCCTACTCCAGTAGGATGTCTTTGAATTAATTGACATCATCTGCAAAGAAAAACCTGTTTCCCCAAACAAAGTCACATTCAACATATCTTTTGGTGAGACACAATTTAATCCATAACATTGTTTAACACATATTAGCTTATCAATCAGCTTCACTGTGGAATGTTTTTTCTGGGCTAAATATATTGGCTTTGTGCTAATGTGATTACTCTTGATAGAACAAGGGTGCTGTAGCTGCCTCCAAGTTAGAAGTTCTTAGTAAAAGAGAGATATGAGTGGTCATGGGGGATAGAATGGGGCCCTGGTGGCACAGTGGTTAAGAGCTCAGCTACAAATCAAAAGGTCAGCAGTTCGAATCCACCAGCGGCTACTTGGAAACCCTATGGGGCAGTTCTACTCTGTCCTATAGGGTTGCTATGAGTTGGAATTAACTTAATGGCAACAGATTCGTTTTGGTTTTGGGGACATAGAACAGACAAGGGCAGTAGGAAGGGGCCCCATCTGTCTCTGCTGATTAGAGTGGCACTTGGCATTGAAGAATACAGACATGATTTGACTTACACTGCAGATATGTTCCTGAAAAGTATATAAACTGATTTTTGTTTTTATTGTCAATCAAATCTGAATGGCTACATTATATTTTTAGAATTTATTTGTACTTCTGCTTGATCTTTAATTGGCAGGAGCTTTTAAGACTTTAATTCTAAATTTCTCTGCTACTTCTTCATATAGCTAAGGCCTACTTTGTAAATCCTAGTACATATTTATTGGTTATGATTTCTAAAATTCCTTTAGAATGTGAAAAATGGCCCTTTTCTCTATCTTCTCAATCTAAACTTTGCAAATCTGGATATCTGTTATAATAACAATAATATTAGCAGGAAATTTTTTGAGCACTTACTAAGCACTGTTTTAAGCACATTCATGTATTCATTTATTTCAACCTCACCACTCAGTGAAGTAGAAGCTATCATTCTCTTCATTTTATAGATGAGCAAACTGAGGCACCGGGAGATTAAGCAACTCCCTCAAGGTTACTCATCAGTAAATGGGAGAACCCTTGTACATCAGGGTTTCCTAAATGAGTTTCATAAATGTAACCGAGTCCGTCTTGGAACGTTTTATGCTTACTTGTTTAGAATTCAACTAATATGTGTAGTGAAACCTGTGAGAGTCAGAACTCAACTGTACTTCCTTGTTTTTCTAAGTCTCGCAAGTTTTCTGGTTTTGACAGGGTGCAGTCTTACCACTTCTCTATGGCTCTTTGTTAGTGACAAGTATCCCAGTTCTCTTTCTCTGGCAAGTTTCTGCCTTACACAGGTTCTGGCTTTCGCAGGTTTTACTGTATTAAGTTTTTGCCCTTGTCAGGTACTGTTCTGTGCCCTGGGGAAATGGTGATGGACAAGGCAGACAATATGCTCTCATGGATTTACATTCTGATGGGTAAGACAGACTATAAGCAAAACAAACTAACAAACAAGTACATAATATCAAGTAGTGATAAGTGCGATGAAGAAAAGTAAAACAGAGTAACGGTGACAGCCAAAGCAGGTGAGGCTGGTGGGAGGAGGCCAGATGCTATTTTTGACAGGGTGGTTCAGAAAGGCTTCTCAGGGAGGTCAGAATGAAGTGAGGGGAAACCATGAGGAGCTGTGGTAGAAGAAGTGTTTCAGGCAGAGGAACAGCCAGTACAAAGGCCCTGAGACAGAAAGGAGCTTAGCATTTTTAAGGGACAGCAAGAAGGCTAGAGAAGAGTAAGCAAGGGGGAATACGGAAGAAAATGAAGTCAGAGAGGTGGCCAGGAAGCAGGAGGCAAAGGAAAAAAAAGCTTGAATTGTGTTTTCAGTGTGATGGGAAGCTACACAAGGGCCTTCAGCATTATCTGATTTGTGTTTTGAGAACAGTCACTCACCTGGCTGCTGTTCGAGGAACTCACTAAATGGAGACCAGTTGGAGGCTATTACTAGGTTAGAGATGGCGGTGACTTGGACTTATCTGTTAAGACATGGAGGAATAGGGGAAGTGGAGATTTTTTTGAGGGAAATAAAGAACTCTGTCGTGAACATGTTGAGTTTGAAATTCTAAAGTCTGAAGATTGCCAAGTAGAAACTTTGAGAAGACAGTTGAATACAAGGAGCCTAAAACTTTATGACGGTTGTTGGGGTTGGAGATAAGAATTTGTAAGTCATCCTTATATAAATATATTAAAAGTTCTGGAGATGGATGTGACCAACTGGAGGTGAATGTAAACAGAGAAGAGAGCCTAGGACTCAATGAAGTGTTCTTAATATTCTGTGAATATTCTCAAACTCCTCTCATCCCTTCACAAGCAATAGCCATTAATGATTGTTGCTTAGATTCATTCATTACAGTTTGAAATGGCGACAATCTAATTGTGTCATTCCTTCTTTATTTATTAGCTGGAATACTTTCATAAAAAGAAATCTCCCGTAGTCAACAATTTGGACTACATATAGTAAAGGAAAGATAAATGCTTAATTCTTCTATTTATTTACTAATTTTCCAAAATAATCAGTTGGTTCTCTGGTATTCTGCAAAGGTGACCGATGAAATATGTAGGGAGGTGTGTGTGTTTTAATCCTTGAGATGAATTAGATCATGCATTTAAAGATATTTGATGCATTTAATCTATTACTGTTATTATTCAAATTGTGCCATCTTTGGCCAGCAGGAACCTTTTCGGGCTGGCTCTTGAGTTCTTCTGACGTGACTACCGTAGTTTTTAATAGCCTTCTTGCTATGTGGAATGACAAGTTATCCCCAGGCTCTTGTATACTTCCTGCTCTACACCTGGAATCAGTCATCTGTCTAAGGAGCCTGGTTTCTTTTGAAGAGGAATGCTATTTTGAGACCTGGGTTCCAGGAGTGCTTGTTGCTACTGGGTTGGTCATTGTTCCTAGGCATTTTCAGTAGACAGAATTAAGAAAAAAAAAATTTTTTTTAAGAAAAAAAAAAAATTCATGAATTCATAGTGATCCTTGTAATTTGAATGCAAGGCTACATGATTTATTCTTAACCTCCTCTATCTTACACGTACATCATTTTTTTTCTCTCATGTTGAAATCTCAGTTCTCAATGATTCCAACATAATTTCTCATTTGCTTTATTTCACAATATACATCCTACAGTCTCATACCAACACTAATCCTAAAAATATAATTGTTATGGAGAATTTTTTGCTGTTCTTTTTGTCTTGAAGTTATAACCCACTAATGATATAGTAAAAGCTCTGTGATTTAAAGTCATTTGAAATATTTCCTCTCTGTATCACTACCCTGGCAATTTGATAGATAATTAGGTTAAGTTGTTTAATTTTTTTTGAAATTTTAAAAATTTTAATTTTGTTTTATAATTATGTACAATATTTACAAGATTCCAAAGTTAAATCTATATTACAAGATATATTCAGAGAAATTTAACTTCTAGCCTCCTCTGCTTTGTACCCCTATCGCCTTATAGGAAATATTTTTTTTTAGCATTATGGTTTATCCTTCCGTTTTTTAAAATATAATCAAATATGTATATATCTTTGTATTTCTCACTCTCTTAAACCATAAAATACTGTATACACTTCCATCTTTTTTTTTTTTTTTAATCACTTAACAGTGTATCGTGGAGATCTTTCCACAGCAATATACAGAGATTGTCCTCATTCCTTTTTATACCTGTATAACACTCCATTGAGTGGATTTACCATGGTTTATTTTTTCAATCCCTTATTGATGAACATTTGGATTTATCCAGTCTTTTGCTATTGTAAACTGTGCAGGAATGAATAGTCTTGTGTATATGTCTTTTTGTAGTTTGGCCAATGTACCTTTGAGAAAAAAATTCTAGAAGCGAGACTTAGGTAAAGAGTAAATGCATACCCATAGATGCTGTACACTGTTGTGCGCCATTAGTCTTGCCACTGCATGACGTGGAGCTTTGGCCTTTGGCATCAGTTTCCCATTATCTGCCGCTTGATTACTTAGGCAATATCAGCTTAGGTTTTTTTTTTTTTTTTTTTTTTATGACAGTGTCCGCTTCAGGGTACTAATTTTTTTTTTTTTTTTAATTAGTCAGTGTAGACTGGCTGCCGAAACAAACTACTCTAAAATTTCAATGGTTTAACCCCAAAAAAGTTCATCTCTTGCTCAAGTAATAGTCCAATGAGGCTCCTCCTGATCACTTGGCTGTCCTGGGCTCACTTCTCCAAGCAGTGACTCGGGTCGCCTTCATTTTGTGACTCTGGGTCTTTGGATTCTCTCTATTAAGCTTGTGAATGGAAACAGAGAATGGAGGATCCTATGTGACGGGATTTTAGAGACTAGGCCTGGAAGTAGTATTTTATGCCTACATTTCTTTGTCTACATTACTTTGTCTAGAGCTCAGCCACGTGGCTGCGCCTCACTTCAAGGGAGGTTGGGAAATATAGTCTGATTGCATGCCCAGGAGAAATGAAAATGATTTGGGAAATAGTTAACCAGGTTCTGGCCATGTGGACATAAACTAGAAACACATGGTGATATTATCATAACTTGTCACTATGGGTCAGAATCAACTCGACGGCAGTGGGTTTTTTTTTTTTGTGTGTGTGTGTGTGCAAATGCTGTAAATAAAATAGTATGTATGAGTGAGGATAACAGGGTGGGTGGGGGTGGGGAGCTGTTTCAGAAATGGCCTTCATCATGAGGTAATATTTAAGCTGAGCCCTAAAAAAATAGAGGACCAAGAGTGGTGGAATAGGTGTGGACAAAGGCCCTGAGGTAGGAAAGAATTTAGAGAATCCAAGCTCCTGAACCTAGGGAAGAGTGGCCTGAGGCAAGGCTGGAGAGGTAGACAAGGGCGACATCCTGCAAAGCTCTGTACAACATATGAAAGAGTTTGCTGTCAATACTAATAACAATGGAAAGATGTGATATGACTCCTGTCTAGCGGGATGTTAAAATGGGACTCTTTCTGGCTCAGTTTCAGCTGCGGACCTACTCCAAAGTGATGGGTAGAATCAGCTCATTAATGGGAGAATTACAAAAGAAGCGCTAAAAACCAGTTCTGCGGACCCTTGTACCCCCACCTATCTGAAGGCTAGAAGATTCCTGGGTGATGCAAATGATTTGCTCTTGACTACTAACATAAGTGTTGGCAGTTGAACTCACCTGGCAGTGCCATGGAAGAAAGCCCTGGCAATCTGCTTCTGTAAAGATTATAGATGAGAAAGCCCTATGGAGCAGTTCTACTCTGTAACATGTGGAGTTGCCATGAGTTGGAACTGGGAAAGGGTTTTTTTAAATCCCAAGGCTAGGTAAGCGCTAAAATTGAAGAGGCTGAGAAGCTAGACAAGATTTGGAGGATTTCCATGAAAGAATCTTCCCTGCCTTGTGAGTCTTCATTACCACCCCATGGGAGACAGGTGAGGCAGGTGATTTCACCTCACCTCAGGTCTGGTGAGGGTGGCTTGAAGGAGACCGTATGGAGAGTCTGACTTGTATTCTTTGGAGTCCATGGAGCACAGAGATACTTGGGAAAAAGTTTACTGACATCAGAGTGAGTAACTGCATTTGGAAAGTAACTGTAATCTCTTCATCGGCAGCTCAAAGGTATGAAGCCTTTGGTAGGAATATATGTCTGGGGTCATACAAGAAGGGATCCTACCTAACAGGCCTTCCCCCTAAACTGGACAACCTTAGCAGAAAGAAACTGGAGATGTGCTAACAGATTGAGAATCTCAGGGTAGAACTAGGGTGTGCAAGTTTCCAACCAAGGTAGGAGCTTTGCCCATTTCAAGGGAACTACAATCAGAGGAATCCACAGGGGAATATCCAGGGTACTCATGAAAGCAACTGTGAGAGCAAGAGTCAACTTGAAACACTTGGGATGGCCAGAGTATAGCAGTGGTAGATTACATCTGTGCCTGTCAAACAAGAACTTTCCTGCCCCTTACCTCTCCACCTTGCCTGACTCTGCTACTCCTGAAGAGTCAAAGGCCAGCCAAAAGAACCCGAGGAGAAGTTGAGAAAGAGAGGAGCTGACCCCCGACGCAAAGACCCTCAGGCCCAAGCTGGCTTGGGTGGGTGTTGGGAGGAAGTATTCACTTTAATGCAGTTCAAAGCTCTGACCAACACACTGGATTGGCATTTTTATTATTGAAACGAGACTATTTTGTGATGAAAAGGGAGAATTTTTATTAGCTTAGAGTACCAAAAAAGTCAAGGAACTTGCCCTAGGCACTGAAAGAACCTTCCTTGCAGAGCTGGTTTGATCAGGCTGTTGAGAAGGCAAGACTAAAGTTGTTTTCTGTTCTCCTATTGCAAGAGTTTCTTGTTCAGTGTAGTAATTACTTGTTTTAAACCATCGTGCTGGCTGCTGTGTGGAAATCTGATCGGAGGACCGCAGCAGTGAATACAACTGCTGGCTTCTTTGCTTACAAATTGTGTGACTTTGGGCAAGTCATTTAACGTCTCTGTGTATCAGTTTCCTCATCTTAAAGTGGTAATGTATTAGAATGCCTTATAGGGGTTTTGAGAGGAATAAATGAGCTTGTGTGTATATATATTAGTACTTACAGGAGTACCTGGCCTGTAGTAAGCATTATGAAATCTTAGTTATTAATTTTACTTTAAAAATTATCATGTTGCAGCCCAAATGGAGATAGAGGTGGCTTGGACTCTTTTTAACTTGAGAATGTGCATAGATCCACGATGTATTTTGGGATTAAAGTCAGCAGGACTTTGTAGGAGTTGACTGAATATGGAAAGTGAGGTAGAGGGAAGGGGCAAGAATTGCCCCCAGGTTTCTGGCTTGAACATCTGGGTGGAATTGAGAGTATTGAGATTTAAAAGATGAGGAATAGCATATAAGCTTGAGACTTTTGGTTATTGATGCTTTAAAAAGCCTTTTTGGGCTGTTATAGGAATAGTTTTCTGAAGTTTAAGGTGGTATAAAATAAGGTCGCCTTCTGACTCTTTGCCCCACAATATTTTAGAGAATGGGGATGGGGTAAATAAATATGTAACAATAGGATTTTCCTTCCAGAACCAAGAATGACCTCAATGGACAATCAATCTTTAATAAACACTGTCAGGAAAAATGGCATAATATTAACTATTCTAAAACTAAAGTTGTCATCTTTGATAGATGCCCAACAAAATTTAATTGTTTTATGTCTAATAAACTTAATAAGCTGCATAATAAATCTCCCCAGTGAGGGCTGCAATATAGTCTCCAAGCCTTTTTCTCAAAAGCACACACATACACACACAGATGAAAGTTTAGCATTTGTTCTTGAAAATGCTTTGAATGGGCTGGTCTTTGTAACCAGGGTAACAGTCAGATTCCCATTCTAAAGAGACACTGTGGAGATAAAGGAGCCCTTTGTTCTTTGGTTGTATTAACATCTTGTTTTCTACTCAGCAGTCCCATGACACACCTGTTACTGGTTGCCATCCAGTGCATTCTGACTCATAGCGACCCTATAGGACAGAGTTGAACTGCCCCACAGGGTTTCCAAGGCTGTAAATCTTTTATGGAAGCAGACTGCCACATCCTTCTCCTGGAGCTCCTGGTGAGTTCGAACTGCCAACCTTCTGGTTTTCAGCTGAGTGCTTAACCATTGTGCCACCAGGGCTCCTCCTATGATACAATCTCTGTTGAAAACCAGAATTTCTCTCTTTTCAAAAGCTGTCTTTATCATCCCACCTGGCTTGCTAGGGATTGGGAGAGCAATTGTATCAGATGCCAGCACTGACCAATGATTAAATGGCTAAGGACCATTTTTAGTCTCAACCTTGAGTTTCATAGAAACTACAAACTTGACTCAAAGGCTCCTTTATAGATACGTATATCCTCTTATCATGAAACCTCTGCCATGTCTACGTAGGAGTGGGAAGAAGTAGGGTGTTCTATGGTTACACTGTCCGTCAAAGTATAGGGCCTCATCTTGGATTAATGACTACAGTATTTCTGTTGTGACACACATTCTTTTAGGCAAAAGTTAATAAATCTCCCTTTGCTTAATCATAGATGCTTGGTTTGACATGTTACTTTTGCTTTTGGCAAACCTATAAAGAGGCAAAGCCAACCGACATGATCGGGGAAGGAGAAAATAAGATCCATGGCTAAAATACTGGACTAAATTCCCTAGCAGCCAACAGGTCAATAGAAGAGACCTTTGCTTTCAAATAGAGACTCTTTTAGATATTTAAAAATTAAAAAATCCACACAGGTATGGATCAAGAAGTTAAAGTGCTTAAAACCTAGTGTTTAATGTTATTCAAGCTCATTGTATTTTATAGCCATGATGGTCAACTGGTGCCACCCGCTTTGAAAATTTCCTAGACCAACTTCACCTTGATCACATAGTACAGTACATTGGAAACTTGATTGTGTAGTGGGAGCCCTCGTGGCATAGTGGTTAAGCTTTCAGCTGCTAACCAAAAGATCAGCAGTTCAAGTCCACCAGCTGTACCTTGGAAACCCTGTGGGGCAGTTCTACTCCGTCCTATAGGGTTGCTATGAGTCGGAATCAACTTGGCTGCAACAGGTTTGGTTTTTTGGTTTTATTACATAGCTAGGAGTCCTGGTGGCCTAGTGGTTAAGAGCTACAGCTGCTAACCAAAAGGTCAGCACTTGGAATCCACCACGTGATCTTGGAAACCCTATGGGGCAGTTTTACTCTGTTTTATAGGGTTGTTATGAGTCAAAATCGACTCGAGGGCAGTAAGTTTGGTTTTTGGTTTTGATTTCAACAGGTTTGGCTTTTGGTTTTGTATGTCTAAGGAGCCCTGGTGGTACAGTAGTTAAGTTCTTGGCTGCTAACTGAAAAGTTGCCGGTTTGAACCCACCAGCCGCTCTGCAGGAGAAAGGTGTGGCAGTCTGCTTCCATAAAGATTTACAGCCTTGGAAACTCTATAGGGCAGTTCTACTCTTTCCTATAGATCACTGTGAGTCTGAATCAACTAGACAGCAATGAGTTTGGTTTCGTTTTTATTGCATATCTGTTTATGTACTAGAGAGAACCTAGAAATGTTTTTCTCATTTTTCTTCTTTTAAAATTTATTTTCCTCTTTTAATTCTCATCAAAGTAATTTATGTACATTATAAAAACGAAATGGTACTGAGGAGTTTATAATGAAGAAAGAAAAAGCTCTCTGTCCTACTTCCTAGTCCCACTACTGAGCAGCAATCTCCTCTTTTTTGGTAAAAAGATTAAAATTATTTTCAGTAATTATGACTTTTTATTCCTTTAAACTACTTCCTAAGAAGTTACCACTGCAAGTATACCAAACATATATGCATACACATAGAGGTAGCAGGCACTTTATTTCCTTTGTAGTATTCTCGTAATTACCTCTCAAACTTTCAATTATATGCCTTTTGCTATCTTTTCTTGAGTTTTCAATTTAAAAGACATTATCTATTCACTCTGTTCAATAAAAATAAGGATTTAGCTACACTCTCCCAGTTTTTGATAGTCATTATTACAGCAACATCATGATAAACAAGAAAACATTGAAGTTGTCAAGGATTTCATTTTAACTGGATCCACAATCAACGCCCATGGAAGCAGCAGTTGAGAAATCAAATGACATATTGTGTTAGGCAAATCTGCTGCAAAAGATGTCTTTATAAGGTGTTGAGAAACAAAGACGTCTCTGTGGACTAAGGTGCACCTGACCGAAGTCATGGTATTTTCAATCGCCTCATGTGATTGGGAAAGCTGGACAATGAATAAGGGAGGCTGAAGAAGAATTGATGCCTTTCAGTTATGGTGTTGGTGAAGAATACTGAATATAAACCATGAACTTCCAGAAGAATGAACATATCCGTCTTGGGATAAGTACAGTCAGAATGCTCCTTTGAAGTGAGGATGGTAAGACTTCATCTCATATACTCTGGGCATGTTATCAGGAGGGACTAGTCCCTGGAGAAGCGTATCATGTCTGGTAAAGCAGAGGGCCAGCCAAAAAGAGGAAGACCCCCAATGAGATGGATTGACACAGTGGCTGCAACAATTGTGAAGATGGCACAGGACTTGGCAGTGTTTCATTCTGTTGTGCATAGGGTTACTATGAGTTGCAGGTGACTTGATGGCACCTAAAAACAATGACAAATAATATACTTAAACTGTAACTTTTGCTCCATCAGCTTTATATAATATGTCTTGACTCCTAAGATATATTTATTTTTTCAATAATTATTTATTGAATACCTCCTGTGGTGATAGGCACTGTTCTAGTCCTTGGTGAAGGAAACAAAGATCCTAGCAGGGAAGAAGTGTGCAGACAAGTAAATTATGTAATAGATGTTGATAAGCTCAACAGAAAAAGAAAAGTAGAACAAGGTTAAGAGAGACTAGGAGTCAGCAAGGTGGCAGTAGCAATTTTAAATCAAGTTGTTAGATGTGGTCTCATTGAGAAGGTATCCATATTAACATCTTAGGGATGAGAATTTCAGGCAGAGGAAACAGCAAAGGCCCCAAGGCAGAAGTGTCTCTGTGAAGTACAATGAATTACTTAATATGTTCCTTCTAGCCATGGTCTTATAATGCCCACTCAGATGATTGGGCGAGACTATGCAGAGAGGGTAATTGTAGCCCACCAAGGGAAATGGTCGGTTTTGCCAGTCTCTCCTTCATTGGTGGTGGTGGGCTCATCTCTTTCTAATTGGATTCGTATATGGATCGTGATTTTCTTGAATAATTTTTGTTGTTTGTTTTTCCTGGAATTCCCAATTGTCTTTCTTTTATCTTGTTGAGAGAAGAAACACATGTTTTCTTCACTAAGGCATTGATGTCATCCATTTACATGGTCATTCTGCTTATTATATTGGCTTTATTTCATTTTTTTTTTCCTTGAAGGCGTTTTACTTGGGGCCCATTGACTTCTTACTCTAGAATTTACATTGTTTTGTAACCCCCATGCACATTCTTGAATTATTTTTCATTAGACTCCTGGGTTAATTCCACTCTTTCTTGTGTCCCACATCTTTCTCTTAGTAGTTGGTGCTCTAAAATTTCAAGATGTGGTGTCTAGATGAAAACAATTTTTCCTTCATTTTGCTTGGCACTTATCCATCACCTTTCCTAGGAATACTTTTGTCTTCCTTCAATCTGGAAAAAAAAAGTGTATATATAAATACATATATATGCTCTTTTTTTTTTTTTAAGTTATTTCATTCTTCCCATTCTTCTTTCTTTTTAGGAATTCTATTTGTTAGATGGAAACCCTGGTGGCTTAGTGGTTAAGAGTTTGGCTGCTAACCAAAAGGTCAGCAGTTTGAATCCACCAGGTGCTCCTTGGAAACTCTATGGGGCAGTTCTACTCTGTCCTATACAGTGGCTATGGGTTAGAATTGACTTGACGGCAATGGGTTTATGTATTTGTTAGATATTGAACCTTCTAGATTTATTCTTTTTGTTGCATCTTTTTTTTAATTTTTTGTTTTATTTTATTTTTCTTATTATTGTACTTTAGATGAACTTTACAGAACAAACTAGCTTCTCATTAACCAACTAATACACGTATTGTTTTGTCTCATTGTTTACCAACCCCATGATGTGTCAACACTCTACCTTCTCAATCTTGGGTTCACTATTAACAGCTTTCCTGTCCCCTCTGGCCTTCTAGTCCTTGCCCCTGCACCGATGTGCCCCTTTAGTCTCATTTTGTTTTATTTGTCTGTCTCATCTTTGGCTGAAGGGTGAACTTCAGGAATGACTTCCTTACTGAGCTAAAAGGGTGTCGGGAGGCCATACTCTTGGGGTTTCTTCTGTCTTTGTCAGGCCAGAAAGCCTGGTCTTTTTTGTGTGTGAGTTGAAATTTTGTTCTACATTTTTCTCCAGCTCTGTCCAGGACACTTTATTGTGACCCCTGTCAGAGCAGTTGGTGGTAGCCCAGCACCATCTAGTTGTGGTGGAGGCTGTGGTAGTCGTTGGCCCTTAGTCCTTTGGACTAATCTTTCCCTTGTGTCTTTGGTTTTTTTCATTCGCCCTTGCTCCCCACAATTTGTTGTACCTTTAAAGCTTTTTCTCTTTTGCTTTCTGTTTTTTTTTTAAATTTTTAAAAATTTTTATTGTGCTTTAAGTGTAAGTTTATAAGTCAAGTCAGTCTCTCATACAAAAATTTATATAAACTCCTAGTTGCTCTCTCCCCAAAGAGAGAGCACACTCCCTCTCTCTCCCCTTTCTTCCCCTGTTTGTTCAGCTAGCCTCTCTCCCCCTCTGCCCTCTTATTTCCCCTCCAGACAGGAGCTGCCCACATAGTCTCATGTCTTTACTTGAGCCAAGAAGCTCACTCCTCACCAGTATCATTTTCTTACAGTCCAGTCCAATCCCTTTCTGAAGAGTTGGCTTTGGGAGTTGTTCCAGTCTTAGGCCAATAGAAGGTCTGGGAACAATCACCTCCGGGGTCCTTCCAGTCTCAGTCAGACCATCAAGTCTGGTCTTCTTATGAGAATTTGGGGTCTACATCCCACTGCTCTTCTGCTCCCTCAGGGGTTCTCTGCTGTGTTCCCTGTCAGGGCAGTCCTTGATTGTAGCCGGGCCCATCTAGTTCTTCTGGTCTCAGGCTGATGTAGTCTCTGATTCACGTGGCTCTTTCTGCCTCTTGGGCTCATAATTACCTTGTGTCTTTGGTGTTCTTCACTCTCCTTTGCACCAGGTGGGTAGAGACCAATTGATATGTCTCAGATGGTCGCTTGCCAGCGTTTAAGACCCGAGACGCCACTCACCAAAGTAGGATGCAGAATGTTTTCTTAATAGATTTTATTATGCCAATTGACCTAGATGTCCCCTGAAACCACGGTCCCCAAACCCCTGCCCCTGCTACTCTGGCCTTCGAAGCATTCAGTTTATTGAGGAAACTTCTTTGCTTTTGGTTTAGTCCAGCTGTGCTGACCTTTCCTGTATTGTGTGTTTTCTTTCCCTTTACCTAAAATAGTTCTTGTCTATTATCGCTTTCTATTCTAGGAAAGGTCATTGTTGTTTTTAGTTGCTGTGGAGTCAATTTCAACTCATGGAGACCCCACGTGTGCAGAGTAGAAATGCTCCATAGGGTTTTCAAGACCGTGACCTTTCAGAAGCAGATTGCTAGGCCTGTCTTCTAAGACACTTCTGCATGGGTTTGAACAGCCAACCTCAAGGGCTTAACTGCACTACTCGGGGACTCCCTAGGAAAGGTCCTAAACTTTATCATTCAACTCTTCTACTGATTTTTCAAATTTCAGCAATCATACGCTTAATTTCCAAGAACTCTTTCTTTTTTCTGATTTTTATTCGTGTGTGTGGCGGGGTAGTGGGGGAGGTGGGGAAAGCAGGGTAAGGGATAGGGACAACCAGTTCTAATTTTGCATATGCAACATCTTTTCAAATCTCTCTGAGAACACTAATTAAAAGTTTTTTTTTAAAGAGTTTTCTTCTATTCTATAGATATCTCTCCTTTTTTTCCAGAATCAGTACTGTTTATCTTGGTCATTTTCTTTTATGTTACTTGTTTTCTTTCTAGGTCCTGTGATCTTTAGTTTTCCACCATATTTAAGAATGGAGAATGTTCTAGATGTCTTTTAGAAGTTTCTTACTGTTGTATATATAGGTCTGTTTTCCTGTGGGAGCTCTCCCAGGAGCGGAAGCTCTGTGTATATGGAAGAGTTGACTGATTATGGTAATGCTAGATGTTTTACCAAATAAACCTCTAAATTCTAATGAGAACACAATAGATGTTTATTTCTCATCTGTATCATAGTCTAATGCAAATATCCCTGATTGGCAGGTGGCTTTCTTGCATGCAGAGACCAAGGCTCATCCCAGAGGTGCCACCAGCATCTCCTCTAGTCTTGGTGCCTTCTGCTTCCAGCTGGCAGAAGGAAAACAAGAGTGAAAAGGCACATCTACTTCCTTAAAAACCCTGGCCTGGAAGTCACACCTGGCCAGGAAGTGACATACATCACTGCTACCCATATTCAAGCAGCTAGATGGCTACACCTGGATGCAAGAAAATGTAGTCCCTGGCTGGGTGGCCAGCCTCTCCACATCATAAATTGATGTAACCATTTGTTGCTTTCATTTTAGGATAAAAATGCTGTTGTTGTTGTTGTTAGGTGCCGTTGAGTTGGTTCTGACTCATAGCGACCCTATGCACAACAGAACGAAACACTGCCCGATCCTGAGTCATCCTTACAATCGTTGTCATGCTTGAGCTCATTGTTGCAGCCACTGTGTCAGTCCACCTCGTTGAGGGTCTTCCCCTTTTCCGATGACCCTGTACACTGCCAAGCATGATGTCCTTCTCCAGGGATTGATCCCTCCTGACAACATGTCCAAAGTGTGTAAGACACAGTCTCACTATCCGTGCCTCTAAGGAGCATGCTGGCTGTACTTCTAAGACAGATTTGTTCGTGCTTTTGGCAGTCCATGGTATATATTCAATATTCTTTGCCAACACCACCATTCAAAGGCGTCAATTCTTCTTCTATCTTCCTTATTCATTGTCCAGCTTTCACATGCACATGATGCGATTGAAAATACCATGGCTTGGGTCAGGCGCACCTTAGTCTTCAAGGTGACATCTTTGCTCTTCAACACTTTAAAGAAGTCCTTTGCAGCAGATTTACCAAATGCAATGTGTCTTTTGATTTCTTGACTGCTGCTTCCATGGCTGTTGATTGTGGATCCAAGTAAAACGAAATTCTTAACTACTTCATTCTTTGCTTATCATGATGTTGCTCATTGGTCCAGTTGTGAGGATTTTTGTTTCCTTTATGTTGAGGTATAATCCATACTGAAGGCTGTGACTGTTGATCTTCATTAGTAAGTGCTTCAGGTCCTTTTCACTTTCAGCAAGCAAGGTTGTGCCATCTGCATGTCACAGATTGTTAATAAGTCTTCCAATCCTGATTCCGCATTCTTGTTAATATAGTCTGACTTCTTGGATTATTTGCTCAGCATACAGATTGAATAGGTATGGTGAAAGGCTAGAACCCTGACACACGAACACCTTTCCTGACTTTAAACCATGCAGCATCCCCTTGTTCTGTTCCAAAGAATGCCTCTTTGTCTATGTACAGGTTCTGCATAAGCGCAATTGAGTATTCTGGAATTTCCATTCTTTGCAATGTGTTTCATAATTTGATATGATCCTCATAGTTCAATGTCTTTGCATAGTCAACAAAACACACGTAAACATCTTTCTGGTATTCTCTGCTTTCAGCCAAGATCCATTTGACATCAACAATGATAGCTCTCGTTCTGCATCCTCTTTTGAATCTGGCTTGAATTTCTGGCAGTTCCCTGTCAATGTACTGCTGCAACTATTTTTTAATTGTCTTCAGCATAATTTTAGTTGTGTGTGAAATTAATGATATTGTTGGATAATTTCCACATTCTGTTGAGTCACTTTTCTTTGGGATGGGCACTAATACTGATCTCTTCCAGTAGGTTGGCCAGGTAGCTGTCTTCCAAATTTCTTGGCATAGATGAGTGAGTGCTTCCAGTGCTACATCTGTTTGTGGAAACATCTCAGTTGGTATTCTGTCAATTCCTGGTGCCTCTTTTTCGCCAATGTCTTCAGTTCAGGTTGGGCATCTTCCTTCAGTACCATTGGTTCTTGATCATATGCTACCTCCTGAAATGTTTGAACATCAATCAATTCTTTCTGATACAGTGACTGTGTATTCTTTCCATCTTCTTTTGATGCTTCCTGCATTGTTCAATATTTTGCCCATAGGATCCTTCAATATTGCGACTTGAGGTTTGAATTTTATTTCAATTCTTTCAGCCTGAGAAATGCCAAGCATATTCTTCCCTTTTGGTTTTCTAACTCCAGGTCTCTGCAAATTTCCTTGTAATACTTTACTTTGTCTTCTTGAACTGCCCTTTGAAATCTGTTCAGCTCTTTTACTTCATCATTTCTTCCATTGCTTTATGTACTCTACATTCCATGAGCAAGTTTTAGAGTCTGGCATTCTTTGGTCTTTTCTGTCTTTCTGATGACCTTTTGTTTGCTTCATCTATGATGTCCTTCATGTCATCCTACAGCTTGTCTGGTCTTTGGTCTTTAATGTTCAATGCATCAAATCTTGATGGTCTCTAAATTCAGGTGGGATATACTCAAGGTCATACTCTGGCTCTCATGGACTTTTTAAAATTTTTCTTCAGTTTCAGCTTGGACTTGCATATTAGCAATTGATGGTCTGTTCCCCAGTTGGCTCCTGGCCTTGTTCTGACTGATGACATTGAGTTTCTCCATTGCCTCTTTCCACAGATGTAGTCGATTTGATTTCTGTGTATTCCATCTGGTGAGGTTCACATATATAGTCACCATTTATGATGTTGAAAAAAGGTATTTGCAATGAATAAGTCGTTGGTCTTGCAAAATTCTATCATAGGATCTCCAGTGTTGTTTCTATCACCAAGGCTGTATTTTCCAACTACTGATTCTTCTTTGTTTCCAACTTTCACATTCCAATCACCAGTAGTTATCATGCATCTTGACTGCATGTTTGATCAGTTTCATGCTGCAGAAGTTGGTAAAAATCTTCAGTTTCTTCTTCTTTGGCCCTAGCGGTTGGTTTGTAAATTTGAATAATAGTCATATTAATTGGTCTTCCTTATAAAGGCGTATGGAAACCCTGGTGGTGTGGTGGTTAAGTGCTACAGCTGCTAACCAAATGTTTGGCAGTTCAAATCCACCAGGCGCTCCGTGGAAACTTTATGGGGCAGTTCTACTCTGTCCTATAGCATCGCTAAGAGTCAGAATCGACTCGATGGCAATGAGTTTTGGTTTTGTAGGTGTATGGATATTATCCTATCACCTACAGCGTCTTTCAGCATAGATCTTGAAATGTTCTTTTTGACAATGATTGTGATCCCATTCCTCTTCAATTTGTCATTCCTGGTGTAGTAGACCATATGATTGTCCTATTCAAAATTGCCATTACCAGTCAAGTTCAGTTCACTAATGCTAGGCTACCCATCTTCAAGCGTTCCATTTCATTTTTGATGACTTCTAATGTTCCTAGATTCATACTTCGTTCATTTCATGGATGTTTATTAATGGATGTTTGCAGGTGTTCTCATTTTGAGTTGTGCCACATCAGCAAATGAAGGTCCCGAAAGCTTTATTCCATCCACATCAGTAAGTTTGACTCTACTTTGAGGAGGCAGCCCTTCCCCAGTCATCCTTTGCATGCCTTCCAACCGAGGGACTCATCCTCCCCCACTATTTCAGACAACCTTCTGCTGCTATTCATAAGATTTTCACTCACAAACCCTTTTAGAAGGAGATCGCCAGGTTGTTCTTCGTAGTCTGTCTTAGCCTGGAAGCTCTGCTGAAACCTTTCCACCGTTAATGATCGTGCTGGTGTTTCACAAAGGGTGGCATAGCTTCCAGCTTCATAGTGACGTGCTAGCTGCCACAGTAAGACAAACTGACAGATGAGTGTGGTTGCTATAGTTACATTTTGAAATTTAAAAAATTTCTTTACTACTATATATATGAATATATATATATAAATTATAGTCAAAGAAGCTGACATAAATGAAGGGAATCAAATTTCATGTTTCAAAGGGATGTTTCCCACAGATATGATAAAGATTTTATTGTTCTTCTGTCAACAGCCAGAGCTAGCTCCGTGCGTCCATCACATTGGGTTTCATTAAATTGCACATAGTGGGAAAATACCCTTAGGACAAATAGGCTATCTTTGCAACACTTATGAGAAAAAACTGATGCAACAAATTTCCTTGGTTGTTGAATTTTCATGATAGTGCAGGGCATGGAGGAAAAAAAATGCAAAAAGAATGATAAATAAAACAAGAATGAGTGAAAATTGTTTTTCATTACATTTTTTCCCAATCACGAGAAAATTCAGAATGAATTTATATACCCTGTAGAAGCTCTGGCAGCGCAGTGGTTGCTAACCTAAAGGTTGGCAGTTGGAACCCACCAGCCACTACGTGGGAGAGAGATGTGGCAGTCTGCTTCCATAATGATTCAAAGCCTTGGAAACCCTATAGGCCAGTTCCACTGTACTTTCGTAGCTAAATATTTCAATGAGTCTGGGGAAAAATATTAATTGCCTAAAACATGGTCCAGAAAGGCATTATAAAAGTCCTTCTGATGTTCTACCACCCTCTACTGATCAGTGAGCCAAATTACACTTAGCCTTTTCCCCTGACAACCAAAAACCAAAAACCAAGCCCATTGCCATGGAATAGATTCCGACTCATTGCGATCCTAGAAGACAGAGTAGAACCGCCCCATAGGGTTTCGAAAGAACACCTGGTGGATTCAAACTGCCAACCTTTCAGTTAGCAGCTAAGCTCCTAACCACTACACCACCAGGGTTTCCTTTCCTGACAAAGCTAATTTCTTTTCTAATGGCTAAAAAAATATTTTGTTCATTTGCTAAATCTACAAAATCTGCTGATGATTTAAAGTCATACTGAAAATGAGCAAGTGAAAATTATCAGTTTATGACGGTCTACCATTAGTCTGTGGGCTCCTCAACGGAAGTTAGAATCTTTGGTTTAGCTGCACTTCCCTAGCAGCCAGGATGCTGCTTAGCATACAGTATACGTACTCATAAATGTAGGATAAATGAAATCTTGCTGTCTTAATTTATCATTGTTTTATAAAGATCTTAATTTCATAAATGTCATTATCATACGGATTTATATAAAATTAGTAAAATAGATAGTTCTAACATATTGATGTCATAGAAAATGCTGAAATTAGTTTACTTTTAACATAATTAACAGTTTCAAGCCCTATGCTCATAGTCATTTTGATAAGGGCTTAGAACGGGCATTTTTCTGGTTACCTGTTATTGTGAGTGGTTTGCATGATTAACTGGAGATTTTCCTGAGTTAGAGCTAGGTTCAGCTGTGGGTGACAAAAGACCTGGAATCAAGGTGTCTTATGACCTGAGTTTATTTCTCTCTCACATAAACGTAGGTAGTCCAGGGCTGACATGAAAACTTCACAGTCATTAGAGTCCTGAGTCCTTCTGTCTTATTGCTGTTCTGCAGAAGCTGTGTATCCTAAGTGGAACAAATAGGTCCAGAGCCTTTAGAAGAACTGGCTGGAATAAGCACCACATCATAGCAGAGTGGAGGCGGGTATATTGGTACTTCTGACCAAAGATGCTAATGTAATGACCTGGGCCTATTACAACCATATGAGTTTGATGAGCCCAATTCTGGGCTATGTGCTACACAGTTGGTTTGAAAAATTAATATCCTATGAACTCATGGCCATAAACTGGTATTCAATATTGCCCTCAAGTCCTAACAGGTTTCTGTTGTAACATAGCCTTCCCACTTCTACAAAAATTATTCTTTAACTTCTTCAATTTACTCACACTTCTGGCCCTCACATCCTCTCTTTCTCACCCTCTGTCCCTCAGACTCTCATATACTCATTTCCACCACAGTGCCTCCTTCTTCACTGAAAAAATGGAAGCCATTGGGTGGGGGGGCCTCCTTCATTTTTCCATCATGGTATCTATAAATTCAACAGAATTTGCCCCTGTTTTTTGGCTGTGATGTAGAGAAGGTGTCTACAGCTGCAGTCAGCCATGGTGGTGAAGTTGCAGAAAAGATGGAGATGGATTTTCTCAAGGTGTGGTTTTGTCAAATGAATAACGCAAAGAAAGAGGGAGTAAGGGAGTAATGTTCAAGGTAGTGATTAAGATGATAGATTATGGAATCTAAATGGAGTAAAGAGAGAAATAAGGTGAGGACAGTGACAAGGTAGAAACAGCAGTAGACTATAGGCTCTAGTGGGGACTCTGTTCATATTCTTTGCCTAATTATTAGGTCACTTGTTTTTCTTTTTGATTGATAAGATTTCTTATACGTCCTGAATACTATCTTTTGTTGGTTGTAAGGTTTGCATTTTCTGTCTGTGGTTTTTTTTTGAAACTTTTTTAATGATGTATTTTGATGCACAGATGTTTTCAATTTTACCAAATGTGTACTTTATGGTTTACGCTTTTTACATCCCGTTTTGAAACTCCTTTTCTATGCTGAGATCACAAATATATTGTCCTAGATTTTCTTCATTAGGTTTTAAGGTTTCATATTTTACATATAGATCTTTATTTCCTCTGGAATTTATTTTTATGTACAGCCATTCAGTCTTTAACCCTCCCCAGTCTGGCTTCTGCCTCACCGATTTACCAAAAATATTCGTGCATTCCTTGCCAAAAGTTCTAACTTTTCATTTTACTCAATATTTCTGGAACATTGACACTTTTCGCAGCTCTCTTCTTCGAAAAACAGCCTCTTCTAATGGTGTCTTTAATACTACACTTTCCTGTTTTTTCTTAATTCTCTGAAGGCTCTTTCTCAGTCTCCTTTAATAAAAGTAAAATTAAAAATGACTAGCATATATGCAGTGCTTTCTATGTGCCAGGCTCTGTGTTAAGTATTTTTTTCCATTTAATCCTTACAACAGACTCTTGAGACAGAACTGGCAGCGATGAGGAAACAGAACCAAATCAAAACCAAACCTTTTACCATGGAGTTGATTCAGACTCATACCGGCCCTATAGAGGCTCAGAGAAGTTATGTAACGTGCCTAAGATTATTCAAATCCAGGCAGTTCACATTTGAGCCTGAACTCTTAACCACTCTACCATGCTGCCTCTGTTGTGTCAATCTGACATCTACATTTTAGAGTTTTTCAGATTTGGTCTAGGACCCTTTTCTTAATACTGTTGTCAGTAATCTCTCCTGTAGCTTTAAAAGCTGTCTCTGTGCCGATGACTTGCAAATTTACATTTCCAGCCCAGGCCTCTTTCCTGAGCTGTGCATGCAGTTTGGCCACTTGCATGACTCACAGGCATCTCAAACTTAACACGTCTAAAACTGAACTCTTGATCTTCCCCTCAATCAATCTCTACCATCTCAGACAGTGGCAACTCCATCTACATTGTATCTCACGCCAGAAACCTGAAAGTTATTCTCAGTACTTCTCTCTCCTTCACAGCCTTCATCCAATCTTTCACAAAGTTCTTTCAATTTACCTCTGAAATATATCATGAATCTGTTTGCTTCTCTCCGATCACTGCCACCACCCTAATTCAAAGTGACCACTATAAGAATCTCCTAACTATCTTGGGAAACTTTGGTGGTGTAGTGGTTAAGAGTTACGTCCACTAAGCAGAGGGTCAGCAGTTCAAATCCACCACGCGTTCCTTGGAAAGTCTACGGGGCAGTTCTACCCTGTCCTATAGGGTCACTGTGAGTCAGAATCACGTGGTTTTAATTGATCTTGCCTGCTCTTTTTTTTTTTTCCCACTTTCCATATAGCGGCTAGAGGGACCTTTAACATTTTGAATTAGTTCATGTTATTTTGCTCTCAAAAACTCTTAAATCGTTCTTGGGATAGCCAGTATTACCTTAGTTAACCAATATTTAGTATCCTTTCCCACAGGAGGACTTGAAGTAAGGCTTGGCAGGTCACTTGCTTTGGCCGATGAAATGTGCACGAAATTGTATATGTCATTTACAGGCAGAAGATTCTCCATGTTTCCTTTTCTCTCTGCTATGGCTACCAACAATGTTTCAGATAGTAATTGCCTTGGTCCCAGAGTAAAGACAACAACATCCCAGAGCTGAGCTCTGTGCTGCCCTATGATGGATACATGTGTGAATGAGAAATTCATCCTTATTGTAGGCCACAGAGATTCTGGGGTTGTTTGTTACCACAGCAAAACTGAGTTCATCCTGACTGATACAGCTCCTTATTGTTCTTGGGATAAATGCTAGGATATATAACATGGCCTACAATGCCCTGTATGATCTGACCTCTGCCTGCATTTCCAACCTCAGCTTGTGCCACTCTGCTGTTCACTATTCTCTAGGCACAGTGGCCTTTCTTTAGTCCTTCGAGCTTCCCAAGTTCTTTTTCTTCTCAGGAATTAAAAAAATGCAGAGTGCTGTTTTCCCCACTCTTTGCTGGTCAATCCCCACTTATCTTTTAGGTTTTAGCTTAAATATCACCTAAACTTCAGAGGGGCCTTCACTCAAGCCCCAATTTATATTAGGCTCCCTGTTATATTCTCATTTTTGTTGTTAGCTGCCATCTACTTGGACCTCGACTCGTGGTGACCTCATGCACAATTTATGTTCTCTTTACACCTTGCAATTTTCCACACCCATCTCAGTTTGTAATTATATTTTCTATGAGTTTTGGAACTTTTAGCTGCAAATGACAGAGTACCCGATGCAAAGTGGCTTAAATAATAGAGGCTATATTTGTCTCTTGTGCAAAGAATTCCAGTGGAAGCTGGCTCCAGGATTGGTTCACTGGCTCAACGAACCAATCCAGAACTGGGGCTCTTTCCATCCTTCTGCCCTACCGTTCTTAGGGGTCGGCTTTCACCTTCAGTCTTATTGCCTCAACGTTGGTACAGAATATAAGGGAACATTTAGCACTACCAGTTCACAAAAGAGTAGATTTAAAAACATGGACCCAGAATAACACTAACGGGACAAAGACTCCTATATCTCAGTTCATGTAAAATTCAAATACATGTAGAAAATGTTCTCCTTTATTTGCCTAAGATTGTCTTTCTCCTGAGTCCCACCTGTTAGATAATGGGGGATAAAATGTTAACCAAATATCTAATTTGTTGTAAAGCTTAGACTGTTTCTGTAACTGAATTAATCCCTTTTGATAACACTTACTTCTTCTGAGAGAAAAAAATTGGTTTGCTTACTATTTACCATCCTAAGAGAGTATCAAGGGTGTTTGGGGGAGGGATGTGGCTTACTTGTGACTTGTGTGGCATTGGATCAAGAAGCAAACCTCAAGTGCAGATGATTGATACCATGCTGGTTGGCATCAGGTAGTTCCTTGTCTTGTTCAGTGTTGGTCTCCATAGCTTGGGCCTGTTCTTTTGGCTTGAGCAGTACTTCTGGCATCTTTCCTTGCCTCCTGCTGATTACAGACCTCTGAATTTCTCATCGAATCTTCCATCTAACCCACTGGCCAGGTGATCCATTACCATTACACAAGAGCAATGGGCTCTGTTATGGATTGAATCATGTCCCCCAAAATGTGTATCAATATGGCTAGGCCATGGGTCCCAGTATTGTGTGGTTGTCCACCATTTTGTGATCTGATGTGATTTTCCAATGTGTTGTAAATCCTACGTCTATGATGTTAATGAAGCAGGATTAGAGGCAGTAGGTTAATGAGGCAGAACTCAAGCTACAGGATTAGGTTGTATGTTGAGTCAATCTCCTTAGAGATATAAAAGAGAGAATTGAGCAGAGAGCAAAGGGACCTCATACCACCAAGAAAGAAGCACCGGGAGTGGAGCATGTCCTTTGGACCCGGGGTTCCTGTGCTGAGAAGCTCCTAGACCAGGGAAGATTGATGATGAGGACCTTCTCCCAGAACCAACAGAGGTAGAAGGCCTTCTCTGGGAGCTGGCATGCTGAATTTGGACTTGTAGCCTCCTAGACAGTGAGAGAATAAATTCCGTTTTTTAAAGTCATCCACTTGTAGTATTTCTGTTATAACAGCATTACTAAACTAAGGCTTCACTTTTTCCTCACTTACACTCAATTTTTGTATATTTATTTAGAAATTATATATATATATATGTAGTCCTTGATTTACCATGTATTCAAAGTATGACAAGGTCATTTACAACATTCTTTTTTTTTTTTTTTTTTTACATATTATCGTTAGTAATATGTACTACATACAGTGTTGCAGTATATACATTGCTGATGTTATCATTATCAGATGTAATGTTTCCAACCACCAAACAAAAATAAAGATTGGATTTACAAAGATACTGACAATAAAAGGCAATAATAATGAAAACTAAAAAAAAAAAAAGAGGTATTCAACTTAAGTCAGAACCAATTTACAATAGAGTAGTAGCTTTGGGAATGAAACCCCCTAGGTGAGTCCGAGACTACCTGTACATTCAATTGTCAATTTGCTTAAATATTAGAAAGCTTGTTTTTCCCCCTTACTTTCATAAAAAGAAGTCCTAGTTCTCCCTTGGTTACTAAGGGTTTGGACTTCATCAGCCCATGGGAATAGGAGATGAAGCTTTGGCCCAGTAAGAGGGTGGAAGACAGAACTGGCCCTGGAAGACCACACCAAGGCTTATCTAGGTCAACCTTGGTTCTGAGCACAAAATGGAAAAACACATCTCCTAAATATTCAGAACCATGGGACTACCCTCGGCTAGTCTGGAGCTTGAATTAAGACTATGCTGTCTAGGAATCACCAGTCAAAAACTGACAGGAGAAAAAAATGGTGGTCCCAAACTAATAACCCCCTAGCCATACCTGGCTGAAGAAAATTCAGAACAAGGGCCCGTGCCTGACTGGAAGGGACTTTTGCCTTGCCTGCTGTCTCCGAACCTAGAGACTTCCCAACTCAGCTTCTGAACCTACCCATTCCAAGGGTAGTTGCTACACCTACAGGCAGCCGCCGGTGCCCCACCTCCCTCTGAGGTGCCCTGGCTGCTGCTGTGCCTGCGGGTGGAATTTCTCTACTTTTCAGGGTCCCGGGCACTCTGTGAACCATGCTGTGCAGGGTGTGGGGCCTCCTGATGCCCACTGTGGTCGGCCAGGAATGTGGATCTGACTGCCTTTTTGAAGCACTCTTTCAGAAGCTGGACCAAAACAGGGATGGGATGGTGGACATCATGGAACTGCAGGAAGGACTGGAAACGATGGGCATCCACCTGGGCCAGAAGGCAGAGGAGGTGGGCCAGGTGGCACCTGGGCACGGCACAGGGAGGTGCGTGGCTGTGGGCCCGGGCGGAGTGCCACCGGGGTGGAGACCCCTTGGACATTCCTGAGAGTCGTACATTGTTTCTGCTTTAGTTTCTTGCCTCATAATTACCTGGCTTTTGGAACCAAAAAAAAAAAAAAATTTTTTTTTTTTGGAACACTTTCCATAAATTTGTTTCCTATTAGTGAACTGCTTAAGTGAAACATATAGTAAGACTTTACCATCCATCTCCCCTAAGTGGGGCCTGCCATCAAAACACATAGTGTGCCTGGCTGCCTTATAGAATAAATGAATGACTGTTGGGTAGAAGAGGAATCGTAAAGTTCTTTAAAATTCCAATACTCAAGGATCCTATGTTTTTAGTGTTAGAATTTTTACTCTAAAAACTAAGGTATTGATAATTTATGGCAGAGTACCTAATTTACATGAGTAAACTTACAAACGTTTGCCATGATTTGTAAACTACCTTTCCTGAAGGATCAGTCTCTGGAGAAGGACATCATGCTTGGCAAAGTACGGGGTCAGCGGAAAAGAGGAAGACACTCAACGAGGTGGATTGGCACAGTGGCTGCAACAATGGGTTTAAGCATAACAACCATGGATGGTGCAGGACCGGGCAGTGTTTCGTTCTGTTATGCATAGGGTCGCTATGAGTCGGAGCCGACTTGACATCACCTAACAACAACAACAACCTTGCCTGAATCTATGCCTCTAATATTATTTTTTTCTTTCCTACGGACAATTTTAAAATCTGTTGGTGTCGACACGCCTAATCTGCTGAACCTTGGCAAATTTATTCAGTACCTTACGGCACATGAAAAAGAATTGAAGTTGGTTTTTGACAGTTTGGACAGAAATGATGACGGTTTGTTTTTACACAGTTAGCAAACATATATGCTCAATAATAAAATATGTTTTAATAAAGGTTTATTATTAGATATTTGGCTTTCTTGAAAGGTTATAAAAGATCTCCTTTATTTAATTGTGTCATTTGTTATGCTGTTATTCTAAGAAATATTTTGAAATGATGTAATTTTTATGTACATACTGTATTTTAGAAATAAAAACCACCAACAAAAAAGGCTATGCCCTTTAAACAACATGCTTTTTTTTTTTTAACTACCACACACACCTATTTATTGGGTCACCAAGACTGTGGAACTGGTTTATTGTAAAAGTGGGCTCTCAAAACACTGCATAAAGTTAAGGTTGTTGGATGATAAATAAAAAAAATTTTTTTTTTCAGTTAAAGTATGTCATATACATTTGCTTTGATATGGCGCTAGTGACACACGATGCTTAGATGACATTCTTCTAAGGACCATTATGATGTTAATAAACAATTTACTTTTTCTTCCTTTCAAGAGCTAGCGTGTTGCTGAGTTTTCTGTTTGCCAGTTCTCTCTCTGGAAACCGTTTGTCTTCATCACCACCCTTCTGTGGGATTTGGAGTTAAGCAAAGTGGGCTGCTGTGGAGTGATGAGAAGAATTCTTTCTTCCTAAGACTTGGCCAGCCCATGGGCAGAACGCTGGGAGACAGGCCAAGTTTTCTGCCAACAGTGAAGAACATGAAACTGTAGCATAATCTTTTTAAAAAAAATAACATTTTATTGTCAGTTTACACACCAGATTGGGTTCCTGTTTAACAATTTTTATACAACTTTTTCCATGACATTGGTTACATTTTCTACAATGTGTCAGCATTCTTATTATTTCCATTGTTTTTGTTCTGTTTCCATTAATCTAGCTTCCCTGTCTCTCCTTACTATCTCATCTTTGCTTTAGGGTAAATGTTGACCACTTGGTCTTGTATAGTTGATTATTATTTAAGGAAGCACAATACTCACAGGTGGTATTGTTTATTTTATAAGCCAAACACATTTGGCTGAAGGGTGACCTCTGGGAGTGGCTTCAGTTCCAAGTTCAAAGAGCATCTTAGGGTGATAGTCTCAGGGGTTCCTCTAGTCTCTATCTATCCAGTAAGTCTGGTCTTTTTTAGGAATTTAAGTTTTGTTTTAAATTTTTCTCCTATTCTATCCAAGATCTCATATTGTGTCCTGAGTCAGAATGTTTGGTAGTGGTAGCCAAGCACCTTCTAGTTCTTCTGGTCTCAGGCTAGGTGAGGCCGTGGTTCGTGTGGGCTATTAGTTCCTATGGACTATCTTCTTTGAGTCTTTGGTTTCCTTCATTCCCTTGTTCCAGACAAGTAGAGACCAATCGTTGTATCTTAGATGGCCACTCACAAGCTTTTAAGACCCTAGACACTACTCACCAAACTAGGATATAGAACATTATCTTTATGAACTTTGTTATACCAATTGGCTGAGTTGTCCCACGAGACTATGGTCCTGAGCCTTTTAGCCCAGTAAACCAATCGCTCGAGATGTCTGCGTATATTTAGAAAGTCTCTATAGCCGTGCCCAATATGTGCATTATTAGGTAGCAGCACACACAAACATGCATATACGTATGCCTAAAGATGCACCTATACATGCATACACAGGTACTCACATATGCCTTCTTAAACACACGTATGCATACGTATCTACCGATGTAACCACACACCCATTTTTTGATTATTACTGTTGTTACAAAGGAAACCCTGGTGGGGTAGTGGTTAAGAGCTATGACTGCTAACCAAAAGGTCGGCAGTTCGAATCCATCAGGTGCTTCTTGAAAACCCTATGGGGCAGTTCTGCTCTGTCCTATAGGGTCTCTATGAGTCAGAATCGACTTGATGGCAACAGGTTTTTTTTTTTTCTTTTAACAGGTTGTTACAAAATTGTATATGTTACGACATTTACCAAAATTGTCCCTTATTCTTGAGTATTTTTTAGTGTCTTCATTTGCCTTGGTCAGGCTGTGCAGACTTTGGCCATATTTGGTATTGCTTTTCCCATCACCAGAAATAACAAGTGTCTACTTTGGGTGTTTACTATCTAGACGCTGACTCCCCGTTCCTCCCCCTCCCATCCCTGGTAACCATCAAAGAACATTGCTTTCTGTGTGTATACCTATTCTTTACTTTTTATAAAAATGAGCCCATACAATATTTGTCCTTTTGTGATTGACTTATTTCATGCAGCATAATATTTTCTGGATTCATCTTGTTATAAGATGTCCCATAGACTCATCATTATTCTTATGGCTGGGTAATATTCCATTGTATGTATGTACCATAATTTGTTTTTCCTTTCGTCTGTTGATAGCCACTTGTTTCCATCTTTTTGCTATCATGAATAAGGCTGCAATGAACATAGGTGTACATATGTCTGTTTGTGTCACTGCTTTTATATCTCTAGGATGTATACCTAGAGTGGGATTGCTGGGTCATATTGTACTTCTGTTTCTAGCTTTCTGAGAAAATGCCATACTGTTTTCCATAGTGGCTGTACCCTTTTACAGTCCCACTGCCTGTGTATAAGAGTTCCAGTCTCCCTGCAACCTCACCAGCATTTATTGGTTTCTGGTTTTTTTTGATCAGTGCATTTTTGCAGGGGTGAGATGGTATCTCATTGTAGTTTTGATTTGCTTGTCTCTGATGCCTAATGATCACGAGCATCTTTTCATGCGTTTGTTAGCTGTCTGAATGGCCTCTGTGGTGAAGTATCTGTTCATGTGCTTTGCCCATTTTTTGATAGGATTGTTTGTCCTTTTGTTTTTGAAGTTTTCTATATATTTTAGACATTAGACCGTTATGAGATATGTTGTTGCCAAAGATTTTTTTCTCGGAAGGTTATCTTTTCACTCTTTTGGTAAAGTTTTTGATGAGCATAAGCTGTGATTTTTTAGGAAGCCCTAGTTATCTAATTTGTCTTCTGTTGTTCGTGCATTTGTATTTGTGTTTGATAGACTATTTATGCAAAAATTAGGTCCCCTAGTTTTGTCCCTGTGCTAAGTTCCAGGAACTTTATAGTTTTAGCTTCAACATTTGGGTCTCTGAT